>NC_084513.1:13188259-13870759 GCF_024500385.1 Phyllopteryx taeniolatus | reverse complement strand
CCGGCTTGCACCAATCATTAATTACAATATACACTTTACACAACACTCCCGCCCACCTTTTGCTCCAGTCATTCTCACTTTGCTTGATTATACAGAAGGATGTGGCAAGTACTTCATGAATGTATCCAATTTAAAAGTAAAAAAAAACAAACAAAAAAACTAATCAAACCAATTAAGTTGTATGCAAATTAAAATAATTGTTTTCTTCCATCACTTCTGTCATTTATCTATGAGACTCCCTTTCTGTCTGAGCAGCTGACTAAGTGTGATAACAAATTAGCCCAAAATGTCTGTGCAGATTCTCAGGTCAGAGCAAAGTTTGAATCAAGCCAACTGAACTGTTCAACAAACAAGAACATTCTAGTTGCCTTGATTCAACCGGTGTGGAAATTTGCCCTCAAATTAGCTTTAATTATTATGTTATTATGAATAATTAATTATATTTGTCTATGTGAAGACACTGCGGGCACCATGTTGGTGACTCTTGGATTATATTGTGTGGGTCTTCTTACTGTTGTATGGTGTGCACTTCAGTGTTCTTGTGTATGATTTATGAATTGACGCCGTTTGTGTCACGTCTTTCCAGGGTCACAACATCTTCTCCAACCTCTCATCTGCCGAGTACAGCAACCTCATGCAGCTGCTCAAACAGTCTATTCTGGCCACTGACCTCACTCTTTACTTTGAGTACGTTCTACATCATCAGATTTCAAATGGCAAGCCTAGCGTTTGTACAGGAGCGACCATTCAATACTGTATATTACACTGACCGAGTTTTCAACCAGTGCAGGCCTATTTTGGTTCACAACGCCCCCTGGCGGACCCTATGTGTCTTACACCTATTACTTCTCCCTCTCAGGAACAGAAACACTTTCTTTGAACTAGTCAACAAAGGGGAGTACAACTGGAACGTGAAGGCCCACAGAGACATGTGCAGGTCAAACTCTACCATAAAAAAATGTCTCCCTATTCTAAAAATCTAAAATGACGCAGATCGTCCTTTTCCCTCTCAGATCCATGATGATGACGGCGTGTGATCTCGGCGCTGTCACTAAGCCTTGGGAAATATCCCGCAAGGTGAGCAACTCAGCGTCGCCTGTTTGATCCAGGGGTCAGAATGTGTTTGTAGACATATCTTCAACATATCCTCCTTCCAGGTGGCCGAGTTAGTGACCAGCGAGTTCTTTGAGCAGGGCGACAGAGAGCGATCAGAGCTGAAGCTCACACCCTCGGTGAGTCCATTAGAAAATGTTAGTGCCGTTTGTTTCACCCCCATGACCAATAGACTGCATATCTACATTATCTCACAGAAGTGAGTACACCCTTCCATTTTTGGAAATATTTTACAAAAGTATTGTGCTGCACCTCAGTTTTCAATCTTACAGCGTTTTCATATTTTGACTTCAGGGTGTACTCACTTTCCTTGCCAGTGGAATTTGGTGTCAGAAAGTCCGTATAAATTCATGCATGCTGGGACCGTAGATATGGCACAGGTGGCCTAATGCGATTTTGGTGAATTTGAAAGGGAGCATACGATGGGCTATAGATACATGAGGTCTGTGGACACACAGTATTAAAATTGCCAATGGTTTTCAGCAGCTCATTCTGTATTTAATAAGGGTACGCGCTAACGTTCAACTATACAGTCATGCACGGATCACTGCGTCCTCTTCTGCATATGAACAGGTCACCATGCGAGGCTATTGAGCCGCATTTAAAGGGAATGAGAGGCGCCGCTTCGATTGGACAGTATTGAAATCCGCCGTGAACACCTCCACACCAGTGCAGACGTCACCTTTTTAAATGCACTTGGACACGCCGGTCCACGGAATTATCAACACCTGGCCCGCCTCCTCACAGAGTTACGCCATGCGCAACCAGTCAAGAAAATAGAGCCCAAGACTTAAAGCAAACAAAGTGTGTGTGTGTTTATGTATATATTTATATATAGAAAGAATCCATCACTTTTCGGGATACCCCCAAAAAATTGCATTTCTGTTGAGCCATTAACATTGTATCATCTAAGAGCACAAGCCATTTTGAACACTTTAGATTGGTCAATCATTTTTAAAACTAACAGACCTACAGTACGTGGCTACTGACTAGAGATCGACAGATATGGGGTTTTCCAGGACCAATACCGATTTTTAGTAGTTAAGAAGGCCGATAACAGATATTCATTTGCAGTAAAAGTATAAAAATTGGCATAACATTTTTTAAGAATACAAACACTTAACTTCGTTTAAATGCCTTAAGCATGTTTATTTAACCAAACAAAATACCAATATCTTGCTATTGTTGCTCCCATGCTGACTTCATCATTACATGTTTTGCACACAGCCTTCCCTTGTGTTGGCTGATTGAAATACTGCCAGACTGCGCTTTTAGACTTGGGTCCATTCATCTGCAACAAGGGTTTGGGAAAGAAGAATAAAAAAAAATAAAAAAATAAAAACTAAAAAAAGTGTTAAAGGTGGGCCACATGCTGACATATGCTCAACTCACAGTGCTTAATTTATTACAGCATTTGAGTAGCCTAAAATTGATTTCATTATTACATTTTATATTTTACCATGCAATAGCAATGACCCTGTCATTTAAAACTATGCTGCTGCATTATTAGTGATTAATATGACAAACGCTACGTAAAAAAGGATAATAAAACTCCTGACAGAACACAAACAGCCTTTAGGGTCTTAATGAGCTCACACAGTATTTCAAATGTTCCACCATTTTGTTTAGATCAATCACTGAATTTTACTCTCTCCCACATATACTTCTTACTACGGTCACCATTTCTATATCAATATTATCAGCAGCCTTGTTGCAAGAGATTAAACCAACTGTCAAAACACAAAATAGCCCACAGAATCTCAACTTCACTTTAATTTTCAGATTTTCTGAATTGAATTTCTTACTCTCTCACAATCACACACACAGCCTTCCTCATCGATGTCATCAACAGGAATCTTTCAGGGGATTCACAAGACATATCGGAGGTACTCCGACCCAGCAGAGTTGCCGCTAATGTTTACTCTGCTACTCACTGTAACGTAACGTTAGTAGTAGTTGTGAGATGTAGAGCACTGGGATGTTTATTAAAATTTTGGGAGTTTTCTGCGTTTACCTTCGACACATGAGTTTTGCTCTCCGGAGCTTCTCCACACGACAAAACGTTTTCCTCTGCCCGGCGTGTGTTTGTGAGAAGAGCTTCCGCTTCAGATGGGCCCCGCCCCTTACTCGTGCTGTGGCTGCTTAACCAATCAGACGGCGCCGTGGGTGGAACAATGTTGGGGACAGAAATGGCAAGAGAGAGAGTGAGAGAGAGAGAGAGAGAGAGAGAGAGAGGCGTGGCTGCATCTCAGCCGAAATAACCCAGTTGTAAATTCATTTCTTGATATCAGCACTTCTGATTAAAAATAATAATAATAATAATAAAATAAAATAAAAAAATAATTTACAAATTTGGAAAAGTTCCAAATATCGGTGCCAATAATCGGGCCGGCTGATCTCTACTACTGACCAGCAATGTGTGAAAAAAATATGAAATTAACCAAATCGGGACAGAGGAGGTTTCTGCCCAGTAGCAAGTAAAGGAAATACAGTTGTGCCTTAAGATATGAGTTAAATGTGTTCAGTGACCAAGCTCGTATCACAAATCATCTTTCCCCGTTGAAATGAATGGAAATAGAATGAATCTGTTCCAGCCCTCTCAAACAGTACCTCAAATTATATTTTTTAAAGGTTTGTTTGTAAGAAAAATTGCACTCAACAGTATTGTACTGTGTAAAAACACACAGTAATAACATTTGCTCTCCACATAACCTGCAAACACAGAAAAATGTGAGCACAGTACACAACTGTACCTAATGTATTGGCCTTCCTTGTTCTTCTTCTGTGGGGTTTATTGGCAGTTGGCAAACCAGCTTAATGGTGCATTACTGCCACCAACTGATTTTGTTCTTTCACTGCGAGGAAACCAATGTGAACTGATGATGGCTGGATGTTGTGAAGTGCGCTGCCACCATATAGCCATTGGGTTCTGAGGCGCACTCGTTTCTCGAATTTTGCTCTTATTTCAAGACAAAGAATTCAGGGCACTCTTATCTCAAGGGAGACACCACTGTAAACTGTTGCATTAAATTAAATGTCGTTTTTTTCACTCCTTTGAACCACTCCAAGAGAAATTCAATGTTTTAACCGTCAAACAAGTAAAAAAAAAAAAAACAAGAAGTGACGACTTTGGTATCCTTGACAAAGGCATCAAAACCCTAAAGAGCTGCTCTCGGTTGCGCCTTCTCCAGTGTGTGCGTACCATTGTCCCCAACGTTAAATGCAGAGGACACATTATATAATATACATATGAAAGTTAATTAATGACAAAAAAGATGATTCTTTTTTCTCCATCTAATTGAATAAGTGGTGACACATACAGTATGCTGATGCTGAAGTCTAACTGTAGTGTTGATATTTCTCTCATCTGCTTATGAATTAAATACAACATACTGTACATTATATTACATTTCATTTTAAGATGGCCTGAGCCTGCTCAAAGTCCTCCTCCTTTCGTGCTAACAGCTTTTACCTTAGGATGCCACACTTGTTTTCAGGGGACTCGTCTTAAGAATTATGGCATGACTTTTTGTAATTGGTTCAGACTAAGCTATTGATGCTTTATGAATACAGCCTCTGATTGTTTGCTTATGACGCTTTGAAGGACAGCCTCTATTGTAAACCGTTTTCAAGGACTGAGAATCTACACAGACATTTCTCAAGGAAGGCAGCAGCTTTTCATGTCATTCATTACACAATGACTAATCAAGCCACGCCATATTGACTGCTCTCTAATACAGCACCCCTTCCTGCCATGCTCTTTTTGTCAACCTTGTACCGTTTAATGTGTGGGTGTTGGAAATTAAATATTAACTTCTGAAGTGAGTCGTCGTAGATATCGCTGAAGCGCAGTGTCTTAGTAAACGCTGCAGAAGAAAGAGGTGACAGACAAAATGAGGAACGAACAAATTTGTTGCTGTGGAAACGATTTGGACTGTTGCTTCTGTCCACGTGACAACATTGGAAGTGAACGACTCACTCTTCTGTTTGTGTTTCAGGCCATCTTTGACCGAAACAGAAAGGACGAGCTGCCTGCTCTTCAATTGGAGTGGATTGACGGAATTTGTGTCCCGCTCTATGAGGTAATCTTCTCAAAGTATATATTAAAAAAAACAACAACTGAACGGAAATAACTTGAAAAATGGTCAAATAAGAAATTGCTACTAGGCCCTCATTCCCACTTTTAGATGGAAAATCCTCAAAATGATCATGGAATTTGGACGCCACGCTCCACCCACATTCAATACCATGAGGAAAATAGCTTGGCAATTTAGCTTGGCCCATCTCTCTAGGATACCCGCTTCCGATTGGGGCTCTTTCGGGCAAATTTGCGAAGAGGAGTTTGTCAAAGTACGAGCCCTGGAATTCACCCCAAACGACTGCTTCAAAGCAAAATGGCTGACTTCCTGTTCAATTTTGGGCACACAGTAGGTCAATGAGACTTTTTTTTGTGTCCAGTTATCCGCCCACCAAGTTTTGCATTGATCTGTGAGACTAGTGACATGGGCACATTTTTTACACCTTTGCAGGTGGCGTTACTGAGTGAGTTTTGGAGGGTCAAGTTCAGACTCTTAAAATACATACATTTCTGACAATATGTCTGCCAATAGTGGGCCCCGAATCCCCTAAACAGTGTCTACTATGGGTTGAACTGATTAGTCGACTTTACTACTCTGCATAGACATTTAAGGTTTAAAGTCTAGCGCAACCCACGCGCGCAGTTTTGAAAATGTACTGCAGTTCACCTCCAAGTCGGGTGTGTCGCTACGGCTGGTATTGGCTAGGACACCGTAGTCGATATCTAGACCGTCTCACTATTGTTCTGCTGTGGTTCTCACACCTCGTCCCCTTGTCTACGCTGTCCCCTACAACCATTTTCTGTCCGGTTGCATTGTCAATAAACAGATACAAAAAAACAAAAAAACAAAAAAAAGCCTCCACCCACTTCCATTTAGGATGTTCTCCTTCCAACACATCCCTCATTGAATAAAAGCCCTCCATGGTTGAATGCGGAGCAGCCAAGCGGATGCTTTGTGTGCATGCAACCGCAATGAAAGAAATCGCTCACGACTAACACTGAATTTCTTCACAGACAGCTTGGCATTCACGGAGAAGGAGATGCTGTAGAATCTGAGCGTGGGAAATTTGAGTTGGATAGAATTGGCTTAACTGAGCGATCAAATGCAGCTGCGGCTAACTGTGTTGCACTTTAATACATAATTTAATAAATAACCTAGAAATGCAACCAGTCCTGCAGTTTTTATGCTGCAGTATATGCTTTTAAGTACTTCAATTTATTAAACCACCACCCAATGTAAGGTCTATGCCACAACTGCCCTAAATGAACAGCATTGGTCATTAACAAAGCAATTCTTTTTTACTTTCTATAAAGCCGAAAACACGTGTCAAAGTTTTAATGCGAAAAATATCTATGAATTTTCAACGTTAGGACTACTGTTTTATCCAAAAATTGAAATACTACTGACATTTTCTTTCTTGATTAGAATGTCAAATTATATTTACTTGCATTTACGATCAGAACAAAATGTTTTAAGCAAAACACTCAAGTGTTTTGCTTGATTAATTCCAGACCTCTCAAATAGTGTAAAAAGGTGATTCCAGTTTGAAATTCGTCTTTGAAATTCACCACTTGAAAATGGTCAAATGCTGAGAGGGGACTGATATTGAAAGAGTCGGCATTAAAGCAATTCATGATCTCTTGTTGTTATGATGGGTGCTCCAGGTCATGATACTAGACTAGACATTCAAAAGTGGCGCTAGTAGTGTAAAAAAACGTTATTAGTAAGACACAGTCATTCTGCTAGTGCGCCCTAGTCGTACACTGAATTACCTACTTGCTGCCTTACTAGGTTAATATTGTATAAATGCCCAAATGGTGCCATTTGAGCAAAGTTGTCCTGCAAGTGAGGACAAAGAGTATACTAGTACATGAGCCTGGCTGGAAAGCCGTGAGAGCATTTACAGTATTTGATAGCTTTCATCGCCATCTTATGGTTGTACAAGTATGGCAAAAGTGGCACTAGTAGCTGGGGTGGGGAAGAAGAAGGGAAGAAGAAAAAAAAAAAACTTCCTAGTAAGACACAGTTCTACTAGTGCACTGAATTGTCTTACTCATCAGGACCAAGAGCGTACTAGTACATGGACCTTAGGCTGGATATCAAGGGCTTCAAATGGACCTTTACTGTACTATATATATTTACTATGTGGCTTTCCATATCCTCATTGCGAGTGAAGCCTGCTGCATCGCTCCGAGGCTGAACGCAAGTGGCCTGTGAGAGAATGCGCGCCATCCAATTGCGTCGACGAGCCTGGCGGCCTCCCCTCTCGCTGCGTGGGCGGCAGAAGGCGCGCGGAGGAAAAACGGGCGAAGGCGAAGCCAGAGTGAAGATGAGCAACCGTCACGGTCGGACAACACCAATCGTGCCAATCTGTCCAGTTTATTCAATTAGGCGGCAGAAGTAAGAACAAAGCATGTTCAAAGCATCAAAGTAGGCGCGTTACCTGCGCGGGGGCGTTTGTCAGCGCGAGCTGATGTTCTGGGGAAGACGCAGATATGGAGCTCACTATCACGCCGCCGCCAATTAGACTTGGGAAGGGGAGAACGAGGGAGATGTGAGGACACGGGGAGGCAGTGGTTGGAAGGTCTCTTTCTTGATCTTGCTGATCTCTTTCTCCTGCTGCTGTCTTGACGCTTCATGGAATATTAATCCTCCCCTTATATAACTGTCGCGCGCTTCTCCCTCACTCTTCCTATCAGGAATCGTGACACCACTCCATGGCGGATGTGTACTAAGGAGAAACCCAGGGGCGCGTCGTGTATTTGGTACCTGGGCCTTAACTGGGGCCTTGCCCAACTTAATCCATCTCGTAATTACACCACTATGACTTCGCAATTATAGAAAGCATCAATACTATTCAAAAACGCAACATAAGAGCACACAATGTAGAGCATCTGTAGCAGGTCAGAATGCATGAACAAATACATCATGCTAATTAGAGATGCTGATGATTAATGGATTGTGTGCAGATTGCTACAGATGTGTTTTGCTGGTCCAAATTGGCTCTAACAGGTTTTGCTCTGACGAACCAATCAGAGGACGAAATATGCTGAGGTCATTGAACTCGCTGCCCCTATGAGGCAGATTTGAAACATTGCCATCTACAGCAGTGATTCCCAAGCAGCGTGCCGTGTGAGCTCTTCTGGTGTGCCGCGGGAAATTATCAAATTTCACTTAATAGGTCAGAATATTAGTTATTTACAAAAAATAATGTCTTTGTTCATAAAGACAGACAGAACAAATAAATGCTCTTTTATTAGATGGCACAAAGTGTATAATTGACTTGTGTATCCACTTTTAGTGACATTTTTGTTTGTTGGTGTGCCGTTGGATTAATAAAGGATGGGAATCAATAAAGGATGGGAATCACTGATCTACAGTATACGGACCACAAAAAAAAAAAAAAAAAAAAGGACATTTTTGGCTGCACATGATTAAAATGTGGTAAACTGATGTAATTTTGCCCTCTTTTGATTGGCAACCAATCCAGTGTATTCCACCCACTGCAGTTACCCACAATCCCAATGAAGTGAAGTATATAGAAAATGTATGGAGACATACATTTACTTTTGCCTGTGTATGTGCGCGAGTGTGTGTGTGCTCGCAATGGAGGAGGTTTTCCTCGGTAGTGTGAGTGTAGTGCATTTCATATGAAGCAGAGTTAATGGATCCAGTAGACTCGGTGCAGCGTCTGGATCGAGATGAATAGTGGCTCGAATAATGTGCTGATGCTCTACTTTGTGCCTTGTACACAGCCGAGCTACATCAACACAACAGAGAAAAGCATTCCAGTGTCCAAAGAGTAAATGTGTAAAAGCAACATTTGCGATCATCTTGTTTGAATCTGTCTGCAGAGTTAATCCCACATCTCAATTTGTGACTTTTATCCCCTGAATGAGTGGTGCTCTTCACATTTTTGTCTATGCTTTTTTTAATTTTTTTTTTTAACTTCCCAGTTCTCATCTCAAAGCACACAGACAACACGTGTGATTAATGTCTAGACAGATTTCAGCACAGTCAAATAACTGTCACATGCCAGTGATGCTCAATATGCTGTTTCTATGGCAACCTGGAGCGGAGGGCTCAACTGCCCCACACAGCAGAGAAAGGACAGGGAGTTATGGGGGGAACACCAAGTCAGCCACACACACACACACACACGCACACACTAAAAAGATTGTGTAACAATCAATTTGTTCATATTTAAAAACATGTAAGCATCAACAAAACAGCGCTGATTTTTTGCTTTGACTTGCAAGCAAAAATTTGAGCCATCAGTGCTGTATGGTGGCAGTGAAGGCAACTCAATTCACTTCACAACAAGCAGCAGTTTTGCAGACCAAGAACAACATTTCGAGAGAAAAAAACAACAAACAAAAAAAAGAGGCTTCACGCTGTTTAATGCCACTCCCAGTTGAAGTTTTTTTTGGCAAACTAAAACAAAGACAATTACACATCATGTAATTAAAATCACATAGCTTTGCCTTAACGAAGTCTATTTAGCTTCATGCTAACAAATAATGCCGAACACCATAAGTGGGCTAAAAAGTAGCATCAGTCTCACCTTGTTAGAACACTTGAGGCTGCAGATACTTGAACACAAACGGTGCATTGACACATGTAGACAGAATATAAAACTCACTGTCACGATTGGTTTTCGAAGGCGAGGAAGGCAAGGCAAAAACGTGGAGGACCCAAGTGCAGGGAAGCAGGGAGGCAAGGCAGGAGTGCAGGAGTCTCAAAAAATAATATTTAATCTAACAAGGAACATGGATAAAACAAACTAAACAAAGTCCCACAACAGATAACCAAAGTAACAAAGAAACACTTGAATAAACCTAAAACAAAACCTGACTGGTAACAAAAACAAATTGACGAGGCAACGAGGAACACCTGGACAAGACACGAGTGGCTGGAGGGAGCTGATTGGTTGACACAAGGTAGAAGGTTGATGAGAACAGGTGGACACAATAACTAAATGAGCACACGAGACATGAAAAACATGGAACAGAGGAAAACACGAAACAAAACAAAACACAACCCAAACCCGAACATAGACCATGACACTCACAGGCGTATATGCTTTTTTGGTGAAAAATACTAATGTTACTGTGTCAGTTGTGAAAGTCTTCTTTGTGTGTGTGTCTATGTCTGTAATATACTGCCCCCAGGTGGCCAAGGCATGCACACCAGAAGGAGCAGCACAATGTCCATTCAACCAAAGCAAAAACGTGGCAAACATTATTTAAATCTTTACATTCTATTTAATTATGACATTACTGTATGTTTGTATATAGTACAATATTATAGAGTGCTATTTTGCTTATTAGAAATACATTTAAAAAATGTTTGTTTTTGGGGGCGGCGGGGGGGGCTGGAACAGAACAATAGCATTTCCATTCATATTAATGAAGAATGATGGTTATAGATACATACAAGTCACGAGTCACAGAAGGAATTAAACACTGAAGTCGTGTAAAGTGCCGTGAGATAACTTCTGTTGCAATAGAAATACTATTGAATTGAACTGAGCCCACTGTCATACTTTTGTCTTCTGGCTCTGCGTCTCTCCAGACTCTGGTCAAGTTGAATCCGAAACTGAAGCCCATGCTCGACATGATCCAAGCCAACAGGTCCAAATGGGAGGAGCTGAACAACAAGAGGCAACACGACCGCAGTGTCTCTGCCCCGGCGAGCCCCTCCGAGCCCGTCGGCTGCCCGCCGCCCAAGACGGGCGGCTCGCCCTGCCGTAGCAGCAGTGCGGCCTCCAAACCAGTGGGTTAGCTCGCCTTTTATGACATCTCACTTCCTCTTACGGCCTGCGACTTTTGCCGGGAAGGCGGGGTCCTCGGACCTTTTTGCTCCTCGGCGACGAGCGGAAAAGCTCCAGGAGGTGTGCGAATTTTGTCAGGGTGGCTGCGGATGAGCTGTGTCAGCATGTCGGCTGACCACTGTAGTGCGGCCGTTTGCGCAACAAGGCACGGTCCAGATAGTGGAGGGGTGACGCTTGCGTGACGGATGTTCTCTGTAAATGTGTACATACTGTAGGCTACTGAGGACCATGTTGCGTTCAAGTGCTGTCACAAGTCTGGATTGTGGTGTGGCTGTAGAAGGATGAAGTGTTGAGCGAGCAGCCGTGCTTGCTCCACTTCCTCCCCTCCTGTGCCTTGTTTGAAAGATTCCCCATGAAAAATGCATGGCCTCCTTTTACATGGGCACTTGGGAAAATGGCACCCGTGATGGATTTTTTTATTTATTTTTTTTAAATCAATTTGCCATTTTACACCACAAGTCCATTTTACATAAAAAAAAAAAAAAGATGGGATTAAAGTGTAGACTTTAAGAGGTTTCACAACAACATGGCATTTTCCAGTTAGGATTTATGGACTACCGTTTTATAAAACAGTAAAATTGAGTACAGTGGACACACGCAGTTTGGCATCCATGGATTCACCTATTCGCAAGTTGTTTTCAATTTTTTTCCTCTTTTTTTTTTCTTTTATGGGGGAACCAACCCCCAAAACACTTATTTGCGGTTTATCCCACTTATTCAATAATTTCTGGGGGTTTAAAATAAAAAAATTCAATTTTGCGCAATTATAATGGGCATCAGTTGTCTGCAGATTTTCGCTATTAGCGGTCTGACCTGGTCCCTCTCCTGCGCGAATCGCGAGAAACCACTGTACAGTGCACCACTGCAAGCCACATCGTGAGTAATTGATGGCCCCTAAAAAGGTTTAAATGCCACAACATGGCAGCAAAGCACTACTTTTGTCCAAATAAAGTTCCTAAACTCACTTTAACATAGTTCCTTAGTACCAAGACGCCGCTAGATGGCAAAATAAATATATTAAACAGTAAATATACTATGGACTATGATTCCAAAACACTTGAATAACATTTCAAAGTCATACATTACCTTTCAAAATAAATCGTTTAAAGATGATTTGATATATAAAAAAAATGAACTTACATGAAGACTCCGCAGCTTCTACTAACAACCCAGGCTAAACTTAGCTCCTCCCTGACATGCAAAGTCTGTCACTAAGATGAGAGGCATCACTTCAACAAAGGTTCCTTGACACAAAGTACTACTTTCCCATTAGCCAGGGCTTTGGCGCCATCTTATGGCATTTTGGGGTGTTACAGAAAAAGGGAAGAAAAAAACAGCCATTAGATGCGTTTTCCAGCAAACAATGGAAAATAGGTTAGCCAAAATAATTCCGCGAATAGGTGACTCAAGCTGTTCAGTATGAAAACAAATCTGTGGAATCGACTAAACTAATATGGAATCACAAAAATAATTGCGTGTGTGTCTATGTCTGTAATAACACTCTTTCGTGAAGCCCCGCATAGTCCCAGTTCGCTATTCGCAAATTCTTATTTTCACATTTCTTTTCTTTATAACCTCTCCGCAGAAAACTCACCTATTTGCTGTGTTTCGTACACTTTCTTTAAAACCCTAAGATGGCACTAAAGTATGCACTAATAGTAGTAATTGGTGTCAAGGAACCTTTGTTGAAGTGCTGCATATCGACTGAGAGAATAAAATATTTATATGTTGGGGAAGAGTTTAATTTATTTGTTAGTGGAAATTATGGAGAGTCTTCGCTGCATGTGCATGTACATGTGCACTTCTGGTGGAATTTGTATTTATTTATTTTAACAAATTATTTGTAAGCCATATATTTTAAGGGTAATATTGTAAGATGAGTTTGAAATGAAATTAAAGAGTTTGGGAATCATAGTTCCTGATGCATTTCGGGATGAAAAATATTCATATCGGCACTTATAAACCTTTTGGGTGGGGGCTGTCAATTACTTGCATTCTTTCGCTATTTGTTGCAGGGTTTACTTTATCTCCATTTTTTCTCAAAACCGTTGACATGATTATAAATACAGTGTCCACAAAGCCTCTTTTCAATTATTTTATAGTATCACCAAAGAAATGAGTTAATAACATTTGTGCTATATACTCAGTGGTTCTGAACATTTTTAATCACATTGCAAGTTGTATATTTCAGGTAACCTGTTGAAATAAATTCTGTATAATAGAACACAGAAATAGAAAATAATACCCTAAAATTGGTCCCGCTCATTCTCTCAACTGCTTCTCATTTTGTAACAATTTCAACATATTTGTTGAAAATTCTTAAATCGTAAAGAGACTTTATGGACATTCATCTCGGGGCGCTGGAATGTTGCGCCTCTTGTTGGTCCGATCTGTTGTATTTTTATTTATTTGTATCTGTTTGTATTTTCTCGAGAGTCAATGGGTGGAGTTTTGTGCGCCCCAAGACTGGAAATGTGTCACAAAATCAGACAACTGAGATGAACGAAACAACTTTACTCGTCACTAACGATAGACTATTTAACCTGTTCATTAAAAAATATATACATAAATATATTTGAAACATTTTTATTTTGTGATTGATATTTGTATTATTTTTTTTTTGTGTGTTCACGGAAGGTAACGTGGTTGTATCACAAATGTAAAATCTGTAGAATGGCTGAATGTTTTTTAAATTAAAAATGAAATGTATGATGAGTTCAAAAACATTGAGGTTAGGGGTTCGGATTAGGGTTAGTGGATACTTACCACCCAAGTATGAAAATAATGGTTTGATTTACAATCATGTCAAATGTCCAAACGCCATCTGTGAAATCACTGAATGTCTGTCTCTTCAATTGACAATGACATTTAGGATTTATGATGATGGTGTATTAAAGGCTTAACCAAGAAACCTAGTCTTAACCAAGAAACCAAGTCCAAATACTTGTGGACCTAACTGTATGTCTGGACCCAACCTTACCACATAAACTTATGGAAATATTCACACACAAACACACGCATACGCACACGGACACACAATGTGCCTTGACGAAGTTGTATTTCTGCTCAAGTAAGCCATTTAATCTTGCAGAATGATTCTTAAAGTTGCATTTATTTCTCTGGCATTTGGCCTCCCCCCCACCTCACCAACTCTTCAGACTGTCTTACAGCTTTTCAAGTCCAAGGATGACTCTGACTGACTGACACTTAGTTGTAGTACTGAAGTGCCCATAGGGTCACAAGCCAATCTTTTCATATGAATACTCTTAAGTAGTCGTTTACTTTTTTGCCTTATGACTTGTGTTGTACTTTATTGGGTCTTTTTTTTTTTTTTTAACGTGACCTTGTGCACCTTGCCAGGCATGGTTCTTAATGTGTTTTTCATTGAACAACGTTTAAGTTGCATGTTTTTAATGACTCCTGTGTTGCATTCAAAGACAACTCTGAGGATGTAGCAACCGCGGAACCGTAACAAATACCTCGGATTGCCACACAACTGCATGTCTTCAATAGTACTGCATGAGGTTGTGCTGATTATGACTATCACTGTTCTATTTTTCTATCGGTCTCCCTTCCTTAATCTTGTCTTTTTTGACTTGTAAGTTACATGATGTAACGTGTTTCTTCTCTTTGTGTTTTTGGACTTATTTAAGTGAAAGCAAAAGCCCAGGCATGATGACGCTGATGTGCAATGTTGCCGACTTTCTGTACTTCACTTTGAATAAACATGATGCTGCTACATGGCCTGGACTCGACTTCATTGGCATGAAAGTCCTCACGGTTTCTTTCAGTAGCGTGCTGCCCTCGTGTGGAAGAAACTATATCCACATGCTGAAGCTCAATAAAATGTAGCAGTGAATGAATGGAAAGGAAAAAAACAAAACAAAAAAACAATCATTGGAATCGACTAAACTAATATGGAATCTATTTTAAAAATAATAATGAATTACAGTATATACACATAAATATAACATGGAATCTATTCAAAATAAATAAAATACGATTTATACACATTAACATGGAATCTATAGATGTACAATACAGATTTCATATGGAATTGCTTCAAAAATACAATACATACATATATAATGTACGTATATAAACAATCCAATATACATGATAGTCTATTGTATTTTTTTTAAATATATGTACAGATACAGTGTATTGTATTTATTAGGTTTTATATTAAAATGTATATTTCCATTTTATTTACACTCAATATTAAACAAATATATTTTATTTTTGAAGACCCCATAATGAAAATGTTTCTTTATAGTTTTATTTTTCAAACAGAATCCATATTTTATGTATATATTGTATTTTGTTTTAATAGATGTATTAAATACATATTGTACTTTAATAATTTTATACTAAAAATGCATTATTCTATTGTTTCATAGATTCCATATTAAAACTATATATGTATATCGAGGATTGTATTTTCTTTACTTTTGGATCGATTTCATATACAGTGCATAAGACATTGCTGAAAATGGAAATATTTTCTGTTATTATCATCATCATATAAGGGGAGCAATAGGGAGGAATCCATACATCCTGCAATCTGTATACATGAAAGGGATACGCCATACATTCAAACGAATGCATGAATTGGGAGTGAGCGGCATAAAAGCTGCAGCAAGCGCATGACGTGACAAGACCAAGGCTGCGCGCTGCTGCTGACGGCTGTTGCCGGCGGTGACGTCAGTAGGCAGCGTGTAGGCGGCTGCGTGGGTGGAAAATGATTCCCAAATGAGGATCTGCTGTGCAGGGAAGAAGACCTGTCATGAAGGGCCTGAATCGCCCCTCAGCTTAGCCTGCTGTCAGGCTCCCACTGGGAATCCCATCCATAATAATCGCAACTACAAAAATAAAATAATAATTTGCAATAAATACAAATCCTCCTGAGGGCTGTTTTAGTTGCATTTATTGCACAAAGGGCGCTGACAAAACACACTGGATTTTCTTGTACTGTATTATCTGGAGAGAATAACAAAAGGGAATTCTACATAATAGTCAAAAGCACACATATTTGTCAAGTAAAAAAAAAATGATGATGTCATGTCAGGCAGCAGCTCCTAAATCAATCCATCAATTTGTTAAGGAAATATTTTTAAAAAATAATCACTTGAGGGGAGGCAAAGGCAAGTTCATAGTAAACTATACACCCACAGGCCACATCATTAGGTACACTTGCACATCCAAATATAACAGTGCTGCCTTTATGAAAGTAATAATGCTCCGGATTTATTATTGTGGTAGTAATTTGCAGTGCACTGCGTCATACTGAGAGCGAACTTTAGAGAATCGTGCTTTCCACTGGACAGTAAACTAGGCACTTTTTTCAGACCCAGTACAAGTACAACAATGACATTTAATTATGCGCTGATACAGAATACCGATACTTGATAATGCCATTACCTCTTGCACATGTGATGAAAATGTCTTTTAGATTGTTATCATTACTTTTTATGTTGACATAGGTCCTACCCGAAAAGTATAAGTGAGGCTGATCGCGTGGTGTCGGCGTGTAATGTCAGAGCATTTTCACAAGTATTACTCGGTGCAACCCTAGAAATAACAAATGAGCATTATCATCTTCGTAAAAAGCATCATTTTCGATACACCCCTTAGATTGGATGTGTACTTAATGGTTTGGCAAACATTTTGGTCAGAAAACTCATTTAAAGCTGCTTTTAAAAGGTGAGAAAATGCAGTTTATGTAGCAGAGAGGGGGGAAATTATTACTGTCAATTTAAAGAAACAAGGAATTTAACGGGAAGCTCTTCAAGAAACACTTCAAAGGGCTTCTTGCATTTGCAAATGCGGATTCAAAAATAGTTTGTAGGAGTTTACATGTGTTTAAGCCTTTGGTAGCGCGTGAGAGAAAGGTGAAGTCGGTGCGGTTATAAACAAAAAAACAACAACTGTTGTTTGTCAGTAACACATTCTGGGAGCTTCGGATACAAAAATACACAAAGTAACACAGAGTCAAGTCAAGGTCCAAGCAGGGGTTAGTTCATTCGGTCCAAAAACAAAACAAAACATTTATGGCAATGGCAACACGTCATCAGTGCGACACACATTCACAAAGTCATTGTTGCTTCACAAAGGAAAGGGTTACTTACGTATGCAAGTACATCGTGTCGGGAAGTATACATGTAAAGTATTTGGAGGGGGGAGGCAGACAAAAGCTTTTGAGAAGGCACAGAGCTTCAGTAACACTAACGAGATGACCACGTGTACGGAAAGCCGTTTAAAAAAAAAAAAAAAAAAAAAAAATACATTTACCCAATATCCAGTTTAAGGTAGATGTACTAGTACGCTCTTTGCGCTCACTACTAGGGTGACTTTGTCATAGAAGTAGGATAACTACAGTAACTATACTACTAGTAACATTATAAAATTCTATTTGTTAACATCTAGCACTTCCTCAGTAGTACGAGAACTACATAGATGTCAACTAGTGCACAGTTTTGCCTCTCTAGTAACAAAGTTGTCCTACTAGTGTGGAGAAATGTCATACAGTAGTGGGAAATGTTACTAGTGAGACAGTGATTCTACCAGTGTGCTGAATTGTATTACTAGTGAAGACAAAGAGCATACAGGTACATGGACCTTAAGCTACTTATCAAGCATATCTATTTTGAGGTTGTACTAGTCAGCCAAAAGTGGCACTTGTAGTGGATTTTATTTAAAAAAATTTTTTTTTTTACTAGTACGACAGTCATTCTATTCGTGCGTATCTTTGGCTGTATATCAAATATATAGAATGAATGGTCAAATGTCTGGAAAGTTCATATTACCAGGCTGTAAATGGCACTGGTAGTGGGGGGAAAAAGCTGGATATCGAGGATATGGAATAAATACTTCAACGGCTTTCAATAGAAGTGAGTTGATGTGGAGTTGATGTTGCGTACGAGACCAACGTCACCGATCGCTATCGCTCATTTCACATCATGTTATCACTTCATGTTATCGCGGACGCACATGGCACCACATGACGGATCCAGAAGAACACAAGAGTCCCTTTCAAATTGTAGAATCTCTTTGCATGGTTTTAGAGTGGCTGTGTGATAAAGACGGAGGAGGCGTGTGCATGTGTGTGTGGCGTTAGAGGAGGTTTCTGTTGCCAAAGATGTTACCGGGGTCCACGTAGTCTTTGACGGACTGCAGCATGCCCATGCCTACACTGGAAATGGTCTGCCTCATCCACTCCTTACGAAGTTTCCCCACTGTGGACACAGGGGAGAATGGTAATGAATGGATGGGCTGGCGGTGACGTTTAGAGTGGATGTGTGTGTACATGCATGTGCCTTTAAGAGGCGGAGCCTGATGGGGTGAGCATGAGCAATTCGATTTTTTTTAATTTCCTGAAAAGTAATGATTTTGGAAATTCGAAGAATTTTTCATTTTTCCCACACTGTACACTAATGTTGTACTGTTCTCCTGGCATCCAATTAACAGCTGAAAAGTGCATCGGTGACTTTGGCTCTCCTTTCCCACATGCGAGGGCATTCGCACGTGGTTATAAACAGCAGATTTCCGACGCGCACAAAAACACTGCGATATAGTGGGGGCCACTCTTGCGACGTTTCCCCACCGCGGAGACAGAAAATAGAAATGAATGGATGGATGAGAAGGAAGACGAGTGAAGGGGGGGGGCTGATGTTTAGCGTAGGGAGGGGGGCGGCGGGGGTGTATGGGCACGGCTGATTGCTCGGCAGGCTGCTGTGAGCCAATCAATCTTGTGAGAGTGAGTGAATAAACAGAGGGTGATAAATGCTTTTATTCAGCCAGGAGAAATGTTTTGCATGGCATGATTTATAGAGCTCAGCAGACTATCAAACTCATTAGGGTGTGTGCGTGCGTGTGTGTTCCCACAGGAGGAGTGGGAGGGGCTGGAGGGCCCTCACTCGCTCCTCTCACCCAGCCAGATGACACCCTGCAGCTCACAACCTCCATCCATACCTCTGCTCCACACTTGCCCTCTCTCTCTCTCTCTCTCTCCCTCCCTCCATCTTTTCATCCATTCACAGAGGGAGAAGTGTGAGCTTCCTTGGCGTGGTCGCCCTCTCTGAGCTTTGACCCGAAATGGAGGGGCTAAACAATGCTCCATCCTTCCAACTGTGGGGAGTACGCGAGGCTCATGTGCCGTTTTTAAGTTCGTTATTTCACATAAACATTTCATATGACTTAATACATAAAATGTTTTAAAAACTTTCTACAAGCAGTTAGATTTTCTTCATAATGTGCTTTGCAAATAGACATTCATGTGAATAAGATGGCAAACATGTTTCCCAAGGTTTTTCAAGATTTTTTTACCATTTACTTGTATTAAAGTGACTCGGCTTTGCACGGCAGGTCCAAATGCCCAACTCCAATTTAATCAGACTTCTGAAGTGGCGGAAAATTTGATTGGGATTTTATAGCGCTCCACTTTTAGCTAAAACAATAAAAAATAAAACCTACCACTGTAGAGAAAAGGAGACCTCCAAAAATGAAAAAGAAATTGCAGGAGTCCAAAGAGGAGGAGAGAAAAAACAAGTTGACGGTTCATTATGAAATATTCAATGAACAACTCAAAACCTGCAATAATTTCCCATTTCTCTAAACTCATGACAGACAACGAAAACAATCCCAAATTAGTTTTTTCCACCTTTGACCTTTTAACCAGCACCAAAAAAAGCTCTCATGACACCATCAGTGGGGATCTACGAGGACTTTGCAAACCACTTCAGGAGCAAGAGCGATGGTATCAGATCCAGTGCTTTATCTCAAAACGTGATTTTTAACACACCTGAACCTTCATTTTTACCTGAGGAAGCACTGGAGAGTTTTGCTCTGGTTGATGCGAGGAGATTTGGTCGGGTTTTCTCCCAAGTAAACCCAACAACCTGCCTACTAGATGCAATACCCACGTCGTTCTTAAAAACACTTGGACAGACAGATTTTAAATATTGTGAATTACTCTGTCCAGATGGGTGTCTTCCCCACTGCTTACCCATTTACACCATGTTTAATTGTCTATTCTTTTGATTCAGTTTCGAGTTGCCAGTGGGTTTTTTTTGTGGGCAGATCATGCGGGTGTCTAAGTCACCAATTGGTGTATTTGGGTAACATCACGCTGGCAATGACAGGGTATATCCGATCTGTCCATTTACGATGCACTCACATTGGCACATATCCAATACGTATGGGATTTTTATCCACACTGAGAAAGAGTTCGGATTCCAATCTGCAGATATCGGATTTCATGCGGTTCTTCTATTCACGCAATTGTGCCATTTGAAAGCAAAAAAATGGTGTCACTTGAATCCAGCCTCATTCATTCAGTTAGTCACATTACAAAAATGAAAACTGATATAAAAGTCAAAGTGAAAGTTGTGTTCAAGTACCCACAGTGTCTGAAGTGTTTTTGTTGAACTTTTTTAACTTTTAACTTTTGGAATCGTGCCAATTTGAGAGCAGCGTAACACCATTATTTGGGAAAGGATCAGGCTGAGAACAGGTGCTCCTCACTGTGTAAATACTTGAAAATAGCAGCGTAATCACAGGAGATTAGAGGGGGGGGGGGAGCAGTACCCCCGCCTGTGTAGATAGGACGGGCCCTGACATATTTGTTATTAGAGTCAAGCCAAGGAACCCAGATGGGGATCGGGCTGTGAGGGCCTCCTGACACAAGAGGCCAGACAAGGGGGTCACCGGGGGGCTCTGATAGCACATGCACCTCCAGATGGTGACAGAGGGACCAATCAGCTTCTGCCCCATAACTAAAAAAAAAAATAAAATTATAATAAAAAAAAAATAAATAAAAAAAAAAGGTGGTGGTGGCCCCCTCCTTCCCTTTGGTTCCACCTCCATGACTCCTCCTGGGAAGGAGAGAAAACAGAAGGTGGCGGGACTGCATCATTGCCTCCATCAGCGTTATAATTTACACATCTATCTTGTCGCGCTTGCTCTCTCTCTCGCTCGCCGTCGCCATCAATCTCTGGCGGGCGGCCTCGCAGCTGAGGCAAGCCAGGAAGAGCGAGAGGTGCAGTGCGGCGCTGTGGCGCGCCTTCCCACCCCGGCAAAGGCTTTGTCCCGCCACTGAAAGGTAGAGCTCAACTGAATCATCTCCATCGAGTGAGCGCTCCACGGTGGTAAAGGTGAGGACGAAGGCCTCCTCGCCGATAAATGGAGGTCGAGGGACTGAACACCCCCACTCCCCCAAGCATTGATAGATGGAGAGGTGTGCAGGTGATGGATGCTCAGAGGGTCCACACTGCTGCTGCACCGGTGACCCACTTGAAGCACTGCTTTTACAAGCAGCCATCCATTTTCTATCACGCTTATCCTGTTCAGGGTCAGGGGGGTCTGGAGACCATCCCACATGAGTTTAGAGTGAGAGGCGGGGTACACCCTGGATTGATCACCTGTCAATCACAGCACCAGTTCCTTCCTTTTTTGTTTTTTTTGCCTTTGGCAGCACAGTAGGTTACTGGTTATCACGTCTGTCCTCACAATTTTGTGTGGAGTTTGCATGTTCACCCCGTGCTTGAGTGCCTTTTATCCGGGTAGTCTGTCTTCCTCCCAAATTCCCCAAAACATGCATGTTAGACTCGCTGAAATATCTAAATTGTGTATAGGTTTGAATGTGATTGTGAATGGTTGTCTATTTGTGGCCTACAATCGGCTGGCTAGCGGTCATGGGTGTTTCAGTTTATCAGTTTATTTTTGAAAGGGGACAATGCAATTTCATAAAACACATGAAGTACACATGGTTAAAAAAGCCAGAATTAGCCAGAAGGCTAGTTTTCATCTGTAGTCCCCTGGCCATGATGTAAAAAAGCAGTAAAATACATCTACAAGACAATATAATACAGGATACATAATCAAACTATACTATTAAGAGAGAATAAAACCATAATTTTTTTGATCATAACAAAAAGACAACATAACATACTTGTCTTTTAGTGTTGGCAGCTATAGGTGTTAACTAGCCACATTTTCTGTTTTTTTGTGAAGGCCTTGTATGTTGTAAGCAGTTTAACCTCCTCAGGTACTGAGTTCCACTCACCAGCGCTCCTCACTGACCAGGCTGACTTACTGAAAGTGCTCCTGCGCAGAGGAATGAGACAGTCACCTCTGACAGAGCTGTTTCTTTGGCTGATGAACTCAGCCAGAGGAGCTGGGGCCAAATCATGCAGTACTTTATAAATCAAATTTAAATCTGCAAATATGTGAAGACGGTCCCAGTTTAAAAGACTGTATTTTTTTAAAATTGCACAGTGATGATAGTGCCTTGGTTTTTTATCCATCACTTTAATTACTTGTTTGTACAAAACTTCCAATGGTTTTTTTTGCATTCTGACCAGCCTGGGACCAACTGGTTATGCAATAGTTAAAGTGACTAAGAATCATCGAATGCAGGTAAATTTTTGCAGCTTCAGTTGACATTTCATTCCGAATTGCACGAAAATTTGCGAGGTTTAATTTGATATTTTTACACAATTTGTCAATATGGGCTTTAAAGGAAAGCTGTGAATCTATTATTAACCCAGGATATTTGTATTGGCTGACAATTTGCATTTTTTCTCCATTAACAAGTATGTCGGGGTCAGGTGATACTCTATTTATTTTAGTGAAATACATGCCTACAGTTTTAGAAACGTTTAGCTGTAGACAGCACTCCTGCAACCAAGTTGTGACACAGGACATTGTATTAGTGAGTTTAGCAGCAACAGCATCTTTGGAGCGACCATGAACAAAGAAAACTGTGTCGTCTGCATACATTACGCACTCTGCTTCAGAGCAAACAGTGGGCAAATGGTTGAGATAAAGACTAAATAAAAGGGGGCCCAATATTGATCCCTGAGGGACTCCAGAGGTTAGCCTAAGAGACTCTGATCTGCAGTTGTTAACTGATACAGATTGTGTTCGGTCATGCAGATATGATTCAATCCAGCTCACAGCTTTGGGAGAGAAGTTAAATTTTGAGAGCTTGGTAAGAAGAACAGAGTGATTTACTGTATCAAAAGCTTTCCTGAGGTCCAAGAACACCGCCCCTACAACTCCACCCTTGTCGAGAGAAGATTTTATTTTCTCAATGAAGAGGCATGTAGCCATTTCAGTGGAATGCTTGGATCTGAAACCAAACTGCATGGCGTGGAGAGAGGAGGAGCTGCTGATTAAATAATGGACAATCTGCTCTGACACCCATTTTTCTGCAACTTTGGAAATGGCCGGAAGAATGCTTATAGGTCTGTAGTTATTCAGAGACGTTGAGTCACCGGATTTAAAGACAGGGGTAACAATAGCAGGCGGGTGTACCCCGCCTCTCTTCCAAAGTCAGCTGGAATAGGCTCCAGTTCACCCACGAACCTAATGAAGCACTATTGTATATGAATGGATGGAATTATTGCCTTAACAATACAGAAAAGAAACACCCCCTCAAACAGGCTAATTTCATCCATCTATCCATTTTCTCAATTACTATCTCAAAAAGTAACATCATCATGACCATTATTAAAATACAGTAAGGTAGTAGGAATTTAATGTTAAATTATTTTTGCAGGCTACAGCAACATTATCCACAGTTTAAACATTAACACAGTGCTTAAATATAAGAAAAAAGGTGCACTTAATGATTTAATTAAAATGTATTTTATATTAGTTAAATTTTACCAGTTTCATTCATTCAAAAAAAAAAAAAAAAAATCCTTATTGAAATTAACTGAAATACCATTGATACATTCCGGTAGTAAGAAGAACCACCAGAACTATTTGTCACATGTTTTTAAGGGGCGGGGTTTAGTGATTGATGTTAGGAGTTGAAGTAGCGTTGGCCAGTTTTCAGTGTGAGCATCTGGGCGTGAGTTGTGACCTACAGCAGCTCCTTACGAGTGTTCTCATTTTGCATTTGTGTGTTTGACTGTTTGTCCCGTTCAATAAACAGCTGAAAGTGTATTGAGGACTATGGGTCTCCTTGCCCACTTCCGAGGATATTAGAATACCTTAATTGCAGCGCTTTATCTGAAGCTCGCTCGGAGCTCAAGTTTTGGCTCGCGGCACAAAGCACACACACAAAACAACAACAAAAACAAAATCGACCAAGTGATAGCTCGTAACTAGAAAAACTAAAAAAACTAGGGGCATTCTTAACTGTACAAATAAAACACCATCTAATTTAATTTTCTGATTGTGGGACGCCATGTCATGTGTGACCCAGTTGCAGGTGCATAAAAAGAAAAGGCAGATAAATGCCCTTTCTTCTGTTAGAGCTCTGGTTTGGCAATTTAGCCGGACCTGTGTGTGAAAGAGGCTATTGACTCCTCTGGGTAAAGTCACTCACTAGCACATGTTAGCATTGTGTCTTGTGCTGCAGAGACAGTGGTGGATTGCTCGACATAAAAAAAAGTGTATTTCCCACTGTGCCCTCCAACTTGGCCATCCTTGACTACATCTGTTTGCTTTGATACACAAAACCCACTGGAAGCGGCTACATTTGTCAGCGGCTGATTGTAGCCAGACAAACTGGTCTGTCTGCGGCTAGATAGCGAGCCCCGCTGTTATTAATCACAATTACAGAGTGGGCCTCGCACACAGGAGTCGCATCAATACCTCCTTCCTGTCACCTCCCCAGGCAGCTCAGGGTGGCCGGGCCACCGTTTGGAGGTCAGCATTCAAGCGGCAACACCGGCGGCATCATTTACGTCGGCCCCCGCCACCTTCTTTTTATTAGCAATCTTTTAATTTTGAACCCGTCCCCTGCCTTTGGGGAAAAAATTGCAGTTTAATATCGCGGCTGATTCGCTGCATACTGTTTTTGACAGGAGTGATGAATAGCCTGAAGTGATGTATGAAAACAGCCAGGCGGATGGCAATATAGATAAGGCGGGCGTTTCGCTGAGCCCTGATGGGGCCAGCAGAGTTGCTTGGCCACCCTCCCCTGCTCTCGTTTCATTTGGTCACCGCCGAAATGAACAAACGGCTCTGTCGCAGCTGTCGGGACGCAGTTTGGACCCATGAAGGAGACCAATGCAAAATGTGCATTTCAAGCACGCATGTCAATACCTGTCAACTTATACTAAAGTGGGAAACATGCATACCAAATTTTTTAAATTCATCCAATGTGAGACTCCAAAAAAATGGCAAGTATGTGTTTTACTGCTGCTGTAGTGTGTGGTGTACTCAAAATGAATAGCAGCACACCACACACATCTGTCACAGTACCGAGACGGACCTGTGAGAGGCAGCATGGTGCCACAGGGATCCAGACTGACAGAAAAGACTAAGTACAACAAAGAGCACAGTAGAAGAAGAAATAGAAGAAGCTAGGCCATCTTATCTTATGTGGTAATGGCAGTAGCCCTGCCAATTTGCAGATTATGTGCTCTTTTTGAAATGCCCTAAAATGCCACAAGATGGGGCCAAAGCTCAGGCTATTAGGAAAGTAGTAATTGGTGTCAAGGAAGTATGTTTTAAGTTCACTTTGGCCAACTGTGTTGTTCTTAAAGTACCTCTGTATAAAGTTGGATTAGGTCATAAATTTGAAATGCTAAAGTGTTTTAGGATCCTAGTTTGTAGTATATTTATGGTTTAATATATTAATATAGGCAATTAGACAATGTCCGAAGATAATCTTTTAGAGAGATCCGATAATCGGGGAGGGGTCCAGCCAGTTTATCAATAGCTGTGTAACACGGATCTATATAATAATGATCACAACAATAGGTACACCAGCACAATCTAAAAATCTCTTTACATTGTAGTTGTCATTTGTAGTTGCGTTAAATAGCTTTTGTGCTGGCTCTTATTAAATTGCAGACAATGTTGAGGCTTGTGTGTGTGCTGTGCATATATATAAATGCTTCAGTTACGACATTCCATGCAAAATAATAATCCCCATCAGCTTGTCCTACCTCCATGGTGATGCGATAAACTCCCTCCGTTGGCAAGGATCTCCTCTCGAGCAGCATGCTGAGGAAAAATAAAATATCACACTTTAATCATTCCATCCCCAATATGGGAGCATATTTGTGCTTCGGGTGGAGTAAATAACGCACTTCCACTTGTTCATACACGTGCACTGGATCAGCGAGACCCCTGTAGTTGAAGGCAAAGTAAAAGTAGACACAGGCACCGGCGTCATATGTTTGAGTTACCCTGAAAAACAAAACATGTGAATTTAAACATCTGCTAAATCAATGAGTAAATGTCTTCAACTATGGCACTGACTCCAAAGAATTCATATTCTATATCTGATATTATGAGATTTGACAGCTATAACAGAGATTTAAGAGTAATGCATCTGAGCTTGATTGGTGGAATTTTCAAATGGAAATCTGGATCGGATCCAGATGAAATTCAGCTTTACTCTCCAGAGACATCTTATTTTTTTAACATGAAATAAAAAAAATTGAGGCCAGCATGGTAACCAAGTGGTTAGCACGTGTACATCACAGTCGAGAGGTCCCGGGTTTGACTCTCAGGCCCATGTGTGGAGTTTGCATGTTCTCCCAGTAGTTCTGAGGGTTTTCTCCGGGCACACTGGCTTCCTCCGCCATTCCAAAAACATGAATGTTCGGTTCAGTGTCCCTGACTACATTACTGACTGAATTTCCAGAGAAAGTCAATGTAAACGTGAATGGTTGTTTGTCTATATGTGCCCTGCGATTGGCTGACGACCAATCGAGGATGAACGCACTCAGCCAAAAAGTCAGCTGGGATGGCCTCCAGTTCATCTGTAACCCTAAGGAGGACAAGCACTATAGAATGAATGAATAATATTGATAATATTGGGGGGCATATCCTGCACGCTGCATCACTTTGTGTGGCGAGGTTTGGGGTTTGCTGTTTTCATTTTGAAGTTGCAATTTGTCTTCACTTTGTAACAGATATGACAAGCTTTTTTTTCACCAAATCTCTTCTTTACAAAAACTGAAGTTGTATGCTTACATGCCACAGTTTTCCATGACTTCCCATTTCAAATTCAATTTGTTGTTAAAAATACTATAATTATCAATAGCAGAGTTGATTGTGCATATGTAATTTACAATGCGGTGACTCGAGGGCCGTGACAAAAATGAGTTTGACCACTTTGATTTAAATCAACATACGGAGAAATGTCTCAATAAGAAAACCAAACACAACATTACCTATATGCGTGCCTCTAAATAAAAAGGGTAAAGACGAGTCCCTCAGTTTAGAGTCTCTCTTGCGGCCTCGCTCCCCGTCGAGGGCAGAGCCCTTGTTCATTTGACATGGCCCATCTCCTGGCACGCTGGCTGCTCCAGAGGTTAAATGGACAAATCAATCATGTGACAGACTGCGGCCAGGAAATGAATAGCTGTGGCATAATCAGGCTGAGGCCTAATCTGTCCACGAGCATAGAGCGGCCGCCTGGCTCGCCTCCGCCGCCTCGCCGTCAGGCTCTGGCGAAGGCTCCCCGGCTCTATGTGCTACATCCAAACATCTAAAATGGCTTGATTATTATACTTAAAGAAGCACTAAGGAATAGAATTGTTTTGATTTGTTTGACTTTAGGGCTACTTTAGCAGTTAGGAAGTGTCATTTACTTTTAGACCTCTGTGCTAAAATGCAAGTGTAGTGATAAATATGACATGAAGCATCGAGCATGGTTCACCAGTATCGTACAAAGTAACGAATCCAGGGTTTGCACTAGCAATGATGCAGACAGATTTTGAAACTGCTCTTTTGAATTAATAGTTAGATAATAGTTAACAGTTATTACATAATATTGCTTTAAGGAGACATATATGGTCTCTGTTGTGCCTGCGCAGCCATCAATTATGAATTTAAACAAGCAAGTAAATCTTTTGTCTGCCAATTTCTGAACAGTGCCTGTGAGCGGGCCATTCTGCACTAATTTACATAACGCCTCCAGACTGAGTTTATCCGATCATGGCATGATAAACTTGCCGGGATGAAGATCCAGAGCTACTTTCAAGCGATGTTTTTTTTAAATTTTATTTTATTTTTTTTAACCTGAAGGCTCTGCTCTCGCGAATAGACGCTACTCAACTGGCTATTATACCTGCAGTTTATGTGGCGGAGTAAACTGTCGCCTCTAAAAACAAGCTAATTTCAGCAAGAAAATAAATATGGTGTTTAAAATTTCCTCTCATTGTTGATCCTAAAGCTATTTTCACAAATGCAAATGTTATTAAAGAACCTGGGAACTGTTTTCAATTGTGAAAAAAATGCATTATATGTCTAGCTGATTTTGTACAGCAGACTTAGGTTCAAAGGAGGAAGCTTTACTTTAATCTCAAAAGTCACGATGCATCACCTGCAAAATTGTCAAAGATGGTCATTAGCGCCTCCCCAAAAAACAGCACGTGCACTCTTTGTTGCAGGGAGCACATTTGGGGACATAAAAAACTACTGATACAATCCAACAGAATCACAAAGCAAATGTTACCTGCATGTGGAATACGGAGGAAACTGGACTCCTTTGTCTTTACACTCTCCAACGATGCGAGCTTTGACATTCCGGCAGATGTCCAGAACCCTGCAAGTGAAGAAAAATATTCAAGTTATTTCTCTTCATTGTGGTAAAGAATGCATATGGACTACATTTGGCAGTACAAAGATATTACAAAAGGGGTACGAGGAAGTGTACTTGAACATGGAGACCACTGTGAGAGAGGTTTCCAGTGGTTCGGAAATGGCCGCCAGCATGTGCAGCCGTGTGGGGGATGTCTAATGAGCCGAGCTCCTGCGCTCGCCTCGGATGCTTGCTCTCCCCGTTTCTCCCGTCACGCGTGTTACGCAACGAGGGGCGACAATGGCAACAAGGACGAAAAGTGGAGCACACTGCAATCGGGTGGGACTTGAACATGTGGCTCATGCTTGGTTTAAGCAAGTGGGTTGAAATACAATGGAACAATTATTTCCGACTTCTGCTGCTGTGCATGACGTCATGAAAGACCTCATTATACCTCAGGAGATCTCGCTTTAACAAGTACCAAAACTCTTGCTCAGTGCAAATTTTTTAGGCTTTTTTTGTGACAAGAGGTCTAAGAAGAAGAATAAACTGTATGCCAAAACGTACATGATGTAAGCGGTGACATACAAACTCTTGTATGGCAAGTTAAGACTGTTAACTTGTTACTAAAAACATTACCTCGTAATAGTAACGGTAATATGGTAAAAGTTTCAGTTCAACCCAGGAAAAGATTCTCTCTATTTGCATTATTTCCTTTGGGGTAATGTTTGTATTACAGCGACCGAGCCCTGATGTGAATAACGAAAATCCCTGAGTAATTGACGACACCTCAAAAAGGTTTACAATGGCCTATACATGCCATAAGATGGCAGCCAATTACTACTTTTGTCTAAATGAAACTCCTCAACTCACTTCAACATAGTTTCTTGGCACCAAGATGCTACTAGATGAAGCAAAAGGCATTTTAAAAAAATATATTATTATTATTTATTTAAATTGGGTCGCAAAGATGCAGGGAACACCGTATTTGGCAATCTGAACAAATCAGAGATCTATAGGCATCCAGGAACTATTTGTGGCCAGCGTTTGAGCTTCCACTGTGATCAGGGTCCTCGATTTACGCAGGTCCCAACATAAGGTTTTGGGGTTACGAAAGGCACTCACTGAACTTGTTTGCACAGCAGTGTAAGAGTACGTCACGCGGCCACAAGAAGGATATCTTAGTTATCCCTGATTTATATTTAAGGCCAACAAATATTGTTTTTCCTCCAAATATTTACTGTAATTACGACCTCACTACAATATTAGCGTAAAAACACAGCTTCGTAAATGGAAGACCCCCTTTATTGAATGTCCTGATCCAAGTGGCTATGGGGAGTATTTAAATGTGACATGTCTGGTGCAACAAAGTCACCACCACCATTGTGTATTTACCTGTCCCAGGGTACAGAGGTCTCAAACGACTCCCCTATCACATAGTAGTCCATCCCCAAGTCCTGTCCAGAGAGGAACATCAACATTATACATGCACCTATTGAGGTATGTCGAAAAAGATATGCTTCGACAAAACTTCATTTCACTAAAATGTTTAGTGGGTTGGGACTTGAGCAAAGGAGCATCCCATTAAATATTCATGTAGTTAGATTTGAGTGGGTTGTTGTTGTTCTAATGGCAAAGATGAGGCATACAGGTGGTCTATCCATCCATCCAACCCATCTATCTATCCCTCTAACAAGCCATCGATCATCATTCTTCTATCTCTATCACTCATCTATCCATCCCTTTCCTTCCACATTTTCTTTTCTTTCGCTCTCCTTTTTTCTTTCTTTCTTTCTTTCAAAGTCTAAAAGAATGTATTCCAATTGTGGATTAGCCTTTAAATGCTACATGGGGATTGGTTTAAAAAGAAAATAATTTGTAATACTCAAAATCAACACACTCCAGGGTGGTAAAAAGCCTGACAATAAGTATGACCACATCAAATCAAGGGCCTTGAGGTCACATTTTGCAGGCTCCTTGTGTTTGTCTCTACACTATCTCCTGTCAGAGGCCCTGCCCAGCTGCCCATCAGCACAGCCCGCGTAAAAAACAAAACAAAACAAAAAAAAACAAAAAACAGAACGGTCACCCACCCGGAGGTAAGCGATGACAAAGGTCAACATGTAGCCCCTTTGCCCATTGTCCTCTCCGGCTGCCAGGCCTCTGGAAAAAAAGATAACAGGGTTAATATTCAACAGTGGCTTCTTTGTGAGCCGCTCTCCCAGCAGCTGCTTGCGAGCCCGTCAATCCAACAATTTGCAGATCAATGGGGCCGCGCTGTGTGCGTCGCCGCAGGTCAGCCGCACATCCATCACCTGCGGTGTGTAATCAAATTTTCATCTAGCACCCAAACTAATCAGGCCAAGCTCATTAGAAAATCGCTATATCGATTCATGCTGTTTTCCAACACCAGAGGAAAAGATCCCTCAAAGAGGTGCACTTATCCATCACTGGCACTTGATCGTCTTTTACTGGAAATAATGCAATAAAGCGGAGGAGGCTCTGTGCACCTGCCAACTTTCTTATGATGCAATTGTTGTGTATCAAAAGGTCAGTCCTCCAGCTCAGCCAATAGCAATCTAATAGTCAAAAACAATCGATATCCCATATTGCAGCGCCTCCTTCTTGAAACAAATAATACACAAACTTCTTTTTGCTACTCTGAATTATTTCAGTCCCATGATGCAGGGGTAAAATAACGCTTACTTGTATTTATATATATTTTTTTTTTGCCAAGGTGTCTAATTGGACTTTGCAGGGGTGTAGAATCATAAAGGTGATGTGTTTCTAATATGGCTGTCAAAGTTACTGCGACAACTTTGGAGATAAATTGAAATAATGTATCGCGTAAAAATTAACGCAGTTAACGCAGTTTTATTTACTTCCTGTGGTGGCTTACGCAAAACCTCTGCTCACATGTCGCAGCGCATTTTATTGACAAAGAATGGACTCTGCAGGTAGTTGCGCTTACTGTGAGTAAAACAGAAGAGCAGCACTACGCTGAGGTGTGCGCTAACCAAACAAATGGGAACTAAATTGCAATTCATAAACCTTAATGAGAGAAAACGATGCAATTAATTTGTTAAACATTTTTATGTACACATTTTAAATAGATGTCTAAAAACTAATAGCCACTTCTAATAGTTGTTGTGATGAGCTATTTAAATTGTTCTTGTTTTATTGGTTTATTTGTCCTTTTACAAATAAATTGTATTTGCAATGGGGGTTGAATCATTTTGAGTAGTGTATATACTACAACCCCAATTCCAATGAAGTTGGGACGTTGTGTTGAACAAATAAAAACAGAATACGATGATTTTCAAAACATGGTCGACCTATATTTAATTGAATACACTACAAAGACAAGATATTCAATGTTCAAACTGATAAACTTTATTGTTTATAGCAAATAATCATTAACTTAGAATTTTATGACTGCAACACGTTCCAAAAAAGCTGGGACAGGGTCATGTTTACCACTGTGTTACATCACCTTTTCTTTTAACAACATTCAATAAACATTTGGGAACTGAGGACACTAATTGTTGAAGCTTTGTAGGTGGAGTTCGTTCCCATTCTTGCTTGATGTACAGCTTCAGCTGTTCAACAGTCCAGGGTCTCCGTTGTCGTATTTTCCGCTTCATAATGCGCCACACATTTTCAATGGGAGACAGGTCTGGACTGCAGGCAGGCCAGTCTAGTACCCGCACTCTTTTATTACGAAGCCACGCTGTTGTAACATGCAGAATGGGGTTTGGCATTGTCTTGCTGAAATAAGCAGGGGCGTCCATGAAAAAGACGTGGCTTGGATGGCAGCATATGTTTCTCCAAAACCTGCATGTACCTTTCAGCATTAATGGTGCCTTCACAGATGTGCAAGTTACCCATGCCATTGGCACGAACACAGCCCCATACCATCACAGATGCTGGCTTTTGAACTCTGCGTCCATAACAGTCCGGATGGTTCTTTTCCTCTTTGGCCCGGAGGACACGATGTCCACAATTTCCAAAAACTATTTTAAATGTGGACTAGTCGGACCACGGAACACTTTTCCACTTTGCATCAGTCCATCTTAGATGAGCTCGGGCCCAGAGAAGCCGGCGGGGTTTCTGGGTGTTGTTGATAAATGGCTTTTGCTTTGCATAGTAGAGTTTCAAGTTGCACTTACAGATGTAGCGCCGAACTGTATTTACTGACATTGGTTTTCTGAAGTGTTCCTGAGCCCATGTGGTGATATCCTTTACACATTGATGTTGGTTTTTGATGCAATGCCGCCTGAGGGATCGAAGGTCACGTGCATTCAATGTTGGTTTTCGGCCTTGCCGCTTACATGCAGTGATTTTTCCAGATTCTCTAAACCTTTTGATGATATTATGGACCGTAGATGATGAAATCCTTAAATTCCTTGTAATTGTACGTTGAGGAACATTGTCCTTAAACTATTTTCTCACTCACTTGTTCACAAAGAGGTGAACCTCGCCCCATCTTTGCTTGTGAATGACTGAGCAATTTAGGGAAGCTGCTTTTATACCCAATCATGGCACCCACCTGTTTCCAATTAGCCTGTTCACCTGTGTAATGTTCCAAACAGGTATTTGGGTTGTTCAACATACCAGACAGGTATCAATAATAATATACATATGCTAGATTAATAGCGCTCTTTCAGTGTGAATTAAAGTGAGTATTAGCTTTCTTGGATCTCCTTTGTGGAGATGTACCTAATATGTGGCAAATGAGTATATACTACATTTTTAGTGTTTCTTAATCATCTTACTGTTGCACCGTAGAATATGTGAAAAAAAATGGCCCAAATCTTTCCAGTCTGTACTGTGACGTGACATAACTTTAACTGAATGTTTCAAATTGGCCTAAATCATCTGTGGAGCATCCCAGGGAGCCTGATGTGTAGCTGATTCTCCCCCCCCCAAAGACCTCATTGATCAGCACCCACAAAGGCGGGCCTGGCAGGAGGACATCCACAGGTGATCCATCACCACAAACTAAGACAAACAACTCAGCGCAACACCGAGCCCAAATCGTCCTTTTCACCGTTACTTCTACTTATGGCTGGTGAAGTGAGGCGAGTGATTTCTTTTGAGGGTTGCATGACTAGAGATGTCTGTGTACTGTTGATGTTGTTACATATGAAGGAGTCATAGGACTAAACTGAAAATAAAGAACTATTAAAATGACAAAAAAGTAATGTTACAAAAATAAAGTAATGTCACAAGAATAGGCTAGCTGTATATTTCTGAGAAGAGTCATAATAGAGACGAAGTCAGAATTTTAAGTCATGTTTTTTAAATGAACGCCTATAATCCAACATGAAACAACAACAAAAAGACAGAAATGTTGCTGTCTTTTTCTAGAAACCTTTCATATCAATTAGGTAAAAACATTAAATATTCATAAAACACTTGAGGCTGGAACAAACGGTGTCAAATATTTGTCAAACTATCTTGACAAAATCCTCATCACAGGTCCATGCATGAAATGCATTAATTCGCAAAATTATAATTCATATTCCTGGAAAAAGTAAACTATTCTTGTAATATTTCAACTTCATTCTTATAATTACTTTTTTTGCATAACTTTTTTCTTTTCTTTTCAGTATACAGTTTTGTATGAGTATTTAAAGTCTACAGGCCAGTCCAAATTTAGAGTTATGCGCCTTCAGTGTAATATTAGGTTGAGCGTCAAATGAGCTCCAGTAATAGTGGTCATTCCCACAAAGCAGAGAGAATATATGTATGTAGGTATTGCTGCTCCATGTGTGTTTAAAGCAGCAGCTGTTTGAAGCTTTCTAATTACCATAACATCTATGCTCAATTCTGTTAGCCTGTCTCTGGCGTCTCACATTTTATGTTGGCATTATTAAGCATGCAGACTTTCATTAGACGCAATTACATGGTTTGGTTGAGCATTTTGGTGTTTAAATATATAATGTTTATTTCTCTTTTGTTTTATGGTAAACGTCAACTGGCTGTGACAAACAGCTTGAAGAAAGCACAATTAACCTCTTATTTGGAGAACAGTATGCATGAGAGAGAACAGGTGCTAAGAAATAGAAATATATATTTTTTGAAATTACACTGTCTCTCTATATTGCAGATTTATTTCGGGTAGGTCTGAAACGTATCCCCTGCAATAAACGGGGGTTCAGTGTAGCCCTATTCCTCCTTCATAGTCATGTGCTTTGCAATGAGATAGAGAAGAGGAGGAAAGTACTGACCCAAACATTGCGGCAATGTCATAAACTTGCTTCTCGTGCTGCAGGACCTTCTCTCGGTCTCCCTCGAACAGCAGGGTAGCCACGCACAAGCGGTTCTGGTCGAAGCCTTTGAACTGAGGATTTAAGAGGCCGAGGTTCATTTTTCATGGGAAACACTTGTAGAGTGCCTCCGACACCGAGCGCTTGTGCTCGTGTTTTACCTTGGTGATGTACAGTTTTTTTAGACCGTCCAGAAATGAGGTGAAAAGTGACGACACTTGAGGCTTGAGTGCATGACCTGTGGACACACCAGTTAAGGGTTAGCCATAAAGACGTGGACGCCAAGGAGGATTTAGTTTCAAACATTAGTCATAGTCTTATGCTAGCACCTTCCAGGAATCAATGAGAGCTACCGGTCAAGAGTTATTTGGGCTCTCAAACAAAAGGAGGAAAAATAAACGGCAACATTTGAATAACTTCACAAGGGGCCGGTAGTTGCTGGCGACATCGACTATAAATCACAGCTTTCTGAAGGGAAGCGGAGTTGACGCGGCGATATCAGTCTTCCTCACACACACTTTATTTATTTATTTATTTATTCCTGATCAGACACACAAAAAGTGCTTGCGGACAAGCAAAATGAGGACGGCTATCAATCAAGTCATGCGTGATGTCGCGGAGACTTTACAGTTCATTTATTTCTCCCTGTGCATGCTCCACTCTCTTCATCACTTAGCGGCCTAATTTTGTCCACTTCGAGGTTTGACTACGTGTCTTTACTTCTGTCAGCAACCTCACACTGTTTAATTAATAACAACATTCAGTGAGACATTACACCCAGGCTGTGTATGATTTTGCTCTTACTTCCCTCCATCCTCTGTTCTTTGCTCCTCCCTTTCGCATATAAAAGCTCAGTGATCGTGACAACAGTCTAATTTTTCATATTGAATGCGTAGACAGGCAAGACTAAATTACATGTGTAGTCCCCATCTGAGGACTTGTGAACGCATCAATTGGTCGTACTCAACATGATTAAAAGTGTGAAAGAAGCCACTAATAAGCCCGAGAACGTATCAAGGAGCCATGAGTTACAGTTATTAGTAGGAAACCTGGAAGCTTCATCTAGCTTGCTTAATGCTCAGAGGTGCCTACTTGGTGAAAAGCGGAAATCTAGGCAAGATAATGAGATCCCTGGAGGCTGGGGGAGTTTTACTCAGATCTCTGGTGATGCCAGATGCATTGGCCAGACCTTCAGGAATAGCATCATAAAACTTCAATGGAACGACTACCTCACTTGGGCCGAGAGCCTTTTTTTTTTTTTTTTTTTTTTTAAATCTCATTGCAGCTCATCTTCAGGTGAAATAAAAATACAACCAGCGCCATTCATTGATGGAATACGATAAAAGAAGGTTATGTTGCTGGTTTAAATCACAAATTGGATTTTAAAAAAGTGATATTCAAAAACATGAGTTAAAGTGATTTGCACATCCTCTGTTAAAAGGGTCCATCAGAACTTACCAAATTTAAATTGCTCATTATCCATAAGTCGAATAGATGCAGGAGCACACCTCTAAAATAACAACAGACAAAAGGAATGATAAAGGAATTGAAAATCAATAAAATTTCACATTTAAAAAAAAATCAAAACATCAAACAAAAAAATCCTCTTGCATTCAGACATTTGGTTTCTTGTCTGTAAATCTACTGTAAATCTACTGTAAATTATTTGTAAGATTTTAACTGATTAACCAAAAACTCACCCAGCACCTGATTAAAAAATGTTGAAAAATGCTAAAAACAAAAACAAACAAAAAACAAAAAAACTTTATAATACATGGCTAGTAGAGTTCTGATTAAATATTGTGTAAAATCATCTTACCTTAGGTATACTTCTATGCTTGTAATATTACAACTTATTTCATGGAATTTTTCTCATAATAATTTTTTTTTCACAGTAGGTTTTACATTGACAGAGTTGACATTGCAAATAAACATTATTTAAACGTGGGTAAATCACACTGAAAATGTGACCAAGTCAAGTGGGTACACACAAACATATATATATATATATATACATATATATATATATATATATATATATATATATATATATATTATTATTTTCTTTTTTTTTTTAAATAGTTGTTTAGTTCAATACTGTAAAGTTACCTGTTTGGCAACTTCTCGAAGACAAGCGAGACCCTTCTCAAAGTTGGGGAAGACCACCGAGCCGTATTTCTGATACTCTGGCATGGGCCGAATCTTCATTGTCACCTCAGTGACCACACCCAGGGTTCCTGTAGAAAATCACAGAGAGATTATGAAAGGACAACAAGAAGTAATTTAGGGCCAGTTATTTATCCGATCCTAGTGCTCCTTAAAGCTTTTTTTTTTTTTTTTTTTTTTTAAACAGGGATCTGGTAAATGTCCTGAGGGTCCTTGTGGTGACCTTTGTCTCAGATTTCACAGAGAGGGGTGGGGGCAACAAAGATTTATCAGTGAGAAGCATGAGGAAATAAAGCACGGCTCTCTCAAAGGGAAGCAAGCTCAGAGCCGCAGCAAATATACAGATACAACTAAACCTCTGACCCACCTTATGACCCCAAAAACTCCTCATTAGTTGTTGCACGGGACAAGAAGCCACTGTGTACGCTTGAAAATTTGAGTGTATGAAATATTGTGGAGATAATACTTTCAAAAAGCAGACAGAGAATCACATGGAAAATGTGCTTTGGAGTCGGACGACTCAACATTTTGGGTCCAGTATTTGTTGGAAGAACTGTTTTTGCTGGACTACAGCAAGTTTAGACAAGCTCACACCACATTGGCTCTCTTAGTGCCCTCAACAAAAGCAACTGTACTTCTGAGGCAGAGTCTGCCTTCAAGATGATGTTTTGTAACATCGTGGACACAGTACAACAACGTGGCTGCACAAGTGGAAGAGCGTGAACAACACTAATTTTTATGTGGATTTGAAATACTAAATGTGACAAATAAGATTGTGTTTGTGATTCGTCTCACTGCCATCTTCAGATTAGTTTTAAGGAAGACTGGGACCTAATGATCACCTTTTATTTTCAACCTAAAAATTATTAGAGTTATTATGAAAGAAGTGGCTACAAAAAGGTAAATTCTTTACTGCAGGCTGTTTTCAGAAATGAGAAAACATTTGCATTCAACATATTCATATCAGAAAAAAACAATAGCATTCCAAATAAAATTTCCAAATAAACTGAAGCTAAAATCTCTCATTATGTATTCTGCCACAAGCGGTTATTTTGGACAAATGTTCAGTTGCTAGTAGCAACTGTTGCAGGCGCAGTTCAATTCAATCGTACTTTCCTCAAACAAACAAAAAAAAAAAGATCAGAGCAGTCTGTCAGTATTAAATGAAAAGTTTCTTTAATATATCTGCCTGTGGGGTCTTCTTATTTTGTACTGGTGAATCTTTATGATTGTGGACTCACTTTGAGCCTAATTGCTGCTCACTTTACAATGGGCATGTGTAAAAGTCAAGTTGAATCTCTGATCACATGCAGCTCAGCAGTTAATAACATGCTCTGCGTTGCTACAGACAGCGTCTTGACGAACACATACTCCTATTAGATGAGCTTCCTCAGCCTATTAAGGCCTTTAATGAAGTCTCCAATGTGACAATACAAGACACAGGCTCCTCCCCAGTGGCTCAATGGTAAGCATACAGCCAATTTACTCAAGACCCACAGGCTCCTCCCTCTCTTGCTTCTAATAGGGACGGGGTAGAAAGCGAGAGAGGAGGTGCTTGTGTACGGGCAGATTAAAAATGTTTTACTGATGATTACCAGGATTACTCTTTAAAAATATATATATAATAATAATACAAAATGATGTGATGTTGACAACACTGTCCCTTGAGGAGCAACCAGAATAAAAACAATCTGTACCATAGTACTGTAAATAATTATCCGTTACAGTGAACCCCCATTTTTCGCAGGTGTTATGTTCCTAATCGATCCGCAATAGGTGAAAATAATTTTCTTTTATGTAGTTTTACCCCTCCACATGATTTAAACACATTAAAACTTAATAAAGCACTTTCAACTTATTAAAACACACTATTTAAAAGAGACTAAAATCTATTTCAACACAAAAAGACAAATTGCAAGCTTAAACTGTATCAAGTATACTGCATGTATTGTAGTGTCTGTGTACATGCATTTGCCTTTAAGAGGCGGGGCCAGGTGGGGTGGCGTGTGAGTTCGGAAAATCTGCAGTGTCTGGACCAGAGCTGTGGCCGACAGCAGCTCCTGTGCGAGTGTGGTCATCGTCTTATGAGTGTTTTACTGGTCTTCTGGTGTGCAATATGTGGCTGAAAAGTGCAATGGCAACTAACTACTTTTCTGTCCCACATGCAAGGGCATTACAGTAAAGTGAATCCTGCATATTTGCAGTTCAGCATTTGCAAATTCAGACATTCACTGATAATTTTTGGAACCTATCCTCAGTTACTCACTGAAAAACTCTCTTATTCATTGTTGCTGACATCTGACATGTTGAATGACATCTTGGTCCCAAGGAACTAGGTTGAAGGGAGTTGAGGAGCTTCATTTGGACAAAAGCAGTACTTTGCCGCCATCTTGTGGCATCTACAGGAAATTATAAACTTTTTAGGAGACGGGTCAACCACTGTAGGATTTTTGCAATTCACAGCAAGGCTTGCTCCTAATCAGGTTCACTGTGTACTGTAAAAGTCCATAAATAAAATTATCATTTATAAATATATGAATGTATATTTATGCAGTTAAAGGTTGTGGGACAGTGAATTTGAATTAGCTAGCAGAGTAGAGTGGAAGGTTTCTGTGCAAGGCAACGACATCGGTGTTAGTTTTGATATCACATGCAGCTAGTATACTGTAGATAGTTGTACTGCAATGAACAAGCTCAGTCAGGGACAGTCAGGTCAAGGACAGGGCACTGGAGACGTGTGGGTAAGCATGAGAATAACCCTCATGTTGCCGCTTTATCTTACAGACATGACTAGACACAGCTGCAAACGTGCCCAAATGCCATTACAGCACGATGAACTAAAAACATGAGCAGACCTTCAGATCCCATGATGAAGTGGTGAACGTCCGGCCCTGTAGACATACGGGGGCTCTGACAGCTCTTCTCAATTACCCCACGTGGAGTCACCATCTTAACGTGGACAACCTAGTCCCACCATGGGAAGCAAAAAGAAGGCAACATGCTGTGTTTAGATAGAAATATGTTTTCCCCTTTTTGGTTTACAAATTACAACCATAACTCCATGCAATGTGGGACAACTCATGCTGTGGTGCGTTTATTTTAGGGAACGTGAACAAAAATAAATCGTAAATTGTTTGATTCCTATGAAAAGATGAGCACGCACCAGGTCCTCAATGTTGCCATAGATGTTCTTCTTCATGCCTGATGCTCTGGTTGCCACCCATCCCCCTACTGAACTGAACTCCATGGAGTCCGGTTCATGGCCCGTGCAGTAGCCGCTCTCGTTAAGCTGACAATCACAAAAGGAAGCTGTTAAAAGTACAATCAAGTGCAACTTTACAAGTTTGTTTGCATTTTACTGTATATTTGAATACAAAACTTTTACTACTATTGTTATTGTGCATGGATAATAATTCAGGTTGTATGGTGTCATGTATTTTAACAACATGCTGCAACTTTATACTGTATATCATTTCATGAAGGAATTGATTACATTTAAAGATTTTAAGCAAAACCAGTACATTTTTTTTTACCAGTTAATATAATAAAACAGCGGTACATTCACAAATGTTAGTTCTGTCATGTTCATCAAAACACTTTAAAAATACAATGTGAAATACTTCATGTATATATAATGAATATTAATTGAATTTGAAAAAATATATCTTCAAATTATTATTGATTTTTATGTAACCTGTAACTTATGTAACATTTCAAACACAGAAATCATTTTTAATTTTATAATAATGATATACATGTACAGTGCAGTATAAGATACATTTCTTCATTATTATCAGTCATTGATGTTCCAACACAAATTACATCCTTCTACTGAAATCTAGTGATGCATGTGGCATCCATTTTGACTACAGTTTAAGCAACCAAATGTGGTTCCTTGCCAAGTCAAAATGAGCTTACGTGTCACTGCTGTGTTGGATTAGGAACTTTAGTAAATGCCCTACAACGTCCACAAGAGGGCCTCAAAACAAAATATGATTTAAAGTCCATCCATCCATCCATCCATCCATTTTCTGAGCCGCTTATCCTCACAAGGGTCGCGGGCGTGCTGGAGCCTATGCCAGCTATCTTCGGGCAGGAGGAGTACACCCTGAACTGGCCAATCGTAGGACACACATAAACAAACAACCATTCACACCTATGGGCAATTTAGAGTCTTCAATCAACCTAGCATGCATGTTTTGGGGATGTGGGTGGAAACCGGAGTGGCCGGGGAAAACCCACGCAGGCACGGGGAGAACATGCAAACTCCACACAGGCGGGGCTGGGATTTGAACGCCGGTCCTCAGAACTTTGAGGCAGATGCTCTAACCAGTAGGCCAACGTGCCACCTGATTAAAAGTCCTCGATTTGTATTTCTAACATTGGATGATGACAACTTAGTACTCCATCAAAGTGGCCCAGTCTAAAGGCAGAGGCGCCTGCAATGGATCCAGCTCATGCAATGTTAAGCATCAAACATCAACTTTTTAGGAGTTTGCGCTCCCGTGCAAAGACATGACTGCACTCACCAGCCGCTCCAAATCCTGACCAATGATGCCAGCTTCCAAGTGGGCAGTTAAATTTTTCTCATCTATCCACAGAATTCGGTTCTGCATGGAAAAAAAAAAACAAAAACAAAAAACTGAATAGTAGTGCGGGCTTGGCGCCGCCATGCCCTTGTGTGTGAGACAAACATGCACAGCGAGGCCACAACATTCAACATTGCATGTGGGACAGAAGCATAGTTCGTTGCCATTGCACTTTTCAGCCACATATTGAACACCGGGAGACCAGTAAAACACTCATAAGACGCTGACCACACTCGCACGGGAGCTGCTGTCGGCCAACTCGACAAGGTTAAACTCAATTTATATATATATAATTTCAAATATGTGCCTCTTATTTGGACCGCTAAGCACTGGGCTCTGGCCTACCTGCAGGGGGTCACTGCGCCCCCTCCGTGCCATCAATTACACTGCAGAGGTAATAAAGTTTAGGTTCCTGCTTTGCTGCTTCTTTCACACACCGGCGCCACCTCACCTCCAACCTCTGACCTTAGCAACAAACCGCTGCTGGGACAGCAGCGTATTTATCATTTTCACACAGTTCAAAGGACAACACTGTACTGGAGATTTGCTGTTTTATATTCTGTTGTAAAAAGGAAACATTATCGTGTTCAGCTGGATTTACATTAAGATTAATGGATGCTGCCAAACTATTATATTTGTGTTATGCTGCTGGCACGTTATTGCATTTATGGAATGTAGTTGTTTTGCCATTAGGTTTAAGATGGTGGCTTTGTTGCGTAAAGGAAACGTGGGGAATGGCTATTAATTAGTTGTTGTTTTTAATAATACTAAAAGAAGAGGAAGTGTTCATTTAATTCAAACAGAAACTTGGGGAAAAAAAGAGTAAACAAGGGATTCATAATCCAGCCATCAGGTTTTTTTATGCGCTAGAAGAAAACATTTTAAACACTGTAATAATAGTTGCAAAGTCAATTCCGACTTTAGATCAATTGTACAATTATTTTATGTAAAATGGCAGGGATGAAAATGAAAACAAACCAAAAATAATGTTTTAAAAGTGTAGGGACTCATAATGGCAGTATGTACGTTTATATGTATGTTTAGACGCTTTGAAGGACTTTGTTATTGCAAGGCAGGTATTTAGCCCCTGACTGTAGAGTACATACCATCTGAGAGGTATCCAGAGAGACAATAGAGCGAGCTTCATCTGCGGGACACTCGAGAGCACTGGAGACGCTTGTGCCTCCTGTATGAGATGGGTTGGGACACACACACACAAAAAAAAAAAAAAAAACAAGCAAATTGACTGAAACACTCAAATGTTTTTTTAAAAAAAAACAAAATCTTTAAAATTGAGGAAAGCTTCATAAATTAAAGCCTTATATTGTAACTGTTTGCAATAATAGTGCAGAAAAAGAAGCAATTTTATTAAGTGGTATAGTCAGTGGCGAAAGCAAAAAAAATAAAAAAAAAAAAACTGTACAGTTATCGTAAAATAAAAGTACATATCTATTATAATCAATTCCATTTCTATCTGCTCAACAGGTTGACTGGTGCGTTAAAAACTCACCTCCGTACGGTATTAAACAAACGTTGTGTTTGCATGCCAGTTCCACAAGTTTGACCACATCATGGTGGCAGTCTGCAAAGACACATGATAGCTGTATATTACCAATTTAACCTCCTCGATTGCAAACATAAATTAAGTCTCATAGGACATTCTAAAATAAATGAAATATGACAGAGGTGACAAATTGCGTGTTTATATTGGCAGAGCCATTAGAGAAGGAAAGAGCAGGAAAACAGGGTGTGGATTCATTTGCCAGAGGCTTTTCCCAGGTGGAGTGCGACTGCATGAAGTTGTGCTCTTTGTGGTGAGATGAACCGAATCAATACATATGTGTTGCTGCCAATAACAGAGCCCACATCAGGTCAAAGTTAGTGGGGGGAGGATGCACTTAAGCAGGCTAAAGTGTTTTTGGCAGCAGTGAGGAATGCCTGCATCTTGATGCACCCTGCTGACTGACAGACACGAGACACATAGCCGCTCTTAAAATTAACATTTTTACTAAATTAACCAGACTCAAAATAGACAGCTTGGGTTGGAGTCACACTGTACAATGTAGGTAAAGTCTTTAATGGAGTTGACGGAACAATTGAATAATTGTTCATAATAATGAAATAATAACCTCTGTAATCAATGACTGCTGTGATCTTGCATAATAACTATTAATGAAGCGTACATTACTGTATATATCAGAAGATTTATTTGCACTATCAAGATACAAGGTTTATTCTGGATGCAAGGCAACGAAACGTAATGGCATCCTGCACAAGCAAATCAAACTCCAAACAGTTCTGTTGATATTTGACACAGGAAAATATCAAACATGTATAACCTGATTTTTCATGGCAAATTGAAATTGCTGCCAAATATCCATTCAGGACTAGATTACATTATAAAGTAATATTTTACAGCGACATGGTCATTTAACTGTCTTTTGTAAATGACTGGCACTATTTTAAAATTTGTATTTGTTTTGTTTTTTTATGTCTTGTTTTATAATATATATATTTGTATTTGTTTTTTTTATGTCTTGTTTTATAACTTCAAATACTTCAAAACCATCATTAAAATCAAAATAAAACGCGCAAAAAAACTCTGCTCGATATATTTTCCATGCCCGTATGCAGGGCTGCTAAAAAGTACAGGGGTCTCCAATCTTTTAGACAGCTACTTTGACTGAATGAAAGCCTCCAGTTAGACTAGGGTTTTATGGATATGATAGGTAACATTAACTATACCATTTCATTTACATAATTCTCCCTGTGCTTGCGTGGGTTGACTCCGGGTACTCTGGTTTCCTCCCACATTCCAAAAACATGCATGTTAGGTTAATTGAAGACACTAAATTGCCCTTAGGTGTGAATATGAGTGTGAATGGGTGTTTTTCTATGTTTGTTCTGCGATTGGATGGCGACCAGTCCAGGGTGTAACCCGCCTCTCGCCTGAAGCCGGCTGGGAAAGGGTTCGGCACACCCATGACACTAATGAGGATAAGCGGTATAGAAAAGGGATGGATGCACTGGATTTACATTTCAAGATCTCCACTTTGACACTGAATGTATAGGGGGTCCTCAGTTTCGTGCCTATGGTGGCCACCTACTCCACATTTGTACATCGGAATGTGCCGTCGTCCCTTGGGTGTGATGGCATTGTGTCAGCCATGATAAGAGACCTCAAGGAGTCAGAATCATCAGTGTAAGCCAAAAGTGGATGCCAATCATCGTCCATCTGACACTTCTTATGAAGCCTACACTCACCCATATTAATATCCCTGCCTCAAAAAAAGATGATATGAAAGAATGAATATGGCACCGCCATAAATGACATAATACGGCTTAAAAACTCACTGGGCCACACCACCACATCTGGAAGGCGACCGAATCTCCCTTCTCGCATGGCAAAGATCTCATGTAAGCAATGCCCTGTAAAGAACATTGGAGGAGTGAGCAACTACAGCACACGTGCAAAACATAAGACACACTTGCAGAGGAAACCGAGCTATCTAACAGTGAGTGTTACCGTGGCTGCGAAATACACGGTCCTCGGCATCGTGAGAGAAGGGAATACCGGAGGATTTCAAATCATCCATAAAGGGCTTGTTAAGAGTGGGCGCTTGTATGGCGTTGCTGTTCAGGAGGGGCTGAGACAAAACAAAACATTGTCATTTACTTTGCTACAGTTACTGTGGACAGAACAACAATGGATGAAGAGCACTCACTGTTGCCGGAGTTTTGTGCTGTAGGCTGGCTCCAAATGTGCTTTCAAACCAGTCTTTCAGGTTAGGGATGATCATACCACTTAATCTATATCTGGATTAAAGATCAGGAGGAAACATAGTCTGACCAACTTCTTTTTCCGCCCAAATTTACACAAGAGCGGTTGAACAACATCCTGTTTTGTTCGATTAATTCCCTAAATAGTGTACATCTTCTTATGCATGTCACTCACGTTCTTCCTGCTCTCAACAGCCACTTCTTTAGGGACGACTCCATAAGTATTATATTATACAGTGTTACAAAAAAAAAAAAAGAAATCATGTAGTAGTCATTTAACATAGTCAATTCTCCGAATGATCTCAAAATCTCTCGTGTTGGATCGCATTTGATTGCGCATGGAATTTTTGTTTATTGGTCATATTATGAAAACAAAGCCCCCTCCTGTTTTAATCCACAAGCTCAGTGTTTCTGAAACAATTTATGCAAAGTACCACCTTAAAACAAATTTGGCTCTCCAAGTACCATCATAATGAGTAAAGACCAACATGACAATATCGTAGCCTAATAGGCCTAAGTGTTCATCAAAAGAGACAGAGGTTTTGTTCCTTAAAAGTATATGTAATATTATTATAAGACACTGTAACATTAAGCAGAGTTTGAACATTAACAGTATGCTTAAAGGAGAAAAAAAAAAAAAAAAAAAAAGTTTAATAAAAATTTGACCTAATAAAAGTTTGAAAACAGTTTGAAATGATTAGTGCAAATGTATTGTACTTAAATGTTAAATGCAACTGAACTGTACTTAAATGTACTTTACTGGATTTACAAAAAAGAGGTAAAGAGGTTAAGATACTGTAAAATTAGCAAAGTCTGAATATTCAATTCCGTAATTATTTTGTGTACCATCGACACTAGTAATCCATGCACCTCACTTTGAGAATCACGGGACCACCAAAAGGAGTGGTATGTGACATTGATACGCTTTCTTCAATGGACGTGTAAACTGAGCCCCGGTCTCTTCCCGGACACAAACTGGAAGTTCCCTATTGCCTTTGTAACAATCCAGACATGTAAATCATTACAAGCATTAGTTGTCCAGAAGAATTTGAGCAAATCTCCCATTAATGTGCAACTATGGATGGGGAAAGCATGATGATCACTGTACAATTGCTTACACATAATAGCCACTAGATGGGAGCAGTGTAGTGTCACTAGGTTGAGTGTAAACTGGCAGGGAGGGCTGCTGATGAAATGATTGACGCAACACGCCCCAAGATTACAGTTACATGAGAACAGGAGAATCCTGCCACACGATGGTCACGTGACAGACAGACAGTGCTATTAGGCCTCAGGAGTCATTGTTGAAGAGGTACAAAAGTGGTGTGTTGCTATACTGTTACTGTACCTTTTGCCAGTAAATTCTGCTTGGCCTTTCTTATTGAAGAGGAACCTGGAATCACTATAGCCCCAACCGTTCCATTTCATAATCTCCTGCCTAGAAGAAAATACAATAAAACAGTGACATGATTGGTGGTTAATGGTTAATCGCAGGAAGTTACAACATCCTAAATAGTTCAGGGGTGTCATTTAAAGCAATAAGACATGCCAAATACGGCGGACGATCTGATACCCACTCTCAAAAAGGCTGACGTCAGTGGAGTCTGATTTTATTCAGCTTTTCAAAACTTTCCATCCCATTCAAGGTGGGCCTTTTTATCGTTGTGCAACTTAATAGTCGGAAAAGCAGCAGACAGCCACACCTACTATACTCTTTGGAGACATTCATGGACATGCTCCGAATATACACTACAAGCTTTTAAAGTTTAAAGCCCCTGAGGTTGTACAATTGGCAATTAGACCGACATTTTGGGGGAAAATAAACATATTAAGCTGTACAAACAATCATCATCAGCAGCAATATGTTGAGGCTAGAGATGTTCGATACCAATACAGGTATTTACTCTTGAGTACTAATAGTTTTGATCCAATATCAATTAACAAAATGACATAATTGTGAACAAAGCCCTGTCACATATTATGATGCACCAATGTGTAAAACTGCTGCAGTGTAGCGCCAGCTACTGGTGAGGAGGACTTACTTGATGTCAGATTTGTTTGCCTTAAGTATCGGTGGCTGGTATTAGCAGCCTTCACAAGTACCTGATACCCTGAAATAAGGCTGCTCTCAGCCCGATACCGTTGATAGGTACTGGTCCATCCCTAATTCAAACATTGTCACCCAGGCAACAAGGGAAGCTGGCTAAAGTTTATTCATTGAACATTCATATTTGTGTTGGCCGTCAAAGAAAAAAAAAAAGGAATTAGCACCACTGATTTTCTGCAGGAGATCTAATGCCAAAGTTCAGGAAGATCAAATTGATTGACTTGATTGAAACGATACCTCCACCACAAAATGATAACAATCTAGTACAGAATTTTTAAAATTACTAGATGAAAAATTACTATTCGGGGGGGGGGGGAATTACACTTTCCAGACTTGAAACAGGAACCAAAAAAAGACCTTTAGAACAGCACTTCACACAAACTGAGGGGGTTTTACCCCTAAATGACTGTTCTAACTGTCCAAAGCCTAAGCGGAATTTCTCAAACAAACACTACCTGAGGTCACTGACCTCACGACTACCAATTAAACTAGTGATGCGATGTAATACTGTATAGCTTTCTTTGCTGAATGCGATATCATCTGCAAAAAAAGAGAAAATGAAAGGACAGGAGGACTTCACCTGATTACATATGCAACTCAGCCAGGTTTCTTCCACTTACTTGTCTGTCATTAAACAAGACAGTTCAGCCAGCATGTCATGACTGTTTTCCCCTGACACCACTTACAAACTAGCCACACTAGATTGCAAACATGTAAAGATAACTACATAATAGGGAAAGGGAAACTTGTTAAACTAGTTCAAAAACGGTGTTGAAAATTGGACCATGTCGTTTGGGGGAATATTAAAAGTGGCACATCTAAAAGGGGGAAAAAACAGTTATAATTTATTAGTTTTGTAGTGTTGCCACAATGTTACACTGGTCAGAACATTGTACGGTGTAACGGGGTCAAATTCTTTTTTACACTCAACGGCAGCTGTCGAATCCGATTTGACATTCGATGACAGCTCAGCCTGCGCGAGGTTCCTTAAATGCAACTCAGAGGCCCATAGGTTGAAAGTCAGACCACCATGACTATTAGCCAATCAGATCAACCGAAGAAGCCCAAGTTGTCTTCATTGACTCGTCTCTCTGTTGTAAAACAAATCGCGCAATTTAGTACAGTGCGTGAAGAAACCCTCGTTGTAAAATATGCAACTATAAACCCCATTACAAAAACCTGGTACAGTATTTGGCGAATGTTCAAGTTACTTTTAAGCGCCACCAAAAGATTCATGTATTCGTCGTTGCCAATTACTCATTGTTCTCTTAAACAGAAAATAGGAAAGTACAACAAAACTAACTTTATTGTCTCTCCGAATGAATGAAATAAAGATAATCGAGGTATTTCACGAAGCCGCACCCACCCAGTATCCAACTAGTGCTAGCAAGCCAGCAATCACTCTGCCCTAAACTGTTTTTCCGCGTCTCACTATGGAATTTGTGCTCGTCTGAAAGGTAAATAAATCACATATAAGGTCACCGCCGCTCCCTCTTTTCGGCTTTTATGGCGCTAGTTGCACAGCCTATGCTACAGGGGATGCGTGGACCCTCCTCAAGCCCCGCTCCATCAGAGCCTTGTACCTCCTCCTCGGTATCGTCCTCGTCTCCTGCCCGAAGACATCCGCCTCTGCCCCTTGGGCTTTGCACTCCGCGGCTACAATGGCGGAACCGCTATCCGCCGTTGCTCGTAAATGCCCTGCAATTATCGTCAGCCTCTGCTGAGCGACCCGCTGGTTATCGGAGCCGCCGCCGCTGCCGCTGTCGGACGCCATGCTGCTTCCGTGTTTGTGACGGGAGAGAGCGGAACTGGCATAGAGGCTTGAGGGAAAGTGTGTGGCGTTCATGGGGATCTGTGAAAAAGCAAAGCGGCATTCGACATAAACCGGTTTTTGTTTTTCCACACTACGTTTTTCCCTTAAACAATAACTGTTTGTTGGTTAATCATATATAGGAAAGCTGACTCCTTGAGAGTAAAATGTATCCTAGATTGTTTCCCTTCAAATGGTACACATTGTACTGTGTGCATGGTTAATAATAAAGTAAATGACACGGTTCTTTTGAAACCACGTCGTCCCCTTTTTAATTTTTATTCATCTCTCTTGACCTTTAAACCGGTGGTTTCACACAGTTGTAACATTTACCACATCGAGGACGAGGACTTGAAGCCACCACGATAGTTGTTTTTCCCAGCATGCTTTGCTATAAACATATGTTCAATTCTATGCAAGGACTGGGATTGCAGTAGTGTAGTACACTCGTTTTTCATGCACTGCATGTAAGCAAAGACAAAAGGTTCTTCTCTTTTTCAGTAATGCTTTAAAATGGATCATTTAAATCGCTAACTGTGGATGATAAAACTATATTTTATCTAAAATTCTAAGCTTTATCAACATAAATGTTGGCAATCGCATTTAAAACATACCGGTATTTTACCTGGCTGAAAAGAGGAAAAAATCAGTTCATTCATTAGAGGCAGGTTTTGTTTCAACTTCAATGTGGATACAAACAACAAACTGGTAAATCATTAACCAAAGTGCTCAATGTTTAATACTGAATACCCTGCACAAAATTGTGTCAATTACACGATCGAAATTGTATGGCGACACTGTGAATTCTGCTCTTTATTTCGTTGACTTGTTTGATGCGCCAGTGGCTTGGTTGGTAAACCTCAAATTAACCTGAACTAACACGAGTTCACTGTTGACTTTTCTACCTCACCAGACCAGCATGACTACTGTTTCCATATGGCACCTCCAGCGCTTTAAGGATTGATTTAACACGTACGGATCACTATCAACCATACTGAAATGTAGTACTGTAATTCAATCCTGTTGAAACTATGAACAAAATAGACAAAGATTGAACATGCAGGGGATCTTTATTTAAGGGGGGGGGGGAGAGAAACAGAAATAGTGTTGCAAATATCCAGATGTTTGATAGAACGTATTTCCTGCCCGGCACCGTAAGATTTAACTTCCAAAACAAAGTTCTGTAATGCACTGACTGCGAGCAGTGAGAGTCTGAGTGTATCACAGAACTTTATTTGGAAAGCCACAGTGCCACCTCATAGGTTTGTCTTCATCCAGCTGAGTGACATGGAGCTCCTTTGACCTGCAGCGAAGCACAAGAACCACCATACATTTGTTGTACTTTAGGACATTTCAAACATTCATGCATAAAATGTCTTTTTGGTACCAATGTGTGGCTGTGGTGTGAATGCTCCATATAGAAATGGGCCTTACTGGGTGGCTTAAAAGTGTACCACCAGGCAGGTACTGCAGGCCAGATGTGAGTCTTTTGCACTTTTGCAGTAGTTTTATACAGATCTGTGCAATTGTGGCCATTTGAAGGTAATACAGTACCATAATGTCTCTTTATGAGAGTTGGTTCCACTTGTAGATTTTACCTGTTGAGCCTTGAGGATTCAACAGGCCTTGGCAAAGCTGATTCCACCAAAAGTCAACTTGTTGACAGTGTTAAAAAAAAAAAAAAAGTGCACAAGGTTAGCAAAGGTCCTGTTGACCATTATCTAACAGCTATTTAGGAACACTTGCTACTTTAACAGCATTCACTTGATAGCAACTTTTTTTTTCCTTTTTTTTTTTTTTTTCTTTCTTTTTGCACAACAAAAAGCACAACGTCACCTTTTAATCATAACATGCAGATAATGGTCGCGAGGGATAGAATAGAGGTCAACTGGGTAAAGTAAGTAGCCATATGGGAGCCATACAGTACCTGAGAGGTCGACATAAGCAGTCAGCTGCGGGAGCCAAGCAGTCTGCGCCTAAAAATGCAAGGAAAAAGGAGCGAAGTGAGGACGTTGCAGGGCCACCGCGAGAGAGCACCGATGGAAAGCCACCCTTTCTTCGCCGCACTTGATTTGCTGACGTGCAAAGCGGTTCAAGTGGTGAGGTGGCCGGTGATTCGGTCGCCGTCGTACGTTTTCTTCTGTCTGGCCGCGAGTGAGTGCTGCGTGCAGTTGACTCAATGCAGCTGGAAGAATGTCGACGTGGAGCTGCCAAACGTGAACGCGTGCACGTGAGCGCGCTTCACAGGAGAGCATGGAGGGCTGGTGGGTGGGAGAAAAAAAAGAAAAGAAAAAAGGCGAAAGAGTCTTTTTTGTGTGTATCATTGCAAGTCAGTGGACTGTATTATGGGTTTCATTGCACAGAGGTGACAGAGGCAGTACTTTTTTTTTTTTAAGTCAGACTGTATGGACTCGTAAAATAGAATAGCTGCTTAATGTTACTCCACCATAGTTCTACGTTGCAACAACTGTTTTACATGGTGGTAAACTAGAATTCATGGCATTATTAGTATTACCACATGCACAATCTAATAAAAGGATTCAATGTGAGCCAAGAGCTGCAGCACATACCTGCTCTGTCATTTATTATTATCATATATTTTTTGTGATATAAAAAAAAACGACCACGAGACAGTAAATCAATTCAAAGCCTTACCCACAATGAATGTGAATTATAACCTGGACAACCCAGATGAAAAAAAAGAAAATGAAATCTTTGAGAAAAGTAAAAATAAACAACTGAGATCACTCATAACTATGGCTGTGTTCAGAATTGACAAATCAGATTTAAACCCAAATGGGAGTCAGCACACACCTGCCACCCTTTAAAGTGCCTCTCATTATTCCTAAATAAGGTTCTGCTGTACTAGTATACTTTCCTAGCATTTCTGGACAATTTACGGTCTTCAATGTGGCTAACGTATATTTTTGCAATATGGAAGGAAGCCGGACTACCTGAGGAAAAAAAACAGCAACAACATGCGAGCACATGAAGAACATGCTACCTCCACACAAGAAGGCCAGAGCACAGATTTGAACCCTGAACCTCAGAACTGTGAGGCAAATGAGCTAACAACTACAAATTGGTAAACTGAATGTTACCATCACAAAGGCAAACTTGATGATATACTGTAGGTCTTGTATTGAAATTAGACTGCAAGTGGTCATACAAATGTTGTGTATTCCTTACTGGTAATTGCAAAGGTGGCATGATGAACTCCAGATTGCCACCAATGTGTAAGAAAGTTGTTGAAATGTTGTAGAACTATGGTGGAGTACCATATCGACATCCCATATTACTGTATGTCAGATATCGATTAATTAAGCAACTTAAAAAAAAGAAGCAGGAAATCAAGAAGAAAAAGATTATACCATACAATAAAACAGAGTAAAAGTTAAAAAGAACTCCCAAATTCCACACAGGAAGGCCAGAGTTGAAATTCTAATCCCAGACGTCAGCTCTCTGAGGCAGACAGGCGAACCTATAGTTCACAATGCTGCCTTGAAATTCATTATCAAGACAAATATACTACACATCAAAAGTTAGGGATATTTGTCTTTCAGGTGAAATTTCAGGATGAACCTAAAACACACGATAACTTTTACAAGTGAACTTAATTTAACCTTTTCTAAGCTTGCACGTCTAACTGTACAATGTTTCAGTATTTTTTATTTTTTTGCACAACTTGCTGTTCTCCAGAAAGGAGCTGAAAGGCAAAATACAATACTACTAAACTACTGTACGAAGTGGCAACTGTAATTGGACTGGGAACAAGGGGGCATGTTTGCATACGATCCAGGATCAAGTTGGAACAGTGAGGAGTGGAGGAGAGAGGAGGTTGTTATTACCTGGTTAAAATCAGGGCATACAAGACTTAAGAGCAAATTGAACTGAATAGCCAAACATCCAACACGGCTATGTGAAAAATGCCGAAAAAGACAGACACTCCGGAACATGATGATTAACTGTGGGAAATACGTGGTGGAGAGAAGGAGCGTGGTGGAGGAAATGAAGAAAGCAGGAGTAGGAGGGAATGGAATAAAGGACATGCTGGGATGGAATAAAGGTTAGAGAGGCAGGAGGGGTCTGATCGGCTTCCTGACAACTGGACTCATTGTGGGGGCTGACGACAGTACCCCAAGAGGGGGCAGTAATGCAAGAAGTTGGATGCAAAACACCATTAAAGACGCTGCAAAGTGAATTTAGAGATTCGTTTCTAAATACATTATACATGTTTGAAGATGAGTTCTGAAAACTGCAAAGACTGAGAACTGTAGTACTCAATAGTGGAGATAGAGTGTTAATCAGTTTTTCACCATTTCAGTTTTCCTGATTATTTTTGCAGGGGGTGGTGGCTAAAATGGCACCCAGTGATGCACTTGGGTGTCCAGCATACATCGACCTCCGCCACTATATAAGTACTGAGTGGCTTTGTTCACATCAGTGGCTATCCGGGGCAATTGGAAGTTATTTAGTTATATTTACTCTTCTACTACCACTGCGTGCAATTAGCTAGCAATTTTACGGCTCTACCTTGAAATCGGTGGGATATATTCCAGCCACCGGAGGCTTTTAGCAGATATACTTTCACGGCTCAAACATATTGTGACATGTAGGCATGAGAAAGATGCTAGATGTGCGAACATACTGTATTTGATTAACACTTGACAGTTGAGCAGGGCATTTTAGACACATTCAACAGATACGCCCACAGCGCCCGAGAGCTGAGAGGAGGGCTTGAGTTTTCCACAATTTTGAAGCTTCATTTTGGCAGGCTTGTTAACAAGACTTATCTGTGGTGTATCAAATTGATAAAACTAATAAAACTCACTATTACTACTAATCGCAGGGCACATATAAACAGACAACCATTCGCACTCACATTCACACTTATGCACAATTTAGTCTTCAATCAACCTACAACGCATGTTTTTGGGATGTGGGAGGAAACCGGTGTACCCGGAGAAAACCCACATAGACACAGGGAGAAAAAATCTGATTGTATCAAATTGTAAATATTGTACTTCCTTGTTCAGTAGCTAAGTAGGAGGGAGAAGCCTTTTTCTTTAATTTAGGAGTTTGGTTAAGATCGTGTCTTTGATTTATATTTTGTTTTGCTGACAGGAAGATTAGGGTTAATTTCAATTATTTTGCTTGTTGTGTTGGCATTTCTCCCTCTGACATTAAAAGTAAATGCTACTTTAAAGTTGGATCCTTTAACACTTTGGCCTTATTGAGTTTTCACGCAACATTCTTACATTTTGGTAAAAAAAGAAACGCTACATTTCCTCTGTTACATCGAGCTACATTCCGCTCGCTACTTTATTTGTATCTTTCGATTATTGCTTGTGTAATCTATTTGGGTTGGTGCGTACGAGAGACTTGTGCCTCTGAATCTGTCACACACCAGTTTCACCGATCCAACCTAACCACTAGCGATGTTTGACTCCATTTCACTAACAGAACAGAGCCAGGCAGTCACATGGCAGCACACACAGTTAGTTGTCTCTGCGGACCCACAGACAAGCGAAGTTTTCAAAGTCATGAATTTACATGACGCCTGGCAGAAACAACAACATGCAACTATTAGTCAGAAGAGGTGGAACGCCTATGGCCTCATGTTTACAGTAATTTCTCAGAATCAGAATCATTTTATTTGCCAAGTATGTCCAAAAAACACACAATGAATTTGTCTCCGGTAGTTGGAGCCGCTCTAGTACGACAACAGACAGTCAATTGACAGAGAACACTTTGGAGACATAAAGACATTGACAAAAACAGTCACTGAGCAATAAAGGGTTGCTAGGTATCTGGTAATGCCGGTACAAATTATTATTATTTTTTTGACAATTGTGCAAAAGATGCAGAGTCCTCTAGCACTTAGAGCAGTTCGAATGACTAATCGCGCAATAGTCCGGTGCAATGACCATTGTGCAAAGGGCGCTGAGACTTCAAGGAGTGTATGCAGTTTAAAGTGACGAGTAGTGCGATAATCTGGGACAATGTTGATTGTGCAAATTCTCGTGTATAATGTGCACGCCCCCCCCCCCCCCAAAAAAAAATTTCAAAAATCAATGGTGTGCATTATACATAGGTATAGGGGAAAATGAAAAAAACTTTCCCATTTTATAAATGTATGCCGCCATCTGGAGGTCATGAAAAAGCGGTACAAGTTCCTTTTAATATGCCACTGCCATCTAGAGGTTATGAGAAAGGTGTACATTTTCATTCTAATATGCCAGCGCCACCTAGAAGCTATGAAAAAGGTGTAGCTTACAATTTCATTCCAATATGACAGGGCTACGTATGACTGCATAATATGTACAGTTGTGCTCATAAGTTTACATACCCTGGCAGAATTTGTGAAATTATTATTGTTATTTTTTTATAAATACGACTGATGACTAATTTCTTTACGTTTATGTTTTGTTTAATGATGATGCTTTTCTGAAATTCTGGACAGTTTAATTTGAATCCCATTAAAATAAAACTAAATGTGTTTCGACTGGCTCTTCACGTTTTCTTAAAAGAATTGTACCCATCTTACAAATTCTGCCTGGGTAATCAAACATATGAGCACAACACCGTGTTTTCTCATTTACTAAATAATAGTAGGGCTGTGAATTTCAAAATAAGAGCAAGTAAATAAAAAGAAAGTATTAAGTGTTCAAATAAAGTGCTTAACTTCCGAATAATTATTTGAAAAAACTAAAAAAATACAGATAATAATTCATGTTTTGATCATATGGGTAGAAGCAAAATCATGCATTGTAAAAATGCATTATACATGGGTAGAAGGGTTTTCCAGAATTTTTAGGTCAACTTTGGGGGTGCGTATTATACATGGGTGCGCATTATACACGCGAAATTGCGGTACCTTTCAGACTATGAAAAAGAAAAGCTACTGTATGTCATGCGCTGTCTTCTGTGTTGCCTAAAACTGTCCACATTTCAGCCTACAAGAACTCTACTTCGAACTATGAAATCTCTGCCTGGAGAGGCTGTTGTGCTGTTTCATGAGTGTAAGCATAGAAAGTTAACATAATTAATACCACTTCTTGTGGCAACATTTCATGTAATTTATGTTATTTTAATATGATTTATTTTATTTTATTTTAAAAGTGATATTTGAAGTTGGACATTCGTATGTTATATTTCTGTCTATTTGAGACTCATAGTGTTTAAAGAAAAAATAACAAATCATAACTTACATACCTGTTACTAAGTACTTGATTAGTTTTATCACTGAGTACTCTTACCCAAGTAATTATTTGCAGGACTCATTTTGACTTTTACTTGAGTCAGATTCTAAAGTAACAGTACTCTTATTCGAGTCCAATTTTTGTACTCTCCTCTGCTGATGACACTTTAAGCTTAGTGGCATTTTCCCATCCTGTTTGAAGCCTCGCAATGGCGAGGTACTGTTGATCTATTGTCATCTTGGTCTCATTAACTCCAAATGTGAACAACAGTCAGAGGACTGTTTACATACCAATTCAGATTGAACCAGGACATTAATTGGTCCATTCGGGGCTCAAACAGCTATTGCCAATTTTGCTGTTCATCTCTCTCGCATGTTGTGCAAAAAGTACTGAAACGTTGAACATGTGCATTCAAAACTTTTCCTGAAACTTCAACTGAAAGCCCAATACCCTTAATTTTTTTGTGTGAGTAGTGTATGTTGTGTAAATAGGCAATGTGCACGAATAAATCAATTAAACGTGAAAAACGTTGTCTTCTGTAATGTTTGGGTGGCTTGAGAGCTCTGAGTGCCAGGACCCGCCCAATCCCTCCAGCATCATCGACCAGCAAGGGGCGCTGTGAAACAACCAAAACCTCTCGTCTTGTGACCTACTCAACAGCGCAATATCTATTTTTTTGTATTCATTATTTTATAAACACTTGACTGTTTCATAGCAATACGTGAAATCCTTTATAATAAACGTCAGAACGTGTCAAAAATCGCACCTCCGGTGGAGTGTCTGAACATATGATCCGGTACACAGCGAGTTAAAGCAGCGAGCTCAAGCCGTCCCACACGCCTCGTGGGCCGGCGAGGAGGGGGCGAGGAGGGGCGGGTGACAAACGGGAAGGAGCAGCTCGGTGGGGAGGACCACACTTTCCCGTGACGTTGCTTGGATAAGAGGAAGTCATATTTTCTCCAATATTCAGCCACCGAGACGGACTATCTGCTGGCCCTTTTTGAACCGGACGACCGAGGAAAACCCCCAAAATATTTTGGCCGCTTTTAGCGAGGTTACGGAGGGGCTGAAGTCCACGATGATGGAAATGGAGGTGATGCATTCCGGACAACAGGTAAATAAAACGACGTGTATTTGACAGCTTAGCTGAAATGTCCCCCCACAAATATTTTTGCCTCACTAATATGACAATATGTTATTGCATCACAACGTTCCAATTGAAGAGGACCGCTTTCCCTTTTCTCTATTCTGCAAGTCATGAAGTTGTGACGTCTTTTTTATTTTATTTTTGAACTCATTAGAACTGAACCGATTTTTTTGTGTGTGTATAAAATACGATGTGTTGCTTGTTCGCGACGAGTTGTCTAAAGTAGAAAAGCACCGTGTTGTTTTCTTTTTGCCCAAGTTCCCTAGAAGAGCATGTGATCACCTCAGATCTTATACAGAGGAGGCGGAACCAGTTACAACCAGCCCGAACTCATCTTATTACGCTGCTTCTTTCTCTGTAATAAATCATTATAATACCGAACCGGCGTGGAAGATGGTCTACGGCTCGGAAGGACCCCCCCCCCCTAAATTATAGATAATTACTGGACACGTGAAGTAACGTGGATTTCGCTAGAGGTGAACATGCTCGAACATGCCCAAATGGACTTTCACTGGCCATAACATTAGGTACACGACCCCGTGAGCGCTGCCGCTAAAAGAATAGTGCACAGGGCGTCCTTTTTACGACGGCATACGTTTCTGAGTTGCGAACGGCGCACAATAAATTACTTTACGTAGCAGCGTGGATACGTCATACATACGTTTGATTGTTTTAAATAGTGTGTCCACCCCCCCCCCCCCCCCCCAATACGAATAGATACTGTAATTATGAATACTGCTGTGTAGCCTTTAGTTTGCTTCTTACGTACACAGGATACCCGTGTTACGTCGCCACGGAACAGCGTCGCGTACACCGCGGACGCCCTGTAATGCTCAGTTTTGATTGACACTGATTTTTACTTCATCAATGTTTATTACTGTGGCTAGTTGGCAGTGTAGACCTGATCTGACCTGATTAATAATATTAATAACCAAATAAAATAAATAATACAAATAAGAATGGAATTCAACACCATTAATTGTGCCATTAATCCGTTCCAGCCCCCCAAAAATGTTTTGTAATGTGTTTATTACTTTTTGTAATAAGTAAAATGGCAGTATAATATTGATCTTTATTTTAAAAATTACTGTAATGACAATTAAATTGAATGTAAAGAATTAAACAGTTTTTGCCACATATTTTGCTTCACTTCAGTGGACATCGTGCTGGTCTTTCTGGGGGCAGTATAATACGGACAAACGGATATATACATGAAGACAGTGCTCAGTAAGCTGCAGTTATAATAGTCGTTTTCATAGAGAATAAAGAATATATGGCTGTGATTATTGTTACATTGTTGTCTGCCTACATGTGTTGCTGCACTGTTTGTGTTTAAATAGCTTTTTTAAAGAGTTAAAAACACCGCAGCACTGATGCTATTTGTTAGCCCATCTCTGTTGTTTTGCCATGTTTGTTAGCATCAAGCTAAACGGACTTACCTAAGGAAAATCAATGTGGTTGTTTTAAATACACAAGATGTAATTTTCTTTTTTTGTGTGTGTCTAGTTTGACAGTCAACTTCAACTGGGAGTAGCAATAAACAGTGAAGCATTTTAGAACTGTTCACTATGCACCAAACTGCTGCTTGTTGTGAAGTGAGTTGAGTTCACTGCCACAAGATAAACACACACACACACACACACACACACACGCAGTCCCCTCCAAAACTACTGGAACGACAAGGTCAATTCCTTTGTTTTTATTGTATACTGAAGACAATTGGGTTTCAGATCAAAAGATGAATATGAGACAAAAGTTCAAAATTCTAGCTTTTATTTCATGGTATTTACATCTAGATGTGTTAAACAACTCAGGAAAGAGTACCTTTTGGTGGGTGTTTGTAGTTGCTCAGGTGTTTCTTTATGGATTGATTGCATAAACATTAGATAGTGCTTGTTTTTGGCTTTGAGTTTCACCTGTGAAAACTGCATTTGTTGTTAAGCAAACATGAAGACCAGAGACCTGTGTATGGGAGAAAAGCAAACCATTTTAAAGCTGAGAGAAGAGGAAAAATTGATCAGAGCTATTACACAAACACTGGGCATAGCCAATACAACAATTTGGAATGTCCTGAATGTCCAATTTGGAACTGGCTCACTGTTTATTGATGATATAACGCAAGATGGTAGCAGTCTTTGACATCTACAAAACAATTTTGTCTGGCAATTTACAGAAAAATGCATCCAAACTAATCGGGAGAGGCTTCATCATACAACAAGACAATGACCCAAAACGCACTGCCAACACAACAAAGGACTTCATCAGGGGGGAACAAGTGGAAGGTCTTTGACTGGTCAAGTCAATCACTGGACCTTAACCCAATAGAGCGTGCATTTCACCTCCCAAAGAGGAGACTGAAGGGAGAAACCCCCAGAAACAAACAACTGAAGGAGGCTGCAGTAAAGGCCTGGAATTTCACATTTCAAATGAAGAATGCAACAGTCTGGTGAAGTCAATGGGTTGCAGGCTTGATGCAGTTATTGCAAGCAAGGGTTATGCCACCATATATTAAATGTTATTCACTTTAAGTTAATTGAATAATTTCTGTTCCAATACCTTTGCTCACTTCAAAAGTGGGTGGCTTCAGACTAAATGTGCTCTGTGCTGAGTTTTTTTTTTTTTTTTTAAACACATCTAGAAGTAAATACCATGAAATAAAAGCGGGAATTCTGAACTTTTTTTTTTTCAGTTATGGGAACTTCCACAACAGAGTTGGGATTTATTTGCCCAAGGTGGCAACTCTTATGAGTCAAAGGTTTATAGTACATTGTTTGTAGATTGATTCTATGAATTCTTTTGTAACTTCAATAGTTTATTTGTTCTGTGTCTTCCAAAATCCATGAGCATTAGTGGAGCCACTCTGGCTGTTTGGAACATGTGTGTTCTATCATGAGCGGTCAAGGGGGGTATGTTGGCTGATATACGATAAAAGGAGCGTGCCCCTCTGAAGACCTTGTTTTAGAGTTCAACGAACAGTGGACAACTGGTTAGCACATCTGCCTTACTCTTCAGTGGACCGGGGTTCAAATCCCGGCCCCGCCTGTGTGGCGTTTGCATGTTCTCCCCGTGTCTGTGTGGGTTTCCTCCCACATCCCAAAAACATGCATGGTAGGTTGATCGCAGACTCTAAATTGCCCGTAGGTGTGAATGTGAGTGTGAATGGTTGTTTGTTTATGTGTCCTGCGATTGGCTGGCGACCAGTTCAGGGTGTATCCCGCCTCCCGCCCGAAGATAGCTGGGATAGGCTCCAGCACGCCCGCGACCTTTGTGAGTATAAAGCGGTACAGAGTTCAACGAACAACCCCGACACACACATACACAGTCTTCTCAACTCTCACCCACTTTGACAGCCCAATGTGTGACTTGATCTCATGGTGTATCTGTAATAGTTTAAAATGTTAACAACAAAATAGTGGTTGTCTAAAGGCATGCAGTTTAGCATGTTGTATAGAACTGCTCATTGTTTGGGAGTGAGGACAGGGAAATGCGTCTTCATTTTAATGGAGTAGTTTCCTTGTTCTGGTGCCAATGGAGGCCTGGTGACGGTAAGCTGTTGTTTAAAGTTGCTCATATGATTTGTGATGAGATAATGGCCAGCAGGCCGTGTGTCAGGAACAGGAATTGTGTTTTGACATCCCACTGACATTTTGAGTCTCTTCCTAAAAATGGGGATGTCTGATGTCTGCCCAGCTCTCCTGTTGGGGGCCCATGTACATGCAAAATGGACAGTTTGAGTAATCTTCTAATCTCTGATGCAACACAGAGGCAAGGAGTAGGTCACTGAGTCATACATACTGTTTGGTTCAGTTTTGGGCCCTAGCTAGCCTTCCTTTCCTTGAGACCACTATATGAAAGCCCTATGAATTATGTCTACTTCTGAGCCATATACAAGTCACATGCTTTAAACACTTCCATGCATGTTGGGTTGATGAAACATTCCGAGCGCTTGTGAAATAGTTTCCTTCTGTAAATAAGTTCTGGTAACTCAAATAAGGGAGCAGTGGCAGTTTATTTTAGAATCTCCTTGTTTAAAAAGGCAAATCCCTTTTATCTTTGAGTGCCCATCCAGCAGAGGCTTATCGTCATTGACGAAAGATGAAATACAAATACCTGTATTTAGTCAAAATCATACCGCAAAATAAGATCCATCCCTCCATTTAGAACATTTCTGAACTGAAGCAGACATATTAGCAACTGACTTTCTTGACAGTGGAAACTCTAAAGTTAAACAATCTGTTCCACAAAAACTCAGAAATGTTACACAAAAAATGAATAAGAATCTCACCTAAATGAAGACGGCAGTACTCGCTGTAGTGTTTAGGAAGCGGTTAGGGAGGGTTGCAGATGGCAAGTCGACTTCAGGGATAGGGCTTTTCACAGCCGGAACTGTCGTACAATTGTAAAAAGAAGTGAACCATTGTTTAGTTAAAGTAAAATCTAACTACTCATCCTTTGTCACGGGACAGATGCATGGCCTATACAGAAGTAGAGGACAGGACAGAAAGGTGTTGCAATAAGTTTCATTTCTGCTCCTATGGTCATCATCACTTTTTCCTTTCGATGCTCACTTGACTGAAGTCTCAGAGGATATGCTGAAGTCTCGCGTAACTTCATGAGATTTGTGCGACTTGAGCGCCGTGTTCATCATTTTTGCTTGATGACGGAATAGTGGTTGCAACGTCTGCCTAATAGTTCTGAGGTTCGGAGTTTGAATCTCGACTTTTGCCTTTGTGCATTTGTTCTCCCTGTGTTTGCATGGGTTTTCTCCAGTTATTTGAGCTTCTTCCCACATCCCAAACACAGACCTATAGGTTTATTGAAGACCGAAAATGTACCATAGGTGTGAATGGTTTTCTTTATTTTCCGTGATTGGCTGGCAATCATTCCAGGGTGTATCCCACCTCTTGAGCATAGTCAGCTGGTTTAATAGGCTCCAGCTCACCCAAGCCCCTAATAGGGATAAGCACTATAGAAAATTGATGGGTGAACTTCAGGTGTACTGGAACATATGGTATGGGTGAATGAGGCTTCTTCTGTACAAGTTAACTTGAGTGTGACAAATTCATTCCCACCTTAACATAATGCAAGTATGAGGGGAGGACTGTTTTGTGTGCGGTGTCAACTGGCTAAAGAGAGAACTCCATCCATTATTCAGCTGTGCCGTTTATGGCGGCGTTGTCGTGGAAGGTGCAGCGAGGGACAGGGTGTGGCAGGTGCAGCCACATTCACCACAGGCTGGCTCAGTTTGTCCTCCCTTCGCTCATCATCCCACTGCGCCGGTCCAATCCTAACGTAGAGGCGGCTTTTGTGCCCAGGACATGGACCTGATCGACATTCTGTGGAGGCAGGACATCGATCTGGGAGCCCGGCGTGAGGTGTTCGACTACAGCCACCGTCAGAAGGAGCACGAGCTGCAGAGGCAGCAGGAGCTGGCGGAGGAGAAGAGGCTGCACCTCCTCCGCGAGCAGGAGAAGGCTCTGCTGGCACAGCTACAGCTGGACGAAGAGACAGGGGAGTACGTGCCGCGACCGCTGCCCAGCACCCCGCTCCAGTCGGCCACCACGCCGCAGTTAGCTGCCACACCTCTGGCGGTAGCACAGGTACCCGCACGTGAACACTGTTATGCATGACAGGCCCAAGCCTCTCCCGTTTCTTTTGATAGGCTGTGGCCTCGTGGTTGCTACGTTACCGCCTCATGTCATTAGTGAGGCAAAGGTGGCCCTGTAGTTTTTGCTTCTTAGAATCTACAGACTTCTATACAATATACTGCTTTACCGTCATTAACAAGTTTAAATCCTGCTGTGATTAAGCTCATAACTCAATCTAATTGTACATCAATTAAATTTTGCCGATTGAAATTCATTAAAATGCCATTAATCTGTTCCAGCCCTGTAAAAAAAATTAAAACAAATAAAAAATAAATTGCTACATATTTTCACTAAAGCAAAAATAGTACAGTATTGTTAAAGAAACAAGAATGCAAAGACTATAAACTGGTTTTATAAAGTGTAATTACAATACATATTGTAGTATTCCATGTGTTGGATGTGCTTTTATTTTTTTAAAGAGTCCATTGCATGTGCCAGCTCTAGTCATGTTTGAGTTTTTTTTTTTAAATAAATACTTTGTAAACTTAAGTAAACAGCATAAGATAAAAAGAATATTAAGTTTTGACATCTTGGCTTTAGCTCACTTTTCAAGTAGCGTGGCCTAGTGAGTGACGTCAGGAGCTGGAGTCGGTTAGCCGGTTTTCTTTTGTGCTTGTGTCTTCGACTGTTTGTACCGTTCCATGAATGGCTGAAAGTGCATCGGTGACCGTGGCTCTCCTTCCCCACATGCGAGGGCATTACAGTACCTCAAAAGTTTTCCCCGCCCCCTCATGATAAATCTTCCTAGTACCTTGATCGACTAAGCAATGGCTTGAACTTGGAAAACTCCTAAGTTGGGGCACTATACACATTTAAAAAAATTGCCACCTGCTAGCTGGTACATAATAGCCCTTTCACCCTCTATTTGTAGGACGTGAGCTTCACACAACAGAGTGCTGGGACTTTGTCATTTGACGAATGCTTGCAGCTCCTTGCAGAGACGTTTCCCATCGAGGAAAATGAGGTAAGACGCTCTTAACCACCACTCTTACATGGTTGTCTTTCAACACAACCTTTGTGTAACGTTCATAACCACACTCTAACTCACAGGATGCCTCCGTTTCCCTGGACACGAGTGATGTCTCTGTTGCGAGCAGCCGCAGCAGCAGCGTTGCCATGATGTCCCCCGAGCAACCATCTTTGGCCCCACTTACGCTCTCACCAGGTCCTATGATAGCATCCCAGCCACAGAAGATACCTTTGGATATCGAACAGGCCTGGATGGAGCTGCTGTCACTTCCTGAGCTGCAGGTACGAGCTGCGCAATTAACCAAAGAGTACTCTTGTCCACAGGGCAAATCTGCGAACAGACACACACCTCCATTTTAATTACTAAAGTTTTGACGTTGGCAGTGCAACAGTAGACCTTTTCTTTTTGGGAAGGCGTTGATAACAGCTCGAGGTACTGGGTGAGGCTCACTTTTAACAGCAGTCGCCTGTACTGACATGCTCTCGACGAGTCTCAGAGATAACACTGGACCCACCTTGTTGGCACAGTAAGGCGGGACATCCAGCCATTACGCAAATGAGCACAAAGGGTTTTGCGTTGGGGGCAAGTGGGACAGGGTAGCCTACAACCAGCTTTAGCCAAGGGTGCTGTGGTAAACAGTCACACAGAATAAAGATTCAGTTATATCTATGAACATGTACTGTAGATTACATACAACCCCAATTCCAATGAAGTTGGGACATTGTGTTAAACATAAATCAAAACAGAATACAATGATTTGCAAATCATGTTCAACCTATATTTAATTGAATACACTACAAAGACAAGATATTTAATGTTCAAACTGATAAACTTTATTGTTTTTAGCAAATAATCATTAACTTAGAATTTTATGGCTGCTACACGTTCCAAAAAAGCTGGGACAGGTGGCAAAAAAGACTGAGAAAGTTGAGGAATGCTCATCAAACACCTGTTTGGAACATCCCACGGGTGAACAGGCTAATTGGGAACAGGTGGGTGCCATGATTGGGTATAAAAGGAGCTTCCCTGAATTGCTCAGTCATTCACAAACCAAGATGGGGCGAGGTTCACCTCTTTGTGAACAAGTGCATGAGAAAATAGTCGAACAGTTTAAGGACAATGTTCCTCAACGTACAATTGCAAGGAATTTAGGGATTTCATCATCTACGGTCCGTAATATCATCAAAAGGTTCAGAGAATCTGGAGAAATCACTGCATGTAAGCGGCAAGGCCGAAAACCCAATATTGAATGCCCGTGACCTTCGATCCCTCAGGCGGCACTGCATCAAAAACAGACATCAATGTGTAAAGGATATCACCACATGGGCTCATGAACGCTTCAGAAAACCAATGTCAGTAAATACAGTTTGATGCTACATCCGTAAGTGCAATTTGAAACTCTACTATGCAAAGCAAAAGCCATTTATCAACAACACCCAGAAACGGCGCCGGCTTCTCTGGGCCCGAGCTCATCTAAGATGGACTCATGCAAAGTGGAAAAGTGTTCTGTGGTCCGACGAGTCCGCATTTCAAATTTTTTTTCGAAATTGTGGACGTCGTGTCCTCCCGGGCCAAAGAGGAAAAGAACCATCCGGACTGTTATGGACGCAAAGTTCAAAAGCCAGCATCTGTGATGGTATGGGGCTGTGTTAGTGCCAATGGAATGGGTAACTTACACATCTGTGAAGGCACCATTAATGCTGAAAGGTACATACAGGCTTTGGAGAAACATATGCTGCCATCCAAGCAATGTCTTTTTCATGGACGCCCCTGCTTATTCCAGCCAAACCACATTCTGCACGTGTTACAACAGCATGGCTTCATAGTAAAAGAGTGCAGGTACTAGACTGGCCTGCCTGCAGTCCAGACCTGTCTCCCATTGAAAATGTGTGGCGCATTATGAAGCGTAAAATACGACAACGGAGACCCCGGACTGTTGAACAGCTGAAGCTGTACATCAAGCAAGAATGGGAAAGAATTCCACCTACAAAGGTTCAACAACTGAGGACACTAATTGTTGAAGCTTAACAATTAGTGTCCTCAGTTCCCAAACGTTTATTGAATGTTGTTAAAAGAAAAGGTGATGTAACACAGTGGTAAACATGACCCTGTCCCAGCTTTTGTGGAACGTGTTGCAGCCATAAAATTCTAAGTTAATGATTATTTGCTAAAAACAATAAAGTTTTATCAGTTGGAACATTAAATATCTTGTCTTTGTAGTGTATTCAATTAAATATAGGTTGAAGATGATTTGAAAATCATTGTATTCTCTTTTTATTTATGTTTAACACAACGTCCCAACTTCATTTGAATTGCGGTTGTATTATAGTGCTGGTTTTGGAAAATAAAATATTTTGCAGACTTTCCCTGTCCTGAGCCACATTGTTTTTAATTAGTCAATTAGTACCCAGTTGTGACACAAATTTTGCAGAGAATCTGTATGACTCAAGCCGAAAATTAATAGCACGCTACTAGTGTGTCTGCCAAACACTTTGGCTCAATTAGACTCTCTTACTTGCACGCTATAGCAGGAAGTATAGTGGCCTATCAGGATCAAAAAAGGTCTTAGGTTTGTCAAGGATTCCATATTGGTAACTTATACTACACATTCACACAGCAAAAAGTTTGGCATTAGAGCTGCTTTTGATTTATTTTTCCTTTTTTTCTTTTAGCAATGTCTGAGCCTACAAATGGAGGACACACTGGAGACAACGACCTATCCTCTCCCAAATAGCACTGAAGCACAGGATCCAAACTACTCTTTTTACCCAATGTCTAGTCCAGTAGAAGAGAAAAACAATTTAAATGTGTGTCCTACAGTTTTTATGAATACATTTGATAGCTCAGTTCCCAGCGTGACACCAGCAGACAATGTGAACCGAATGAAGTCAGAAGTTCCCCAGTTAAACACTCATTTCAACCTTAATAGCTTTTGCAACACATTTGACCCTGACACCAGTTTGGAGAAGAGCAGCAGTCAGCAGGACCTTGAGGGAAAAGAATACAATATCATGTCCGATGTTCAGAAATTGTACAGCCTCTCACCCGGTGATACGTTTGAACGGGGCAGACATAATGCATCTGCAGAAGTGCCTGACTTAGACTCTGGACTCTCCTCAAGTCCCCACACCCACACTTGCTCGCCTGGGAAATCTCTATATGGAGATGAGGGTTTTGACGGCAGCGATTCTGACATGGAGGAGATGGACCAGAACCCTGGCAGCACAAAATCTGACTACTCGGAGATGTTCTCTTTAAACTTTCAACCTGATGATGTTCACCAAGCATTTCCTCTGCCCACATTAGCGGGCCAGGTTCAAATCCAGGACGAGCCCAAAAAAGAAATGGATCCGGCGGAAGACAACGGCCACAGCGCCTCGCCCTTCACTAAAGACAAACGCAAGAGAAGATCGGATTTGCGTCACTCCAGGGACGAGCAGAAGGCCAAGGCCCTCAAGATCCCCTTCAGCGTTGACATGATCATTAACGTGCCTGTCGACGACTACAACGAGCTGATCTCAAAGAACCAACTGAATGAGGCCCAGCTAGCCCTGGTCCGGGACATTCGCCGCCGCGGCAAGAACAAGGTGGCAGCCCAGAACTGCCGCAAGCGCAAGATGGAGAACATCGTGGGGCTGGAGCTGGACCTGGACTCACTCAAGGAGGAGAAAGAGAGTCTGCTGGGCGAGAAGTCCCGCAACGTAAACAGCCTGAGAGAGATGAAGAGGAAGCTGAATAGCCTTTACCTGGAAGTGTTCAGCATGCTCAGGGACGAGGATGGCAACTCCATCTCGCCGTCCGACTTCTCTCTGCAGCAGTCGACCGAAGGCAGCGTCTTCCTTGTTCCTCGCACTAAAAAGACTTTGATCAAGAGCTAAAACCAGCGCCTGTCTTTCTAGTAAGGTACAGCAGTGACATAGTCGCTCTATGCAATGACATTCTCAGCTTTAAGCATCAGTAGCGCTTAGTGTTGTCACAATACCAAAATGTTGACTTCGATACTATACATGCATAAAGTAACTCAATACCGGTCCGGAAACAAAACCACGGCAAAAACCTAAAACGTCAGTAAAAAGCAGTGGAATAATGGCTGACAGGTAAACAACTTTGAATTCTTTTTATTTGTATGAATTAAAAAAAAAAAGGATTCTAATTAGAATACATTTGATAAAATAACTCTAGAAGAATGGAACACAAAACATTCAACATTTTCTAAACACTACTGAACTGAACTAAAGTTTATATACACACACACACACACACACGTGTATCCAGCGGTGTACAAGTCTTAGGCCAAGTTTTGTTTGAGCAATGTTATCATGATCATATGTAACTAGAGCTACTAAGTTTATCATAGACCTCCACCAAGGCTGAACTAGTGATAAAAGTCAAAACAATCCATAAAACTTGGTATTTGGATTTGTTAGACTGCCCAAGTGTTTAGCTCGCAGGCTATTTACTGGAGGATGGGGAACATATGGGAGGCGAAAATATGATTCTGGGGGGGTGAATGGTTCTATTGATTCCATGGTGACTCATAATGCATACAAAAACTAACCCTATCTGCACCCCAATTCCGATCCACAGCAAAATACATCTTCAATTAATCGCTAGTGTTCCAGTGCGAGAATTTGCAGCCACTTCTGTGTTTTGTGCAACCCCCCCGAATATTTTTTTTCCGGCAAAAAAAAAATAAAAAAAAAAAATCACTGTTTGGTTTTGGAACTGGTACTTGGTGCAAAACTAGTAGCTCTGCAGAACTATTGTAAAGTTTTGGTTCTTCTTCTTGGATGTTATGAATATTTTTTATATTTTCTTTTATACTCATATTCTATGTGATTATTTGTAAATAGACATGATATAAATCTTGAGATTAATACAACTGTTACTGTATGTGTAAATATTCTGACTGTATAGTTTCTGTATGCTAAATGGAAGATTTTTAACTATATACACTATGATTTGCTGCGCAGGTTCTTATGCTTTTCAATAAATCATCCAAAGCTATATGGCCTCCCTTTTTGTGATGAAAGCAGAGCATTGTGCAGCTGTACTACAGCCTGAAACAGATTGATGCCAGATCGATGTAACATTTGAGGCATTACATAACTTCTGTTTAAGTTACTTCTGGACTTGGCAGGCCCATAAAGCTGCATATAAATAGAACTTGGTTGAGATACCAAAGTGTTTATCGGCTTTTAAACCATTACCCAATCAGCTCCCCTTCATTTACAGCACTGTTTGCACAGTAACCTAAATCTTTTAATACGGAGATCTCACATCGCTTAAGTCACACCCGCTGCATTTGTGTTGCACAACAAAGGCCACAATTGTTGATGTATGACACTTTTGCAATGATCCGACTGGGCCTGCGTTCTCAACACAATCACCATTTGCCCACCATGCGCTTTTATACACAAACACTACCTTAAACTGTCAAGCCCACATATTGCGTGTGTGTGTGTGACAAATGCAAGTGACATAGGTAATAAACAGGTAAAAACCATGTCACAAATTTACTTTTGAAAATGTGTAAACATTATCACCAACAACTTTACACAAAAACAAAAAAACATTCATTAAAATATCTTTATTGCAGTCCAAATCATACATAGTCTCTTGAATGTTACAAGCACACACACGACTTCCTACTCTGTGTCATACATTCATACACATTTTATACAAAATTCAGACTGTTGATGGATTAGATCCACTTATTTTAAAGATTCAATAATTTAAAAATAAATAACATTAACAAATGCAGTGCCAACAACAGGTATTGTAAATTAAAATATAGCCTGGCCAGGCAAGACTGAATAGATGGGGCCATCAAATCACTGCTTGTGCATCGAGAAGTTTCTATTACTGCAATGTTCCCTTGGAGCCTCGCCCTACAACCACAGCTATGTTTTTCGGAAGCGAAACTACTTAGCTAGACATTGTTTCAGTTAGGTTAGGCTACTGAAGTCAACATTTTTTCTTGTGTGTCAAAATGGTCTGCCTCTACATAGGTTTTGTGAAGAAGGCCTGGCAAGCCATTAATTAGAAGTGGCCAAGTTATGCCTCCTGTTTCAAGCTGTCGTCTTTGTGTGCAGGCACGAGCCAGTATCAGATTCTGATGATATGACAACATGAGCAAAAATATCAGTTTAACATCACATCTAAAACGTTGAGGTAAATAACTGATTTCAATTGAATGCACGTTGTACGTACATTAATAAACAAAGAAATAGTTCACATTTTTCTAAATAAAATCAAAATGCGCCCCTAGTGAGGATAAGCGGAACGGAAGATGAATGAATGTAGTACAACAGAAGTACTTATTTCTCAGAAAATGAGTAGGTACTTCTCTGCTCTTCTCTACTTTGTGAAATAACAGAGCAGAAAGAACTGCTGTTAGCCATGCTAGTTAGGTGTCTTGGCAGTGAGTGAGTGTATAGTATTTTTCACCAATTGTAGACGTGCCAACTGGTTGCAAACATTAATTTCACAACCGCATTAATGTATTGTTATGTGGAATTTGTCGACGAGTGATGGATGCATGTATTGCCTCCTATAGCAGCCACTCTTCATAAGCACGTTTTGCATTATTCCTTCTACAAAGTACCCAAAAAAGGGCAGAAGTTGTCAGGCTGGCTGAGTGCTTGCACCAACAATGGGAGGGGTCGTGTCATTTTACCCGCAGACTCAAAGCAACACAAAAAAAATAAAGTACTGGCGATTGTGTACCATTCATTCATTATGAAGGTCACCATGGAAAAATAACGGACATCTTCTGCCAAGACTTACCCGTTAAAAAAAATAGCAGCCTTGGATATTTGGAAAAGTCTTACCCATCCAGACCCTTCCATGTTACTGCGTCTTTACAGATTTTCCGCCTCTTTCCACATCTGCAAATCAAGCAAAGTGGTTACTCTTACCTGCTTGCTCCTGTAAGTCAGCTCTTGTGAAATACTCCCTTCTCAAGTCTAGGACACCTATAGTATTTAGTGGGTAAACTGACTCAAAAGGATGCACCCCCCCCCCCCCCCCACGTCCATTCGCTAGCTGGCTTCAGGAAGGTTTAGCTAGCCTTGACTCTGCAAGCCTCCTCCGTGCTGGCGTTGTGCTCGCTGCCGCCTCCTCCCCTCTCTCTTTTTCACAATGCTGACTGGTCCACTGTGCTGGCGCTGGCTGAAGACGTGCTGTCTGACCGCCATCTGCAATCCTCCACACTAGTGATGCTGCAGGCACTCGTGGCTCCTATAATGCTACGGTGGATGGCCTAGCGCTACTCATCATTGCCATGTCCATAATTGCATACATCAGGCAGGCAACACAACCTCACTTCACTACACCATTTTTATTCGGGCTTTGAACAAACTAGAATCCCTGAAATCTAATCCAGACACTGAGGGTTTTACTGTGTTCACATACATCAAAACACACTTGAATCATCTGAGGAACTGTTACAACTACACTAATGGGGAAAAACCAGGTTAATCTAAGTCATATTGAACAATGAAAAATAAAAGATATAAACAACGGGCTTTAGATTACAAAAAGAAATAGAACTCTCTCAACCCCTGACACCACAGGTACAACACCCACACTTGAAACGCACAGAGGGGAACAGTGGCTTTGCAGGCAAACATCTATCATAACAAGGTATCAACGCGATGCGCACGTGTCTTGATTTGAATGTACAGTCCTTCTTCCACAAACAGTCTGACTCGTGTGCTCCTCTAATGCCTCAAAGTAACCTGCAGCTTTCCTGACATTTCCTTTGCTCATCGCCTCGCCTCTCCTGCTAAGAACTGAAGCCTGTTGAATGGATACAGGATAGAACAAACAGTTATTCTGCACTTGCATGAGCTGACTCTGTACTCTGCTTCAAGGGTCGCTGTGAGAGCCGATTGCAACTTACCAATGTAATGTTTAATAGCGCCGTGAGCCATAACCACCACTGCCGCCGCTGGAGCCATAGCCACCTGAGAAAGAAATAGACTAAGTTCTGATTACTTGCTGATTTTTTGCACCGGAGAGGACAACTCACCTCCATACGGTCCACCTGAGTTTCTGCCACCAAAATTGTTTCCCTTCATGGGCCCATAGTTGGACTGATTGCCACCATAGTTGCCACAATCATTGTAATTTCCACCCCCACCGTATCCTGAAAACACAACGTATATTCACTTCAGCAGAAGCTTTTATTAACAATATTCTCTCAAACACAACTACAGTGGAACCTCAATTCCACGATACCCTAAAGCTAGTCAAATTTGGAGAAAACAAATGTTGGACTCTCAACTGTGACAATGCATGACAGCCGCACACCTCAGTAGGCCTCATTACAGCCAGTATGAAATTAACACTCCCCCCCCCCCCCCCCCCCCCCCCCCCCGAAAGGCCGACAATGGCAAGAAAACGATGTGACAAGAAGACTGTGTGCTGGAAGTTACCATGAAGTAGACTCACAATCTAAAACAGGGTACACACAGATTTTTTTTTGTGTTTTTTTTTAAATGCAAGATGCCACACATTGAAGGGGAAATAAATAAATAAATAAATAAATCAACATGCTCTTGTAGAGTGTGATCAAGATGAACAGGACACATCCCACAGTACCAAGACTGACCTGTGACAGGCAGCATGGTGCCACAGGGCATCAAGGCTGCCAGAAAATACAAGAAGGACTAGTAGTTGTAGAAATGGAAGAAACTATACTAACTGTTAGGTCTTTTAATTTTTACTGGGAGACATGTTTTAGAATCACCAACCAACTGTTTCCTGAGCAGATATGGGAAGAAAAATCAGTTACCACACCCCACACAACAGGAAAATCGCTCAGCATAAACTTTCAGAAGGGGCATACTCAAATTTGGCCCTATTATTGGTATGAGTCTACCCTGCTTTACCAGAAAATGCTCCAGAAGTGTCCAACTACTTTTGTCCAGCATTAGTGTTATTTCAGTGTAACAATACTACTAGTACTGACCAGAAGTGTTCTGCTAACTGCTGTTAAACACTGTTAACATTTTGGTGTGCTAGTTCAGTCATTCATTTGATAACATCCCTTTGCAAAGAGCATTACTGCTATGTTAGCATTTCCTGATAGCCGTCAATAGGTTAGTTGTCAGACAGTTAATGTTACAAAATCGGCCATGAGGTGCATAAGCGACTTTTAAGAGGTTCCACTGTATGAAGCATTTCTGGACATTTTTAAAGCCCTTACCTCCACTACTACCTCGGTAACCTCCATCACAGCCGCCACCATATCCACCACCTTGATTACCATAGTCGCCCCCTCCATAGTTCCCACGTCCTCCATAACCTCCTCCTCCTCCACCACCACCACCACCACCATAATTTCCACCAGTTCCTAAAGAAATGACAAATATTATAGTTAATGCCTGTTCAGCCCAAAAAACGTCAAACAACTACTCACCATCAAAATCATCATAACCACCTCGTCCTCCACCGTAGTTATCTAGGAAGCAAAATAGTGTCACCATTTGTCGTTAAATAAAATACAGTGGCTAACTCATTTTCATGCATTCAAGGAGCAATAACAAATTAATACTAAGTCATGGCTTTTTGGATTGGGGAACTGAGACTCAGTAACTGGAATGCAAATAGTGATTCAAATTGTTAAAATTCCAATCACTGGATATTTCTTGGTCAATATGGTAAGGTAATTAACATAGCCAAATATGAACATTACAATGTTACTTTAAACATTGCCTATACAGTTAATAAATGTGTTATGATGAAAATGTTTATTTCCACTACAGTGCACCCTCGCATATTTGCGGTCTGGCATTGGAAAATTTACAATTTCGCTCAATTCAATGCTGAATACCTTATTTGCCGTTTTTGTGCCAGGCCAAAGCAATTAATGTAGTGTTTTGGCATCATCATGCTGCCAAGCAACTATGTTCAAATGAGTTGCAGAGCTTCATTTATACATAAGTATTGACTTGCTGCCCTTGTGTGGCCTCTCTAAGCAATTATAAACCTTTTCAGGAAATGAAAATTATGTTCAAGTGTCTCACAAAGACTACGCACCACGACCATAGCTGCCACCACCTCCAAAATTATTACTTCTATCCATGAAGTTACCAGAGCCTCCACTCCTCCCTGAAATGGATACAATGGTAAACTTAAAAGTCAACATACAATTATGCAAATCAATATGTACATAGAAATTATCTTATGGAACGTGTGCTTACCCCTGCTGTTGGACATCACGTTCATTTCTTGCTTTGAGAGCGCTTTTCTGACTTCACAATTGTGCGAGTTGATGGTGTGGTATTTCTGAGCTTCAAGGCAAAATGTAGAATTGAAAAACTTGCCACACTGACCACATCCCTTAAAAGGTCTGATTGGCAAGCAAATAATCACATACCGACAATTTTGTCGACGGTGTCATGATCGTCAAAAGTGACGAAGCAGAAGCCTCTTTTCTTGCCAGTGGAGCGTTCCTCCATGATGTCGATGCTTTCTATCTTTCCGTACTTCTTGAAATAGTCTCGGATGTGGTACTCTTCTGTGTCCTCCTTAATTCCGCCAACAAAGATCTTCTTCACTGTCAGATGTGCCCCTGGTTTATTGGAGTCCTGAAGCAAGAGTGATTAACACTATCACAGTGAGCTATAACCACAAGTGTGTCACATGTGCTCCTGCCATGCAATTTGGATACCTCTCGGGACACGGCCCTCTTGGGCTCAACTACTCGGCCGTCTACTTTATGAGGCCTTTCTTTCATGGCGTCGTCAACCTCCACCATGGAAGAGTAGGTCACAAAGCCAAAACCTCTCGACCGCTTGCTGCCCGGGTCTCTCATCACCTAAGACACAACACCATTGTGTCATAAAATACAACGCCAAACTAACTACTGTCCGTAGATATTCATTCAAGAAATCGTAGTATTTTCCCCCTATGAAGGTAATTGAATTTGTTCCACGTGGGAACACTTAAAAACATACCACACAGTCTGTCAGTGATCCCCATTGCTCGAAATGGGCCCGTAAACTCTCCTCTGTGGTTTCGAAGCTCAGGCCACCAATAAAGAGCTTCCTGAGCTGCTCTGGTTCTTTACAGTCATGGTCCTGCACATGTATGGTGGCAATGAAAAACACTTTCTACACCAAAATACTCAAGTTCACAACATGCACACCTGAGATTCAGTGAAAAAACATGCCTTAACTAAACTGGGTTTTAATATGATTGAGGTATTCATTTAACATTTTAGTGTAAATTTGTATTACTGTATTATGTAAAATGAGAGAAATACTTCACCTCTTTGCACCACCACAAAAAAAATAAACATGCTGTTAAATTAATACCTCTCTGTATCGACTAAACTCAGTACTGCATTCAGGACCGAGCTCTTGACACTCAGATATCTTATGTTGTGTATAGTTAACAATACAACTATTCAAATTTGCTTGTGGGCTGTGTCAATTTCGTTGTGTATAGTTAACAATACAACTATTCAAATTTGCTTGTGGGCTGTGTCAATTTCAAACTAATCACCACATATTAGTCCACAGAGTGAGCAAAGAGTAGGTACAAATACACTTCAAATGTGTTCAATTACATTTTCCTTCCTGAACACCTTTCCTTCCTGACCTTATTACTTCCCTCATATTTTTTTCTTTTTGGATTTATTTTTCCTTTGCTGAAACTTACCTTCCTTCCTTCTGACCTGCTTTTTTTCCATGGCATCTTTTCCTTCCTTCCCCCTTAATCATGCATCATTACATCCCTTCTTCCTGCACTTAAACCTGCTTTTCTGCCTTCCTTACCTCCCTTCCTTCCACCTTAGACCTGCTTTTTTCTTCTTTCCTTCCTTCCTTCATACTCCCTTTTTAAATTTGCATTCTTCCTTTGGTTTAAACTATTTTTCTGCCTTCCTTCGGTACCTGTCCAATACTGCTATTGAATCCACTTTCTTTGTACTCGACTGAAACTATTTGCAGTTATCCGCTGTACCTGCACCAAAACAAAAAAATAAGTCAATTTTAAAATGGTATACAGACGCAGTACCTTCTTTTGGCACACTGTTAATTGCAGTGCATTTAAGCTACGAGGTCTGTCGCATTTAAAACATGCAGCACACGATCTGGCTTAATTAATTGCAACATTCACAACATAACAAATCCAATTTCCTCGCTAACTCCTCAAACGGTGCAAGTTTAAAACGGTTATTTATACAATCGAGGACCCCTCACAGCGACGTGCTACCGCTAGCTCACATGCTAATTCAAACCTCAGCCCGAGCTTTGATAACACGAGCAACAAAGATAAAAGACGCAACGTCAGCTCTGTCCGTCGTGTCAAAGTGCTTTGTTGACACCATAGGCCCCGACATGCAACCGACACGGTTAATTAACGGGGATTAAAAAAATGCATGGAATCCAACCTCCATTTTGATGTCCACTTTAGTAACGAGACGGAGCTGGTCACGTGACCGTGTCCACCCGCCTACGTCATTAGAGCGTTCCAGATTGTTCTTCGTCGCCACGAAACCAAAAAGAACACAAGACTCGTGCGATACTAGTATTAGATGAAATTATTTTCCCTCTTCAAACGAAATGTTTTAGTAATGGCATATTTCTTGTTTTTTGCACTGGCAATTACATGAAATAGCAAACAGTTTGCGCCATCTAGCGGTTGAAGAGATATCACATGCCTGGAAAAAAGACTTGTCAGAAAAAGGTATTATAACGCGTTCACTATTACAGAGCGGGTCAAGATTACGTAAAGACCTTGAAGTAGTTTTCATTTTATGTTATATTACACTTACCAATCACAATTACATTCATGAAACTCAATTTAATCTCGTCAATTCAAAGTAGGTTTTCAAAATGCGATTATAGCCGGGGTTCAGGTTTGTAGTTAAGGTTTCAAACAAGCCAGGGTTAGGGTTTCAAATTAGGGTTTGAAGTAGGGTTTGTGGGACTTGGCGGAGACCCTAAAAGTCGAGGTGATACTTCCTTCTTTCCTTCCTAATTCTTTTTCTTACATCCTATCTTTAATACATCCGTGTATCGCAATTGTCCTCTCTTCCTTTCATATTTTTGTTTCCTTCCTTCAATTTTCCTTTATCCTTCCATTCTTCCTTTCATCCTTGTTACATCGTTCCTTCCACTCTCCCTTTCTTCTTTCTTCACTTCCTTCCCTTCCTACTTTGGTGCATCCGTCATCCCTCCCTTGTGCTGTCATCCTTTCTTTCATCCTTCACCATTCCATCCTTCATCCCTTCCTTTCACACATCCTTGATCCTCTCACTTCCTTCCCTAAATATGTTCACATAAAAAGTGTGTACTTCGACCCACCCAACAGCAACCGTAAATTATGTACAAATACTGATTCATTGTTACATAACAATATAACAAATAATGATGCATTACTTAGCAGCACGGTGGACCTAGTGGATACCGCATCTGCCTCACAGTTCTGAGGTTAAGGGTTCGAATCTCATCTGGCCTTCCTGTGTGGACTTTGCATGTTCTACTTGCATGTATTTTCTAAGGGTAGTACGTTTTCTTCCTGTGGATCAATAAACCTGAGTAACCATGAGATAGCCCACCCAAGTGCGGGGAGAACATGCAAACTCCACACAGGAAGGCTTTAGGCTTGAGAACCCACTTTTATAAAAAAAAAAAAAAAAAAAGACATTGGGTAAGACATGTTTGTTTTTATTTACACTACTTATTTATTTACATTACGCTTCTTGATTGGCTACATTCTGTTTCACATCATAAAAACGTCATGACCCGGCTTTCCCCACATGCAAAGATTTTTAGTTGTAAATATTGAACATGTTCAATATGTAAGCTTGTCGGGCCCGACCCGTTTTGGACACTATTCTTGGGATAAATCCACTCAACACACATCGGAGCTAAGGATAATCTTATAAGACATAAGATGACATTTGACGTCCTTGGTTAGGAAAATCGGGACAAAGACAGCTCAGTTGTCTTCATGTGTGTACCGGGTGGCCTTAGCCTGGGCTCAAAGCCCCAAACTCAGAACTGTGCTAACCACTTGCTCACCGTGCAAAGTAACCATCATAGAAAAACTTACTGCAGAGACATTTTTGTCCATGTCCTCTGTTTATTTATGGTACACTTAGCAATGTTGTGATTAGGTGCAATAGAGATGTTTTTTTTTTTTTTAAAGCTGTTATTTGTAACGGGGTAAACATGACATAGAGGCTAGTATTCGCTTCCTTAGTTAGATATTCTGACAAGCACGATTGGATGTGTACGATCTATTAGCTAGATGCTTGAGCCTAACCGGCACGTCCCAATATACGCCTGCTTTCTGGCTCAAATACTTGTGATTAACTTTACTGTCCTGTGTGAGGAAAATACAACCCCAATAAAAAAGGCTAATGCTGTTCTGACACTGTTAACGCTAAGTATTTATAATCAGTCCAAAAGCAGACATGCCTTGTGTTTTGACCTGTCTATGTTACAGCAACTATAGCTTGGGAGTTGGAAGATAGTTGACAGGAAGTGGCTCAAACACAAGCTTGCAAGTTTGAACTGCAGGATGAGCATAACGGTCGATTCATTTTAAGTTCATTTAATTTTGTCTATTCGGAGGAATTGATTTATCTTTGGAGCAAGTAAGACAAATCAAGGAGTTTGCATGTCCTGCCGAGTGCTCTGTTCTGTTCTCACATCCCCCAAAATTCATGTTAAGTAAATTGAAGACTCAACATGAACAAAGGTTGTTTGTCTATATGTGTCCTGCAATTGGCTGGTGACCAGTCCAGGGTGGTTCCTCCTCCAGCTCATAATTTCGACCCAAACGAGGACAAGCGGTGTAGAAAATGGATGGATGGATGGCTATTGTTCTTTTAAAAGAGTGGGACAAGCGCTGTAGATATCTATAAGTTGTGATATCTACAATTTGATTCTGACTAGTCAGAATTCTAGTTCAAGATATCTTTAATTCACCTCAATTCAATATGCAATTCTATTGCAGATATCTGTAATTCACTAGCAGATATTGGCAGCTGAATAGTAGAAATCTGTAATGAGAAACCACATCCACATCAATGGCAAATGTGACCCCATTTGCCCCAGGCGAAATAACATTGCAGGTATCCGTAATTTAGTTTTAACTAGGCAAAACTGAACTGTTTTGACTAGCTACCTGTCCTTTTTGTCACAATTATGTTACAGATCTTAAATGAAAATTCCAACTATTCAAAATGTAAATAATATTAATCCCGGATAGTCAAACTTGCCTTTTAAATGTTAAGTCATATATTTGCCATTTGTGAAAATTGTCTTTGAAAAAGTGCCATATAAATATATTTTTGTTATACGTACCACTGTTAAATGGTGGATTTTGCTTTCTTGCCTTTCATTTTTTCCGAGCATTTCAGTACAGTAAGTGCGTTTGATGAATGTGCTTGCTTTAGTGCTTGTGTCATTCTGTATAAATAAACCTGATGTATTAGTGCTGCTCTATAGCTATCATAAACTAACGGGGCAGGTATGTTAGTTTTTCATACTGACAATAGAACTTAGAAACTTACGATCATCACCACGGAACGCAACAAGCCTGATAAATAATGTCTGAATAGAATGCCCCCATTTGTAATTTTGTGGGGTGCAGTTTGAAGGATGCAGCCTTCTTAAACGGAGATATATATCAGGCGCCTGTTGTGTGTTGTGTCATTTAGAGCTATTCGTCACAGCAACGTTGCTCTGAGATCTAATAGTAATGAACAACTCATTTGCTTTAAAGAATAGGAAAAAAAGAACAAGAATGAACATTTCATAGCTATCATTAAAATGTTTTAACAATCTGTTCTTGCTTATGATGCGTTGTGTAATAAAGCAATCCATTGACTCACATGCTGGCGGAGGCGATGACATCGTTGCGTGGACTAAAAGGCTGCACTTAAAAGGCATATTAAAATAATTAAGAATTACAACTGCAAATTATGGTGAGCTGTATATCTGGTGAGCAGTGGCTGTGGAGCAACACTTCAGCAAAATAACATGTATGCAGTAAATCTTCAGACAAGTGTGTGTGTGTGTTTGTGTGATGAAATGATGCAAGTAACTACTACACTCTTCAAATTGCTGGGTTAAACTTGAGAGTGGTTATTATTAACCAGCTGGGCTGGGTTATGGGTGTGGACCCTGTGTGTTGGGTTTGGATTGTATGGATACCCCAAAATGGGTTCAAGGTGATTTTGCTGATGAGATAATCCAATGCGACATAAAAAATGGTCTAAAGTATTCATCCATTCTCAGTTCCACGTATCCACACCCAGGTTGCAAGTCTTCAATTAACCTACCGTGGATGTTTTTGTAACGTGGGAGGAAACCGGAGTACCCGGAGAAAACCCTACACAGGTACAGGGAGAACATGCAAACTTCACACTGGATGGCCAAAACCCAAATTTGAACCCACAACCTTTGTACTGTGAGGTAGATGTGCTCACCAGTCCATCCACCACACCTCACTGATTATCCTGCAAAGGTATTTTCTAGTTAGAATTAATAGCATTAAATAATTCCTAGCAGCTCCCAGTCTCAGGTGAGAGAAAAAGCAGGAATCAGAAAAGAAAATGGCATATTCCAGAAGGCGGCGCTTTCCCAACTCAATAGCGGTGTACCTGTAACACAATGTTCTTGATCAAACTCAAACCCAAAAGCTGATACCAATAGTTGGGTTATGAAATCAATGTATTTTGATTTATGTTGTGGGATGGGCATCTCTGACGCAACAGATGGTTTAATAATTGAATCCAGTGTTTGGTAAAACTGACCCAACCTCTGACCCGTCAGACAAATCCTGAATGGTTATTGACTCTGCAATGCAGTCAATCGGATAAAAGCTGTACTTAAATGATTCAATTGATAGGTATTGCACGTAAAAGTCAAATAAAAAATGTACCTAAATAAAAGTTTAATGTTCAACGTACTGAAGAGTTTAAATACGACGGGACTGTACTTAGGCAGTGATTCTTTCGCATACCAGTAGAGGGAGCCCGCGTACCACTACACTGAGAATCAATGAAGCATGCGCCATTGAAGTGTATGCTGGGTTAAATGCTTCCATTGCAATGCTGCTTTGGCTGTGTGTTGAGTAGACACAGCATACAAAAAGGCGTCACCTAAAAATATTACTACAGTCAAAATCATTCATTTCAAAGCAAAAATCTATATACAAAAACAGCTGCTGCATGTCAAAATACACGCTCTTCACATACAAACACTGTACAGTATGTGCAGGAATTCAATAGAAAACACCAACAAGGTTTTTAGCTAAGCTCCACTAGATGACAGCATGGTCCATGAAAAGGCAAAGCTTTTCCTCTCGTCACAGCACACAGATGTTGAACAGGTTTACTCGACATTAAATGGTTATTTTCCCCGTCATGACATGTCTGACAGTCATCTCAAATTTGAATTATATTTGTTTATTTTGTTCCCATCACTGTGTCATGATAGGGAACACATTCTTTTTAGGAGTAAAATACTAGATGAATGGCAAGTCTCATTAAAGACCCACTTTTAAAGTTGAACATATATTTATTTCTGTTTGTATTGTTATTGTATTGTAGGTTGTTGACCTTGTCCTGATGAGGCACGGACTTGGCTCCACATGCACATCAGGGAGCGAACCTGCAGTAGATAACCTGTGTTGTGGCCAGACGGACATACGCACATGGAAACTGTGAGGAAACGGACACCCAGAAGAGGGAAACCAAGCAGTCCATTTAGATACTGTCTACACCTTTTCACATGCAAGTACAAAGCCGGTCTCACACATCGGTGTGGACTACAATCGCTCCCCGAGGAATTCAGGGGAAGAACAATTCCATGCATCTGTTTCCTGTTCACTCGCATCGAGGAAACCGGGTATAAATCACAGCAAATATAAATAGAATCAGTATTCAATTTACAGGAGATTGGTAAAGCTTTGCGTTTTTTTTTGCGCCTGTGAAACTATGCTCATATTTGTATTCAACAGAGAATGCATAAAATAAATGAGATGCCTCAGGTGTTGATGGCACTTACAGCATCACATGGCAAAACCAAGTTGTTTTGAATTGGTAGAATAAAATCACAAACATAGTATAGACAGCTAAATATTTCATTTAAATTTGAAACATTTAGGCTATCCACAAATTAATGATATAGACGTAGATTTCCTGCACATATCCACTGTTTGTTATTGTCCTTATGTACAGTGTTGACTTCATTTGAAATATGAATATCTGAGTAACTACATGTCCAGGGCATGCAAGATTGTTAAATAAAAGATTCATTCATCAAAATGTCCACATTCTCAACTGTAGATTTTATAACTGATTTCAAAAAGCTTCACAAATGTTCAATATGAATTTATATGTGTCATGTCCAAATCTGCTTTCCAGTCACTGTAGGATTATTATATTTGTATGTATTTGTGTTCCACACTGTTGTTCGATCGTGTTCCCACAAATCCTAACGCACAAAATGTCTTTTCATTACTAGTAAATGCCATTCTTCAACCTGAATAAAGAAAAAAAAAAAAAACATCGAACTATCATTAAACTAAACCTTAACATTAAACTTAGTGAGTTTTTACACATCTTATTAAAATTAAGATAATTGTAAGTGACTATTGGCTGTTAGTATGGATACTAAATGAGGTCAAATTTCTTGTAACACCCTATATTTTGCATGGAACTATACTAGGATGACATTGTATGATTTTGAGCATCATGCCATTTAATTAAAAAAAAATATTCTACTTCAGATTTCTGATTTATACGACTTCTTTCTGGACGGTTGATCATTGAATCTTTTGATTTCGACAACTCGTTTATTTTTCCGCTTCCCCTAAGAGACTCACATACCTTCTATTATGACTCATAAATCTACAGACATTGATGCACCAACTTCGTATGTTAATATTGACTAATTCTTTTAAAGCTGACACGTGAAGGAGGGCTTGACACTGCATATTGACAATGTCAGCCAAGCCTGGACAAATTTCTTTGGAATGAGCCAGAGGTCAAGAATGTATCTATTTTTCATGTGCATAGACAGAAGATTGTCTCATTTGTCAATTCTGTTTAAAAAAAAAAAAAAAAAAAATCCAGTGAAGGTATTTGGTGTATTTGTGTTGTGAGCTTTGGCTAAAGTCACCGTGAATTATAAACTTAACCCAGGGAAGTGATTAAACCACCAAAATGACCTTCCGCGTCTTGCTTTGTTTTAGTGCAAAATGGACAAGAGAAAGCACCGGTGCTTGGAAACAGTCCAATGCATCAGCCTATTGATGAAGCGCAGATAGTGTGCTGTAATAAGCTGTATTTACAGCGCAGACACAAGGCCGCTAATTGACTGCCTGGAGGAAAACAAATGTACAGACTCACCGCTCTCACACGTCCAGTAATAACGACCAGTATGCTGTTATCAGTCATGTGACCATCACACAACTAACCTCCCTTTTCATCACAATGCCAACTGAGATCACGCACAAGAGTGCAAACTGATAATAAAAGTCAGTTTTCTAAAGAGCCATCCATCCATCCATTTTCTCTAGCGTTTGTCCTCATGAGGGTCACCGGTGAGGAAAAAGGGGGACAGGGGACAGATGTGGGAGAAGGTGGGGAAAAGGATCTCTTCCTGCCACTAATTTTTGTGTACAGACAACACGAGCACAAAAGTGCTGCTTTCACAGTTTTCTGCCGCCCCGACGTTGAGATCCCCGGCCGAATGAGACAAAGGGATGGCGAGATGATGAAGTCCCGAGCAGCGTTGGGCAGGTGTTTCATTCGTCTCTAGGGGGGGTCGGGGAGGACGTACCCACTACAAAGCCTGCGTGATGGATCGAAGAGGAGCTAACTGACTCAGCACTTAAGGAGAGCTACCTGGGATTAGAGCAGAGAGAACCTGATTGAAACACACTGTCATCCCGCAAACAATAACATACATTCATCTTTCCTATCAGGCACAATGATCACGACGCTGATGTGCTGAGGAGGAAACAACGGCCAAATTCTTGCAGACATTATAATGGCTGAAGGCACTTGGATACATTTAGATCAAGAATACACTACAAATAACAAGCGGCGGGCCGTGCATTTGGTACCTGGGCCTGGACCCGACTTAATCCACCACCACTATCACATCGCACTATCAATCTTACACAAAAACGCAATATAACAGCACGCAATTGTGCCACGTACATCATCTGGAGCAGTTCAGACTCAATAATATGATAAAAACATAAAACGTTGAAATAAAATCCTCACCAGAGATGTTGATTATTAAATGTATTCTTAAGTGCAGATCACCACAGATGTATTTTGATTGTCGAATTTGGCTTGCTCTGACCAACCAATCATAGGAGGGAAAAATGATGATGTCATCGAGGGCCACCGCTCTGGCCCTGTGAGTAGGAATTGGAAATGTGATTGGTTCAAAAAAAAAAATCTCATTGCTAATGTAGTTTAAGTTACATTGACCAGAACTGCTGATTGTGAAAGCAGATTAGATTGACAGATTGGACCAAAAAAATAAAATAAATAAATAATAATAAAAAAGACTTCCACATCCACTACATAAGGTAAAATGACATTGAGAGTCATATTAAAAATTCTCTTCACAAAGATAACAATGCACATTATATATATATATATATATATATATATATATATATATATATATATATATATATATATATTATATACATATATATCAAGATATATTAAGACGTGTATTATTCTGAATCAGTTGATACCCCATTTAAAGAGGAATTACCATAGAGCGTGCATGGTCCCCTGAGTCAGTGACTAATGTTGTATAATAGCCAGTGCCGGCAGGGGTCATTTTACAAGTGGACCCAGGCAAAACCTCAATGTGCTTTCCACACAGATACTGTAGTAGAAATATTATTACCATCAATTCATTTGCCTTTCACTTCAGAGTAAACATTGTGTTTTTGTGATATTTGCAATCCATGCAAATAACATGACATATATTAGGAATAAATGTGTACTGTATTCAGTAAACAAAATTATACAATATAGTGTAACACTATAGCTTTTGTGAACACGATAGATTTCTGATGATTTCACACCGTCACTGAGTGGGAACTGAACTCACGCTGCCCACACCAAAGTCAAGCGTGTGTACCACTACACCATATTTAAATATAGTGTGTTGAAAAAAAGCAGCCTTTACTTATGTCCTTGAAGTAATCGTGGATAAATGGCAAATTGATCCTCAACTTAACTCTTGCATTGGTTCTCATTGAGTTGTACTGTAACAGTGTTACTTTGCCCTTGTCGTGTAATTAAACAACCAAAATATTAGCAGCATGATTCAATGTCTGGGAAAGCTTTGAAAAAGAAGATCCACGTGCAATGCTGAGATACAACTTCAGAGGGAGCCTCAAGCATAAGGGTCTTATGGATCCAGTTTTAATTGATAGAATGTGAGGGGTTAGGTCATATACAAGACACACTCAAATATATATATATATACAGTGCTTAACAAATTTATTAGACCACCACCCAATGTTAGGTTTATGACACTGCTGCCTTAAATTAACAGCATTGGTAACCAGCCCAAATCCAAATTAAATTGTGTTGTTTCTGTAATAGTTAATACACCAGTATGTAAACTCCCACGTTCTGTACTGTACATAATATATGCCAATTGGGCCACAACGATGAATCGAATAGCTGGAAAAATTCTAGTACTAAATAAGGTCAAAGCAAAATCTCTGCCTTGAAGCTTGACACGGATCATTTTTCCACACAGACTAATGTTAGTGCAGTTGCACGCACCACATCGTGTACAAATAAGTTAGCGCAATAGCGACAAACCAGAAGGAAAGCGTCAGACAGAGACAGAGAATGTCCAAAGTTTGGGAATATTTTACACTGAACAATGAAGATAAAGTTCAGTGTGTACCACAACAGCACGTCTACGATCGCCAACACAAAGTAACATATTGATAAATGTTAGCTAATTTAATATAGCCAACCATCGCAAATTAGACACAACCGCCCGTTTACTTTCAATGGCTTTATTGAACAAACGGTAAGAAAACAAACATGAGCTGCCGGTGGCCCCAACTCACACCGGGTCACTCAACAAGCAAACTGGCTAAAGGGTTAAACAATTAAGTGCCAGCCAACTCTACAATCTCATTTGTTGATGCCTGCGTCACTCACAAGGCCAGGCCCCGCCTTTTAAAGTCATACACACTCAAGGTCGCAGACATTAAAAATACACCGTGAGGATGCCGACCCCAAGTGGGCTAAAATAATAGCTGGACCTCATATACGCATAATATTGTGTTTACTAATGAAAAAATACATTTTTGATCAATTACTCGATTAATCCATGGATGAGAGGAAGAAAAGTCAATTCTAAAACTATTTGCTAGCTGTAGCACTTAGTTATTTTCTTGCATCTTTGAACAGAAACATCCATTCAAGTTGTTGAACATGATGCTTTATTAATTACGGCTCCAATTTGGCTATGAAGAGGTGAATTCACGTTAAAATACCTGTTGGAAATGGTAACACGTGGCACGTTCGCTCAAAAAGGAGTCCAGCATCATGTAATGCTATTAGTTGACTATTTCATTTTCAGCCAATGCTCAGCGTACTACCATTTCCCACCGGAATGAGGAATTTCATCCTGAATTCACCTTTTTATTTCCAAATTGGAGCTGACATGAATCCATCATAATGTTCAGCACTCTCTGAGAAAAAAGCGGGAAGTGATTGATGGTCTAACAAATTTGTTCAGCGCACTTTTTAACTTGTGACTGGGTGCATTTTCATCTTGTGGAGGCATCTCAATATCTGAGTGAACTTTGTTGCAGCCATGCAGCGTGCCTTCCTTATCTTGTCCTGTTTTGCTTATCTGGCCCGTGTACACACTTGGTTCTGTAATGAGCGTCACGCCTGCACCTCTCCCCATGTGGACGGGCCCCCACATCCGTCCACACACACACAATGAGCGGCGGCTAATGCTTGTGTGTGTGTAATGTTCCACTCACACACCTGTGCGTCACCCTCCATATGTGCCCACCACATGCATGAATGCGAGTGCGACAACTGCTAGAGAGGCTGAACGTGGAACCCCAGGTTTGGGGTGGGAATGACAGATTTAAATGATGTTGTGGATTTGAGAGGGTGGGCGGTAGAGGATACGCGTGACATACAGCATGCGGTGCTGGCGTGGAGTGATGGCATCCTCTATTTAATGAGCACAGCCCTACGGTTACACACTGCTGCAAATCTGCCTGCTATCACTCTAATACAGGAAGCATTATCTAATAAGTAAAACGAGGGCGACTAATTTCAGTCGAGGCTGCTACCTCCCACTGTGTTGCAGGAGGCAACTTGCGCAGAAGGCGGAGCACAAACATTGACTTTAAAGGAGCATGCACTGATCAGACTCCGTAATGTGGTGAAGGCAAAAAAAGCAAGCAGACATATCACAGATGTCCCAGGCCAGGCTAAAAGTGTAAAGCACCTCTGTGTCACTGCCCCTCTTTTTCGCTCTCTTTCTGGCCTGTCCTCTGAGCCTTGATTTGTAGAGTGCTGGTGTCAAAGGGGACTACTTTGTAGATGCTGTGCTCTGCTTAACTGTTTCCCCACAGAAAGGGCAGTAAATGTCACTCCGTGACACTCTCTGGACTGTCTCACTCAGACCATTACAAGGTTCCCGGGGTAGACGCAAAAACACATGACAACATTAACTGAAAGTGATTTAAAATAATCGATAAAACAACAAAAATGTTGTAAAACATTATTGACATCATATTGATTGGATGACAGTGGTACCTTCACTAATGAGTTTAATTCGTTACGGGACCAAGCTCCTATCTTCATTTAATCATATATCAAATCAAATTTCACCATTAGAATTTATTGAATTTTTTGTTACATATTTTTAATCAGTAAAAATAGCACTGCGTTGTATACAAAACATAAAACATGAAAGGATAAACGGGTTTTATGTAGTGTAAGGGCTGTATGTTGGGAAAAGCCGAAAGTCACAACAACTGTAGTTAGTTGTATGTGTGCTTTTAAGGGGCGTGGCATAGTGAGGCGTTATTAGGAATCCCACTTGTGTTCTAGGCAAGACACGCCCCACTGCAACATGATTGGCTCCTGCATCGAGGGAAGGGCAGACTACACAGACGTAACGAAATGACTTTTCCAAATATGTATCACATTTGTACAAAATAATAACAAAGAAGTTTGTTATGATTAGGTTTCGAACCCTGGTTGGGTTTAAGAAGTTTAGGATGGGTTAAGGGTTAGGAATAAGGTTACTTAGGGTTAGGTTTAGGATGGGTAAGGGTTAAGATTACCGTGGTTTAGGGTTAGGATTAGGATAGGTTAGGATTTTGTCACATTTTGTATTTGTGTGTTTGACCTATCCTGTTCAATAAAAAACTGAAGCTGCATTGGTGACTGTGGCTCTTTTTGCCCCCCCCCCCCCCCCCAAAAAAAATCAAGCAAGCGACAGCTCAAAAGTTGAAAGTGAGCCAAAACAAAACTGAGGCATCATTCTTGTATGGTGACTCGCTATCCAAAGAGCCTTCAAATCTACTTTGCCACATGGAACGAAAGCCCAAGGCTCCCACTCATCCTGCCTTACGATGAGCTGTATTCATTACGCACTTTATTATGCTTTAATATGCGCGTTCAGTGGCCTGTCGGGGTGTGTAAAATGGTTATACACGAAAGCTGTGGTGGAAAAACAGTTGTAAACACAGATAACAACTGTCTTTGTGAAGGGTGTGGGATAATGTTGTTTTTCTTTCCGTAATTGCCGAGTAGTCTTTTAACCTGATGAAATGGTCAGCGTTGGAGTGACGATAAGAGCTGATAATACTGCACCTCCTTTGCTTTTTACGAAAAGAAAATATGCTGACTGCACTCTTTCACAGGCCATTCAAGCACAGGACTATTAAAGGAAGGGGGAAGCCATGTGAAAGTCAACATGGGATAAAATGTTTTCATTTTGTTCACTCAGATGAAAAATGTTCCACCCCTATAAATATGTTCCAGCCTGATTCTATAGCTGAGTGGGAGCCAGTGTAGAGACTTTACAATTGGAGTAAAACCTGTACATATGCTTTGATCACTTTGTTCTAAAAATTCACCTTTGTATAGACACATTTTTGCCTGCTCACTGGACTTCTAATTAATCAAGGATAACATGGAAGCGCTGAAAGCATTTTTCTTTTCTTTTTGGCAAAGCAAGTAAATCAATATAATATTTCTATTATATATCTTTATCAATAAATGTGCTTTACTGTTTTTCCTCATTTGTTTTGTTAAACAGTACATTTTAGAATTAATGGCTTACAATTACAATAATATTTGAGCATATAATTTCAGTTAAAGAGCATACTGGTGTATTAACCATGACAAAAACAATGGCAATTGCTAACGCAGTTAGTTTAGGGAGGCTGTGGCATAAACCTTAAATTGGTTGGTGCTCTAGTTTACAAGATTTTGATATTGTTTTGTAAATGAATCACTGCTCTTTATTAAATACAACATTTGCATAAGAAAATAAGAAAAACAGTCATATTGCAGTGCCCTGATATCAGAATCACGTGTACAGTACATCAAAATGGACATACAGTGCAGTACACCGGCCTGATTGCTCAAGGCGATTTTTCAAAGGCTGACATCCACAATATGGCTGGTGAAACTCCAAAGAGGTTTTGGGTCTCAGCTTAATTAGATCCTGCAGAGCTAAATCAAATCAGTCTAAACAAGAGCAGAGAGCCAAAACCCTCCCACACAAACAGGCGTCTCCTGTCTGCCCTGCATGCTTGCCACCCTGCCAAAATTAGGTTTGTTTGTTTGTTTGTTTGTTTGTTTTTTCTGCAGATGGAACTACAAAGTAAAGACACCTCTCTTCTCCTTCCTCTTCTGCATGCTTCTCAACAGTCACGAAAAGGGGGAATGAGAAGGATGGATAGTTTTGGCCTGCCTCCCCCCCCCTTGCTCGCCACTTAACACACTACTTAACCTTGCCAAGTCAATATGATGCAAATGCAATTTGCTTATCTCCTCCTGACATTACTACTGGTTTTTCTGCCGCGGGGGCATTAGCCATATTACCTTTCTAACAGCAAAAGCGCTACATTCTAAAATTCATATTCATAATATATAAAACTTTGTATAAAAACATAGTGGTACACAAACTTAAAAGAGCCCCGACTTCTGACTTTTTGGGCTTGACCTGCGAGCAATGACTTGAGTTACGCGTAAACCTCCTAACTCTCCACAGCTCCAGTAAGGGGGAAAAAAATCGGAAGCTCTTAGTGGAACCTCGGTTCACTAGCAAACTGGTTTACAAACCCATTTTCCTGACAAATATTGCTTGGGTTCATGAATTATGCTTCCTGACATCCACGCAAAACACTCACTTATGCTTTCTGTCACACAGCATAATTGACATTCGCTGTGCCTCAGGTATATTAGTTCTCAGCCATCCATTTTCAGAACCGCTTATCCCTACATTCTTATTTTTATTTTTGCCCCTGTAAATTAGCCCTCAGTGTGGCTCTCCAAAAAATTAAGCATGCAAGTGTGCTATTAAGAAATCCCGGCACGTGTGCGCTGTCCGCCGAGCTCTCGCTGGTTAGGAACACCCTCCTCAGTTCGAGCTGCTGAAGCCATGTAGGGGAGAGAGCGAGGGAGAGCTAAAAAGCTACAAGGCACTCTCCAGGAAGGCCACACCATTTAAAGGCACAGCAAGTGAATGTACTATGGTGTGTGTATGACTTTCGGCTTAATTGCACTTCATGAAACCAGTGAATTTTTTTACATTGGTCTTCATTATGTTTTTATATTGACATTTCCCAATACAGTGGTATTTTTCTCTCTTAAAAACATATAACCTTTGTTCCAAAGAATGGCACAATTATTTACATTTAATATTTTGGTGAAGGCTGGGAGACAAGAACTCTCACTAATGCTATTTTATGTCATAAATATTTCTGTGAAGGCTGAGTAAATTCCCATTAATGGAATTTTCTGATAAAATATTGCCATTTTTGTATAAGATACAGTGTCCCCCAGTTATATTGCAATGCATCATTCGTGCCCCTGTTACATCGCAGATTTTCAAGGAACTGTTTTTTCTCCCTCCCACAAGCTTTAAAACACACGTTATAAACACACTATAAACATATTTGAACCCACTTACTACGTATTGTAGTATCTGTGTGTTATGTGCCTTCAAGAGGTTTGGACTGGTGCTGTGGCGTCTATCGTCAGCGAGTCAGCTTGTGAGTGTCTGTGTGAGAGCTGTGGTTGACAGCAGCTCCTGGGTGAATGTGCTCATTGTGTTTACTGTATGTGTTGTACTGCTCTGCCGGTATTCCGAGTGCTCTGTAAAAAAAACAACATAATTATAAACTGTAGATTTCCATGATATAGCGGTGATCTCTGCAGAAGATACTTCTACAAAATAAAATACAAATAAAAATCTGCAATTGACTGGGTGCCAGTCTAGGTTGTAAAACTGCACTTTAAATCCAAGGTATGTTTTTTTTAATTATTATTCAATTTCTGGCTCATCCATCTATGAGTACATTCACATGACTACTTCACAACAGTGTGCACAATCAAATGTGGTGTGCAGGAATCTAACCATGTGCATGAATGTGTGTGTGTGTGTGTGCGTGCGTGCATGCGCGCGTGTGTGCGTGTGTTTCAGGCAGGTGAAGTGACCCCCACAGCATCTGGCTGGTGTTCCCTGGCTAGAAAAACAGTCCTCTCACTGCTGCAGGATGGCTTCAGCCCACGTCCATTAGTCACCAGGCCCTGGACACCTCTCAGTCATCCCACCACATAAGGCAACGTAATTGATAGTCATCAGCCACCGAGTAGTGCAGTTGGGGTGCGGGATGGTCACTTCTTGTTTAAAAGAAGCGGGGTCCGCAACTCCCGCTCCTGTCTGTTTGCCATCCCTCTACTTGAAGGTGAGATGATTTAGGAGGCTGGGAGAAAGTTAATTTCTCTTGATCATTGTGTGCAACCTGGAGCCTTAATGGCGGGCGTAATTAATTCTGCTGATGTTAATCACCAGGGCTGGTCCCCACAATTATCAGCCCTGTGCAGATGGGGCACAGCGCAGACATGAAAAATTAGGAAAATGAATCTGTAATGGGGTGGCAGATCTAATCTGTGTCAGAGAAAACAAAGTTAAGGAAGAGCAAAGAGCCCCAGGATTCCAGGTGAAAGCCAGCGACGCAACCAAAAACCTGTGTGGCAGAGCTGAAAAATGTCGCCAGAGTGTCCAAAGTGTTTAGTAATTACTGCGCTATTCTTAATTCATCACTGTAGCAGAGATCAACATCTCGGTCCGGAACAATGCTTTAGGAAGGAGGGGAATCACAGTGGTAACGTTTACATGGACGGAAAGGTTAATCAGGTTCCACTGGTCACTGTGTGGGCTTTGCAATCACCAAGTATACTCACAAGCTTGATAAAAAAAAAAAAAAAAAAAAAAACACACACTGCCATACATAGATAGATGAAAGGCAGATTCATGATATATGTTGGCGCATGTATCCACTGAGTAAAAAAGGAGCAAAACTGCAATCAATGAGCGCACACACACCCTGATTGTTTCAATCATGGGCCTTACCGATGGAAGAATTACCAAAGCATTAACGGTCAAAGGACACACACTCCCAGAGGACATTTTCCTCTGCCAACGTCAAACAAAATTAAGCAAAATACAACTGATTAATTGAATTGCAGAGGAGCCATTTTTCAAGCTCTTACTTGGCTCTGGCAGTCGGGGCATGCCGTCATTGCTATTTGGTCTGCTTAATTAGTCTTGCGCCTAGTTTGCACATTCTTAGAAAGTCTGGGCCATGATAATAATAATAAATCTTTAGCCATCATAATTGTTCTTAGAACAGTTAAAAGGCGTGCGCCAATAGACTCGAGTGCTGCTCTGTTATTGATGAGATGTATAAGCAGCTCTGTTACAGTGTTGTTACTCAAACGCATTGCAATACCACACCTAATAGCAAGCAATGATTTCTTTAATCTTATGATTTCTAAGCTTTGACAGATTGTATAAATGACATGTATTCTTAGGGAAGCATCTCCATGTCGTAAAGCTTTATTAGTAAACCTGTTTTAAGATGATTTCACATAGGAGTAGGCTAAGAGGTCCAAGAGAGAAATTAGTTCTCTCCGAGAGTTTGGAGAAAGGTAGCTTCAGGCAACGAAAGCAAGGAAACACAGGTCGTGAATCGGAAGTCAATGTCCATGTTCTGGTCATCATCTCCATATCAAAAAGCTTTATTAGCAAACCTCTTTTAAGACGATGTCACATAGAATTTGGCTAAGTGGCCCGAGTGAGAAACTAGAGCTCTCGGCAACATTGGTAAAATGAGCTTTGCACACAAAGCAAGGAAGCATACAGTAAATCCTCAATCTGATGAGCTGGAACCTATCCCAACTGACCTAAGGCCATAGATAGGCGGACTACATCCTGGACTGGTCATCAGTCAGACATTTACTCTCACATTCACAGCCTCACTGAGTGGAAACTGAACACATGCTGCCTACGCCGAAGTCAGGCGAATGTACCGCTACATCGATGACCCGCTGTAATTATATTTATGAATTGTTCCATTGTTCATGTTTTGATCTTTCAATGTTAGCCACACAAAGAAGAAACACATCTGAAACCTTTAATCTTAGATTAACGCCCTCAGCAGCGGTAACAAGGTAATATTCTTTGCACGGATTTGTCCGTATGAAAAGACAGTTGTACGCGCCACTGTATTTTGAAACTGGTACCGTGTTCATTTATACTTTTGTACTTTCCACGGTGTTTGATGATACCAATCCGCAAATAAAGTGAAGCGCCTATATGAAAATGTCGGCCCAGTTCATTGAGCTGAGGGACAGCTACACATCTTTCAAACACCACAACAGCAGCCCTGTATTTAGCCGCAATTGCATGTTACATTATTGACGGTTTTACAGTTAACTCCAAGTTTTTTCCCCACTCTCAAAAAACAGGAAAGGTCAAAGGCTTGTTTTGTTGTAATTACTCACAAGGGGGCATTCTTGAGGTGAAAGCCAACGAGGAATAATAGATGGCGCACTTGTTTTGTTCATTGTTCTGTGGTCAGGTGTGACCAGGTGTTTACACAGGCCACACACTCGCAGCAAGGCGAAGGACGTACAGAGCATTTAAAGACACCCTGCAAGAGTTGTACAGCCCACATTTATCACACGCAGACACAATCCTGACTGAAACTAACAGATTCGGGGTTTTTTTTTGTATTATAGAGAGCAATTACGGCCATACATTTGGAAAATGTAAAACCTTGCAATGGGAACCAAGGATACAGAATTCCTCCGAGAGGATGCGGTGATGGAGATTAGTATGGTCATAATTCCGGTGGATTATATGCTAATGCACTCTCGCCTGTTTGTGGGAGGAAATTGCATTGTGGTTATTAGCGTGACACCCAAGCTCAGAGATGCTTCGCCCTCATCGGCTCTCAGATGTCCTCCAAGGATTTACATTTTTATTACGACATGCAGCTCGGTGATATAACACCACGCACACACACAAACAACGTGAAAGATTTAATTGAATGTATTCAAATGTGATTCATTGAACAATTACACTCTCATTCTGCCAGTGCAGTTGTTTTGCCTATATCGGGCTCTCCTTCCCCTCTCACTAACACTCCCACTCCCTTTAAATTAGAAATCGTGCTGGCCTTTGAGGGGGAATCAATAGGTGCATTAATTACAGCAATTCATTACCCAAATAAATGTGGGATTCAACCTTTGCTAGGATACACATTTGGGGGGCGTGGAGAGACAAAGGCCTGAACCGGGAATCCCTGTTGCATTAATCTGTGGGATCAAACTCCGGGGAGTGTCCGGCGTGGGATCAATCCCCACGCACAGACGGTGACTTATAGGCGCTGAATACAAAGGTGGTCACGTGACATGGCTCTCTCTCTGGTGTTGTAATGGGAGTTTTGCCGGCCCACAAGGCACTGGGGCTAACAGGGCAGCCCCCCTGCTCCCCAAGCTCCCTGCCCATTCCAAGGTTTGTCCCTCTTCAATTCTGACACCGCAGAGACTCCAGCGAAGGCAGCAGGCAGAGGACGTAGCTAAAGGACATCCCTCTCCCTCACTGTCATCTCTACACTGCGTGCCTATTTGTGAATTATATCTCCTGCGTTGGCCATAATAAAAGATGATAATGATGGATCGCACCGATAAATTACTGTTGAGTGGATTGTTAGGTCATGTTTTTGTGTGTGAGAGAGCTGAACACCCTTCGGAAACAGTACAAATGAATAAGAATAAGTGCAATGTAATATTATAACTTGCAATAGCGATGATGTCCGTCATATTGTTTAGCTATTGTCTGGTACTACCACAAAGAAACTAAATGTTGATTATTTTGGTTGTGGGGGTTTATACTACATTGGCCACCGACTAAATAATAATGATTAGAATGACCCTTCTTGATCGACAATGAAACCGGCTGCATCGCAGTTTATCATTTTAGGCAATCGTTCATTTTGGTTTTTTAAACATACAGGCATGTCTGAGTTTAGAGTAGCATGCCTTCAGTGTAGTACCATGTTGTGCCGCAACATACTACCGCATCGAAATCTCCTGGAAGAGATTCAGCATAATTAATAAGCAAGAAGAGGCGGAGAAGGTCCCCAACTGTAATCATCGTCGTTCCTACAGAACAGAGAGAACATTATTGTATGTTCTGTATGTGTTAATGCTCCATATGAGTTAAAGTAGCAGTTGTTTAAAGTTCTATAATTACTGTCACTTCTACGCTAATTACCATTAGCATGTCTATGGTATTTTGCATTATATGTTAACATTAAACTAGCATAAATGTTTGTTTTTTCCATTCATCTTCCGTTCCGCTTCTCCTCACTAGGGTCGCGGGCGTGCTGTAGCCTATCCCAGCTATCGCCGGGCGAGAGGCGGGGTACACCCTGAACTGGTCGCCAGCCAATCGCAGGGCACATATAAACAAACAACCGTTCGCACTCACAGTCACACCTACGGGAAATTTAGAGTCTTCAATTAACCTACCCTGCATGTTTTTGGGATGTGGGAGGAAAGCGGAGTGCCCGGAGAAAACCCACGCAGGCACGGGGAGAACATGCAAACTCAAGACACAGGCAGGGCTGGGATTTGAACCTCGGTCCTCAGAACTGTGAGGCAGATGTGCTAACCAGTCGACCAACGTGCCGCCTTAGAATACTTTTGTTAGATGAAACCATATGATTATGGTCGAATATTTTTGTGTTTAAATATACAATAATTTTCTTTTGTCAGAGTACACTTACAGTAAACTGGGAGTGACAAAACACAGCTTGAAGCAACCTCGCTTTGCTTCATTCACTGAACTGTTGTTAGCAAGAGAGAGAACAGGCGCTTATTAAGAATGTTTCAACCAAGTGTCCTTTAATAAGTTTGATTCTTTTAAAATACGTTTAAATGTGTTTCAAGCATAGAAGAGGGGTAAACTCCCCCCCCAAAAATTATCTGGTCTCTCTAGCACAGATTTAGATGAACGTGAAGTGTGTCGTATGAAAGTTTTGTTGATGGTCAGAGTTATTTAAATTCAAAAGTAATCTTTTAACATTATTAAATGACTCGGTACAACTGCACAATTATATAAGAGCCAATACAAGAGGAAATGAAAAAAGCAATTAAAAGTTCTGCCTTTATTTATGTTTGGTAGATCTACACAACCAACACCAATAATAAACATCAACCCCTCTGTTTTCTATGGCAGCAGTTTTGATAAGCTCTTGTACTGGATCTAATAAGATTGTTCAAGTGTACCTAATAAAGTGTCCTGTGAGTGAATATGTGTTCAAAAATGTTGCTCCTGTCCCAAGTCAGCGGTGACCCAGTTCAACAAAGTTGGGCACACTTTGGGTACGATGAACTCTTGCCACATGAACTCCAGGCACGCGTGACTGTTGCTCTCGTCTAAGCGGCTCATTTAATGTGAGCTGACGTTTCATTGGCCTCGATTTTCAGAAGATCTGACCTGACCCACTTTCATGTCGGTGGCTGAACGTCCACAGAGGAGCTCTAAGCACAGCTCTTTCAAAAAACTTTGAGAAGAAACCATGACAGCGTTATGATTCATACACACGTGTTTGCTACATGTGGTGTTGTTTTTACTGCTCTCTTTTTACACTTAAAAACCAAAAAGGTGAATTGTTTTTCATAAAAATCCATTTGAGTTGGCGACGGTCCAAAAGTGTTGCTAATTAAAAATCAATCTGCGGGCCATTAGTGAGAAGGTGTGTGCCGAGGTTGTGTGTATCAGAGGATCATTTGTAATGGGGCTGGCTCTGGAAAGGAGGGTTGGGAGGTACACAAGTGAGATAATCTGGGGACCTGCTGTTTCTTAACTTAACAATTGATACTTTGTGTAAAGATGCTGAACTTGTAGTCTGCACTAATTGATCCACTTTGCCTCATTGGGAGAAAGCTGAGAAATAAATGTGGGTGTTCAGTGCATGCGAGAGACTCCATAGATAACTATTAAAGGTGGAGTTGTTGCCCTGATTCTGATGGCCGTGCAAGGCATTGCAGAGCAGGAAGGCATTTGTCTGCTTTAGCATGAGTGTGCTAGAATGTATAAGTGATAAATCTTGGCTAAATCCAACCAGCACCTTGGGACCAAAAACCTGGAACCCCGAACCCTGCAACTTATTAGAGTTGTGGGGGTGTATTCCAGAGCACCTTTCCAAAATCTGCCCAATTACAGAGGTGGGTCTGCTACTGACGGCTACAAATTTCTCCCTGTGGTTTTAAATCATACAACATAGACACTTTTGTGGGCAGGACAATAGCACGGATAGAATAAAGGAAGAATACAGTACAGTAGTTATTCCAAATCAAAAGGCTTATGCATATCAGTGGCCCATATAGTCTATTTCCTTTATTCCCAATGGAAAAGTTGTTTGGAAACAATATACAAATACAGCAGCAGAATGTGTGTGATATATACAATAAAAGTTAAGTTGCACAGTACTTGAGAACTTGAGCAGAATAAATATGTGAAGATGAACAAGACGCATTAACATTAGTCTGATGCTAAAGGTAGCTGCTAGGTTAGTTTGTTTCGTTTCTGGAGCTTCAGCCGGAGCTTCACTCCTCGCCGCTACACTCGTTCGGCGCTGCCAGTCCCTTAGTCCTGCTGGTTTGAATATTTTAAGACAAGCGGTGATCGTTACTGTATGTTTAAGAGTTTAGAAAGGGTTTCCAAGTGTTTATAAAAGTATGGTAGAGGTTAATAGGAGTGGAGTGGGGGGAGATTTATAAGAGTCTGGGGAGGTTCATACAAATAATGTATAAATAATCAAAATTTTATGTGGTCGCTACTTTGTGGATTTCACCTATTGCAGGGTGGTCTGGAACCTAGGATTACTGTCGTCGACTTCAGGCTTTAAACGTTTGATGGGTTGTTATAAAGTCGACTAGTTAACTAACCTACGTCATATATATCATCCTCCTTATTTCATCTTGGATTATTCAGTTTGTATCTCAAGCTAGTAGTTTTATCTATTTTGTTCACACGTCTGTCAATGTTTATTTAGGTAGTAGTCTTTTTGTGATTGAACTATCATGTGCAAAAATCGCCAAATGTAAAAAAATCAAATAAAATTACACGGATTGATTCAAAATTGCCTTTTTTGTGAAGACAAGTGAGTACGTAAAAAAACACTTTTCAGCATTTCCGTGCGCCCGCGAGACAAATGTAGAAATGGAGTGCGAGGGCAGAGTGTGTCAAACACACTGAATTGTCACATGAGTTTGATAATGCATGGGTCTTCCAGAGCGATGGCTTCTGTGACAGAGCGAGCTCAAGGAGAGCTCAATAACAGAGCTATCAATGCATTCCCTTTTTGAGTGTATTTTTAGTGGCCGCCATCGCCGGGCCTCATGCATATTTCAATAGATCTTTTGTATATTAGGTGCACGGGCAGCCACAAAGCGGAGTGAAGACGAGCACAACACGACTCCTAAGAAATATGGGCTTGATTGTGAGATTTGACAGAAGAGCTCCGCGTGGCCCTCGATAGGTTGCCTCTGACTTTGAGTGGATGGGCCAGCAGGACCTTCATTGATTGCATTTGGAGACAACAAAGAGATGACATTGAGCTCAATGCAGGAACGAGAGCGAAAAGATGTACAACACATTAAACTTGCAGGGCCAGTCACTGTGTAATAATACTGGGAAGCGGATGAAAAACTGAAGAAAATTAATGGATACCCTCACAGGCAGGATGCAGACACACACAATCACATGCACACAGACGCAGGCAGGTTTTCCTTTTCTAAAGATTGTTCAAAGCTATGATTAGATGCTGAATTGCACACAAAGGGATGTGCCCAAATCAGCGCATATCATCTTTCACACATATTGTCAGTTTTATAGCACCAAAATGTATTGCTGTATAATATATATGAGCTTGATTAGTATTTGTTGGAAGTAGTCACAGTATATTTATAGTGAGCATTTTTATAACCATATACAGTAGAAAGAACACCACTATGTTTGTAGAATGATGTATGCACAGAGACTGATAGCATCTTGTTTTCACATTTGTTGATGAGAGTGTAAATTTCCGCAGTGCTGTTTGACATCTGATTGGTCTTCATACTATAAACATGTTAAAGAAGATTGATGAGCAGGGTGGGAGAGGTATGGCACTGTAATGCTGCTATAAAAAGAACAATCTTTATTCCTCTATTAGATTTCAAATACAGGTGAACCAGAAATTGCAGCGAATGCACCAGAAGCTGTACAATTTGTATCCATCCATCACTTTTCTAAAGCGTTTATCCTGTTTAGGCAGGATTGTGGTGAACTGGAGCCTATCCCAGCTGACTTTGGGCGTAAGGAAGACTACACACTGGACTGGTTGCCAGTCAATCAGAGGGCACTAAAATATTGAATGAACACAATTTTTCTGTAAAGATAGCCTTCAGTTGCCCAAAATCGTGGAACTGGAACTAGCATCGTGCACGATATAATGCAAAACCTAAGCATATCTGAATCTAGATTTGTCTTTTTTTTTTGCAGCTTTCGTCGTTCAAACTGTGTCCCTGCTGACTTGCATTGCTTCCACTAACAAGATGGTTGCAAACAGAGTGGAGCTAGTTTACAAAAGCAGTGTGTTACAACTTAGCGATTTGGTTGCTAGATTAAGCAACTTTCACTGACCCGTCGAGCTACTCGTTTAAAGGGCGGTTTGCCTCGTTGTGAGAGCAGCCGACTTAATTCACCACCAATCAAAGAGGCTCTTCTCATTCTCTTTAAATGCAAAGCAAGGAGTCTCGCTTTTAGACATGTCTATGTGGAAGAGGACGCAGCGATGCGTGCACAACTAGAGCATTGACACTGTTCTCGGTTGGTGTGGCAACAGACAACGTTAGTGGGTACCCTTATTAAATACAGAAGGAGCTGGTGATAACCGCTGGCGACCTAAATATGTCAGCAGACCTAATGTATTGTATCTACTGTATCCCCGCCTCTGATCGTTCACATAACGCATAACTGCGTGCTGGCCAGTGGGAGGATTAAACAAAATAATAATGATAATAATAATAATTTGTACAATGAATTGATTTCTACAATGATTGAAGGGTTTGATGCCTGTTGTTCACATATTTATGAATGGATTCCAGCTGACCACCACACGTCCGCAGAGCTCAGAATCTGTCTGCCGGTGCCCTGATCAAATTCAACAAAAAACGCGTTAGACCAGCGGAAGACCTACTGCGCCAGTGGTCCCAGCAAGTGTAAGTTTAGACCAACTTTCGGCCATCAAATTATCACATGCGCTGGGCGCATGTCCAAAAGACACACCCTAGTTGCACCGGTTCGCCAAGGTTGTCGCAGACCGATCTGCCAAATTGGCGAACGTGTGTAGCGAGCCTTGTGCTTATGAAAATCAAGATACACCAGCTTTTGCGCCACAAAAATAGACCCCATGATGTCCATTTATACATTGCAAAAGCAGTGATTTATCGACATGTTGGAAACTTTTGACCCAAAGTATGTGCTTCCAAGGTGCAAGTATACTGCAGAGGTGGAACTATAAGTACGGATAAAAATAACGTAAACCTCAGTTGTGCAAATTAACAAGACAAAAGACTGTGAGAGAGCTGGATAAGGTGTGATTCTTGGACAACTGACATATGGACCAGCCAAGCCAAGGTGTTTCATTTTATGACAGTAAATTGTTAAACATGAGACAACCAGTCCTCCCTCTAATGTCTGCAGTTCGTTCAAAATGCTGCTGCTCGCCTCTTAACTGCAACACAGAAGAGGGAGCACATAACTCCTATTCTGGCCTCACTTCACTGGATGCCTGTGCATTTCAGTTTTAAGATTCAGCTATTTTGTTTTCAAATCTCTAAATGTACTTGTCCCGCTCCATTCCGACACTCGTGCCCGGTGCCTCAGGTACCAAAGTCTACGGCGAAGAGCTTTTTCTGTTGCTAGTCCCAAATGATGGAGTGACCTCCCAGTGCACATTAGACAAGCCCCTTCACTGTTTTTAATCCAGCCTTAAAGATAAGTTTTTATTCCTCTGCTTTCAACATTGCATGAGACGCTGATGAGCTTTTAGTGTACTTTTTAGTTTTTAAATTATGTTCAATTGTCTTAAGGTTTATGCTCGATTTTTATGTACAACACTTTGTTCAAACTGCATTTGTTTTTCAAGTGCTCTATAAATAAAATTTCAAAAACAAATCCAAGAAGAGAAAAGAAAAAGAGCAAAGGTTGTTATGAGTTACTGCATGCCATTGTCATTTGCTATTACCTATAAGCGAAGCATTAGAAATGTTTATTTTTGTGGGTAAAAAAAAATAAATGTAAGTTTAGGGCCCAGCCCCACTTGGGAGGTTACTTTCTATAGACAACATGGTACATGGAGTGCACTTTTATAGCACTTTATCTACACCATATGGTACCTATTCACGAACACATGCCAAAAAACGGACGTCATTTTGTCATTTTGCTATTAGCATCAGCATTCAGCACCCAATCTCAACCGTTGTGGATGCGTCACATTCTAGTTCCTCCTGCTGCTGCTCCACCCTTCACAATCTAGTGGTGGTTTATTTAAGCCTAACTGATCAAATCAAAGGATTGACGCGCAATGCATTACAGATGATGACTCATAACTCTGCAGCCAGCAGCAACAAATAAATCGGCGCAATGACATCAGTTTGACATTGGAGCAACTTCTTCAAATCCTCTTTTCACATTCTACAAAAGGGCATTGGGGGAATCCAGACACGGAGACTTTCCATGACATCATAAACTTGAAATTTTACTCCTGGTGGTAGTTGGATTGTATTCAGAAACCTCAAATTGCCTTTGAGGTCTTACTTTAATATGTATATAGCGCATTTTGGCAAACGTTACTTCATAATGGCAGCCAGTGATGAGACAAGTGGCGGACATCCCCCAGGTCTGTGTTATGTAGGAGGCACCTCCAGTTCTACATGAAAATGGAGGAAATTTGGCTACAATGAGGCTGCGGCGTTAAATGTCCTCAGATGTCAGGATGTGTTGCTTCTCATTGGCCCTGCGAAACACTGCCAAGAGAGGGAGTGCTTCTTTGGGCGTCTGGATGACTTGTCTGAGTCGGGAAGATGTTTTGAGACACACCTCTTAAGCAATAAATAAATCTGTCTTGAATTGGGCAAGACTCTTAAGTTCCCCTGAATGTTAATCATTCATCTTACCAAAATATTGTCGACAACGATATGCTTCCAACTGTAGGAAGAGTTTGGGAAGAACCCTTCTATTGCAGCATGAATGTGGCCCAGTGCACAAGTAGTGGTCGAATAGTGGTTATATTTCAATTCATTCTGTATTCTTCTACATACAGTAGTTTACTATAGCACAGCGATTGTTTTGTACACTGAAAAGACCAAACCAAACCAAACCTAAGCAGTCTCCACATTGTCTACAGCAGTGGCATGAGCACCACTAGTGCTGTGCAGGCTGCCTCTAGTGGTACGCGAAAGAATCGCTGAATTAAATGTTCAAAATGTGGATAATGTTACAGTCGCTTTAATTTGTGTTTTCAATCCAGTACAATACATTCAGTTGTATTTAATTTTGAAGAACAATAAATCTGCATTCAACCATTTAGAGCTACTGATTTCAAACAATTATTTAGGTACAATTTTTATTGAACTCTTATGTGCAATACATCTATATTGAATCATTAATCATAATGTTCACACTAAGCGAACCACTGGTCTACAGTATGACTTTATCATCTTCTGAATTAAACGCACAATTGATATGAAGATCACTTCATGTTTGACCGGCTATGGCTATGCTACACAAAAAATAATTTTCTTTCCTCACACCATTTGAAACTGCAGATTTTCTCATGAATACCAATCAAGTTGAGTCTTTCACAAGATTTCGCTAAGCAAGTTCCAATTGCTCAAATTGGAGACTTAGTTATGAGACCACCTTACTTGCCAACAACATCCCAGCGTGAGATCCATTTACCTTTACAAGTATACTTAGAATAGTCCATTTCTTCAGACTATGGTCTCCTCTCCATTCGACACCATGCCTCAACCACTTCAATAAATAAATCAAGACCATGCCTCAACATCTTTAAATAATAGCTGGTGCCACTAGTCGGCTGTAATTACCTTTACTGAAGCCACATTTTTCAACAAGCATGCAGCCAAATAGATGCCTTACTTCAAAGAAACGCTTGACACTCTCTGCCGCTGAGTAACTTACGGGCAGCTCAGACTCAAGGAAACTATTGAAACAAAATGCCCACATGTATGAAAAGTCACTCTTCAAATAAGGTTTTAAATCCATCATTGATAATCTTGTGTTCTGTGATCCAGTCCCTACAAGCAAAATTGTAGTTACAAGCACGCTTTTGAGACACAAACAAACACACACATACAAAATCTGAATACTTGCAAAGAGCATGGAGCAGATGCTAACGCTGCACTAACTGCATGACTGCAGATCCTGATGTCACTCACTCGTCGATGCCCCCTTAAACGCACAGAACACACGACTGTATGTGAGCAACCTTCGGCTTAGTTACACTTTTTGTGTTTTTATTTTACAAAACAGTGCTATTTCTCTTTATTGGAAGAAAATGTTTTTGTTTGGCGGGATGGAATGGATTAATAGCATTTCAATGAATTTTAATGTGGAAAATTGAATTGCTATACCAGTAAATTGAGTTATGAGCTTGGTTACGGAATGAATTAAAGTTCAGTGAACTAAAAGTCAAGGTGTACTAAGAGTTTTTGCATTCGAGAAGCTGAGCAATTTCTCTTCCAAACGGTGACTAGTGAACGACAAATTGAGGTGACCGGAATGGGAGCGACTGAAAGAAGGCAGCAACCTTATTTAGAGGTGTAATTACACAGAGAATAGCAGTCAAAATATGCTTGCTGCATTGGAAATCCATTGTGTGTAAGGATTGCCCTAGAACTTTCAAGGTGCTCTAACGAGAGGGAGAGGAGCGGTCACATTGATGGCACAGGGGCCATCAGATTTCCATTATTGACTGCAGCAGATATTGCACTGTAGCGCTGTGTAAATTGGTTCCTGAGGGCCTTTCAGCTCTCTGAGCAGGGGCAAAGTGTGCAGGTTGTTCACCCCCACCCCTCGGCTCTGTAAATCCTACTGGCGGACCACTTCCCGTACCTTCACCCGCACTGGGCCCACTTCTCTGATCAATACCTAATTCCAGGCTGTGCAATCAGCCAATGTTGCCCCGGCAACGCCGATTATACCAGTTGCGAGCCGGCTGTTACAACAAATCATTTTCTTCAAGCAAGCATAATTGAGCATTTGCACAGTAGGCTGAGACAATTTACACACAGAGCTCTGAAGGAACACACTTGTGAGGAAAGGGCTCGACCAGCTGGTGACCTTACAGGGTCGGCAGAAGGAGGTAAATATGGCAACACAGTTTACTTGAGAGCAGTGCAACTTGAACGATGATTGTGTGTCACAGTAGGAGAATGAGGTGGTGTTTTAACAAAAACAAAATAGGGAATTTGTGATTGTAAACCTATACCTGTGTTATGCTGAGGATTGTTGAGGCGCTTGTAAAGTTAGACTTTCATAGAAGTTTCACAAATAATGAAATAGTCAATGTTTTAGCATAATCTGATTCATGGGATCATGTGCCCTGAGAAAGAACTATACACACTGACTCTTTCATTGGGTTTGTTTGATAGTCAACAGCTGTTTTTAATAAATATCTACCAAATATGAATGATATTATAATGTAATAACCAGCTTTCACCGTTTGGTGCTCCGCAGGGGTCAGTTCTAAAACCAGTTGTCTTTATCATATTCAGTGGAACCTCGATAAAACAGACCTTGATATAATAGATATCGAATAAAATAGACCGTTGGGACTGAACAATGTGTCCAAAAATTGTTTCCATTTGTCGCTTAAACTGCCGTTGACAAAGTCTGCTAGTTTCAGAATTGGCAGCTGTTGTAAACTGGCGCTGTGGCGCAATGCAGCCAGTTCCAAAAGAAGTTCCTACGTGCCAGCCATGTTGAATGCGGCGCATTGATGTGACGGCCATGTCATGGTGATTATATCTATTGTCTATTGTATGTAGAGCACTGGCAGAGAGAGAGCAGCATGGCGGCAGTGTTAACGCTGAGAACTGCAAAACACAAATGAGTGCTGTAATCACATGCATTTTGTGTATTTTGGTTCTGAACTTTTCCAACATGGTGTCAAAACAGAAGCACTCTAAAGTTTGGCTATATTTTACGCGATGAAGATGATACTGGGGCTACCAGCAACGCTTTGGTATTATCATACCATATAATGATATATACGGTACATATACCTCTATCTATAATATACAATTTATAATATATATTGATAATGACATAATTCCCTTACCCAATGGGAATCAATAAGAGAATCAACAAGGAATTGATCGGATTGATAAGCAGTCTAAAGAAAATCTTTGTTTGATAAACATAGGTCATGAATATAAAAGAAATGAAAAACAATAAGTACGGTTGTAACTGAGCCCGCCCTTTTTGTGCCGCGTAAACATGTACTCTTACTCCATTTCGCAAACTAGTTCATTGCGAATCGTTTGTCACCTAGAAACAAACACCATAGTAAAGCGAGAACTCAATGCATTAGAGCAACGATCCACTAAAGGTAAGCACAAAAATTACATAAAGTGTCAACAGTGCGTGCATTTGTGTGTCTTTTCTTTTGTGTCTTCAGTCAGGCAGACGTTGACTAAATGACCTGAAAGTCCTTAAACATTGTTAAGACAGATCCAGACAGAGGAAAGGAGCCCGCTGCTTGGCTACAGATGAACTCTCCCCTGAGCCGCCATAGCCCCTGATTCAATCAGAGCGTCTCTACGTCCGGCATTTCCTGGCACTGATGTATTGCCGAGTGGAAGCGGTGGTGTGTGCCATCAATGCCTGGATCAAGTTATGTCACACTTGTTTCACGGCCGCTGCGATTTTATTCCGCGGCCGTCCAAAGATGCTGAGACGTGAAGGCATTCGTTTGATCTGCCAGGTGTGATCCCTTTATCTGAACATGGATTGAGGAAGGCCGGATGAAGGTCGACCGGCTTCCTTGGTACATTCGTAGATAACGTGCAATATATGTAAAGGTGGTGACTGAGTAGTCATGCAAAACAAGATTTGCAGGTTTTACTCAAGCAATGTGTTTTTAGTAAAAAAAAAAAAAAAAAGAATTTGAGCATAGGACAGGACAGTGTGCCAACCAATCCTACAAAAATTCTTCATCTATTTAGAGTGGTGCTTCCATGCTTTGAGAGATCATCAAGTGTTAATTCAAATCCAATACCATACAACAAATGTACAGTGGTACCTTGACTCACAAGTTGAATTTGCTCCATCACCCAGCTCGGAACTCAATTTACTTGTACAGTGGTGCCTTGAGATGGAAGTTTAATTTGTTCCATGATCATGATAGTCTCTTAAAACACTCATATCTGAAATCTTCTTTTCCCATTGAAAAGAATGGAAATGCCATTTATCCGTTCTAGCCTTGTGTATTTTAATGAGGAAAAATAGCCCTAATAAAATAATATTGTTCTTCATAAAAACATACAGTTATGACATAAATAATCAATCATTTAAATGTTATTTCTATAGCACTTTTCATACATAAAAAATGCAACCCAAAGTGCTTCACAGAGGTAAAAACAGACACAATTGCAGGAAATATACAAAGGCCCACCCCTCCCATCATCACATATAAATGCAAACACGCCCAGACGAACACACTCACTTGCACGGGGGGACTCCCCACATTGTGCAGAGCCCCCCAGACACCCCAGCTCAGGGAAAATGCAGGATGACATCCCCGCGGGCAGACCGAACGCACCTTCCAGCAGGGAGGATCCCATGAGGAGACACCGGAGTAAAACCTAAAAAGACTAAAATACAATAAGATGTGAGTTGAGTACCATACAACTCTTGTATGTCAAGTCTGCACTCGCAACTCAAAGCAAAAAAGATGGTCCGACCAACGGTTCGTATCTTGTAAAAACTCAAGGCAACATTGTATATTAAATCATTATTCCCCATTGAAATTCTATGAATCCGCTCCAGCTCCCAATTAGGCTGTGCATCCACTTTTTGTGACATTTATGTTGCCATGAGATTTTTTTCAAATGGAAAATATGTCTCGGCTCAAAGAAGGTTGGAAAACAGTGACTCGATGATTCTGCTTCATGTATGCAATGATTCTATATTTTTAAGAGAACGCTGTTAATTCAACAGCTTCTTCAAGATTAAAGGCATGTCATTGAATCCTGAATGTTATCGTTGTGTGACACAGCAGGTGTGAAAGTGTCCATTTGCCTCTGAACTGTCTTGAACCATAAAGTTTTTAATCAGTCATGAGCGTGTGTGAAAACTATCAATGTCGGGCTATTATTATAACCAAGAAACCCACCGAGTATGATTTACACAGTACTGTTTTTCACCGAAAATGGGTAAAACACCATTTTGGTTTGACGTTTATATGACAAGGTTGTGTTTGGAGCCTGATAATGGTGAGTTTTGAGAACTTACTTCATTGTACAAGGTTGAAAAAAAAAAAAAAAAGATTTCATTTCATGGTTTCCTTTGTAAACGCTGAAAACGGTTGCCTGAGAAATTGGAGAACATTTGCATGTATGTTAAGTGCGTCAACAAAACAAAACAAAAAAGCTGTGATGGTAGACCACAGTGTTGTGTTGTTGAGTTAGTCTCAATAAAACATGGGTTATGATGACATGAGATATTTAAATCAGCAAAATGTGAACATTTTGATTTCTTCTCTATTTCTCCAGTAAGAAGAACAAATATTACACTTTCTATTCAGCATTTGACTAGTTGGTTTTGAGACCTAGAAATATAGTTTACAGTTATACAATGAGAGGTTCTCGTTCAAGCCAATATTTCCTATTTGATAGAGTATGGAGATATTCTAATTCAGAGCGCAAGATTTACATATTATTACCCAAATGTATTCCTGGGCTGCATGCTTTATTCAAGGTGACATTGCATTCTTTGCATTGTGGTATGATAATATGCTGAATATGATTTTATGGCACTTATTCAACTTGTCATTTATCGCACAGAACAGATTAAATAAATACAACGTCAATTAAATGTGACTATTCTTGCCTCTGTAAAGTAAACAAAAGCTGAGCTGCTGCTTTGTATATTCCTGACAGCTTGTGACTAACAGATGAGACATCATTGAAATCATCTGCTTGGCTTTCTTTGCCTGTCATTCTCCTGCAGATAATATTCATGGCCTAAAACACATCACATCTTTTAAAATCCAGATACTTTGTGATAGCGAGTGTCAGTCTCACCCATCTTATTGGATTGATGCCCACAGCTCACGGCTGGAATGAATATTCAAAAAAAGGAAGGCGGAGGGCTAGGCAAGGGGAGCGTTAACATTAATTAATATTTGTTGCAGTGAAAATGAAACCCAGATCCGTGCTAATTTCAATAGGCAATTAATCATGGGAGTCTGTAATTACACCAGGGAGTTTACAAATGTTTTTTTTTTTTTAAGGGGGCAGAGTAAAGGAAAGCAGATAAACCCCTCGCCATCCCAATCATTGGCTTTGCACCAATCCTTGCAGAAAGAGCAATTAAAGCAAACAGCAGCAGAGCACTAATTGTGCACTGGGAGAAGATGAAGGCGCAATCTTAATTGCTGTGAACCCACATACACACGCGACCGTGCTCAGGGAAAAGAACAAGTGTGAAACACCTCCAGGTGCCGCAGTTAAAAACAAGCTTAATAGAAGCCTGTCCGCACGTGACGTGTGGGAGCCCGCATCGCACCATTCGCCACACGCGCAGTCACGCCCAACATCCTCACTGGCCATGTTAGCATTGTTTCACACGTCATAAACTGTGCTATTTGCCATAAATGACTTCTATTGACTTTTGAGCCACTCAAGGGGGGATGATAAATAAACACTTGATGTGCACTTCAATTCAATATAAATGATTGCCTGTCACAGTGATTCTGAGTTATTTGATAGCAAAGCACTATTATTATTATTGTTGTTCTTTCAGCCTGAATCTTTTTGTCCTTATGAGGCATTAATGATGTAGGATCATTTTGGATCTAAAACAGAATTTTTGCCCCATTGATTATGAATATCGCAAACTCCAAGACGACCAAAATAACAACAAAAATATTTATATCAGGGGGAATTTTTTTTTTTTGCCAAATTAACTTTTCTCATATTTGGGATGTAATATTGTCTCTATGGTGCCTCAGTAAACGTGAAACATGAATTCAAATCGTCCACGCAATCCTGAGTGTTCCAGACGTTTTTCTGCCGAGAGGCCTGTAATCAGGTCATTTGAATATCACGAGCTTCTCCACATCGCTAACGAAGATCTCTGCCTTCCCTTTCCGCTCCCGAACCAATGCTGTAAACATAACAAAAACGTGTGTTCTCACAAGTAGTTCTTCTACATGGAGGCAACCAATCAGAGGAAAGGCGGCGGATACAAAACTGTGTCAAACAAAAGTAGCTGTCAGAATAATCTTTTGTGGACACACATATAACAAAACCAAGGTGGGTTTTTTTTTTTTTTTTTTTTTAAATGAAATTGATACTTTTATACTAAGTCCATGTTAGAGAGTTACTCTATGGAGGTCTAAATAGCCAAAATACGGGACCTTTAAGACCTTACAATTTGTATTATACTTTTAAAAAATAAATTAATTTAAAGTGAATTCGCTACAGGTCAATTTTTTTAGCTGAACTTTAGCTGTTTTCGTCAACGATGACGAAAGGATTTTGTTGACACCCCTTTTTTGATGATGATAACACTACGGTGATGAGTAGTCATATAAAACAAGATTTGCAGGTTTTACTGAAGCAATGAGTCCTCAGTGGAAAAAAGAAGTTGAGCACAGTACTGGACAGTGTGCCAACTAACCCTACAAAAATTCTTTATGACAAAACTACACACGGCTTGCAGCAACCATGAGGTGACACACTGAACAAAAATAATTAAATACAAACTAATTGACGAGACAACGAGGCACATCTGGACAAGACACGAGTGGCTGGAGGGAACTGATTGGTTAAGACAAGGTATGAGAACAGGTGGAGACGAAAACCAAATAAGCAAACAAGGCATGAACATGGGATACACGAAAACTTGACCTAACATGAACCAAACTAAATCTAATCAAAACAAATCTAACAAAAACACACAGATCATGACAAACAGTCTGAATTATTATGCTATAAAAACATTAATAATGGCATTTGTTATTGCTTTGGCTGCATCTGAAGATCCTGGAAGAAGCAATTTAAAATGGCAGTTTCCCCATCATATTACATTATCGCCCCTGCATTTGGTTATTGTCATTTTTATGGCTAGTTTTTAAACATAATGCCAAACTTTCGCGGGCCACATAAAATGATGGCGGGCTGGATCTGCTACACAGGCCTCGAGTTGCACACACATGCAATAAAGCGACTGTTGACCATTTATAGCTATCAGTTTCACTTTTTAAATGGGTATGTTAATTAGTGAGCGACAATAAATATCCTATTGAAAACTGTTCTGTAATAACAATATTGAGACAGGTCATCCCAGTGCTTTGTCAAAAAGAGTCTGAGAAAGGACTTGAGAGGATTATTTAAAGAAGAGTGTCCAGTTCAGGAGTGACTGTTAATCGTTGCCAAGTGAATTAGATGGACAGTGACCAATCAGTGGCACCCACCTGCGATATCCAGCGAGTAAGAAGATACAAGAGCAGGGACGCTGGAGCCTTGCGCGCTTCCTGCGTAACCATATCTGTTTAACTTTATAATCAGGGCTTTATTAATGCAACGCTTGTCTTCCGCCTAATAATGAAACAACACAAATAAAATAAATTGTGATCAATGGAGGAGAGCAGAGACAGATGAGGAGTCTGTCACGTTGGGGATGATACCAATTTATCTCTTTAATGCATCTCCATGGGGTTCTCTCACTAAAGGATACACATTACTGAAGCCCTCGTCTCACTGGGAAATGCGTGAGAGGAATACGAATGCCGTTGAGCTGGGAAGCCATTGTGGATCGTCCGCGCTTCTCGCTCACTAAACATACAGTCAACAGACACTTCATTAGGTACATCTGCACTGTCTGATGAGAGCCAATACATAGGCTGTTTTGCGGTAGCTTCATTTTAATGTTAACGCTTTTGTAATCCGTTTAATTACTAACCTCAATTCCGATGAAGTCGGGATGTTGTGTAAAATGTAAATAAAAACAACAACAATAATGATTAGCACGGCACCTGACTGGTTAGCACATCCGCCTCACAGTTCTGAGGACCGGGGTTCAAATCCCGGCTCCGCCTGTGTGGAGTTTGCATGTTCCCCCCGTGCCTGGGTGGGTTTTCTCCGGGCACTCCGGTTTCCTCCCACATCCCAAAAACATGCATGGTAGGTTGACTGAAGATTCTAAATTGCCCGTAGGTGTGAATGTGAGTGTGAATGTTTGTTTGTTTATATATGCCTTGCGAATGGCTGGCGACCAGTTCAGGGTGTACCCCGTCTCCGTCCCCGTCTGTATTTCAATTCATTTCAGTGGGGAATATTGATATGAAATACGAGTGAAGAGTTATCAGAAGAAATACTTTTCAGATGGGCAATTTCTACCTCGTTTCAGTATTAAAAATTCTTCTTCTTTTTTTTTTTTTTAACGTAATATTCCGATTTCTTAAAATGGCAAATTTTTGTTTTTTTGGTAGCTGTAAGCTGTAATCATAAAATTAAAAAACACAAAATCATGAAATATTTTACTAATTGAGTTTCACTCTTTGAACTGAACTACTGAAATTAAATAAATCATGCTTTTCATGATATTGTAATTTATTGAAATGCAACTTTATCATTGTAAAACCAGAAATTTTAAAACCTCTTTTTTAAAATTATATTGTACCTGATGTGCATTAGTTTGAATTTATTAACATATCTTGTTCTGTCAAAAGAAAAATGGAGATAGATATTTCTTTTTCAATGCGAGGTTTTGTCAAGCTACATTGTTGTTGCATCTTTGAATATTCATTCACACAAACATTGTGGTAGTGGTTAAGACCAAACAGTTGGGAGAAGGAGAACTGCAAATGTGGCATATACCCTGTGATTTTATGCTGCTATAAACTAGTGAGTGTGGCAAGAGAAGGACATCCAAACGGGATGGTGAAGGAGGAGAATGCGAGGCAGTAAATAACCTCCCCTCCTCTAGCAGGCCGCCATCATGTTGCATCAGGAAGCCGACAAGAGTAGACGTCACTTCTCTTGAGGCTCTCAGCCACATTCATCACATGCAACCTCTTGCAACTTTGTGTGTGTGTGTGTGTGTTTTCCTACACTTGCTTGGGGAGGAGACAATGGCAGTTAAGGAGGACCAAGGTCAAATTTAGACTGACTCATAAATTGTTTTGTTTGATGGCCAACATTTGCCTCACCAGCAAGGGGAAGGCCAAAACCATAAAAACTTTTTTTTTTTTTTTTTTTTTTTTTTTTTTAAAAGGGCGGGCCAGCTGTAGGCTTCGGTGCCAGATGTTGTCCCAGGGTGGACGAGACTCTCCCAGTGGAGGTTTGACTGGGTCCAAAGATGATTCTGCTCCACATGGAGATCTGTTACTCAAGACTTACACTTTAAGATTCATGCTGGGAAGCTTAAGGCTTGAAACATCCTGAAAATATACTGTTGTTAAGGTCAGGACTGTTACATTTTTAGTGTTTCAATTTTGCTCAGTATAGTCATTTTATTTGTTTTTTATAAGTCACTTTATTTAAGTGCATTTGGTAAATGTTTTTTGTACTTGTTTCAACATTGTACGGTACCTATCCTTATTAGTGTCGTAGATGAGCTGGCACCTATCCTAGTTGACTTTGGGTGAGAGGCGGGGTATACCCTGGACTGGTCGCCAGTCAATCTCAGGGCAAAGAAATCACCAATCATCATTCACACCTATGGACACTTTAGTCTTCAATAAACCGAGTAGCAACATGTTTTATTTTTTTAAATATACGATTGAGCCCACACACGAACATGCAAACTCCACACAAGGCCATAGCCAAGATTCAAACCCAGATATCAGGTACTCGTGAAGGCTGCCGATACCAGCCACAGACACAAGAGGTTAATAAAAATAAAAAAAATCAAGGATAAGTGATACAGAAAATGGATGGATGGACATTGAATAAGTCCTCCTGGCCAGTAGTTGGCGCAACACTGTGGATGTTTGACACATCTGCGTATCATCATGTACACCAGAAAGACAGAAAGCTCTTTGGTCAGAATTATATGTCATTGTGTTAATTGAAATTTTATGTATCAAAAGTAGAATTGGTAAGTACTCATGAGGGAATACTCTTACTGGTATCAGTCTGGGCGGCACGGTGAACGACTGGTTAGAGCGTCTACCTCACAGTTCTGAGGTGCGGGGTTCAATCCCCGGCCCCGCCTGTGTGTAGTTTGCATGTTCCCCCCGTACCTGCGTGGGTTTTCTCCGGGCACTCCGGTTTCCTCCCACATCCCAAAAACATGCATCGAAGGTTAATTGACAACTCTAAATTGCCCGTAAGTGTGAATGTGAGTGCGAATGGTTGTTTGTTTGTATGTGCCCTGCGATTGGCTGGCAACCAGTTCAGGGTGTACCCCGCCTCCTGCCCGATGATAGCTGGGATAGGCTCCGGCACGCCCGCGACCCTAGTGAGGAGAAGCGGCTCAGAAAATGGATTGATGGATGGGTATCAGTCTGAAAAAAAGTGGGATCCAACAGGTGGACGTGGTAATATTTGCCAACGCGCCCTTGCAAAAATGCTTCAAATCTGCCAGATTGGCAACGCCCCCTCCAACTCATCCCGCATATTTTCATCTGGATTTAGGTATGGCTTCTGGCTGGACTATTCTAAGACCTTTTGGTAATTGACACATTTTTTAAATAAATGTTGCCATGATGGTATTCACTTGTTGATTTTGATTATTGCTTGGATCATTGTTATGCCGAGAAGTGAAATTCATAAATCCCTTCACCTTAACCAAGGGCCCAGCATGAATTTTAAAGTCAAAGCATCAATCCTGATTAAATCACAGGAGGACCAATGATTTTTTAAAATGCGGGCCTGGAAGTTTTAATTTGTATTAAAAGGCTTCTAATTACATTTTAAAGACAATTTACTGTTGGTATAGAGTTACTTATTTATTTTTATTTTTTTACAATTTGTGGCCAATCATAAAAAATATATTCCAATGAAAGCAGCTCATTCAAAGCAGGTCAAAATCCTTCCCAAGCACACTAATATCCCAGTAGAGGCTGTGCACATAGCCAAGGTTGGGAGATGCCCACTAAATCACAGCAGTAGGCAGATTTCAGGGCCGGCTAATAGCCGTTGCTGAGTCGATAGTAACAAATGAAGAGCGGGTGCAATGGTTGCAGTTAGGAGGGGGATTTGGGAATCCCTGGACAGGACCCCCGTGTAGGCTCGCCACAGACAGGCCACACCTCATTCCTCCGGCCGCATGCAGACACCCCCCCCCCCCCCCCCCCCCCGCGCCTCACTCAGCTACATCTGCTGCTCATTAACGCCGCCATAATGAGCCTTTGCACCTGAGCTAAATAAAACTCCCTCACATCCAAACGGCCAAGACTGGCACTGTGTGTGTGTCAGCACTGCTCAAGGCTTGGATGCCATGCACACAACCCTACACTAGCACCAACACACCAACCACGTCCTCAAATGCTAACCTGCCTTTTTTTGTGCATGAGTGTGTGAGGATATTAAATGTGCTGAATGGAGGAGCTACTGGCTACACATAAAACCCCCTACAGGTTCTCCATTTACAGCCATAGCCACAAAGCGGATAATGACTTCCATAAAACTGTCAGGAGGGAAGAATAAATGTGCATAGCATACACGGCCGTAAGTCATGTGCATTTAAGTAGCTGGAAGAATAAGATGAAATAGTTGATCAGGCACTGTGGAAATATTTAAATGTTTAAAAAACTTCTGGGAATCGCCTGGTGGTCTGGACTGTGGCTAAATTCAGGTCTTGTTTACCCAACTTCAACAAATAATCTCATTGTGTGAATACGGAAGAACTATATATTGTCGCTGTTGGGTCGAATTATTTCATCTCTAAAATCAATAGTTTTCAGGAGAAAAAAAAAAATGCCATCTTGCTTGAGTTACCAAACAATGCATCGTTCAAGTTGGTATTATACCTTATATTGATTGGTCTCATTAGCTGTTGCACACTAACATCAAATCAACACCACTCCCAAAATCATGATCAATCGTTCATTTAACCAACAACTTTAATATGCAAAAAAATAGCAAATTTATTACACTGTCGCTAATTAAAGTAGCAAGGCAGGACATGTCACCAGCACTTCGTCAGCCATCCACATCAAGGTATACACTCACGCCGACCCCTCCAACCAGACAAATGAGTTTAATACTTCACAAAAGCAAACGAATGTGATTACATCATCTTTCCAAACACTTTCTCAATAGTCTTAGAGCCTTGAGGTGATGAACCGACTAAGCGGTTTCACAGGCAGAAATTAATCTCTAGGCACTTACCTTTGTGGCTGACCAGTTCCTTCTGCACCAAAGCAGTACAGCGATCCACAAAAAAACAGGTTTACTAAAATGCATTTACCCTATTTTCACTAGTTATTGTCTACAAAACATTCAGACTTTCAATCTTGAGGCGACATAATCCCGCACGAACGGCTCCCGCAGATTGAGGGAGGAGGCGGAGTTTTACTACAGTTTGAGCAGTTGTTCATTCAAGAGAGTTAATAGATTTTATTTTCAATACTTAAAAATTGGTTAGTAATGTGCAAAAATAACCGACAACGTGGGGACGGATCAATAGTATCGATTTGTGAAAGTATATTAAATTGATCATATTTGGATATACAAGGTTTGCGCTCGACAGTGACGATGTTGTTTCGCACCAAAATTACAATTTTCACTCTTGCACTTCTTCCGCATTTCGCCACCAATTAAGACCATTCCAACTTTTTGAAAGTAATTCGCATTTAATTGAATAGATACATCCTTTCATATTTCACAACCATCCATCCATCCATCCATTTTCTACCGCTTATCCGAGGTCGGGTCGCGGGGGCAGTAGCTTTAGCAGGGACGCCCAGACTTCCCCCTCTCCAGCCACTTCATCCAGCTCTTCCGGGAGGATCCCGAGGCGTTCCCAGGCCAGCCGAAGGACGTGGTCTTTCCAGTGTGTCCTGGGACGTGCCCGGAACACCTCACCAGGGAGGCATCCAAATCAGATGCCCGAGCCACCTCATGTGGCTCCTCTCGATGTGAAGGAGCAGCGGCTCCCGGATGACCGAGTTTCTCACCCAATCTCTAAGGGAGAGCCCGGACACCCTGCGGAGGAAACTCATTTCACAACCTATTCAAACAATTCAAACCATTCTAACTTCAAACTATTTAGCGTAATCAGGACACCTTAGGAACTACCTATCACATTCTCCAAATTCAGAGATATTTTACATATATCCCCTCCTTCTAAATTTCTTGAGCAATTAAAAACAATTCTAACTTTAAAATTTTCAGCTCATTCAAGACATCTTGGAAACTGTTTTCCACATTTCAATAATTCACATTTGCATCATTTCACACTTTTTCACAATAAAATTCCCAAATTAATACACATTTTACCCGCTTCCACATTTCTGGCCGATTCATACCATTCAAGTCTCACATCCCAACAATTCAATTCATTACTCAGCATTTCAGTTCAGCTTCAGCTTTTCAGTATTCACATCCACCGAAACTGCACTCCCTACTTATAAAATGATCTTTTGATTTGGATTATGACAATAATTATATCTGTCTGGTGGCTAATTCTGAATTGAAGTACTAGTCACTGCGGAAACATTGACTCATTTTCACTTTACAGTAGTCATTAGTTATTATAATACAGTATGATTTAGATACATGCCATTTATCGAGGTCTGTAGTTGTATTACTAAAGTGTTATCATTAATATGACACTCCCCCCCAAAATACAACCTCCTCCCACCCCCAAAATCTGATTTAGTCGCTCGTGAAGCAGCAGACGAGTTTGAGCAAGGTTCTTTTGACAAATGTTCACGACATGCGAGGAGGAAAATAATTTGACAGGTGAAAAATGTTGAGCAGCGATAAAATCTGAGACGCAGGCCACCTCAAATATGGCTCACTCTATTAAAATCATTCATGGAGGATATTAAATAGTTCTTAAAAGACTTCAAACATCCGATAAGTTGCTTTGTGCGTTTGGCTAACTGTTTTGCGATGACGGTTTGCATAAGAACAATGGACGATCAATGCGACTGTATTGCTGCTATTAGTTTGGATGTAAATTAATAGTTCACTGTCATTGAGATGTTACATTAATCACTGGGAGATCATACTTTATTGGGCTGTGCCATAAATACCATAAATACTAATGTCCAGTAGTCACTTTGCTGTTATCCGCGGAGAGACGAATAAGGTTAAAGAGAAAAATGTGCATAAATGATTGCCCTCTGTTGAGTGGAGGAAGCATATTAGACTGAATCTATCAGTCTTCATTAAAGCACATTAGATTATCTCGCCACGCTGAAGTGTAACGATGTTGGTGTTGGCTAGTTAGTCTTTGTCCAAAATTCAATTTTGGGTTTTATGTTATTTCCCCTACTAATCAGTAAATCAGAGCTTCAGAATCCCCCCAAACGAAATACTGATGTAGAATTACAATACAACTTTGTACTTTCACCCACGGGTCAGGTTTAACAATTATGTGGAGAAATACGACGTGTGTGATTTATGACTTGCGAGCTGAGATCAGGGGACTTTTCTCCAAGCCTCAATGTTTTCCATGCCAACACAAATGTTACACAAAAGCAGTCATATACACAGAAGGTCAGATGTATTCATTTTCTGTGAGCAATTGTTCCAAACATTGAGTCCAATTTGATTAAAAAAGAAAAAAAGAAAAAGAAAATGAAATGGTAGAAATGAAAATACGGTTTAATATCGATTTCAGTGGTATCTTGACTTAAGTGTTTAATGCGTTCTGTGACCAAGCTCGTTAGTCAGTTTACTTGGACTGTACAGCGGTGCCTTGAGATAAGAGTTTCATTTGTTCCATGACCACGGCATAACTCAAAACACTTGTATCTCAAATCAGCTTTCCCCACTGACATGATTGGGAATGCCATTAACCTGTTCCAGCCCCCCCCCCCCCAAATATTTTTGTTTGTGTTTTTTAATAAGGAAAAAGAGCACTCTATTGTAATGTGTGTTATAAAAATGTAGTTCTCCCCTGACATGCTTGTAGAAGCACTAATCTCAACACTTGTTGCAAATATCCAACTATTTCCTCCTATATAACCTTTAATTCTTCTCTTTGCTATCCCTGAGTATATTTGCGCTCCACAAATACGATCCTATTGTAGTTGTGTTTTTCTTTCTATTATACTTTGAGTCAGTAAAAAACAAAAGGTGTGTAAACTGTTTTACATATGTAATTTACATTTGTTACACATGTACAGTATACAGTATGGAGTGCCTAATTAGTCTTTGTGAATTGCTTTGTCTCTTTGTTTTAGTTTTTCAGAAACCAATGATTTAGTGTTCATGAATTTATGCAACAAGGGTGCAGAGCAGGTTCCGCAGGACATAACTCACGGGCCAAAAGTCGCCCTTATTTACATTGTACACAGTACAAACGTATTTCTCATTTCATGGCGAGAAACATACGGTGTAAATCCTCCGGAGAGTACAAGACGTAATAGTATACAGTTTAAGCCTGTACCACAGTAAACAAAGAAAACAGACTAAAAACATGTTGGTGACAACAGGATGCAATTTATTATTGTGAGGATCAGTTATCAACTTTTAAAAAAAAATAAAAATAATAATAATAATATTTGTTTTGCTTTTAGACATTTTGCACAACTGGAGGTATAAAGTGTTAGGGTAAAGCTCAAACGTTTTTACCTTTCTTGTTTTTTGTGTATTTCAGGGGCATGTGGCAGGGTGGGAATTAACAAGTGGGTTTTTTTTGGGGGGGGGGTTTAATGGATAACGTAAGGCTTTCTCAACCCAAATGCTATTTTTACAGCCTTTGGCAAGGAGCCTTTTGTTTCATTACGCCGCATCTTTATCATTTATGCATTGATGGGAACACAAGGTTTTGGGGTGAGAGACACTTATTGTCTAATGTGTTTCCCTTCATTCAGCCACGGGGCTCGGCTTAATGGGTTCTCCTGTTCCCTACTGTTCTGCATGGCTTCGGAAAATAACATTGAATTATTTTTTTACATTCCAAATACTGTCGATCTACAAAATGTGTCTTTCCATTTATTTGTATTTGCATTTGAAAGGAATTAGCCACTCTACAGAGTTCCACAGGCGATTAAAGCAAACTGCGGATGTGTTACATGTTTTCTATTGATCGTGTTGGTTTATTTAATTCAATCGTTGCAAATCCTAACTTGGAGCGGCAAGGGAAATCGTTGGAAAATCAATAGGCGGAAGCAGGCAAGACAAAAAATATTTGACTGCTTTCAAACTCTTGCAGGTGGCTGAATAACTAACCGAAACAGCTCGTGGGGATGTCTAAAATTATTTGTCTGTAAATCCTTCACCCAACTACCAAAAAAAGAGAAAAATGCTTCTGGGTAAATTCATGTAAAACTCTTTGGTACACACATTTTATGTTCACACATATACAGTGATCATTGTGCGGGTTACGTTGTAAATCTGCAAAGTATACTGTATATCTAGAAAAGAGACTATATCAAAACATTTTTATATAGTTAATGCCTTGAAAAAAAAGTGTAATAAAAACCTTCTACAATTTGATTTGTCCAACTCAACCAGCAACGTGTTGATGCTGATGTTAGTTTTCGCTCAAGACTACATGCTAGCTGTGTTACCTGCTATTCTAACTGGTCAAGAATAAACGAAGCAAGATATAATGCTGTTACAAGAAAAACATAAAGTCATACCAAAACCTCATTTAAAACTTATTTTATGTTTGGGACAAGAGAAAGAAAAGCCATTTTAGGGGGTGCTCAAGTGCTACAGTGGGTATACAAAGCCTACACACCCCTGTTCAAATGGCAGCTGTTTGTGGTATTAAAAAAGAAATGAAACCAACATAACATACCTTTTAGAATTATGGCCAAAACGTTCAAGCTTGGTTTCAAAGTTTTGCAAAAACACACTTGAAATCTCCCAAACACATGTAGGAAAATGTGTTATGGTCCGATGAAACCAAGGTTTAACTTTCTGGTCCAAATTCCTCAAGGTCATTTGGCGCAAATACAAGGGAACACCTGCCTTCATACCCATCTCCAGTGAAGCATGCAGGTGGCACCTTCATGCCTGCGTGTCTGTGTCCTTGTGGACAAGCGGCGGGCGGGTATTTACCTTTATATTTTAATTTATGTAGAGCGCTTTGTGTTGCTTTTTTTTGTTTTTTTTTGTGAGAAAAGCGCTTAAAAATAAAGTTTGATTGATTGATAATTAGCATTTTATGCTAATGAGCTGATCAGCTTTAATGTCTTTTTTTTTGTTTGTTTGTTTTTTCCTGTTCGGCTGTTAGGTCAAGCACCAAATGGAAAATCTGTATCCATTGTATGCCGAAACAGTTTTACTGTGTCACAGTAGAGTTTTTAAGATTCCGCTGTGATATTATAATTGAGGTTTATTGAGAATCAGACTTGATCAGTCGAACAGAACAAAGTTTCTAGAAGGGAGAAAGAAACAAAGACAAAAGACAAAGCACTAATTGTAACCAGGACAACCGGCCACCCAGCGGCGGCCGTAGGGACCCAATGCCACCCCCCAGCCAACCACCCAACCCCACCCGCCGCCCCACACGCCCCGTCACCCCTCCACCCCCAGGAGAGCCAGGGCCCCCAACCCGCAGGGCCCGCGATGCAGCCAGTCCCCACCCAGCCCGAGGGCAGGAGAGTGTCCCTTGTTTGTTGGAAAGGAGGGCGGATAGGGGCACCCGACAAGGGAACGATAAGGGGTGGGGGTGGGGGGCCGCTCACCCAAGGAGCAGCCCCGAGCCATGAGAGGTCAGCCCTAACACCAAGCAGTCATCCACCCCGAGGTGGCCGGCCTCGGGAGCACCGCCATGCAAGTAAGCTCAGATCAGCTTTAATGTCATAATTCGGCAATCCGATTAATAACATTTACTCCGCGTCGCCATTGTGTACAGTATATTTGAATTCAAAAGCTAGTTTATTTTTAGCCTTGTCGTGTGTTTTTTGATGTAGTACTGTAAATATCTGAAAACCAATAAAGTTATTTAAAAAAAAAAAAAAAAAAAACATGGCCTTGTCGGACAGACAACACGTCTGAAACAGACAACATGTAATGCGTGGATCAGACGACAAGACAAATTTGGTCTTTCACGATTGCACTGTCAGACTACTGCAATAAAATCTTGTATTCCGATACCACCGCATCCCGTCTTTTACGATCACCGGGCTTTACCTTGTCAACTCAAATGGGACCGGATATACTCGTTACCAACTCGTGTATTCCATCCATCCATTTTCATTACCGCTTATCCTCACTTGGGTCGTGGGCTGCTGGAGCCTATCCCAGCTATCTTCGGGCGGGAGGCGGGTTACACCCTGAACTGGGGACGCGTGTATTATAAAAACAAAATGGGGAAAACGTCTGCTGGTGGTCACCAGTGCTCGGGAGATTACATTCATTTAAGGCTTGCTTGAGGTATGTTCATGTACTTTTAATACGATACCGCTCGCAAGCAGGCAACAAAACGGTTGCACTAACGGTTGAGCATAAACATGCTGGCATTCTGTTGAATCATGCTCTAAAGTTTCGGTGTGTGTGAACCAATTTAATTACAATGAAGTAATTCAATTAAATGAATGTGATTGGTTCCTTCTGAACACAACCAGATCTCTGTTATAAAAGGGTGTGTACACTTGTGCAACCACATTATGTCTATTTTTATTTCACCTCTTAAAAATATTTGTTTTTTTTAGTCTTTGTACAGGTTATAGGTCACATTAATGGTGGAAAATAGTTTTGAAATGATGAATGTTGTCTCATTTTTTTTGTATCACAGACCCTGGCAATAGAGCTGTGTAGACTTTTTATATCCACTGTATTTGGTATTTTAAATAATTATGACAGTTACAGTTACATTTTATCAGAGAACAACTATGATTTACATGATAAGTGAAAGTTTCTATATTTTGCATATGGACTATTTTAAATTTGTTGGGCAGGGCAGACAATGTCACATGGACATTTCTTTAAATATAATGTTTTTTTTTTTAAACAAATTGTAAAACTATTTCAGCACAAAGTAAATATGTTCAACATAAAACAATCCCCTTTATAGAGGAACACAATAGGTGAACCGCAATATAGCGAGTGATTACCGTATGTACAAACGGTGATAGGACTCTCGTGGTCAAGTAATGTTGGCCTCGGCTTCAGGAGTGTGGCGGCGTGTGTGCTTTTATTGTGATGGCGCACAAACCAGATGCAGTGAGGTGGAGCGCTTCCCCACGGAGCTGCCTCCCCGGGTGCCTGGAGGTCCACTTCCAATCTATTTGCCATAATTGCCGTCAGAGTGTACACCTTGGAGTCGTCTAATTCCCTCTTTTATTTCATCCACCATGAGGGAGACCATCTGTCCTCCTGCCGCCACCTCCCCCAACCCTGGGCCATCAGGGTCTGCACGAAAACACACACGTGCGTGCGCACACCCAGATTAAAAAAAAAAAAAAAAAGCACCACACACACACACAACATGCCAGCATTTTTGTCCAAGACACCGGAGCTTGAATGCATCACACCTTCGTTCCCGCCAGAGTCACATGACCGCTATGGGCTTTTACGAGGTGCTAGTGAGGATGACCACAATGCTCTCGCATGAAAGATAAAAGTTGTCCAAATAATGAAAGTAAAGTGACACCGTTTCCCATCTGCTGGCTTTCCCCCCCCCCCCACCTTATTCACTCCCCGAATCAGAGAGCCTTTGCTCACACTCAATTACACCAGGTTTCTGCTTAAGACACGCAGGCTTTCCTTCACCAAGAGATCCAGACCTTCTCATAATGTTTGTAAACAAAAGGCACTACGTTACAGCTAAGTGGCAGAAAAGCGATTGATGAATGAACTGAAACGATGACAAAAACTTGATTGGTGGGGTTGCACCACCAGATATTGCCCAAAAGGTTTAGTTCTTTTTCCTGATTTCCTTAAAAATGTTAGCAGACAAACTGTATAGTTTTGGAGTCTACCACTTTCTTCTCATCCACTGGAGACCGGCTGGGCTTGCCTTGGGCAGGCGTATTGAAAGTCGTTTGAGCATTTCTTCGACATTGAAGATATCCAGCTGAAGGTCCATGCATTAGTATGCTCTTTGCCCTCACTAGTATGACAATTCAGCCCACTAGTAGAATGACTAGGGCCTACTATTCAACCTTCCGCTGAAGATTATGCATATCGAATAGTTTATAAAATGGCTTTACCATGTACTATTACGCTCTTTGTCCACACTAGTAAGACCATTTAGAATGCTAGTAGAATGACTTACAAGTAATGTTTATCCAGTACTAGTGCCACTTTTGGCCTACTAGTCCACAATTAAACCTTACTAGTTAAATACTGCGCTGCACGAGTAACACTTCTAGGCCCGAATAGTAGGCATGTGTCAAACACTAGTAGCCTCCTGGAGCTAACTAGTAGCACCAAAATGCCCACTTTCAGTTTTTCCTTACTAGTGACCTGTAGTTATCCTACTCGTGCCATAGTTGCCAAAGTTGTCCTACTAGTGGTAGATAGTAGTGGAAAAAACATTACTAGTTAGACAAAGTCATTCTACTAGTGCACCCTCGACATTCTACTAGTGCGCTGAATTGTCTTACTAGTGAGAACAGCGAGCGCACTAGTACTGTACATGGACCTTTAGCGGTGTCTCAAGCATATCGAATAAATCTTCAAATGGCTTTCCATAAAGCAACATGAATTCAATATCCTTCATATCCATCTTATGGTCCATGTACAAGTACTACTACTACTAGTGCTACTACTAGTAGAACATGAACCTATAACTGGATATCAAGGATATCCATCTTAAGATCCATGCACTCGTATGCTTTTTGTCCTCATAGTAGGACAACTTTAGCATACTCATAGGACAACTACACGAAGTTGTCTTACTAGTATGCCAAAGTTGTCCGACTAGTGTGCCATGTCATACAGTAGTGGGTAAAAAAACATTACTAGTAAGACCTATTCCACTAGTGCACCCTAGTCGTATTAGTGCACTGAATTGTCTTACTAGTGAGAACAAAGATCACACTAGTACATAGACATATCAATCAGAATCAGAATCATCTTTATTTGCCAAGTATGTCCAAAAAACACACAAGGAATTTGTCTCCTGTAGTTGGAGCCGCTCTAGTACGACAACAGACAGTCAATTGACAGAGAACACTTTTGAGGCATAAAGACATTGAGAAAAACACTCACTGAGCAATAAGGGGTTGCTAGTTATCTGGTAATGCCGGTACAAATGATTAAATTTTTTTGGACAATTGTGCAAAAAGTCCTCTAGCACTTAGAGCAGTTCGAATGACTAATCTCGCAATAGTCCGGTGCAATGACCATTGTGCAAAGGCCGCCGAGACTTCAAGGAGTGTATGCGGTTTAAAGTGACGAGTAGTGCGATAATCTGGGATAATGTTGATTGTGCAAATGTTGCAGATACTCCTCAATCAATGTGCAAATGGAGCAGATGCTACTCTGGCATGAGTGGCCAGTATTGGTCAACAACAGATGTGCAAATAGTGCAGCGTGGCGAGACTACTACAGTGAGTAATATATAATTGGCCCGACAGAAATGTGACAAGGGTATCGAATAAATGCTCAAATGGCTTTTCTTACAGGCGCTCCCCTTAACCTCCATTCTCTATCCACAAATAAATGTATTCAATCAAATGGCATAAATATTGCACTGCTTTCAAATTATATTTTCAAATCTGGACTGCCTCCCTGCTCTCCTCCCGTGTCTTTGTTTGTGGCTTTCACGTCCGGGGCGCCACTGATTTAAATACCATCCCATCTCATTAACATGCGCAGATAGAGCCGCGAGGGCCAATTACATTCATCTTGTCATGTGGCTGAGCTTCCGAGTCATTAATATTTTATGGCAATCCGCTCCAACGGCCGCCGAGGCAACACAACAGTGCTCTTATATTATTCTGCAGCTCGGGACAGCGTGTAAGAAACCTCCCCCGAATACACACTCCAGCAGGTCATGACAATGTAAGCAAGAAAAATGATTGTAGAGAGATGAGTGGGGGAGGGGTGCACCAAATACACACAGAGATATGGAGTGATTGTTTGATTTTTACCAGATGACAGAAGGAGAGAAACAACAGTAAGGAAATATGTTCATGTTTCTGTATATCAACAGTGTCTCCACCAAAACAATATAATAAAGATGAAAAAAAAACCTTCCAGTGGATTGGATAATTATTTTTAACATATTCAATGATTACAAAAAAAATACCTAAAGATACCTATGAAAACAAAAGCAATTTTATGAGAAACTCAGCTCAGTGGAGAGTACCAAATAGTCCCAGAGGGAATTTGGTTATGTTAATTATGGCTGAATAAAATAAGTTTCAGGGAATTTTTTCAGGACAGGATGTAACTTTGTAAAGTAGCTTGATCGGCGATACTACAGATATTCATAATCTCTATTATTGTAGAAGCTGATATGTTATTGGATGGTCAGAAATGTTTGATCAGACCAATCATGATGCTTTGAGAAAGAAGAGGCGGGAGCTATGGGGCAAGCGTATTTTTTCTTCATGCTGAGGTTTTTAATCTTCTCCAGACTGGCTTCCATAAAAGAAGGTGTCGTCTTGTCAAGGTGACACTCAATGTATTTTACTTTTAAATGTACTTGCACCTTTCAACATATAGTGTAACCCCCAAGGTTGAGCACAATCCATTATAGGAAAATGGTTAGCTTCTGATTTGTTTGGATTAAAAAAAAACAAAAAACAGTTTGCCCATAGGAAACTATGTCAATAGAAATATTACACTCCATGGTCAAACTGTTGTCAAACCAGTATACACAATGTTAATATTGTAAAATAAGTTGCCAATAGTAAAGAATAAAAACAATTTACCTAAAGGATGAATGACTTAAGTGTATAGACAAGACGGAATGTGTTACATGCACATCATGAATAAAATGTTGTAATATCTTACTTGCCAGTCTAGTGTAGTGTAACTAACGAATGTAAATCGTCAAAAACAAAAACAAAAAAACACTACCATAATCCGTGAATATGTATATGGTGACGTTGAGGTCTGACTGAATTGAATGGTAATCTGCGGAATTCACATTACAGATGAATCTCAAATTAGAATACTGTTGAAACATTCATTTAGGTAGTTGTTCAATTCTAAACGTAAAATTCACCTATGATACAGATTTACATAAAACGTGGGAAAATACTTTTCAGAAGGCCGTTGCCTACCTAAAGTCTATATTACGAGTCATTCTAATTTCTTAATATTGTATGGTGAATTTGGAGTTTTCGTTGCTGTAAGCGATAATCAAATTCATCCATCCATCCATCCATTTTCTGAGCCGCTTCTCCTCAATAGGGTCGCGGGCGTGCTGGAGCCTATCCCAGCTACCATTGGCCAGGAGACGGGCTACACCCTGAACTGGTTGCCAGCCAATCGCAGGGCACATACAAACAAACAACCATTCGCATTCACATTCACACCTACGGTCAATTTAGAGTTGTCAATTAACCTACCATGCATGTTTTTTGGGATGTGGGAGGAAACCGGAGTGCCCGGAGAAAACCCATGCAGGCACGGGGAGAACATGCAAACTCCACACAGGCGGGCCTGGAGATTGAACCCCGGTCCTCAGAACTGTGAGGCAGAGGCTCTAACCAGTCGTCCACCGTGCCGCCGATAATCAAATTATAAAAACTTAAATAATGTAATATGCCACTCTTTGCATAGTGAATCCATATAATGTGAGTTTGCACTTTTTAAACTAAACTACTGAAATATGGTTTCCACAACATTGTAATTTAAGGCACCTGAATTCTTCTCCTTACACGCTATGCTCAGGCTCCTCTGATTTTGGAATAGGTTTTAAAAAAAAATATATATATATATTTTAAAAAGAAAAAAAAAGCCACAAAAAAGTAAATTACATGTGAGCTTACAGAATTGAGGTCACTGGAGTCAGTTGATTGACTTTCTGTGACTTTATAGCTCATTTCCCCCAAATTTGGATGAAATTGTACAACCTGGTGTGCATTTAAAGAGTTTCACTGCATGTTATGGGAGTGCATCAAATGACATGGCACTGGTGTAACAAATGCTGTGGCATTTTATTCAAGCCATATGCTAGATGAACTGAACTAAATCCAAGGGCAATCATCGCACCAAAATCTATAGCAGGACCCTCTGTAATTCCTCTAATGATTTGAGTAGTGAAAGCAGCCAGTCTCCAGAACGGCGGCCACTGCGTTCTGCAGTACAGAGCAGAGAGTGCCTGAGGAGACAAGCTCAACACCACTCTGAGTGGTAACAGCAGCCTTTGCTGACGTGCCTCCTGGCTCTGCGGCTACCGAATGCAGAGAGCGATGTGTGTCTCCTGACAAATAGGCTGCCCTGCCATTTGTATGGAGAGACGGTGCTAACCAATGTGAGGGGGAAGAGTCACTTAGTGGGACAATTTCCTCACACAGCATGATCCTCGCGCTCCATCTCGGGACCTGAAATTACATTTAGTGGAATGAATTTGCCTTTCAACTGTGTCTCTTTATACCCAATTCTTTAAGGGACATACATGGAAGCAAAAAAAAAAAGAGATTTCAAACTTTGACTTTATGAATACCGCTATACTAGCTACCTGTCAAACTATTTCACACGGAAACCATTAACATTTATTTTTACATGTACAAATAAATATGTAATTGCAAGACCTTACTGTACATGCTGTATCGATGGTGCATACGGTGAACCCTGCTATATCGCCGTTCATCGTTATCGATATCAAAGATTTTGAAGCAATTGTTTTTATGGGCTTTTAAAGTATACAGGAAAGTCGGAATTTAGAGTTGCTTGCCTTCAGTGTAGTGCCACAACATGTTGGGCAGCACTGAGCTCTACTGGAAGAAATTCAGCATGTAATTACCAGGCTACAAGAAACTACACTACAGTAAAAGTACTTGTTCCCACAAAGCTGAGAGAATATATACCTGTCAGTATTATTGCATGCTCAGTTTGTATGCTTTGCTACTTCATCCATGTATGTTAAAGTAGGAGCGGTTTATAATTACCGTAACATCCATGCAAATTTCTATTAGCATTTCTTTTTATTCACATTATGTGTTAGCATTAAGCCAGCAGATCTTGGTTGGTTTAGTTTAACATTTAAATGTTTAAATATCTAATATTTAATTATTTTTTTCAACTTATACTGAGGAATTACAGATAATTGGCTTGAGGCACCCGGCAACTGGTTAGCACATCTGCCTCACAGTTATGGGGACCGGGGTTCAAATCCCGGCACCACTTGTGTGGAGTTTTCATGTTCTCCCCGTGCATGGGTGGCTTTTCTCCGGGAGCTCCGGTTTCCTCCCACATCCCAAAAACATGCGTGGTAGGTTGATTGAAGACTCTAAATTGCCTGTAGGTGTGAATGTGAGTGCGAATAGTTGTTAGTTTCTATGTGCCCTGCGATTGGCTGGCGACCGGTTCGGGGTATACCCCGCCTCCCGCCCGAAGATAGCTGGGATAGGCTCCAGCAGCCCGCGACCCTAATGAGGATAAGCAGTAAAGAAAATGGATGGATGGATGGATGGCTTGAGGCAACCACTGCCTTTTATTTGGAGAACTGTGCGAACGAATCTTCTTAGTCTCACATTTCTTGAAAAGAGTAGAGTAACAAAAGCACCAAGAAAAACTTTAAAAAGTGTGTTTTGACCATTTTAAATCTGTTCAAAGACTCACTTTTGGGCAAGAGGTGTCTACACCACGGACTGGTCGCCAGCCTATCACAGGGTATACAAACAACCTTTTACACTCACATTCACACCTATGGACAATTTAGAGTCTTCACTTAACCTAATATGTATGTGGCGAAAGCTGAAGTACCCAGGGGACAACCCACGCAAGCACGGAGAGAACATGGACAAACAGAGAGAGAGAGATCCATCCATACATCCATTTTCTGAGCCGCTTCTCCTCACAAGGGTCGCGGGCATGCTGGCGCCTATCCCAGCTATCATCGGGCAGGAGGTGGGGTACACCCTGAACCGGTTGCCAGCCAATCGCAGGGCACATACAAACAAACAACCAGTCGCACTCACAGTCATGCATACGGGCAATTTAGAGTCTCCAATTAATGCATGTTTTTGGGATGTGGGAGGAAACCGGAGTGCCCGGAGAAAACCCACGCAGGCACGGGGAGAACAGTTCTGCCTCAGAACTGTGAGGCAGACGCTCTAATCAGTCGGCAACCGTGCCGCCGAGAGAGAGATCGAAAAGCTGAATTCAGAACTGTGAGAAAGATGTACTAACCACTAGACCTCTGAGCTGCCCCCCAAAATCTCTTCCTTCAATTTTAATGTGGAAATGACATTTTATTCTCAATGCACACATTTATCCAGTTTCCTCCTACATCCCCAAAACATACATGGTAGGTTAATTGAAGAATCTAAATTACCCGTAAGTGTGAATGTTTGTTTGTTTGTATGTGCGCTGCGATTAGCTGGCGACCAATTCAGGGTGTACCCATCCTCTCCCCCGAAGATAGCTAGAATAGGCGCAAGCACGCCCGCAACCCTAGGAAGGATAAGCGGTACGGAAAATGAATGAATTGCTTGTTATTACTTTCTCTTATGTGACATAAGTCCTAAAATACTAGGTACAAATAATACATATATAAATATAATAAAGAGTAATAACTCTAAAATCTTCTGCACATTACTCATGTGTCTTATCTGTTGTGTCAAAGCAGGGCAATCCTCATATGTCATTTCTCAAACAACCAGTTTTAGTAAAGCGCAAGAGGGGTGCGTACACACCCGCATTTTGCATATCAACAATCTTTCAGCTGACAAATGTTAGCTTTAATAAAACCACAAAGCGAAGACAGGAGTCGGGGAGGGGGTAAGCACACACAATTTACCAGGAAATGAAAACGTGGAATTGTCTGTGGGTAACATCAGAATCATCATAATCATTTGTCAAACTGTGATCTATATCTTCACTCCAGCTCACATTGTATATCCGCTCTGAGTCAAATTCACAGTTTTCAAACTTTGAGATCTTTAGCTCTCTGTCAGCATATTTCAGAGAATCGGCTGCTGAATAACATTTGTATAACCTACTGATGCACAAATCATAGTTAACTATGGAAAATTAGACAGGGCAAACAATAATGAATACACCTCTGAAAAAATGAAGGGGAAAAAAAGCCCATCCCTCATTTGCTAAAAACTGGGCAAGACGAGCAAACAGAAGTAGAGCGAAAGGACCTCAGGCAGCTGAGAGGATTCAGAATTGACACAAATTTAGCAACATTTTTGCTCGACGGGTATGTTTATCACCTCTTTTTGATTTGTAACTGATTGTACATTCCAAAACAAAACTTCAAACTGATAAATTTAGTGTTATAGTAACACACCGTTAAAAATAAGTCATGCTAGCAACGTAGCAGCTGTGGCTAATGTTGGCTTGTGCTAGCTTAGAATTGCTAGTGCTATTATTTTGTTAAGGCTGGACAGCATTCTCTGTGACTAGTTATCAAAATTCACAACTGTGCACTTTCATAATTGCATGTCATTAGGAATTGCCACGCTTGTGTGCGTCAGTGAGGTGCACAGCTTTGGTCAGACTCAAGGGGGGCTTAGTGAAGTGAGGCTACATTCAAATCTTGCTGGCTTGCTAGTCTTTAAACGGTAAAGGGAATTATAAGATGAAACATAGTTGAAGAGTGCAATTTTGGGGGAAATTTGTGGCACTGATAAACAATGCTTTTCCACTGATGGATGCATCAAGCCTTATCTGACAGAGTTTTAGAAATGTGTGCTCGGATTGTCTCTCTAGTTTTACTAGGCTGCGGTGTAAATGTAAAACTGCAAAATATATATTTTTTTAAAGCAAAATTGGTGCACAATCATTGCCCAGACTTAACTGAAAACATTCAGTGTACGGCTGCACAGGTTATTTTGTTTTTGCACACCAGGTCTTTTTTTTAATTGGTATAATGGAATGATCTGACCAGTCTGTGTTACTATGGCATCAAGCCCTAAACATCATTGTGCAAATGGGCAAAAATCATACATTTGAAAGACAAATATAAGACTGCTTACCATACCTTTTTAACAACACATCTCATGCAGAGAAGATGTTTCCATGTGAAGTTAATCACCACAAACATAATTAAATTAAGTAGCTAGAATGAGATTTGTGCATTACCTTTAACCTAATATGATCAACTTTGTCTAAGTCTCCTGACACTGCAAGGAAAAAGACCCCGTGATGAGAGATAGAATATGCTAGAAAAAAATACAACCCCCTCCTACTGGTGGGGGTGGCCTATTAAAGGACCAAATGGTGTTGAATGGAAACAATCCACAATGGAGGTTTATGGTAACTGTTGTGGAGAAACAAATTTAAACGAGTAATGATACAATGTTGTGCATACACTGTAGAATGTACTGTATTTTTTGTCTTTGTTTTATATGGAGTCTGGAACATGCCGAAAACAAACTTGTTTCTTGAATAAATATCCACAGCAGAGACTCTGCGGGTATTGTTATAGCACATTTGCCCCATCTCTAGTGGCTCGTCTTCAATGAATTTAAAATATATAATCTAAATGGGATTTATTGTTCTTTGCAATATGTTTGGCACAGAAATGCTGCGACCCGCCTTTAATAGCTCTATCTGTACGATACCTGTCGGGATAGTATGCAGACCATGCAGATGACATGTGGCGGGGCACTTCACTAACATCAACCAACTACAGAAGAAAAGCACACTTTTTGGGATTAAGCACACTTTTTGGGATTAGATGTCTGCATCAGATGACGCATGATGCCGTAGGCTAAAGACATCTGCCACATTTACCAACTGGGTAGGGTGTTGGCGTCGTTGGCGAGCCATCTGGAATCTGTTCCATGATATTTGTGTGTGGTCCATTCCGATCCAACCAGCACTTGATGGTCTGCGTGAAGGTGATTTCCATTCCAGGCAAAACTAAACAACACCAAGCAACAGATACTTTGACTTGAAAAATTGCACATTTTAATTTGGATTTCTCACACAAGTGTGTACACTTTAAACTGCTACTACAGGATTATTTTGAGAAATGTGTCCACATGAAAATTTTGTACAAAATTGCAAAAATTGTTTCTGGCAACATGAGCATGACTGCTCACATTAGCACTCTGCACATTTGCAAGCCCAGCAGCAAAGCACAAACGTGCTAGTTTTGTGCAGCACAATTCACAAACGGCAGATGTGTTGCAGAAATGCTGTAATTTGCCTTATAAAGGCTAACTTTTGCCATTATTTTGAAATAATAAGGATCATTTTACTTTCATTTATTAAAGATATCCTTGAAAGATAAAAGGCCACTTATATCATAAAAGATTGTTTGTCTATTACAGACTCCAGACATGAAGATAAAAAATAATTAAAAAAATAATAATAATAAAATCAGGCATTTAACAGTTTTGCTCAGTACTGTGGTATGCTGCGATAATCTCAACCAATAACACCACACATCAAGATTCTGTTCCACAACCGATCTCGAATCTCGTCCGCCAAGACAGATATGTCGCCTGAACAAACGTGATCTAACAAAAACGAAGAAGAAGAAGCTCTACCAGATGTTGCGCTGATGTTTCCCTAAGGGAGTGGAGGCGGGAGTGTTGTACAACGGTGATTTAATCAAGAAAAAGACTTGCTTCAGAAAAGACTTTTTGCCGTCTGCTGAACCCACTTATATAAAACATGATATCGGGTAGGACATGTCTGTTTTTATTTTATGGCCTTCAGTTAGGTCACTTCTTAATTGGCTAAATTCCGTTTCACGTCACAATTCACGGCGTCCTGACTCGGGAGACATCGGGTTTCTGTAGGCCACAACTCACTCCCAGACGCTCACACGTAAATTAACCGGCCAACCCGACTCCAACTCCTGACATCCCTCACTAGGCCACATCCCTTAAAGGTACACATTCAACACACGTATACTACAGTATGTATAGTGATTACAATTTGCAAAACCAGTTTATTTCTTTAAGTTCTCTTTTATTATGTTCTTACACAATACCGCAGTGCTCTTTTTCTATATTTAATAAAAATTTTAAAAATTGTGCTATGGCCCAACAACATTTAAATAGATTTTAATGGGGAAAATTGATTTGATATACAACTAAATTCAGTCAAGTTAAAGTCAAGTTATCACCTTTATATGTTATTTCTCGGCACATGCCATTGGTCCGCAAACTTACATTGAAATCAGGCGTTTGATCAGGTGTTTGATCCCTAGCAGTGATCCAAACGATCCTCTGAAATTTCTTAGCGAGGTATTTCAGATGCATGTTACATAAGCACTGGTCACACAAAAGAACGTCGCCACGTCTCTGGTGGCAGTAGATGAACATTGATTAAGCGCAAACGTCGATGGCTGCCGTGGAAACAACTTGATTATCAGCTGCTTGTGACAGAATGGATGTATTATCTGAGGCCATTAATGTGTCAGTGGTGTTTGGGCGCGGAGATGGATGGCGCTTGGATGATGATGAGGAGGAGGAAAAGCTATATTGACCTGGAATAAACCGTCCTCCTTGCTATTTGACAATTATTGCCTAAGGACATTTTTTATTGCTGGAATACAAACACGTCTTTCTTTGTTTGTGGTGAAACTCGAGTTACCAGGATGGATGGAATGATTCTGTGTCACCTGGTCTGAAGTCACAATTTCCTTATTGTAATCAATGGAAGCTTATCGGTGCCATCTGAGTTTGAATTTCTAACACTGATTTTATTTGCCTCAAAATCAAACATGGAATTTAAAAAAAAAACATCAACATTTTCAGTTTTTAAATATTGAATATGAAAAAAACTATACATCTAAAAAAAAATTGTGCAAGAAAAAATAAAATCATAATTAAAAAAAAAATCTGTGTAAAACAATTAAACAGCTGAAAGAAATTCAGCATAAAAAATAAAATCAATGTGTAGATGTCAATTCAAACTCAGGTACCCTACGGAAAGGTCAACATCCAGGTTAACCAGAGAGGAGCAAAGGCATTTCTCAATTCATCCGTCCAGCCAATCAAGTGACATGCCATTGGTCACGTGACGCTGACACTGGAAGGATAGCTCACGGGCGCCTACAGAAAATTTACACATTTTGATGCTTAAAAAATAAAAAATCACTCATATAGTGGTGCCTTGACATATGAGTTTAATTTGTTCTGTGACCAAGCTCATATCTCAAATTAACTTCCCTTATTGAAATGAATAGAAATCCAACTAATCAGTTCCAGTCCCACCAAAAAACACTGCACATTTTTGTAGTGTTTTTATTGAGAAAAAGATCATTCTATAGTACTGTAAAACCCCATACAGCAACAACGTAATGAAATAGAAAAACACATTAAGATCATGCTTTCATTTAATGGATATTGTGCTGCTCCTTCTGGTGTGTGAGCCTTGGCCACTAGGGGGCAGTATAATGCATGCATGCATGCATGCATTATACTGCATACATACTGCATACATACATTGATTTAATAGGGAAACAACTAAGCTGCAGTAATATTTGTCATCTTTTGCATACCAGAAAATATATGCCTTTGAGTATTGTTATATACACTGTCTGTAGGTCTTTGCATCATTTGTGGTAAAATATCAGTTAGTTTAAAGGTTTATAACTGCCACTATGTTGATGCTAGTTTCGTTAGCCTATCTATGTCTCTTCTTATGTGTTAGCACGAAGCTAGTAGACTCTCACAAGACAAAGTTAAGTGGTTCGTTTAAATACACATGTAATTAACTTTGCTTTATATTTAGTTGAGTAAACATCAACTAGGCGTGGCAATAAACCTCTTGAAGCAAGCACACTTGACTTCTTTTTTGATGAACTTTTCCATATCAGCCAAACTGCACACAAATCGCGCAGGGAAGCCAGAATAGATATCATGGTTACAAAAAAGCTCACTACTGGTAGGTCAAACTTTGCTGACAACACAAAGCCCAGAACAAATGTCCCAGTTTGTAAGTGTGTGCTCTGTAAATCAATGTACCACTATAAATTCAGCTCAGATGGCACAAATATACTTCTATACCGTAAAATGCGCAGGGAAAGATATTTTCAAAGTGCACTCGATTGGCTGCAAACCCACACACCCATATGTTTTAGCAGAGGGGGAGCCCTTTGCTCAAGGCTCTTCCTGTGCAGTAAATACCCTATGTCTCCCGTGACTTTATTTACAGTCAGAAACTCTGAAGCGTCTGCATTAGCACAAGAGATTTATCACTCCCGGTGCTTACATTTGAGGTGCGCAGTAACTCTTTGACTGTGGGGCCGTGTAATAAGGGTGTAGAAAGATCTGTGGCAATGCGGCCTTCGGAGGAGTACCTTTGAGAGCGGATCTTGACTGACGCCGTAGACAGGAAGTTCTGAGTAACGGCGGAGGTAATTGGGAAAATAGGTCAGCTAGGATATGAGGTCCATTCTGGAGTTAATGGAGGGGACACTTTGCTTGTTATGAATCACCGATAATGTGTCCTTAACCTTACGTCAAACAGACTGGCGTTTTTACACATGTTCAATGGAGGTTGTTCTTTTCAATTTCCTAACAGAAGTTTAACTTGATATACCAAAGTGTTGTTGGAGAACAACTTTGTTCAAAAATTTATTTAGGAATGAACCAAGACAAACTGAAAAAGGGCAAAAGCACGGGGGGATTGGATAGTTCATTTGGGACCAGTCCAGTTATAAAGAAGACGAGTAATGCCAAGTCATTTGGATGAAGAGTACAGTAGAACCTCTCTGGTTGAACCCAGTCTGTTCCGCGATATTGGTCAAGTTTGTATTTTGAAACAAATGTTTCCATAGGCAGTCATGGAAGTAGAAATAATCTGTTCCAGAGTTCATTAACTGAAGAGACCACTTTTAAAGCGTTTTCCTCAGTCACTGACAGTATGGTTATTCATTCGCTCGACTTCAGTCCCTACTAGGGTTGGGCATCAAGAATCGAGAACCGATTGGAACCGGGACTAACGTTCCGGTTCTCCCGGAATCGTTCAAATTTAAAAATTTTGGTTCCCAGTTTTGATACCTAGTCCTCCGGCCCCGATGAAGAAGTGGCGAAAACCAATGAAGAAGAAAAACGCACAACGGCGGCAGCGAACAAAAGTGTGTCTTATCTTTGCTAAAATTAAATACCAGTCGGCTCAGTGCAACACTTGGAATAAGAGTATATTGTGAAAAGGAGGCTTTCATGATGTGTTGCGTCGGACGCACTCCGAGCCTCAGCCTACATCGCGCGGAGCTTCAGTGAAGTCAACGCTCAGTCAATTGGGTGAGTGAAACAATAAAATACATCTATGCCAACATTGACACAGCTAACACGGTTGGTTACACTTTGGCACTGATGGTTTTTAGTGTTTATTTTAGTCTTCAAACCAACGTAAGAGCCGATGAAAGGAAAAAAAAAAAAGCTTAACATCGAGCTTAAACTTCATTCACCGTACATCACAATAAATTGGGACAAAATTCACATAAACATTGTCTCACAGTATCACAAACACTAACCTTGTGCCCCATCGGTGCGTAAGGAAAAGAATCAACGTTTTATAGCATTTGGTTCCATGCATTTAAAAAAAATAAAAAATAAAAAATTTAAAAATCAACGGTGCCGTGTGAAGTTACTTTTCGTGCCACAATGCTGAGTTCTGGTGTGCACCCTTCAAAATAAAAGGCTACAAGCTTAAAACAGGAAGTTAAAACGTGCAAATATAAACCAGTTGACGGGATAAAACAGTCCCAAATAACGATTTTAACAATGCTATATTTAACTTTTAGCTGAAACATTAATTAATGAATATTAAGTTAATTGGGTTAGTTCCACACACATTGCCTTTTAGTTCATAGGTTTGATAGTGATACTGGTTATAAAAAAAAACAGAGTCAAATGTTAATTTTAGTCTAAGCTGCAGGCTGCTAAGAAAATGGATGTTCATAATTTTGACACCCTTTATTTAAACCATACAATTTTATTTTGACCCAGCCCCCTAAAAGAATCGGAATCATTTTGAACCAGAATCGAAATAAGGAATCGGACCCGCTCAAATTCAAACGATGCCCATCCCTAGTCCCTACCCAGTGACACCGTCACGTGAGTGCGAATGGTCAGGTCCTGTTATGTGCCCAGTGATTGCACGGCGATTAGTCCAACATGTAGTCTGCCTTTCGCCTAAAGTCAGCTGTGATAGGCTCCAGCTCCCCGTGACCCTAAACAGGATAAGCGCTATAGAAAATAAACGGCTGGACATCGTTTTATCTGTCATCCAAGTATAATAATATGTTTTTATTTATTTAGTTTATAAAAAGAGTTAAACACTCTTCAAACATCCTCTCCCATCCATTGTCGTGGCCGCCGTCTGCCTCCAGAAATATAAATGCAGGAAAACTATCATATCAACTGTATATTGTATGACCTGTTGGACGATTGATCTTTCACTGTGTTTTCTATTGGGAAAAATTTGTTTTTTTTTACTTGAAGACGTACAGTGGTACCTTAGGCCAGCTTATGAGTTCAAGCGCTTTCGCTTATGTGTTGTGTGCCAAAATTTGTGGCATGAGCAAGCTGCCGCTCGATTGAATTTATTAAAAAAAAAAAAAAAAAAAAAGATCAATTAAGGTAAAGTAATGCCCTCACATGTGGGCAAAGACAGCCAAAGTCTTGTTGCACTTTCAGTCATTTGTTGAACAGCGATGCTTCAAACAGTCCAACACGCAAATACAGAATGAGAACACTCACAAAGAGCTGCTGTAGGCCACAAGCACACCCATCAGCTCACACTGAAGTAACCAGCCAACCTAACTCCAGGTCTTGATGTTATTCTCTTGGCCAAACCCCTTTAAGGCTCACTTACAAAACACGAATACTACAGTATGTAGCCTAATTACACTTCATGACACTAGTTTATTTCTTTATATATTTTTTTAATTATGTAATATGTTTTCATACAATACAGTGCTTTTTGTTCCTTAGTGTAAAATGTAACAAAAACATTGTGGTGGTTTTGGTGGGCTGGAATGGATTTATGTGGTTTCATTTCATTTAAATGGGACTTGCTAATTGCCATTATTTACAAGTCAGTAGATTGGCTTTTACTTCGGTGACTCGTTGTTCTACTCTGTTTTTAAACAACCTTGAAATGTCAAGTATAAAGTGACTATGTTCTTGCCTAGCTATTTTACTTATTCCTCTTACACAAAATGATTAAATCTAATGTAAAAATAAATTAATCGAGACTGCTTATTTAAGATGATGTTTTTGGATGCTTGTTATCAGTGGTGGTGTGCGTTGTACATACAGTAATTATTTCCTCAGGAAATCACAGTATCCAGCCACAACCTCCAGCTACATCACAGTGACACACACACACAAATACACACACAGAGACACGCACACACGGCAATATTGAATGCAGCTGCATCTCCCACAGGGGAAAGGGTAATTTGTCCAGCTCAGAAATAAGGGTCTCTCCATTTCTCTCAGCAGAATGATGAAAAACACGAAGCCATGTTGCTAATGAAAAGAACACTCAGGATGTGTATTATTATTCCATCAGTCTCACCTAGCAGGCCCTGGCCAGAGGAAGGGCCACGGCTTTTCCACCGCTCGACTTCCAGAGAGGGCGCTTGTGGCTGGGCTGCCACTCGCAGATTTCCTTTTCATTCATTCCACAGGAATTTGGCCGCCATTTCCTGCAGGGAAGGACGAGGTTTGACTGGCTTGGCACATGCAGGGCCAAGCAGGTATTTATCTAACCACACACTGGGCTTGATTCATGTGAAACAAGCATCCCCTGTAAACAGTCTCATTACTGAAGTCCAACACTTCATCACTCACCAGGCTCAAGTCGCCCACTGGAGAGGCAGCCTAAATCGGAGTAAAAGTCTGGTTTGCTCACATTTGCCTGCTTGGAACTGACGGATTTATCTCTGAGCTAATACGATCACAACGTGTGGGCGACTTAAAGAGTAAAAGTGCTGCTGTATGACCATTTTGGTAATATTGTGCGGCACTTTTATGTGTTGACACCTCAAATAGTGGCTGAAAAATGTAAACTGAATCCTCACCACAGGTTGAAAGACGGTGGCAGCACACTGTTACCGACAGCAGTATTGACCTCCAATCCTTCTAAAACCTTAATTTGCCATACATTACCATTACAGTACCGTAAAGTTCAGACTGTAAGCTATGCGGATGCGCAGTGGAGGACAGCATTGGGTACCTGGGCCTTCAGTGGGGACTTACAAGACTTATTAAACTCTTTTTACCACCAATATCAGGAGGCAATTATAGAAACCATCAACAAAAACACATTATAACAGCATGCAACCGTGCCACGTACATCATCTGGAGCAGCTCAGAATCAATATTTATCTAATAAGATGACAAAAACTAGTGCATTCATGTGTGCAGATCACTACAGGCGGGGTTTTTTTTTTTAAATTTTTTTAACCAGTCGTATTTGGCTGGAACAAGTTTTGCTTTTACAGAGGACAGAAAATACTGACATCATCAAGAGCAAATCACTAGACATGTTTTGCTAGTCAAACTTGGCTGTTATGAATTTGCTCTGACCAACCAGTCAGAAGACAGAAAAATGCTGACATAATTTGCGACGAATTTTTGAAATGTGACGAGTTTGAAATCAGATTGGTTAAAGAAACAGTCCCATTGCTGATGCAGTTTAAGTTACAAGAAGCCAGCAGAGGCTGAAATCTGATTGGACAAAATAACTCCAGTGTCAAGTCATGAGAAAAGATACGGAACAAAAAGAAGAGACAAGCACGCATCCTCATCATGCCAAAAATGTGACCCTTAAGGTTGCCAGTTTTTCATTTCTGTTTGCTTGTATTCTGCCCTCCATGTACGTGCAGTGTTAATTTCAGCACATAGCTAACAGTTCTTTCAATGAGAGGGAACGTATTCTCGCTTCAAGCTGTTTGCTTGTCATAAATGTTCATTCAAAGTACTTTGAACACAGCATCTCTCATTAGCCTAACATAAGTAAGCTAGCTTAATGCTAACGTCTAATGAGCCATCAAACAACCGTTTCTTTAGCATGAACACAGCAGTAATCACAAAAATAGAACATACAGATAGAATACTCACATTTAGGTTTAGCTGAGTTCGCTGACTGTATGCTTCTTCTTGTCATCGTCAGTCAAGTTGACCTGTGTCAGACTACTGCCACCGTCAGGCCAAGGCATGCAGAGCAGAAGGGGCAGGACAGGATCTCTCATGTGTGCGGCTTAGGAAACCCATACCGAAAGTAAACCAAAGTTCTGATTTATTTTTGTATTTAGTGGGTGCAACATTTATACAAATGCGCTCAAGAGACCAAATTTTATGGTAACGCAGTTTCATTATGGGATATTCATTACCACCTTAACATTTGCTTCATCACAGCTGGATCCAGACGCTGCTTCGAAATATCCACTGTCATTTCATCTCTGTACAATTGAACAGCAGCAATTCAAGAGAGAATCATTTCGAATCTAAATCTATTTGTCGCACAGGTTGTCTCGCTGCGGGCCACCTGTAATTTGTGCTGTTAAGCAAAGGACATTTAATTTCCTGCAGGCAGCAGCAGGGGATCACATTCAAATTCACCGCACAAGACGCGGAGCAGTTTGTTTTTATTCGGGCATGCAGCGGTACGAGACCTTGAGACAATCAGCATACCAGTTAAGGCATAACTCATTCTTGCCTCTGGAGATTTACACGTGATGAATATTTAAACTATGTCATTCTATTGCAGTGAATACATAAACTTTTTGGAAAACTTGAACAACTTTCACGGCACCTTTAGTTGACTTTATTTGTGCTTATTGTAGACGATGGCGCCAACACGCACTCGAGATTTTATTCGGTACACCGGCACATCAAACAATCTGAGATGCAATACAAGAGCAACATTTAAAATTATACATTCTACAACAGTTTTCAATTTTGTTTGTTTATTTGTTTTAATTGAACACTTGCTTATTATTTTGGCGTTGAACGGCACTGTTTTTAATATTCCGACACAATCATAAAGCTAAAAAAGTAAATGCGAATGGGGAGCAGGCGCTAAGTATTAAAGCACTACTTTTAAATTGGACACGAACTTGACCTGTCTAACAGAAGTTCCATACCTCACTTCAGCATAGTTCCTTGGCAATAAGGTGTCAGATGAAGGTGCCAAAGCACTACTTTTCTATTAAAACAGACTTTGGCACGATATTAAGGCATCTTTGGGCGTTTCAGAAAGTTTTTCAGCAAATAACAGAGGATAGGTTAAAAACAAAAAGTGTGAATAGTCGAGGTAACAGTTTCATTATGACGTAGTGCCATTCAGTCCACAATAAGAAAGAAACGGTCTTTGACAGAGTTAATTACAACCGATCATTGCCTTTTTAAAAGCAGAATTCATAAAATTGTGTAAGCGTAGCTAATAAAGTGGCCGATGAGTGTATGACAACTTGCAAAAACGTGAAAACATTTCTGGCAAGTACTAAAATTAAGTTATACTACGCTCATCATTAGTAAAAGTCAAACAAATTAAGTAATCATGAGGTTGAAATCACAAAACTAGCCTGTGCATCATTAATATTTGTAATGTCAACTCTGCAAGTATACTGCACTGAACTATATGCTCCTGTCATGACATCCAGTTTCCTGATGCATGTGTGCATCTTTGACTACAAGCTGCATTCTCTGCTAAGAGAAAGTGTCTCTTTGTCCATAGTACAGTATAGATAGTCGAGTGTATCTGTATTGCGCTTGCTTTGAAGAAGGAGTGTCTAGCATAGCTTCTGGCCTTGTTGCTGTCTGCCTGAGTTCACATGAGCCGAACAAATGGCCGTGTCAAGCTATCTTGCTTCATGTAGCCCTCTGGTCCATTTTTCAGCTGGAAGACTGCTGGCGAACGACTGCGGAGGGAAGCGCGTGACCCACGTGACTTCAAGTGGCGCTGCGGCCAACTTTGAGGCAGCCAGGAAAGGGATGACATGATTTGACAGGGGTTCCCAAAATACGGCCTAAAACAGATTAATCAGTCATTAGTCAGTTTTAAAAAGTCACATATCTCCTATGTCGAAAGGTAGTCAATTTTCATATTCTTTCACAAATCAATACTAATCCCCACGTGGGTGTGTTATATATATAAATTATTTACCAATATAAAGTGTTGAAAATGACTTGCTCTCGTTGTTGCTGCAATGTTAATGACTCAACAAATATGCATTTTTTTGGGGGGGGGGGTTTCTTGAAAAGTGATTGTTTTGCAGATGTGAGGTTTCAGCACGACACCACCGATATGTGAGACTTAAATGGACATAAATTAATCTTTCATTGTAGAAATGTTCCATCACCACTAAATGACAATAAATGTGAAAAAAATACTGTACATTCCTGAAGCGAAATGCTACTCCTATTAAAGTTAAAAAGAAATCAAAGTTGCCCTTCTGAAGCAGCTAAAATATGCATTTTTCAATGACAATATTTAATCACCTCATAACTGAACCCACTTTCTCTGTACCCTGCCAGCAGGGGGCACTGATCCAATAGTATTACCATGCTGCTGCAAAATGGCTTTGTGTGTGTGTGTGAAATTCAACCAAATGGCAATGTTGGATATTGACTGACACACACAAGGGTGATCACTTAAATAATATAAAAAAAAAATATTAGTCAGAAAATGGATGAATAATTTGAAAAAAAATGTAAGCGTACATGTCAACCCGGTCACTGCAGCAAGTCATGCTTCCAAACATATAGCCACATGGTGGTGCTGTAGGGAGACACTTGAACGTGTTAAAATTCCAACGAGAGACTTCATTTGTGTTTATGTACAATATTGATTTGATTGCTCCAATAGTGAAAGGCATGCTGCATGCGTCCTCTATAACCTAATCATTTATTTGTTTGTCCTTGCGGCTCAGCCACCTTCCTGCCACCGGTCCAGTAGTAGTGGACAGAACAAAGACAAATGAGGTAGCTGGGACTACAATCATGTGTGTCTGACAAACAACAACAACATTTACAGCCCCTGAAAGGACAGGATACATCAAGCATGGGGAGAGAGAACACTGAGACCTGGGCGGGAATGGTGGCGTGAACAATACAGCGGGGCGGCTGCCAGGTTTTATGGTTTGGGCTCCTGCTCCCAACCCCCCACCTCCAAGTCCCTCTTCCTTCCTGCCATGTACTGTAGTGTAGTGTACACTTGGGCCACTGTGAACCACACGTGTTGAAAGAAGCGAGGCAGAACAATGAAACAATACGAGAGCGGCGGGTAGGGTGGGCACATGAAATCGGAATTAATCTCACCCGCCCTTCAGTGGTGATTCACACTTCACATCCTTCACTGGGAGGTGTGCTTGAGCCACTTGTACAATTCAATATACGCAGTGGTCACAACATCAGATCGACTTGGGCAATTCTTACTTTAGCTTGTGAGAACATTTCCCTGAGAGTTAAATGCGGACTTCATATCACTTTTCTTTTCCTTGAGCGTTAAATGTTATCAAAAAGGAGGCTTCGAGCTGTTTAATGCCACTCCCAGTTGAAGTTTACGGTCAAACTAAACGTAAATCAGAGAATTCCACATTGTGTATTTGAAACAATCACACAGCTTTGCTTTGGATAAGTCCATTTAGCTAACAAACAATGCAACAAGCTAACGACTAGCATCGGTGTCGCAGTGTAGTTAAGTACATTTCAGAGTCTGTCCTTTTTTAACTTTAACTTAAGTAAAGGTTGAATCAGTACTTCAAGTATATATTCTTCTACTTAAGTACAGCGTGAGTACTTTTGCCTCCTGTGATTGTACCAAATGGAATGCAGTGCTCTGAGAGGGTCCGGCTTCCTTCACCTGGACTTGCAGACTGAGTCCCGCCAAGGTTGATCAACATCCCATCATGCAACAGTACACACACACACAATCACAGACACACACACTTGGCAGAGAGACCAGGGAGGTGCGTGTATCCGTGACAGCGTCTTAACAGCTGGAGCCGAGGTCATCCGTCAGCATTGGGCTTGATATTAGGGCCGGCTCCCTGGTGGGTCATTGGCACAGATGACAAAGCTGTCTGAAGGAGTTATAGAGCTGCCAGTCTCCCCCTCTGCACGCTAGCTACCTCGTCACCTGACCTTCATCCAATCACAGGCCAGGGACTGGGCTGAGCAGCCCGCTCGCACCCCACACCCAATAGACACTCACAACTGTCATTCTACTCCGACAAGACTGTAATCAGTAGAGCGCATACATCCCCCATACCATGAAACAAAACTAAATATAATGTAAACCACAAAAACACAGATCATGACAACTTTTCCTCTTCTGTACTGCAGAGGCTGTATTAAGTCGAGCACCCTGTGAAGGTGAAACATCATATTGCATATTTTGATTCGGTTAACCGCACACAGACGGGCAAGCGACGGCCCGGCGACAGCTGACTTGTGCTGACAGTGCGGCACACACCTGGCCCATAACGCTCAGTACTGCTCACTGAGTGCCCGACGGTCGTAATGTGTCAATACCGAAAATCAGCATATTATAGCGTATTAATTGGCGAAAAATATCGGCACCAGCCGACTTTTTTTTCACCTCTGCGAAGAGCTTTTCTGCTTTAAACATTCTGCGGGCACCTTGGCGTTTTTGAAAGCTCACATTATTATCCCAATATTTTTATTTGCTTCTATGTCAGTCATCCAATATGTTAAAGTGACTCGCCCGGTCTGTGGTGCAAGGTTGCAGGGCACTGCTGATCTATATAACGTCAAGCACAACCCCTTTTTTTTTTGATTGATGGACCACCAAACATGCATTCAGTCAAAAGCACAGTATTCTGACGAAATTACTTTAGATTTATTTCATACCAAGTAAAACAAAAACACATGCTCTCCATCAACGTGTAGTGTGTTGGACGAACTGTGTGCGCACATCTCACTGGCCACGACATATCCATCATAGAAGGTATTTTCATATTTAAAGTGTGTTATATTTTCCAAATGACATTCACAAGTCTCAGGAAAACTGCATGCTCCATGATTTACAGCCAACCTCAGACTTCAATGAGTGACGCCTCTTTGGTGGTTACGCACAAATTTTCAGGTTACGCACGGTGGGTGTCAGGACTCTGGATGGGAGAATGCGTGTAGCTGAACGGTGCGCAAGCCAGACACAGAATATGGCCCTTACAGAACAAATTAAACTCAAGGTACCACTATATTTACTAACTTACTTTATATGTATGTAGTGTCATTTAGAATTTTCTCTTGCATTAAAGTTGGTTAGTGAAGGTTCTGACCTACATACAAATTCGGGTTTTGTCACCGTCCTAGGCATGGAACTCCGTTGGAAACCAGGACCCCCCCCCCCATAATATATATTAATTTGTTTTTATGTAACACACACACACACACAACACACAGAGCATCATTGGTGGAAGTAACAAGCTGTACAACACAACAAGTTGCCAAAGCCGGGAAAAAACTAGCATGCACATCAGCATGCTTGCGCGTGGTCCTCGTACCAGACAACAATACACAGGCACATCGGCATTTACAACTTCCTACAATTTCCTACTATATGGCTGCAATAAAAAAACAGGGCAAATGAGGCATTCGGTGAGCCCCCAAGCCAGATGTTGAGTGAGTGGTGGGTGTAATCGGGCTTAATCAAGGGTTGGACTTAGCAAAGGGTCCGGGGCATGAGAGGGGAATAAACACAACATAAACGAGTCCTAAAAATTTGACTTGCCAATCCGAAACAATTCGACTGTTCTCGGCACTGTGATCAGTTTGTGGAATCGTAAACGATCGTGTTGTTTAATGGCCTCTAAGTATAAAACGAGTATCATGGTTGTAAAAGCTGCAATCAGAACCTTAAGGTGACAACGATGGGAAACTTCCTGCTGTCTGTCTAGTTTACAACTTCCTCCTTGTGGCGACAATCCTATCAAAATAACAAGTGTCCAGGTGTTGAGTACGAATGGAGAGCAATTGGATGCCATTTTTATTTATCATACATTGATATGAATTAAAAAGCTGTCAGTGTAGAGTGGTACTACTTATTGTTTTAATTTCTTTCGTGACCAAGCTCGTAACTAGGGCTAGGCAATATAGGCTAAAATTATTATCACAGTCTAAATTATATTCCTTCTTGATAACGATGTATGATAACGTTAAAGTTATATTGCGATATAAACGTGTAAAAATGATGAAGGAGGAATTTTTGAATGGATTATATAGTCCCTTAGATAAAGCTAAATCGATAAAAGAAAAAAGTTAAAATAAAAAAAAAAACAACAGCACCAAAAACAAGGATACTGGGTTTTATTATCGTAGACAGCACATCTGCAGCAGTGCGAAAATGCCGGCAGATCCTCATTTTCATGCATTTGCCCATTTGGCAGACCGGTCTGCAGCAATTTGGGCATTCCGGTGCAGCGGAGAGAGTGTCCTTTGAGATGTGCCTGGCGGAGTCACAACATGGTGGCAGAAAGTTGATCTAAACTTACACCTGCACAGTCCATGTCTACGTCCTTAGACCACTGGTCTAACTCGATTTTCGTGAATTCGATCGGTGCACAGGCAGACAGATACAGAGCTCCGCAAGCGTATTTAAGTTGCCAGTGGGTATCATCAGCTCATTCTGTAGATTGTTTATTGCCACACCATGACCAGAGCATTGACAACGCCTCATTCAATCACGGATCGCTGCAATTACGCATCGTCCTCTTCAGCACAGGGAATGGTGCCATGTCTCCGTCGACACTGTCAGTTGCGCCACATTTAAAGGGAAAGAGAGGAGCCACTTTGATTCGTGGTGACTGAAGTCGGCTTTAAATACTCCCACAGTGACGCAGGCCGCCCACCTTCAGATCCACCGGGCTGCGCTTGTCTACAAAATTACCAATAACAGTCTAACCTGCCTCTGGCACAGTGTTGCACCACACACGCCGCATCGGATTTACGCTGTTCATCAAAATAGAGCTCATAATGTAATTTTAGAATATGTATTGTTCAGATGACAAAACTCAAAATTTGAACCCGGGTCCTCAGAACTGTGAGGAAGATGTGCTAACCAGTCGTCCACCGTGCCGTCATTGCTTGCAATTTTTACAGTGAGGCAAATGTGACGATGTCATCAAAAACCATTGTAATTGGTCACTATTCCAAATGTATACAGTCGGCCAAATTTATATAAAATTTTATTCAAAGCAAAAAACAAAAATAAATAAATCGACCAAGCGATGGCTTGTAACTTGAAAAACACGTAGGTCGGGGAACTCATAAGTCAAGGTACCGCCATTCTACACTACTCTAACATACCCAATAGGACTGAATACCAGTCAGTGCCAAAAAGGTGCAGGTATCTTATCAAGACTCCAAAAGCAGTACTTTGGAGAGTACCGCCCCACTGCCATGTCATCCAATGAATTGGTCCTTTTTTTTCTGGGAATGTGCATGATGAACATTTGGCTTTCAGAAGTGGTTAATGCTGACCATGGCTGCAGGTATGTAGGGGAGCTTACTGGCCCCTTCACCCCGTGATGACCCTGTCTTATCAGCTCTCTGCTCACACGAACCGTTTGATGTTAGTGTGCTGGAAGCACTTAGTGAACGTTGCAATTATTCATTTGCTATTCCGCTGTCATGATCTGTGTTTTTGTCGTTTAGGTTATATTTGGTTTTGTTTCATTTTATGTTTTGCTTTCCCTGTGTCCCTTGTTCGTGCCACATCTACTCATTAGGTTTTCGTCCGCACCTGTTCTCGCCAGGCCTCCTCCTTGTGTCTATCAATCAGCTCCCTCCAGCCACTCGTATCTTGTCCAGGTGTGCCTCGTTGTCTCATCAATTTGGTTGTATTTAGTTCGTTGCCTTCTTCCAGCCTGTGTCGGTGCTTTGTCGTCACGTTTCCTGAGTCCTGTTGTGTCACTGTCCCTGTTTGTAGTGGGGTGTGTTTTGTTTCCCCATGTTAATTTGTTATTTATTTTCTTCCACATGCCTTATTTGCCTTTTTGTTTTTTGAAAATAAATAATGTTTTTTAGCACATCCTCCACACCAACAACTCAAAAACCCAATTATGACATCCGCTCGTGGTTGAACATAGTTGCGCTATGACAACAAGACGTTTCTGTCGGTGATAAAAGACCAAATAGAGGGAAAACAGCTGCATCTTACCCAAACTCAAATTGTTCTTCACCAAACTAATTCAAGCATGGCTTTATGGACCATGCCCAAGCGGAAGTGTATTACTGGGTACCGTTTTAGCCACGCCCTCAAAAATCTGGAAAACAAAAAATGTTTAATGCACAAATGAGTACTACATAGTTGTCACTCTTTCCCCATGTTTTCAGCAATTGTCTTCAAACACGTATAATGTAATGAGAACCAAATCCATGAATTAACATTACAGGGTCTTTAAATGCGACATGATAGTGGTAGTACTAAGAGGTGGATTGAGCCATTAAGTCCCCACTGAAGGCTCAGGTACCAAATGCACAGCGTTCCACTGGTGTAAGGTTAGGCTGAAATTTAAGTACTGCTGTTGCTGAGAGCTCATACAGCAAGACAAATAAAGGAAAGGTTAAGAGACATGGGTTGTGGCACAGAGGTCCACTCACTTAAAATGATGCATTGCAATATTACTTTCCTATTGGCCGGAACATTAATTTTGGGTGACGGCTGTTGGTTTACTGTGTCAGCAAGCAGGAATCATCTGTGTGTGTGTGTGTGTGTGTGCGCGCGTGTAGGTGTGTGTGTGTGTGTGCTGTTTTGCAAGGTTTTCTCCGGGAGTTATATTAGTTGGTCACAGACTTTCTGGTGGCCTGACTTCATCATTATAATGGGACCATTATTGCATAAAGTAAATAATTGTTTCAGGCTTTACTCATGCATACAAAGTAAAGCATAGGTATAATAAATTGAGTTTGATCAGTTTTTCAAAACGCAAAAAAACAAACAAACAAAAAGTGGTCATCACAATCTAAATGTATTCAAACTAGTAGTTGTACATAAGTGTTCAAACATTGTTGCACAATTTATTTGTTTGGGCAGTCAAAATGTGAGATTAATTTTTAAGTTGGCCATGGTAGAACAAACTGTAACCATTTAAATAATGCTGAGTTGGTGATGATCAGCGCAAACTCGATGTAATTGTTAAGTATTAGCACATTGTTGTTGTAAATTATTCCAGAGTATGATCGTCACTATGTACCTACATGAAAATGCACTGTTGCATTATTAACACACATGTAAAATCATTTGGAAGCTACAATGACTTGAATTAGGGAGACTAGCATTTTCCTGTTGCCTCCATGACTTACCTGGTTTATGCATTTTATTGGTCTAAAATATGGGCGATAAAGCCAGGACAGTTTCCTCCGCAGGGTGTCCGGGCTGAGAAGCCACCTAGGGTGAGAAGCTCGGTCATCCGGGAGGATCTCAGAGTAGAGCCGCTGCTCCTCCGCATCGAGAGGAGCCAGATGAGGTAGCTGGGGCATCTGATTCGGACGACTCACGGACGCCTCCCCAGTGAGGAGACCTCAGGGACGAGCCAGGACACGCTGAAGAGACTCCGTCTCTCGGCTGGCCTGTGAACGCCTCGGGATCCCCCCGGAAGAGCTGGATGAAGTGGCTGGGGAGAGGGGAGTCTCGGCGTCCCTGCTAAAGCTACTGCCCACGCGACTAGACTGGATAAGCGGTAGAAAATGGATGGATGGATGGAAAGCCAAGACAACTCCTATCAGTGCTTTTTGTTGTTTTGTGCATGGATTTCACAAACTTTGTCGCTCACTAAAACAGTCAGACGAAGTCTGTTTGACTGTTGTAGGGGTAAAATGATGATACAAATACAATTTTCATTATTGTTACTACCGTATTTAGTGCCTCTGAGAGAAGTAGTTGTCTTTGGGCTTGTCAAATTTAACTTAATTTTTTGGGGTCTTAAATTCATGAAAACTAATCTACTGTTTATGATTTCTAATGTACAAAAAGTGCATAGTTTTGCTGATTTGCTATTATTTGTATTCAAAATAAAACATACCAATGCTTTAGGTGCTATCTGTTATGCCATGTTATTTTTTTAAGTTGACATTTCTTTAAGCAATATCATGATAACACTGATCAACGTTTTGTTACTATAATAATTTTGTAAAATTTTCATACGGTTTCATTTTAATTGTTTAGGATGCACATTCATTGGCATGGTTTCTAATTTCTTCCGTCATGTATGCATCACATCATGGACGCATGTTGTATCAAAGTAAATTCACAGCTGAAGGAGGAGTCCCAGAAAATTGAAATATAAATATATTGTATATACAGTGGTACCTTGCCAACCATACAAGTACCTCAAATTCTGTATTTTTTGAGTAATGAGTAATGGTCGAAATGTTGAAGCACAGACAAGTTTCAGATATCCCCTGCTCCAGTGAAGTGGGAAAAAAATTTAGCAATTACACTTTATGAAACCGGTTCATTTTTCTATACTCTTTTATTATGCTTCATAATGTATTATACAATACAGTGGTATTTGTCTTTATTAAAAATATGCAACAAAAAATGTCCATTTTGGGGGGGGGTCTGGAATGGATTATTTAATTTCAGTGGGGAAAATTCATTTGATATGCAAGTGATGAGTTATGAACCTGGTCACGGAGCGAATTAAACTGGCAAGTCAAGGCATTATTACTCGTTTCCCAATTGGACTTGACCGATCACTGCAGACTGGGAGCATTCTATCTGGGTGATTATATGCAAATGGGGGTGCTGGTCAAGCGACTGGGTGTGAACTGACCAATGCTGTGCGAGAGAAATAAGCCAGAGCTCAAAGTTGGACCCGTCCAGTTGACCGGGTCAACACATCTGACATCTGTAGTCAGACGCGAGCAAATGGCTCTCCTCCTCAGGTCTCACGTTACCACTGTCAGACGAGCTTCTCAGCAACACCAACAACAATTTGACTCACATACACACAGGGAGTACCTCATCACAACACTATGCTACAGGCAATAGCTGCTCTAACCTTCTTGTCTCCCGAATAAACTCATAATGGCAAGAACAGAAGTTCAATATGTAATATAAACGCCATACAAGTCCAACAGAAGATATTTCACCTCTAAAATGAGACTGTTGATGCTTTTCAGCCTGCAGTCTTTATTTCTTCATGTACCATACATGTTCAAGTGAGTGTAAATATGGCAGAAGATAAAAGTGATAAATCAAGATGAAAACTCGCTTTCTTTGGACGGCCTCTTTCGTTAACATCAATCACAGAATGTCACCCATCTACGTCGGAGCAGCAAGGCGTGCCAGGAGTCTGTGTGTGTGTGTGTGTGTGTGTGTGTGTGTGTATAGCCTTGTAAATATTGAAGTCATCTTGGAAAGTGAGGATATCTCAGACGACTCGTTTTATTTACAGTCACTCCGGAATCATGTGCAGATTATTTTATCGCATGTTCAAAGCGTAGGCATGTGGCCTGTGCACTGGCTGTCTGCTGGGCTGGATGGAGTGTTGGAGGAGGAGGTATGGGAGGAACAGAGGGGCCTGTGGGTGGCTGAAGTTGGTCTGGTGCACTCCAGTATGTCGCCTTGCCACTAGAGGGCAAAGCAGCTCCAAAAATCTCACACGACTCGCATGTTGGGACTGAGACATGGCAGATGACATCAGTCACCAGGATACTTGCGACACGTCAATATGAAGATGTTGCAAAAGTTCTCAGACTGTGAGAGCATTGAGTGGAAGTACAGATACGCGTGTATAAAAAAAAAAAAAACATTTAAAATTAAGAAAAAAAAAAGACTCATTTATTTCAAAGTAAAAAAGTGTAGACTGAAATGTACTTAAGTGCAAAAGCAGACGTGTTAGTTTAAAATAGTTTTCCTCTTTTATTATTATAAAAAACATTACATCTAAGCATATTATTGTTTAAGAGCCAGCTAGCGTTGGCTTGACATTTATGCTATCAATATAAAGTGTCATCATAGTTTTAATAACAAAGTAATATAAAAATGCAAATTAGCTAATGATAATTGGAAAAAACAACTTTGTTTCCCCTCAGATTAGAAGTTTGTGATTTCATGTTTTTTTTAAGATGGCACTTGACACAATGTAATAGCCTAGAATCATTATGTGTAGTTGTTATGCCGATAACATAAAACAATTCTCTTGAATAAGGCAATAAATGTGGAACTTCTCCGAATCTGTTGTCGTCGTTAATGCTCCCTGGCTGGCATTCTTCCATGTTGCTGCTGTTCCTGTTTTTCTGCTTTATAAGTCCCCAAGATCTCCATCATTCAAGAGCTCAAATTAATAAAAATAATGAAAAAAAAAAAAAAAACTTAAGTAAAGTACAGACACCTGAAAAGTTAATTTACTTAGGTACAATAAGTATTTGTACTTTGTTACTTCCCGTCACTATTACTATGACTCATAAAATGAATGTTTTTCACCAGGGACACATCACAAACACAAGTGACATCTTTTTCACACTTACAGTATATTTGCATTGTTGCACCAAATCGGTATGCTTTCATAATTATGAATTGATTGACAACAGGACAGTTAGTCTTGCCAGTGAAATATAATAATGTATATAATAGCTGGCTTCTGGTTGTACAGCTGCTCCTCTTGGCTCTGCTGTGCTCCTGTGGGTCCCACCACCACCTGGGCCAACTGGGAGAAGGAATGCACAGACTTAATGATGCGCCGTAAATCAGAGGTGCCACACAAGGATCCCAGGCCTGCCATTGGGCAGCACAGGGTACCTAAAGCCCAGCCCACTATGAACTTGAGCTCTGTGTCTGGAAACAAAGAAAGTTGATCCACTTGGAATCACTTGGCAAAAAGAGGACCTGCACGTTCTACACTACCGACGCTGCCGTTTGCCGGTCACCTCCGCCGAGGTCGAGCAGATTTCAGCGAGGCAGGACAGCCAGCGTCGAGGGTTGAACCAGAGTGTGAGAAGCTGTGACCCCCCCTGAGGCTGATGGGATGCCGGCTGAGGGCACAGAGGGTCTAAGAACTGAGGCAGACTGACATAAGCGATTGCAGCTGCTGCGGAGGCCTTGAAGTTGGCTTTAATAACATCCAGCCAAGTCAGACAGATGACAAGGTGTGAGGAGGCGTGTTTGTTTAAACCTCGCTGTAGGTGACAACTCTCAGCTCAACGCAACATCGGAGGAGCACCCTTATACAAATACTTTTTCGATCAGTTGCACCACTACGGCCAATTAAACAGAACTGCCAAGTGTAACCCTAAATGCCATTTGAAATAAAATACAAGTCGGAATAATTTAAGAATAAATTTGTATTTTTTTTCCCGTGAAAAAAGTTGTAAGCTTTACAAGAACAAAGTCAGGGGTGTCTGGACTTAACCAGTGCCCCGGGTTTTTCAAGATACGAGCCGTCGCTTGGACGATTTTATGTCAAGAATTTTGGTTACAAGTGCTGGCTATGGTCGCTGCAAACTTCACGACAAGCAGCACTCTTCAAAATAGAGGCCAAGTGCTTGCTTCAATCTGTTTATTGCCAAACTCAGTTGAAATCTACCTCAAAAATAAACATTAAACAAAGATAATTACATGTTGTGTATTTAACTAAAGCACTTGACGTTATCTTATGAAAGTGTGCTAGCTTAATGCTAACACTCGATGCAAAACTAGCATCAATGTTGAGGTAATTAAAAACCGTTAAACAACTTATATTTGAATACAACCTGCAGCAACACATGCAGACAAAGAATACAACAATACTCAAAGGCATACAGTATGTTCTTTATCCTCTGCAAAACACGACTAATATTATTGCAACTTACCGTATTTTCCCGACCATAAGGCACACCGTATTAAAAGGCGCAGTCTCAGTTACGGGGTCTAGTTCTGTATTTAACACATACATAAGGCGCACCGTATTATTGGGCTCAGCCACGGTAAAACATACGCTAGCATGCATGCATGCTGTTAAAAAGGCAGCGGGAGCAAAACTGAGTTCGGTTGTACTTTATTGAAGTATTTAACAATGTACTCACGTTATTTTTTGATCAATCCTCATCCACAAATCCATCAAAGTCCTCATGTTCTGTATCCGAAATGAACAGCAGGGAAAGTTCTCCATCAAACACGCCAGATTCCCTCTCGTCATTGTCGGAGTCAGTCTCGTTGCCGGGGGGCCGTTCAGCAATGATGCCGGCTTTCGCGAAAGCTCGGACAAAAGTCAAAGCAGACATCTTAGCCAAGGCATCCACAATCCATTCACATATGGTGGCGTAACTCGCCCGGCACTGCCTCCTAGTTTTAGTAAATCTGTCTTCGCCATCTGTCATCCATCGCTCCCACGCCGCTCGCAACTTCACTTTGACCGTCCTGTTTACACCGATGTCCAGCGGTTGGAGTTCCTTCGTCAAGCCTCCCGGAATGATGGCAAGCTCCGAGTTCATTTGCTGCACTTGGTTTTTCACAGCGGCTGTGAGATGGGCGCGCATGGAGTCACAGATCAACAGGGACAGAGACGCGTGGAAAAAAACCATCCGGTCTCTTTACGTACACCTCACTCAGCCACTCTCTCATTTTCTCCTCGTCCATCCAGCCCTTTTGATTGGCCTTAACAATGAATTCGGCTGGAAACTTTTCTTTAGGCAGCGTCTTCTTCTTAAAAATCACCATAGGTGGCACTTTCTGTCCATTACCATGGCAACCAAGCACAACAGTAAAAGCCGAAACCTCGTGCCCCGTTGTGCGTATCGCTACCGTGCTGGTCCCCTTCTTCTCTACAGTGTGGTTCACCGGGATGTCGAAAGTGAATGAAAGTGAGCGGCACCTCGTCCATGTTGTTGATGTGGTTGGGCTGGATGTGTTTGTCGGCAATCTTTTTCCTGCAGTTGGAGGGGAAGATGGCCAGCTTTTCCTTATAATCCGCCGGAAGTTGCTGCGCCACGGTAGTCCTTGCCCGGATGGATAGATGGCGTCGTTTCATAAAACGAAAGCACCAAGACGGACCTCCTTGAAAATGTTAGATTTTCATTTCTTCTGCAAGCGTTATTACCCTCAGTCAAACGGTGACTGTAGAGACGCTTCTCCCGGCTGTTCGTTGCTCATTAATCCATTGCCCGAGTTCCAACTCGGCCCACCTCGCCTTGTTTCCGCGGAAACTCAGTTTCGTTTTCTTGACTTGGCGAAGCTCGTTTTCCTGCTTCCTCCACTTGCGAACCATGTATTCGTTGATCTTGAATTCTCTCGCAGCTGCTCGATTCCCATGATCCTCCGCGTTACTGATAGCTTGCAGTTTAAACTGTGCTTTGTAAGCGTGTCTCTTCGTAGGGGCCATTTTCGGGGGTCCTTAGCCAAACCGATGTTGTTTTGCACAATGCACATACCGGCGCTATATACCTAGTGGGGGCGTGCCTTTAGCATCCTCCTTCATTTAACGTCCACCTGCTGTCCGCAGTCACGTTCGGCTTTCTTCTATATAAGCAGCGTGTCGGCAGGAAATGCTCCCAGGCAGTCAAGCGGAGCGCTTATCAAAGTCACACAACATTTACAGATTTTGGAACTCGGTGCACACATAAGGCGCGCCACATTATAAGGCGCCCCGTCCATTTTGGAGAAAATTTAAGACTTTTAAGTGCGCCTTATGGTCGTGAAAATACGTTACTTAAGATGGTCTTCATCTGTTTCATCATCAAATCTATGTGTGTGTGTGTGTGTGTGTGTGTGTGTGTGTGTGCGTAACATATTGCGCCCGCACACCAGAATGAGCAGTAAAATTCCCATTGAATTATCATGATGCACAGACTTTATTTCTTTACATTCTATCAAATTGTGGTATTACTGTATGTTTTTATGAAATACAATAGTGTAGAGTGCTATTTTTCATATTCAAAAACACGTTAATGGAATTTCCATTCATCTCAGTGGGGAACGATGATTTGAGAAACAAGTGTGAGGTACAAGATACAGGTGTTTTGAGTTACAAGTGTGGCCATGGAACAAATTCAACTCGTAAGTCAAGGCACCACTGTATTTTAACAGGTGAATTTAAAAAATACATTATCCAAGGAATATATATTGTATATTTGTTTGGAAACACTATTTTCAGTGTGGCATGTCGGCCAAATTTGTGGAGCGTGTTCCTGCCATTGTTATGGACAATCATAATGCTGAAAAACAGTCCAGTTCTTTAAACATTTTGTATGATTTCCTACCAAATTGTTCCGTTCCGTCTTATACTACCACATGAAACTATATTTGTCTCTAAACAGCACTAATGTTCCTATCCTTTGCTGAGTTTCTGCATTTTATTCTTAGTCAACATATTGCCTATCAAGCCAAAGTGAAAGGTGTTTACGGGGCAACGGTTGCTACAGTCGAGTGGTTGATGCTGAATAACTCTTCATTTTTCTCCCCAGGACCAACTTGTACTAATGACAGAGGTGTTAATGATGTTGACACTCCCACCAGCGCCAGCCACGGAACAGTAACGAGGGGAAGTAAATAGCAGGTAGCTGACAACGTGGCTCATTCTCTTGCTACACAACTAATGATTCTTTTCACACCCATTGCACATACTTTACAAAGATGGCAGCACTTAACCCTGCCTTTGGGACACCTTAACCTACTTGTCAGGCGGGTATACAGTACAGTAAACCCCCGCTATATCACGGTTCATTGTTCACGCCACCACAATATCGCACATTTTTAAGCAATTGTTTTTTTTTTTAGCTCTACTAGATGAGATTTTTTTTTTTTAGCTCTACTTGATGAGATGCAGCATAATTAACAGTAGTACAAATGTAACACAGTACCACTTTTTGCCGTTTTAATGTTTGTTGTTCCCACAGCAGAGAGAATATATGCCTGTATTGTTGTATGTTGCGGCTGTTTGAATGTTTCTAAATCGATAACTGCTCACCATTCATACCACCACCCGCACTCTCCATTTCAGCAGTTTCATTGACCTCTTCATTCCCACACTCCACACCACTTTTGGTCAATTTTCTTTTCTATTTTCTGCCCCAACACCCTGGAACACACTGCAAAAAAATGATAAATCTCACATAATTCATCCTAATAACATCGTCACACAACCGCTGCACCTTTTTTTTTTCTTTTCCTGTCTTGAACCTTTTGTTTACCATGTGCTATGATGTAATGTCATTTATAATGTAACAATAGCACATGGTACAGTTTGTAATCTATGTACTGTATTTGTATTTGCTTTGTTTTGCTGCTGCCGGGTCAGCTTTGCAAATAATAATCTGTTCTCAATTGCCTTACCTGGAGAAATGGATACAATTGAAATATGTTAAGCAAGTGGACTTTTGTTAGATGAAACTACATTGTATGGTTAATAATTTGGCCATTTAAATACAATGTTTAATTCTCTTTTGCTTTATGTGTCAGTTTTATAGTAAACTTCAACTGGGAATGACAAATAAAACACTTTGAAGCAAGCACACGTTGCCTTTTATTTGGAGAACTACTGTACACCAGCGTGTCTTTTCGTTTCCTCAAAGTGATGTTACACGACTGTCTCCCATTTCTTGACAGCAAGACATTGAGACCAGGCGTTAATAAATATGTTAAAAAGTGGGTTTGAATGGGTTCAAATGTGTATTAAGCATGTGTTAGAGGCAAATAAATTCTTTATGTATTGTGGATTTTCATCAATCGTGGTTGGGTCTGGAACATACTCTATAGCCCACGATAAATGTTGGTGCGCTGTACCTTCGTCAAGATCCTGATAGCCCATCACATTTTACTTCCTTGTCTTTATTTACAACTGGGAAAGAGCCACTGCAATGCAAAGGCTTGATTGGCTTATCCTGTGACACTGGCAGGATAAAGCATGAAATGAATGCCTCGGGGTTACAGCATGTTAAATAGAACTACCTACTCTCTCATCCATGCTTGAAAATGGTTTTCTATGAAAGATGCATGCAATTATGAGCACTGTTGCATTAAAGTTCTTTATTGGCATCACATCACAGATCAAACATCTGCAACTTGCCCGCATCATACATCTGTATCAAGAATCAGATGTTCTCGTCACGAAAACACATCAGTCTGCTAAGTGAGGAGATTAAGCAAAGCAAGAAGTGTGGAAAGGAAGAAGGAAAGCTTGAAAAGAAAGAAAAATGAGTGGCGCATGTCCTGCGTTTTACCTGCTGCGCTGCCCTAGCATGCGTGTCTGCGTGACCTCGCTCTGAACTCCAAAGTGAAAAATTCATTCACCTCAGGAGCGCCTGTACAGCGTGTGAAGATTGATGCGCGTGGCAGAACACATGAGTAATTGTGTCAACACGCATCTCGGCACTGGCGGCCATTATTATCATCTCCGTTGTAAAATGACACCGGGACTAATCTGATCTCGACACAAACTATCGCAGTCAAGTCAATGCAGTGGCTTTGCATAAAATAATCTCCGCAGTGAAACCGTGATATCTTCAGAACCGTATTCATCTCTTAAGAAATGATGGCCATATTCCAGTTTTGCATGTTAAGAGGACATGGTAGAATGTTTTGCCTTGCAGCAGCAGCATGTGACCCCCTCATGTGAAGAATGTTAACCTCATTGCCAGCAGTGGTGCCTGAAGCTGCAGAGTACCCTAAAACTGCATCAAACCTTCAGTGAACGTAAACACAGCTCGTCTTGATTATACGTGTGTGACCACACACACACACACAGTATATGTGTTTGTGTTTTAATGTTTTTTTTTAAATGTTGAAAAAATTTTAAACATTCATGATGATACTAATACTGTACTAATAAAGTGGTGACTTGACTTACGAGGAACCCAACTTACACATTTTTGAGATACGGGTCCTTTTTTTTTGTTTGTTTGGTTTGACTTAAGAGCAAAAATTTGAGGAACTTCACACCATGCAACAGTTTGGCAGATAGCAAACAATTCTTAAAAAAAAAAAGAAGCTGTTAATTGCCACTACCAGCTGAAGTTTACTGTATAACTAAAGATAAAACAAAGAGAGTTACACGTTGTGTATTTGACCCAACCATATAACGTTGCCTTACAAAAGTCAGCTAGCTTAATGCTAACACATAAGGGAAAATGCTATAGACCCGCTGCTGAAACTAGCATCAGTATTGCGGTGTGGGTAGTTTTAAACACAAACGGTAATAGCACATGCAGACAGTTTTTATAACAATACCCAGAGGCCATTTATATTACTCCAGCCTAGTTGCGATAGTCTTTCATCATGTTTTTCATCATCAAATCTACTTGCAGTACATCCATATGTATTATAATGCATAGCAAATTGGCTGGAATGGATTCATGGCTTTTCCAATTATTTCAATGAGGAAAGAAAGAAAGTCACAATTGTAAGTCAGTCACCACCAATACTACTACTCTTACAATAATAACAATAATGAATTTCATCCCTGTACCCTGTGAACGTTAGATTTTTGTATTTAGTTTTAAATGATTCTGTGTTTGGCTATTGTTTTAACCCCTCACTGCAACTGTTCCAGTCTCACCCCACAGAAGGAAATACAGAATCAAGTCATTTTTTTGGAAGAAACAAATGAGCAGATCATTCCCCCATGTGTCATTTTGTCATGTATTGACAAGCGTTCAGACTGAGAACTCTTGAGATGTAGATACAAAGCTGTCAGACCTGAAATCATTTCCTCAACCTGCATGCTCACATGATAGCCATGCACGTTCTGCTTATTTTTTGCTTGTTCTGTGTGTGCGTGAGTGTCTGCATGTGTGTGTGTGTGTCTCGGTCTTACAGAGCAGGGGGTTGGGGGACAGCTTCCATCAACAGTGTCTGCGCAGGCACAGGGACTCTTTGACCCTCCAGTGAACTTTCTGTGGGGTTAGAAGGGTGCTGGAGAGGTGGAAGGTCAGGATGCGTACTCATCGCAAACAATGAAGTCCTACACACAAGAGATTGCTAGATGCTCATATTATACCATACCTCAATTTTATACAGTCAACTCAATTATTTCCTGGGGGTTAGGGGCCAAGACCTGCGGCAAATAGCAAGCAATTGCAAATTGTAGACACCACGCCCCCCCCCCCCCCCCCCCCCAAATATTTTTAGTTGCTTATTTTACTGTTAGTTTAAACCCTAACTATGACAATAAATAATAGCATCAATTTAAATAGTGCTTTTCAAGGGACCCAAGATGCTTAACAATAACTCATGGGGGTAATTCAAATGTTGAGTTTGGAAGATTGCAGGAGATTTCTAATAGTCCTGGCTACAGAGATGGCAGCGTGGTAAACTTCTTAAGATGATGCGAAGAAAGGTCAGAATTGCTATTGGCTGTGGTGGAAGTTACCAGTTGGTATTGGCTAGCCGCTCAATGTAAGGTACAATAATTGCCCTATAAAAGATAAGAGTATTTTTGCCATTCATGCATTTCAAATATGAGAGTATCTATGAATCACTGAGGCAGAAATGTAATAAAATGACTAAAAGCTAAGTAGTAATTGGTATTTTACGGGTAGCCAAGTCGCAATGTACACACCAACACCCTCACACTTTTCACAAAGGTCAAAGGACTTACCAATGGTCAGTCAAAGTCAAAACTTTCTGAATATTTTGGGATATCTAGAGATAGGCACGAATACTTGAAATTCATGTATACTGAAATCCGTGTTGTACCTGAACTAATTCAATAAATGAAATTTCATGAACTAGTTGATATTATGTGCGAACGTGAACTAAACTTAGTTCATTTCAGCCTGATGAACGTAACGCTCATTCTGGCGTCAAAGAACGGTTTTCGAACAAAAGTTCATTTTCATTCAACAGTGCCAGGTTTTGTTAGGGCTAAACCTGTGTGAACACACTATAGATGAGACTTCATATGTCGGAAGATAAACGTTGTATTTGGTAACAGATTCAGTGCGGCCACGGCCGCCAATCATGGCGGGCACGTCGCAGCCGCGTGAGAACACGAGGTGCGTTCAGGGACACTGCGTAAATGGGATTGAATGTTTTTCTTCGGTGGTTCTTTTGTAATACAGTACATAATTGTAAAAATTGGAAAATTATTATTTGTATCAGAAGTCTTTGGTTCAAACTCTGTACGATCACACTATCATGATGATAATTTATTTTGTTTTGTAATAGAAGAATAGATCAAATAAAATATTTTGTTAATATAGTCAGCCAGAGCTGCGAGGAATGCAAAATGATCTATGTCCTTTCACCATCGTTCCTGTCATACTGTGTTGCGTGTTTTTGTTTGCACATTAAGGACAAAAGTCCCGTTTTTGTTTTAATTCTTCATTTTAAGTGTCAGCAGAGCGCTTGGCTGAGTGCAAAAAAGTCCATTTTGCCCTTGCGGCCACATGTGCACCTGCTGTGCAGTTGCCCGCTTTGAAGGTGACGGATGTGACGGAATCAACATTGGGAAAAACATCACGCCGGTGTCAACCTTTAATTGAGGAACATTGTGGTGATGAAGACACAGACAAATGCCAAAGGGATGTCTACTGTATCTGTTGCAGGATATACTGAAAATGTATATACTATATACTTCACACGGTTTGTCTCCTGTGTCGCCCCCTCCAGAGGACTCGGGAAATGCTGAGCAGCAGAAAAGCAGCATAGCGGAACAGCCTGGCCCAGGGGTGCTCCCACTCCACCGGAATGCCACAACACAAGCGAGCATAACAGCTGTTCTTCTCCGATGGACATCTGTACATGCGAGTACACACAGCAACACATTTCCACTGGTGGTTGCTGCACCGAGGCACCAACCACACGGTGGAAAGTGAGCAGAATCAATTCAAAATCAATCCATAAAAAAACAATTGTTTCACAATCATAATACCCCTGGCTTAGAATACAGTGGTACTTTGACTTACAAGTTTAATTCATTGTCGGACCAAGCTCTTTACACAATTTACAGGTACAGTGGAGCCTCGATAAAACGGACCCCAATATATATCGGACAAAACGGACCGGCGGGACTGAACAATGTGTCAATAAATAGTTTCCATTTGTCACTCAAAATTCCGCTGGCTGACAAAGTCTGTCAGTTACAGAATTGTCCGCTGTAGTTCACTGGGCCCTTGGCGCAATTCAGGCAGACATTGGGACTGACATACTTTGGGGTCACAGACATAAAATATGACTAGATCCAATTCGAAAAGACATGCCTCCTGTGCTTATATGGCGGCCATGTTGAATGTGTGTCACTGACGTGGCAGCCATGTCATGATGGTTATATCTATTATCAATTGTGCATGCAGCTGAACAGGACAGGGGAAAAAATCTATTGTGCGTAGAGCACTGGCAGAGAGAGAGCAGCATGGCTGTGGTGTTAACACAAAACACAAGTCTTTGTGGAGTCTGGAACATGATATTTTTGGTACAGCAACAGTTATTTTTGTCAAGCCGTTCGCCTTTGGCAACGGATTTGGAATTAGAAAGCACACTAATTCCTCGCGCCTCATGAAAGCGACTTGCCTATGAGGAGTACTGTACGTCAACAATGCCACAATGACCAAACACGTGGTAAGTTTGGTCGAACAAACATTCAAACATTTTCAAGGTTGTTTTATATGTATTTACAATAACTTTGTACTGTACTGGGCGTTTTAGGCCATGAAAAAAACCTACAAACAATAATTTTGTACTGTTCAGTAATATGGGTGCATGAGGCCTAAACTGCAATGTAACGGACAATCGGCTATATCGAATTACCCCCTGCCGCTATTAGGCCGTTCTATCGAGGTTCCACTGTGTAAAAGTCAGTTTTACCCTTTCAAAAGAAATGAAATGCATTTAATCTGTTTCAGACCCCACTCACAAAACACCGCCATATAAAAAGAAGATCACTGTATTGTATAAAAACAAATCAAACTTATGAATGTAAAGATATGAATGGGTGGCTGGGGTGTGGTGTGCTGGTGTGCCTTTAAGGGGCATGGCTGAGTGAATGAAGTCAGGGGCTGGAGTCAGCTTGTCCTTGCGAGTGTTCTCAGTTTGTGTTTGTGTGTTTAACCGTTTGTTCAGTTCAATAAACAGCTGAAAATGCATCACCGACTGCGGCCCAACTTGCCCACATTACAGTACCTTAATTGCTCCGTTATTTTGAATACTTCACTTCAGTGTCAGTGTATTCAAAGCTTGCTAGTACTGAATTGAATTGGGGCACTCATAAGTCATGGAACCACTATAATTCCATTAATGTGCGTCTGACTTCCTGTTTCCGCTGGTTGCCTCGAGGACACTGTCAGCCCTAGTTTGCCTGCATTCAAACATCCAATTGGACATGAGTGCTAAATACCATTTTTCCCATGGGCATGGGACAGTTCTGATGAAGCGCGCTGAATACGTACTGGCAACACGTGGCTTTGCAATGTGTGATATGACCAGGAAAACAGAAATTCTGTTGATCGTTGACATGTCTCAAGCTAAAATTTGAGTTAATCTGTCAAGTTTAATACCAAATGTTGTCTGATAGAGCACTGCTGTTTTATGTGCGCTGTGTTTTTTATTTTATACAAATACAACCGTAACCACACTACATTGCAAGGTTTAGCTGCATATTAAAATGGCTCAGATGGGTAACTCGTGGTTGTTATATAATTCTAATTGAAACAGTATCACAAGGTTGTAATCCTCCCCTGAACCACTAGATGGTAAAGCTCCCCACAGTGGCTGCTGATGTATTCAGCAGGTCCAACTGCAAGTAACCATGATCTCCCCCTACCAGACCTCCCTCTGTGCTGTTATCCAGCAGCCTCAATGAACCAGTCCACCTCTGCTTGATTATCATGATGTAAGGCTCCTCTAATTGGATTCTCTGCAGAGTAATGCCTTATCTATTTTCTAGATTTCTCCTGCAGCATCTGGGAGATGTTGTCATTCCAGTGATAAACACAATTTTCACTTGAGCATTTATTACTAGACACCGTGTGCGGTGAAATGGAGATAAATGAGCGCAAATCCCCCGGCTCTGATACGCTACTATAAGCTTTCACCTCCCGTGCTCCCCGACGATCCGCCAGCGGCCTCTCCTCCACGTGGGTGATGCAGCAGCTAACAAATGACCAGCGGGATTACACACTTTGAGCAAGAGAGAGAATAGTTTTGGAATCCCATGTTGAAGAAGAAAAAACAAATATTGACTGTTCAGCACTTTTGCCGTTTTATTTCTACTCATCGAAGTCCTATACACGAATGGGGCGTTACATTAGGTACGCGTGTACAATCTAATGAGACGCATGTTGCTCAGTTTTGATTGACACGGGTACAAAAAACCACAACAGCCAGGTCAAAACTAAATAGTAGCTTTTTATATATATATATGTAAATATGTATTACTGTGGTTGTACTGTCTACAACCACAGTAATACATATTTGCTCACTGATGGATGGTGTAGTGCAGTGATTCCTAAACACTGTTTCACAGCACATTTGTGTGCCATGATAGATTAGGCCTTGTTTATTTACTTCAAATAATACATCGTTGTCTGTCCATCTATGCCAGCAACATATAGTGACGAGCAGAATAATTAAAAGCGCTAACACTAGATGGCAGAATGTAAAATTAACTTGCCATTCATATGACAGAATTTTAACTTTTGAGTTCAACTAAACAGGCCAACGTTTCCCATTGAGTGAGTGAATTGGTGACAAGATCATCATTATTTCAGTATACATACTCTTTGTTGCATTTTTGTTTTTGTGCCAAGAGATTTTTCGGCTGTAAAATACAGTGGCTTAGGTGTTCTCAAGTTATGAGCCGTTGCTTGGTTAATTTTGTTTTTTGCTTTTGTTGCGTGCCAAAACTTGACGTACAAGGAAACTTCCCATACAGTCGAAAAAATATGTAGCGATTAAAGTGCTGCAATGCACTCGCACGTGGTCAAGAGCCACAGTCGCCTTTAGCTGTTTACCGAAAGATACAAAGTCAAACAGAAATAGAAAACAAGAACACTCACGACTCCAGCTGACTCCAGCTCCTGACGTCACTCACTAGGCCACGCCTCTTAAAGGCACACCCACACATCACATCCAACACATGAAGACAGTAGTTTTTTTTACATTGCATTACATTTTACATTGCCCAGAAAAGTGCTATCTAAGTGTAATGCATTATTATTATTATTGTCTTTTATTATGTTTTATACAAGATTACTATTTTATTTTATTAAAAACAAACCAAAAACATTTTGTGGTGTTTGGCAGCTGCAATGGATTAATGGCATTTCAATTCATTTCCAATGGGCCAATGATCAGATACCTCCTTTGTACTCTTCAGGCTATAACTAAAAGGCAGTTTATTTGGGCTGATTTTGGATTCCTGACAGATGCATGAAAGTGGATATTCATCTTCAAGTCCACTAATATGATTAACTCTCCCAGGTTATTGGGCACCATGAGTATCGACGCTATACTATATTAACACACAGCTGCTGTTATTTAACCATCAGTCAGTTTCTCTCACCTCGCAATCTAATAGCGCTTCAGCTTCATTAGCATCCACGACGATCCGTTCCCCGTCCAGCTGGACGCGAGCCACCGGGATCTGGACCACAACACTACCTTTTTAATCAGAGTTTTATTGTGCGGAGAGCCAGGAGGCGACGTCAGCCGACAGACCTCCTGACTCTCAGCCTGCGTTCCATCATATGTCTTTTTTTTTTCCTGCGGTATCTCTCCTGACAGGTGGGGTCTTTCTGCGAAGCTTTGAAAATCAAGATGTGGTGAGAATGTGATGAGGCCCTTGAGGAAGTGGCTAAACTTTTGACCTCTGCTTTTGGGGACAGTTGGGGCAGCGTGTGCGGTATTAAGTGGCGGACTGCCTCAGAGCTGTCACGAATGGGCAAAACACTGACATACGAGCGTGGTCTCAGGCAGCCATTCATCTGAGACACGGCGCTAACCTTGAGAGGATGTTGATGCAACCTCTGTTGGTGACAGCCCAAAACAAATAGAGACTAGATCATTTTCATAAACACATCTCCAAGAGGAACGACGCTTGACTAAGATGCATGTGCCTCAAAACCACACACTTTGTTTCTTTCACTAAGCGGCACTATAAAAGTGTATTATGATATAATAAACAGTAGAACAAGTGCACACCTGTCTAATAGGTTTTTATTGATGTGCTTGTCAAGTGTGAGCTTTATATTCATTTATTTTGCTAATTCATGCAAGAACCTCCCTATAATGGCACAAGATGTAATAAAGCAACCATGTGGTGTGTCTCAAAACGCTAAAATGTTCGCTTTGGGTCTTGAGCTCACACAGTGTGGTAAACTTATTTCTAGCGAGTATGCCATTACAGTAGATGAAGACATATGGCTCTTTTAAGGCTGCTAACAATACCAATCAATAATGGTGAACGTCTCAGCCTCGTCACATTTCATAAATCATCGCCATTGTTGCGGGATGACAGTGATCATTCTCCACTGAGTCGCAGCATGAATGCATGCAAATAATCTCCGTCTTGATCTCACAGTGAAGCCTCCACATGGAGGTAAGAGGTGGTCAGTATGGTTGAAGTTTTGGAGGTGTGTCAGAAAAGTTCCAAGACTTGTGACGAAAGACGAAACCAAAATGACAAACAATGAATTTTCCTCTATAATGTGGGCCAGACGATCAACCGGCATGTCTGCAAATACATTTTGTGGGGTTCGTTTCATTTGGTGTGAGAAAAGAGGTGAGCGTTGTGGCAGGACAACTCGTGGGGGCTTCAACGTGCCTGCACACAATGCCCAGAGCAACGGACAGTTTCTTTGCCGAGAAGAACATCGATGTGCTGGAGCAACCTCCCTACTCACCCGACCTGGCTCTGTGTGAATTTTTTTCCTCTTCCACAAGCTCACGGAGGTCCTCAAGGGGACCCGTTTTGAAGACGTGGACGACATCTAGACTGCAGTGACGACGGAGCTGGAGAGGATTCCGGAAGAATCCTTCAAGGAGTACATGAAAGCATGGCGAAGAAGGCTCGTAAAGTGCGTTAGACTTCATGGGGGATACTTCGAAGGAGAAAACTTTTAATTTGCAGTGTGGATTAGAAATATATATTCTGTGACACCAGTCCTGGAACCTTTCTGACACTCCTCAGATATTAACTAAAAATGTATAGTTGTTAGGGCTTGATATGTCCCAAAAATCATATCCAAATATTTTCTCAAAGTTGTATAGAGCTAAAAGTTAAGTCAAAACAGCATAATAATACTGTTCCTTAAAACAATAATGGTTTTATGGAACAGCATGGACAGTTTTTTCCGTATTTCCATCCATTTTCTGAGCCGCTTCTCCTCACTAGGGTCGCGGGCGTGCTGGAGCCTATCCCAGCTGTCATCGGGCAGGAGGCGGGGTACACCCTGAACTGGTTGCCAGCCAATCGCAGGGCACATAGAAACAAACAACCATTCGCACTCACAGTCATGCCTAGGGGCAATTTAGAGTCTCCAATTAAAGCATGTTTTTGGGATGTGGGAGGAAACCGGAGTGCCCGGAGAAAACCCACGCAGGCACGGGGAGAACATGCAAACTCCACACAGGCGGGGACAGGGATTGAACCCCGCACCTCAGAACTGTGAGGCTGACGCTCTAACCAGTCGGCCACCGTGCCGCCCAGTTTTTTCCGTATTTGAATAATATAATAATATACAGCTGCACAGCAAAAATAAATTGAATATTGAATAAAATAAAAATAGTCTTTCCACCAATAACAGTGGAGGGAGTGCATTTTTTAAATTTCCATTCATGTAAAATATTCAAGTAACAGTGTAGAGGTTGACTCGCCTGATTTCTGTGCAGGCACCATGGATTCAGTTCCCACTTAGTGACTGTGAATGTGAACGTGAATACAGTCCAGTACAGGGAGTATGGATGCCAAATAGTCCAAATAAATTAAAATGAAAGCACAAACCAATATAAAATCCCAATACTTTGAAAAAATAAAGTTGCCTACTGATGATTGTTGGGTTACCAACTACAGAGCGAGAGTACCAAAAGGGTGACGCGTTATATTCTATCGACAGGTCAGCAGAAACTCGTCACATCCATGTGAACATGCAAATGGAAGAGCAAGTACACAAACATAACTTTTCTTAGTTTCTCTTCTTAGACATAGTCCTGAAGAGACTCACAAAATGCTGGCTTGCATTATTATGTTTACTATTTTTACTTGTCTTGTTGCTCCTGAATTTACTGCCAAGTTTCTTTGCTTGGCCACCTATGATTTCATATTAATTATGAAGCTGGCGAAGCTTACAACAAGTAGACTACACACCTTCTGAGGAGAAATGCAAGACAAATGCAAGTGCAAATGCAAAGATGTTACAAAGTGAAAAGAAACATCCGTGCATCTTTTTTTTTTATTTTTTTTACCGCTTATCCTGTTCAGGATCACGGAAATGCTTAAACTTACAGTATGCCCTCTGACTTAGCGTATACCCTGGACTGCCCGCGACTCGCCAGCCAATCACAGGCCACATTATGGACAACCATTCACACTCACTTTGGCCAAGTTAGAGTCTTCAAGTATCCTCCCATACACGTTTTGGTAATCATCGTACCTGGAACAAACATTGTATGCAAGCACAGCGAGTACATCACTCCAAACAGAAAAGGTCAAAGTCGAGAACCCAGAACCTTTGAATGTGAGGCACACATGCTCGCCACTTGTGAAACAAAATAAAACTCCTGGTAAAAATGTTTATTAATTGGACTCCAGCGTTATTGCTTCCTTTCCACGGCCAAATACATGCACATATGTTCAAGGGGGTGAACTGATTACAGTAGTCGTGCAGTCGACTTGACTAATCCTCATTGACATTTAACGCTTTAGGTCGACTAATCGCTAATCCCATGTTTTTGGCATCTCATCTTCCAATTGGCCAATTTACAGAAGACTTTCAACACGACTGTCTTCTGCTGTTGCCAAACTATAATCCTCTGTGGAGCCAACAAGGCGACACATGCTTTATACATCTGTCTGGATCCGAGTGTACGAGAATATAATGGTGGTTGATGACAATACAACCATTTGGGGTTTGCGCTGCTGTCTTGGCCAGGTCACTCTTGGAAAAAAGGTTTTGAAGATCAATTATGTCTTTACCTGGTTAAATAAAGGACATTGATTGATTGATTGATGTCTTTGCGCAAAAACAGTCCATGACACAAAAAAGGTTGGGACCACCGGACTCCGCTGAAAAAATACCAGCGATCTTATCAATTCATCGACTTAGGCTCAAATTTCATCACATTATAATAATGAAATAAAAAATTACAAAAAAAAAAAAAAAAAACTTTAGGCCTTCAACACCCCTGGTATGTTCTCAAAATGTAAAAAAGTCAAGTGTCAAAGGTTCAACTGAATTTGAATAGGCATTGTAGCCCCATTGTAGGTACAAAGTACTTTTTTCTCCTAAGAGTGTATCTTGGAAAACTGGACTAGTTTAAAGCCAGAAGTAGCTCCACCCGCGATATTGTCAGAAGGCATATGCTTTTGAATGAAGGAAATACTTGCACGCACGCCAAGTGGCCCCAAAGAAGGGCTTCCCCTCACTACAGTAGGTGATGATGGACAACAGCGGAATGAATGGGCCCAACTCACACTGCAGCTCGCAGACACATTCGTGCACCCGAAATAACAGAGAGGCTCTTCCGCACGTGAGCATACAAAGCACAATTCTTGCGAAGGTTGACGTACGTGAGAAACGACACAGGCACAGCACCCGCCGCCAGGCATCAAGGAAGATCCGTCAGTGGAATTTTTTTTTTTTTTTTTTTTTAAGGGGGCATGACAGGGCAGCTAAAAATGACAATCTAAGAGCCAGTATGTCATTTTGTTTAACAGCGTGATGACAGACTGATCCCATGTCTGTGTAACTGACTCAACTTAGCTACAGTATGTCTCACTGTGCCTATAATGGGCCATGATGATGTTGTACTTATGATAGGATCTCGCATGTCAGCCCATGTCATGCAAATATTTACGTCAACAGGAGTGCCAGAGCACATACTCCAAGATAGATTGGAACTCCCTGTTGGTGCTGGAATCATTTCTGAGTCTTATTTCCTCTGGCCACCAGCACAGTACCAGAGCCCTGCCACAACTTCCCCTGAGAGATCCTGTCGATTGAGAGATGCAGTTTACTTTGGCCACGCTCCCGAGAGAGAGAGTGCGTGAGAGAGAGAGAGAGAGAGAGAGAGAAGATGATGGCACCCAAAATGGCAGCCATCACGTTGATGTTGCTGCAAATGCACAGTCAAACAGCATGCATTAGTATAACAGAACATGATGAAATGGTTTCTAACGGCTTTGTGGAATTATAGGTCAACTTTGTTTACGTAATGTTGCAAGCAGGATTTAAAGGCGATGATTTACGGTGCAATAAATGAGAAATACAAGTAGTGTGTTCCCCCTGAGCCCCCACCATTCCATGGTGAGGGAGGATTCTGCAGTGCAGCACCCGTTCTTTCGGCCACTGCCTATGGCTTTCTAGGGCGTCACATTCTTGCACTTATCTTGATAGCCATCAGCGCTGTCAGCCTTCTTGCGTCCCTGCTCAGCCTCACTCACCAAATTCCATGAATATCACTTGACAAACCCACAACGCTCACTTGCAAACAAATTGACTTATTTGTGCTTTCCAAGGAGTAAACACTGAAAAATATGTGAGGGACAGAAGAGCTCAAAAGTTCGCATGGACAGTACACACTTACATCTGAGCCCCAGTTGTTTGTAGGGCTGAGCGATATGCCCTAAAAATTCATATCACAGTATAAATTGAATCCCTCCACATTAACGCTATATATTGCGATATAAACAGAAGTGTAAAACTAATGATGCAAATATTTACTAAGCAAAGCTAATGTCACTTATGATAAAATTAAAACTCAGCACTCTATGGTATAAAATTGTAAAATAGTGCAAACAAAAACAAATAGCATTGCTAATTTGATGAATATTCAATATACTATACATTAATATAATTTTTACCTTCTAGGCGTCTCCTGGGTGAGATATTCGGTAGCATGCTGATACATTTTCGGTTTTCAGACGTGTGCTTGCTGTGTCGCTGTTGTATTATTTTCTTGCGAGACACTTCTTAATTTACCTGCTAATTTGTTGTTCGTACTGTAGTTGGTTTCTCTCCGCTGTAACGGTGTTGTTGCCAGACTTCTGTTAAGTGTACTAAACCACCTAGCCACTTATTCTGGTGTTTTGCTATGCTACATTTCACGTTAGCTTAGCAGTTAGCTTGGACTCTCCATCTTCTTCTGTTCTCCTCTTGCTCGGTGTGAACATGATTATCTCTTTCTTATCCTCCATAACTGATAATGATACTTGTCTGAGGTGTATCATATTCGTCGCCCTGAGTGCGAGGATGAGCGACTGAGAGGAGCACCTCTCCACCACGTTTAGCTGTGCTAGCTAGCCAGCGCCAGCTCCTAACTGGTGTGGAACAAGTTAGCCTAGCATTACCCCGGTAGTTCCCACTCAGCTGGCAAAGCAGGGACGATGCCTAACTATGCGTACGGCTGGCATCAGCACGGTCCAGACGTGCTTGAAGCGACGCGGTCAGACACGCTTGAAGCCATTTTCACACTGAGGCAGATACAATGACGTCATCGACAACCGTTATCGTAATAGGTCGGTAGAGTCTAAATCTGTACCGTAGGCCAAATTTATACCATCTATTGCATAGATCTAGTTGTTTGGCAACACAGAGGTACTGGTATTGGAAGGTTTCTTCAACATGTGAACACTGATTGTGTCACGTCATACCATCCATAACATTTCATTACAAACCCTCCCAATTGCAAGCATCTATCACGAAAGCATGCTTAAAAGTGTCATTTGTTCTTACTGTAAGCAGTCCTCAGGAAAATATTATATTTTCCCATTTCCATTACTTTTAGTTATTTGCATTGCAAAATAAATACACTTGAAATTGTTGGTAGTTTTGCATCCTGTGATACACATGATTGAGATGACGTCACTCATATTATACTGTACAGGGCAATCTGTGAAAACAGCACCATAAAACTGTCCTTAGATTGTATTTCAGTACAAGAACATGTGATGATGTTTTGATGTGTGTGTCTGCATATCTGAAGGGCAATTATCACATGCTACGTGGAGGATATGACTTGAGAAAGGAAGGTTTTCAAGGAAGGAATGCTTTATTGGTAACTTGTAAAAGAAACCAAAGAAATATATACAGTAAATATACTATATACAGCTCTGGGGGAAAAAGTTGAATACCAAATAAAAATCACTAGACCTTTAATTGGTATTTTAAATAAATGCCCTTAATGACAATATTTGTATATGGAACTTGGGAGTTATGTTGTCAGTCTTTTTTAGAATAAGACAAAAATGTTCCTTTTACTTAAACATATATCTCTAAATAGCAACATCTGAGAAACGGATTATTTTGCAGTTGCTGCATATACAGCAATAGTAAACACCAATTTAATCAATTTATACAACTCAGTATATATTTGAATTTATTCGCTAGAGTACAAAAGGAGCCTTCCTTAATGTAGTGACATACCAGTAATAGCCTATAGGGGGAGTGTGGCATCACTCCTGCCTTCAGGTCACACCACGCACCCTCATGTAACCCTGTTGTCAGCAGCTTGTAATTGCTGATGTTAAACAGCAAGTTCCAACTCGGGAAAATAATGAGGAGAGGGGAATGTTTGCAGGTTTTACAAATGTGACATCATTCACAGCACATGCACACACACACACACGAACACATGCGCGCACACACACATGCCGTTTGTTTTACACCATGTTGTGAAGCAACCATGCCAATTGAATCCAGTTGGAACTCAGGCAAACAGCATGGATTCAAAAATCAGCTGCCCCATTCACCTAAACACAGCCACAGTGGGTCATCAAATGCCTGAGTGTCATACGATTTTGGAAGAAACAACAGAAGGATTTGGCTAATCCCCTATTAAGGACCTCTGTAATCCTCTTGAAAGCCCTTGTATACACACCAGGTTAAATACTGTAGTCAGAGCAAAGGTCAAAGGGATTAACCTCACAGAAAGTGATCTGATGCCGAAGGGGAAAAACGCAGATTAGAGTTGCAACACTTGGTAGAAACGTTACATGCATAGTGATTGAATAGGCCAAAACAGGCTGTCATTTTATTGTTGCCCCTCGCTGTCAGAATTAATAGTGCACACCTCGACAAAATAGAATGGTACTTTGATTTACAAGTTTATTCATTCTGTGACCAAGCTTGTAACGTAACTCAAAGTAAGTATATCAAATACATTTTCCCCAATGAATTTAACTGAATGGCCTATAAAAAAAATCATTTTATTTTTGTTTGTTTTTTGTTTACTCAAATAACTTGTAAATTGAGGCACTCATAAGTCAAATACCAGTGTAATGTGTATAGTAAAATTGTCCCTTGTATGAATTAAACCAGGCCAAGATTCAGACCAACACATGCAGGCAAGTGAGAAAATGCAAAGGGGGCTACACCCCGGAGCTCAATTTCATCTGCAATGCACACAATGCAATGTACACGTTATAAAATCTATGTCTCACACACACACACACACACTGTAAGTAATTTTGTAACTTACTGTTTAAAAATGATTGCTAAAAAATGTGTTTTTCCCCAAAACTCTCAAAAGAGACATAGGGAACTATCCTATTAGGCTAACGATATGCTACACATTCAGGTTTTCACTGAAAGCCTGTTGAAAGCATAATGATGTTAAAGTGCCGTCAAGGGAGCCTGAGCGTGATATTTTACTGGCTGTTTATTTTTACAGAGGAGTGGCCAGGAATCCGTGGAGCCCTCCATGATGTAGCTCCAGCCTGCGTGAGAGCTTTTACCCGCTAAAAACATTTGTTTCTCTTCTCTAAAAACACAGGACACCGTTCCAGAAAGCAGTTGGGTGTTTGTTTTCAAACCTCCTCTGCACATCAGTATTACTGCAGTTTTGCGGTGTATAAATGCACCCCATGCACTACCTTTGGCTTATGATGAAGGATATGGCCAATTAAAAGGTGCGGTCTAGCACAGAAGACGCTTATTGTAGTGAGTATAATTGATTGCCATAGAAATAGTGTGCTGAAGACAGACTAAAACTGTCAGCTACATGAGTTTCTGCGTGCACGCACGGACAGCTGTTTACAAGTATTGCAAACCCCCCACCCCACCCCCCTGGGATGATATCATCATTTTTCTCACGATGCCGAGTGCTCTGCTCTATAAAAGTGGACAGGGCAATGGGCGATTCTCCATTTCATTTTCCCAGCTCACTAACTGTTGGTCACACAGCAGCATGGGATATCTACACCAATAATATTTGCTGTGTGTTACTAAAGCCATTAGAACAAGCATTTGCATAATACAATTCTGTCATTGAGCAAATTAGGAATATGAAATGATGCAATCTGTGAGAATGAGCCCTGAAAGTAAATATGTAATGATTTGCACATGACTACACTCCTGACATGAGGAACAAGTCTTTACTGAAGCAAATTAGATGAGTCTGATCTATCAGTCGTCAACGTGGCTGCCCTAAACGCACTGAACACACTCGACTTAAGGCAGGAGGAGGCAAAAACGAGGTTAGCGTCCTCAGGTGTGCAACTGACGCAACGAGGCCTTTGGAAGGCATATAATCAGCACGGTGATTATTCAGTGGCTACACGTGCAAACTGACAGGCTAGACCGATGTGGATGCAAGAGGGCCGAGTGGATGGCACGCATCAGGCCCGTGAGGTCAGAAAGCAACACTCTGGCTGCATTTGGTCCAGCTGATCTTTAATTTAAGGAGGGCAGTGACATCACACGGGGGCGGCCAAGATGTTTCATGCACATCCTCAAACACGTAAATCCAGCAAAAAAAAAAAACAATAAGATGATCATTTGAAGAGAAATTATTGCACTGCATTTTGTCATCTTACACAGATGAAGTTTGAAGCTGATATGGAGACCCAAATTATGTGTATGTATACCCTTTGCAGGTGTACGAGCTTCTGCTGGCGAGACATTGGAGTTTGTCTATGGGAATTGTTGCTCATTCATCCAGAATTCGTGTGATCAGAGGGACTGATCTTGCACCTGAGGGGTCCTGACTTGTCATTTCTGTTCTAGTTCATCTAAATAGTGTTTGAAGGGGCTCAGGCATACTTATGCTTGAACTACCAATTATCATGCTGTAACACAAAACGGTCTTCACCTAACTGTCCCACAAAGTTGGAGGCATAGAACTGTCCACAAAGTCTTGGGGAATCGCCAATTTCCAATTAATTAGTTGGTCATGACTTGTGTATTATAATCATTTTCTCCATATACAATGAATATAAAAAGTCTGCACAACGCTGTTCAAATGCCAGGATTTTGTGATTTCAAAAAATAACACCAAGTTGAATCATTTTAAAACCTTTTGTACCATTATTGTGACCTAAAGCCTATACAACTCGACTGAAAATAAACAACTGAGATCATGTGGTTGCACAAGTGTGCACACCCTCTTATAACTAGGGATGTGGCTGTGTTCAGAATTAACCAGTTACATTCAAACTAATGTTAAATGAGAGTCAACATGCACCTGCCACACAAATAGTCCAGATGTTCTAGTAGGCTTTTTTTTTTTTTTTTTTTACTAACAGAAGCCAGACGGTTTTGTGCTAACATTAACTGCTATATTTTTGAACTGTTCATAATTCCTTCCATCTTTTCTAAGACCCCAGTTCCGGCTGAGGAAAAAAGAGCCCCAAAGCATGTTGCCACCGCCACCATGCGTCACTGTAGCCAAGTTGTACGTTTGGTAATGTTGTGTTTATGACAGCCATACTGTACATTATGGATTTATGGCCAAATAGTTCATCCTTGGATTTATCTTTTCCCCACATGTGTTTGGGAGATTTTGTTATGGTCTAATGAAACCAAGGTTGAACTTTTTGGCCATAATTCTAAAAGGTATGTTTGGCCCTCTCAAAAACTTTGAATTATTTATATATTTATTTTTGTTGCGTTGTCCAGGTTATAGGTCACATACATGGTGGAAAAGGTTTTGAAATAATTTATCTTGGTCTCATTTAATTATATTACAAAAATTTGAAAAGGCATCTGTTGACTTTTTATATCTGGTGTATGCGACTTTTTGATAAATTAATAGATTCGCCTTCAGTGTAGGGGTCCTGTGCCCTGCCAGTGGCCTGACCAGGCTGTGAACTCTTGCATTCCTAAAAAACACGGTCATCCAGCCTCTGTAATTTGTCATGTTAGGAGCTGACAGTAAAAGGTCATCCAAACCATCGCTGGAGGCACAAAAAAGCACCAGGATGAAAGTGCACGTTCAGACGATGGCCATCCTAGGACTGGGATGATGCGCGCATGCACACACACACACACACACAAACACACCTTTATCTAATCTAGGCAACCTATCCGTCTTATATTTCCCACACTATCTGACTGGAGAAGTACAAGCAGGTCCAATAAAAAGCAACCCAGTGCCTAATAAAGAACAGAACACAAGATTTCAGTAGCATGTAGTATGATAGTGTCTGCATTTATAATGTGTGGGAGAATAACTTGAGTCACATTGAGTCTTTTCAAATGGATTTACACTTCCCTTCACATTTAAATCTAACATCTGTAGCACAGCACTGAGACACTCGCCAAGACGTGATATGAAATATATCCCCTGTGAGAGTACGTTAAATTGAAGAGGAGCCCATGTCGCACCACTCATCATACTCTTGTTCGCCGTCGTGACATAGTCGCCTAACAACACCTTCCGCCAGCTTTATATTTCATGTTGCAAGATAGTTGCACATTTAGTTTTCGAGCAGACAAGCTATCCATTACACTGGGCCACCTCTGACTCAGCTCCAATAGAGAGGGCAGCTCTCGCAACAGCTCATCCATCATGCGCAATATCAATTGATTACAAAACATAAACAGAGCATCTTTGATATGAGGGGCCAGCCGGACCAAGGGGGCGCAGCACGGGAAGTGCACTTAGAGGCATCCCGTCTAAATAGTCCAGCTTCTGTCTGCTGCCCTCTCTTCCCAGACTGGCATGATTTAGCCATCTCCCTTGTTTCCTGCAATTATTTTACTTCCGAAGCACAACACAACCAGAGCCTATAGTGCGGTGACACCGTGGGCTCGGCTCTAATGACTCCTTCAGTTCATCCACGCTTGGACATCCATTAATCCATTCTACTCCCTGCAGTGTACCTACAGAAAAACAGCACACCAGAGCAAAACCATGCATGCTGCTAATAGCTGAAGGTATGAAAAAAGGGCAGATTGCATGAAAAACATGCTGGGGGGGACGTAAATTAGGGAGACCGGGTGGAAAACCTACTAGACATATGGTGTGTCAAAGGCAGACAGACAGACAGACAGACAGACAGACAGACAAATGCCTTGCTTCAGGAAGCCTATTGCTTAAGTTAAGTGACCAAAAGAAATAGAGAAATTAAAGTTTGGTAATGCCCTCGGATGTGGGCAAAGAGAGCCACAGTCCCCGACGCACTTTCAGCCATTTACTGAACGAGACAAACAGTCAAACACACAAATAGAAAATGATATACACTCGTAAGGAGCTGCTGTAGGCCACAACTCACGCCCAGATGCTCACAGGCAGACTAGCCAGGTCAACCCTACTCCAACACCTGACAGCACTAACTAAGCCACACCCCTAAAAAAGGTACACATCCCACTTTTGAATTATACTTTACATACAAAACCATTTTATTTCTTTACATTGTATTTGATTATGTTTTTTATATAATACAGTGCTATTTTTCTTTATTAAAAATGTAAAAAAAGAAATTGTGGTGTTTTTTGGGGGGGAGGACTGAAATGAAGTGATTTGAACCTCGATTTGCTATATGGGTCAACTGTGTTACCGGCTTGGTCAACAAAGGAATTAAAGTCATAAGTCATGGTACCACTGTACGATGAAAAGATTTCGATTATTCTTTTCATGTTCATACTGATTTTGCAGCTTGCAAATCTTACCATAGCTCCCCGAATCTGCAGGAATCTTTCACTTCTGAAATACATATCTAATATATTAATTATTCACGCATAAAGCACTTGAACATCATATGGAGCAACTCCAGTCACACTGGAATGATCAATTATGGCGTTTTAATTTTTACCCTATTGCCTCCCCTATCTCCACTTATATCGCACTCCTCTGCTGGTCCATGCAGCATTAGGGAGGCGTCATTAGGGAGGAGCAAGTGGCGAGGCGACGCGCACCCGGGCAAATGGAAGTCGTAAAGCAGCGCTGCTCGTGCAACAGACATTACCCGTTGACCCTTCCCATCCTTCAGCTGCAGCAAACGGCTGACAGTGGACCAATGACAGGGTAAACCACAGGCTTTTCAAACTCAATTTAGTCTAGCATTAATTATTCCTCTAAGTATTCTATGCCCCTGATGATATCGAAATTCATAAATGTATAAGGTTAAGGGAGGCGAGCATTCCGTGCTGCACTCACCAATGTGATGATACAAATCCCATTTTATGGTAACTACCTAATTAGGACTAGCGAGCTGTGCACTGTAAGACTCATAAATCTGTGTTATATCAGACAAATGTCCCCCGACTCTCCCCGGTTCATGACCAGAGCAAGTTCAGAGCTTTATGATGACTCCAACTTTCATTTCTTTTCATTTTACATTCTCCCTACATCTTGATATGATGCACCAAAAGGAATTCTTTGTGCGCCTCAATTGAATCATTAATTGTTTTTTGCTTTTGTTGTATCATTCGGTATGTGCACTGATTTCACCTTGAGCTTTCAATTTTGGACATTTATATAACCTCAATAAATTAATCAATTTCAATCTAATCAAGGCATCAGTCGTTCGGAATGTTTAATGTTGCATAAATGATTAAAACCTGCCCGTAATGTAAAATATACCTGAATACAGCTTGTGCGGTGCTCAGTTTCAGGGTGACCCTGAGCTGCTCTTTAGCGTTCTCATCTTAGGTGAGGAGGGTTCAGATTCTCTGCCAGAGGGCCTGTGATTGTCCATTTGAACCCCTGACCTATGGTCTAGAGTTCAGAAGTGCAGACAATACTCCAACTCCACTGCATTGGGGGAAATGTGCCACTCACAGGTACCTTCACCAGGAATCTGAATCAAAAATCCTTCCAAAAGGAAATGAGAGCTGTCATTACTGACAAGACTTATAATGCATATTCATACAGATACTAAATCTGGGCATATTCTATAGGCATGAAGACATAATCAAGGTGGTGCCTTGAGATAACTCAAATCACTCATATCTCAAATCATCTTTCCCCATCGAAAATGAATGGAAATGTCAGATTACAAAATTTGTAATCTGTTTTTTAAATGAGAAGAAAACAGCACTCTATAATATAGTACTTTATAAAAACACAGTGATGACATACAGTGAATAGAATTCAAAAGAATCAAACTGTTTTTGTTACACTTTGAATTAATTGAATGGCCATTGTGCTATTCTACTGTACGTGGACATCTGTACAGTAAACACTTCTCAGTCCTCAGCTCGTCTCAGCTCCGTGCAGAGGATAATGAATATATGACTGTGAGTACTGTTATACTAAATGTCTAAATGCTGTGTTGTCTTCAAATATTGTTTGCTTAAAGGGTTATACAGTGTATATGCGTTTCCCAATATGTGTTAGCATTAAGCTAGCACGCAAAAGGCTGAGCTATGTGTTTTGTTTTAAATATACAATGAGTAATTCGCCTAGTTTTATGTTTTAGTTTGACACTAAACTTCCATTGGGAGCACTCTCAAGTCAAAGCAAAAAGAATAAAAAAATCGGCAAGGTCATTGGTTACATCTGTCTAGTATGTACGGTGGCCCTGAAGTGCAAAACACAACGGCAAGTTAAAAAACACAACAGCAAATAACTAACCACAACGGCAAATTAAAAAACACAACAGCAAATAACTAAACCAAACGACAAACTAAAAAAACAACAACAAATGAAAAAAACACAACATTTTTAAGCTACTGGAAGAGGTAGGTACCAGTCTCATCGCTGATTGGACGCTTTGATCAGGAATTTATTCGGCGTTTGTTGTGTTTTTTTTTTTTTTTTTATGTGCGTTACCGGTGATTCAAACGTTGCTGTTGTTATTAAATAATATTTTGACTCTGGTTTTTTTTATTTGCCGTTATCTTTACTTATTTGCTGTTCTCTTTGTACTACATTGAAGGCGCACAACCCTAAATTTGGACCTGCCTGTATACTGTAAAAAAATAAAACAAAATGAAAAAATTCATAAAAACTATCAAATCTGCAATAGATCACAAACAAGGAACCGTAAGGTAGCGATTGAACAGACTTCAATCGATTAAATTTCAAAAGCAAAATGTTTGCTCCAGCTATTAGTTGTGCTGATTGAAAGGCCAAGAAAGCAAGGTGCAGTCACGGCGAAGACAGGGCTGCTCCACGTCACTAAATGCTTCCTTATATTGAAGCTTATTTTCCTTCCAGCACGTGGGAGAGTGGAGCATGTGTACAACAGAGGTTGAGTCCCTTTCCTTCCATGTGCGGCCTGCAGGGAAACCAATGTGCACTAATGGTGAAGGGCTTGTGACATTCAGTTGCGATAGAGGACATCGCTTCACTGGAGACCTTGCAGCAGGCAGAATGTGGCCAGATGGAACTCGGTTAAATTGTCAACATTTCCCTGTAGACCACCCGCCAAAGCCAGTTCTACAGTGTGGGCAGATTTTATTTTATTTTTTTACATCCAAAACATGTGCACACACATGGAAACCCACAAAAAGCGGTGTGAAGTGCACTGGAGCCTCCTGAGTGGCTCATCGGGGAAGACAAAGGTGAGACTGGCTGTAATAAAGCCGTATGCCCGCTGCTAAGAAATGAAATGTAAAGCCATCGCTGTGATCCATCTTCATTAAACAATTTCCCCTCTCCCTTGCTTGTGAGGGTATCTTTTTCGAAGGGTCAGGTGCTACGTTCCCGCCTCTCGGGTGTCGGTATGTGTTTAAATATACTGTAGTGCAACCATGCAACAGACTGGGGAATGGTCGCGTGCCGACCGGCTGCCGTTCAAGCCTTGGAGGGTTTCCAATCACCCCCCTCCTCGTGATACATTGCAATGTGACAAATGCAAACGGAGGCATTTAGGAAAAGCAGTGGCAGAAGGACTACAGTTGTGTTGTTAATGCGGTCACGCAGTGCCAAACTAAATTGGAAGCTTTGCAAGCCTGATGTCAGTCACATTGCTAAATTAGTGTAGCTCTCGTTACATCGCTTATTTTCCACCAGCAAATAACTTCGGACAATTTTCTCACGAATAACTGACTCAGAATTAGATTTGTTTAAATTGGACATGAAGTACCAAGCAAGAGCTGTATCATTTTTACCTTTAGATTCCAATTTGATTGAGAGGTATTATTCTAACAATATATTGTTTTTATTGTGGTTGTATTACTACTCTGTTAAAAAACAACATTTCATACGCAAAGCATTTCTACGCCTTTGCAAACTAGTTTTTGTGTCATTCAAAATTGAGGTTAATTTTTAAAAGGCAGAATTTCTCGATACATCTGTTGTATTTGAATGCGTAACTAATATTGTGGTACTCAAATGCACATATTTGTCAGTAAAATCATCATCTATCTGTTATCATCTATCATATATCAAAAACAGGGGTATTCAAATGTCAGATTTATGATATAGAAAAAAATGGCACCAAGATAAATCATCTCAAAAATATTTCCACTTTTAATGTGACCCGTTACCTGTAAAATTCATTGTTTTGTAATTTTTTTCAAGTGGTGAAGTAAAAACAAACAACTGAAATAATGTGCTTGCATAAGTGTGCACACCCTCTATAACTGGGATGTGGCTGTGTTCAGAAAATAACTATCCATCCATTTACTGAGCCGCTTCTCCTCACTAGGGTCGCGGGCCGGAAATAACTAATGACATTCAATTCAATTCATTTTCAGATGTTCGTGTCGTCTTTTCCTGACATTTTCATGTTTGGCTTTCGAGCACAAGCCTGAATGTTTTGTGCTAACCGTGACTTCTATTTCAAACTGATCATAATTCCTTCCGCTGGTTTTCCAGTGCCACCACCATGCTTCGCTTGAGGTATGGTGTTCTTTTGCTGATGACCAGTGTTGTGTTTGCGGCAAACATACCTTTTACAATAATGTGTAAAAGGTTCAACCTTGATTTCCTTAGACCATCACAAATTCTCCCAAACGTGTAAAAACGGCAAATGGGAAAATTACTTCTCACAGGTAAATAAATGTGTAAGCATTGACAAATCTGATGTTTCTCTGAGAACATAATGAGATGATTTACTGTCTGGTTTTTTTTTCTTTTACAGTGACAGCCTCACTACCTTTGCCATTTCCAAGCGAAATTACACCAAAACCTATCCGACGAATAGTCTTTCTGTCAAAGTTGTGATTTGTCTAAATCCAAAACTCTGTAATCAATCTTCAGCTCCTCTGTTAGGTTTATGGCAAACGCCGCAAAAATCCTCTGAACACTGCAGGGAAAATCTGTTGTAATGTCAGAAAGCAGCTACACACTTAAGTGTCTTTCACAGCCAGAATAAACACAGCAGGTGAGTCGTGGGAATGTGCCGTAATTGATGTAGAGATTTGTCAAACTAGAAGAAAGCAAACATGACACGTCTCATACTGTACAGCAGTGCTCCCCAACCTTCTTTGCACCGCGGACCGGTTAGGAGTCGGGATTTTTCTCAAGGACCGGCTGTGGTGACGTGCGCGCATATACACACTGCCTCGTTTCTGCTACCTCCTTCGCCGTTCGTGGTGCGTCCACTGTGAGTGCGATGCAGGAGTGGGGGTCGGAGTTATTGAAGGCAGCCAGACTAGCCTGCAGTTCCGTAGCTCCTCAATGAGAGTAGACTTTGAACTCCGTAAAAGTAGTTCTGCCGCTGTCGAGCAGCAACCTACGACTGTATGTGTATCAGAGCGGACTTGGTGCGTGACAGTTAACTGTTGCGATAAACCCGTATTTTAAGTAGGACTCCTGATATAGTGTTGTTTCGTTCCAAAGAACACATCTTTTTTTTCAGTAAACGTAATGAGGTGAATTAGTTTCGTTCTTTGAGCTCTGCCGCCGTTAGCCAGGCCGCTCGGACCGGAAACAGAAGCGTTCGAGCTGGCTGGGACCGGAAAGGGAAGCGTTCTGTGTCAATGGAGACGCGCAGCTGTTGCGGCGGAGAAGATCCGGTCAATTTTCAAAATAAAACACATTGACACGCGAATTGCAATACAACAGAAATTATATACATTGGTCATTATTTCTCTGCGGCCCGGTACTGGCCCGCGGACCGGTGGTTGGGGACCTCTGGTGTACAGTACCAAGCAAAGAAATTTCCCTCTGGGAATCCCAATGCTGATCTGACTACCACAATTTCCCAAACATCACACATCTGCTTGCTTTTCCTGTGCCATTTAATGCAGCTTATCGTGCATTTATAGGCAGAAGTGTATAGTGTGTGTGTGTGTGTGTGTGTGTGTGTTATGCAAATTGCTAGGCAAAGTGATTAATTCATAATGCGTTTCAGTGCAATTGAAGGCAGCGGGAAGTGATTAAGGGCAAGGACATTATGGAATGGTACAGGCTGCATAGGGGTGGCTCTGCTTGGGCTTCACTGTACCACAGCACGACAACAGCTCATTACATGGAGACAAAACACCTCCCCCACTGATAATGAACAGCTTTCATGAGTGGTTTTTTATTTCTTTTTTTTTTTTTTTTGCTCGTCGCTATATTTTGGTCCTTGCTGTGGTGCACATCGTTCTTCATCCAACCGAATCAAGTATTGATCCAGCACTACGTCTCATATCCATGCACAATAATTGTACTGTGCGTGCAATGTGTCAGATCATTTTGTTTCCTGAAGATGCAACATATGCCCTGCAATGCAACACGCACCGCAATTTAAAAGCAGAAGACAAATGAGATGACTAAAATTAGTTTGAAGCGCTTCAAGAAATAAGCCAAATAGTAGAAAGCTAACATTGTTTTCTGTCTCTCTCACTTCCTAAGATGCAGGCACACCCTTTTAGTACGTAGAACTGCATGGAGTGCAGGCTATAATTTTGTCACCTGGGGAAATAAAGCAGAAGAAGTTTGAATGTTGTTATATTCTCTGCCTGCATGTGTTGCAACCGTGTTCATATGTACGTTGTTTGAAGGTTTGTTGCCACAACATTGATGTTAGTTTTGTTAGCCCATCTATGGTGTTTTGCGTCATGCATTAGCATTAAGCTAACTGACTTTTTGTAAGACTAACTTAATGTGCCTTGGTTAAATACATTGTATAATTCTCTCTTTTGTATGTTTAGTTTTAAAGTAAACTTGACCCCGGATTGTTAATAAATGGCTTGAAGCACGAACTTTTCCTCTTTTTGAAGAATTGTAATTCTAATTCTGCCAAGTAATTACCTGTGGCAGCTAGCGCTCGTAACTCAAACTTTGCTTGCAAAATATATCATAATAAAAATCAAATGCAGGTGTAATTGTGTTTATGTAATAATATGATGAGGTGATTATCAATTTATATGGTCTCCACATTCCTCACAGCCCTCTGACGGAAACCATAACTATGATGTGGCCCACAATGAAAATACATTTGACAACCCTGGTATGTATCATGTCCAAAATGAAGTCAACACTGACTGGAAAGAGTTTTTTCCAAAATAATATTTGCAGAGATGTTCTGGTAGAGGTGCTCCTCTGGAGCCTGCAGCCACCTCAAGATCTGCAGCAAGGCACAAAGCTGCAGTGGCACTGCTCGTAGCTTCAGGTGACAAGAGTGTTGATGACTGTAGCAAGGACAATGCCCTGCATGTGTCAAACAATTGGCAAATAATTTATGTCATCTTTTCCACTGTTATTTCCGTGGAGGGGCATTAACTGTGTTGCCAATATCAAAGCTCCTGCAGGGGAGAAGGAGAAGCCAGGGACATGCAACAATAAGATGGATGGAGGGAGCGAAGAAGAGGGAGTGGACTGGGGGAGGGGAAGAAATGCCAGGCTCAGCTTTTTTTTTCTTCTCCCTCCTTGACTGAAGACACACGGCCATCTGCGAGGAGACAAACACACGTATGGCCGTCATTTGTTCAACATCTTACGTGATGGGAAGGCCTTTCTTTCGCCGTGCCAACCTGTGTGGCAGATGATGTATGTGTTTCTTCAGTCCCGTGATTACTAGCATGGAGCTGCAGAGCAATGCTCTTCACCTCATCAGTTCCACAGGCTGCGCTCCAAGGTGGCTGAGGGATTCTCTGCGAGATGCCTTCTGACACGCAGCACAACCAGGGCGGAGCAGCATGAATATTATACAGTGCATTTCACCACAGCCACCCACTGTGAACAGATCAATCGAGGTGGATGAGGTGAATTAAAATTTTAATAGAGTGCCTAGGAGCAGTAATTAAAAAGAATGATTATATTTTCCCTAAATGTATGAAAAAGTGAACGGTCCATTGGGGCGGTGCAAAGCTCCTTTGGTCTAATGTATAATGTACATTGCCTGTTTGCCTCATGTGTCCTTTGTGGAAACTTTCTACACTGAATTCAAACAGTAGAGCAATTGTTGTCATGATTGTTATGGTCTGTTGTATATATATATATATATAGAGAGAGAGAGAGAGAGAGAGAGAGAGAGAGAGACCCACACACATAAGAGTGTTTCAGGGCCATACTAGTCAAAGATTATCTGTGGTAGCCATGTGGGTAACTGAATAACTTTCATTTTAGATACAATTAATTTCAAGGGAAAATTTTGTTTTGAAAGTCTACCACTGAAGCAGGGTGGCGCATGTGGTGAGTCTAAGCAGTCTGCTTCTGTTCTGGGTTGAAATCTTTGCTCAGGGTTGGATAAAGTGATTGCTGCATTGCTGTAATTTTCCCAAGAAACAAAACATTCTCCATTTAGGCATCTTTTGTTTTTTCAATATTAAGTTATACTTGTATTACTGTATCTTTCCAACATTTTACTTGTATTATTGTGCAGAAGTACCAAGCATTGTTTGGCCAGCACACAAAGCATTTGACCTGTAAGTAACACTGACACCTTGTTTTCCCACACCCATTAATCACTGCCAAGACAGAGTCCAACATTCATATTATGTTTCACTTCATTTGAAATATCAGAGGCCCGTTGCTGTCTTTCATGGCAAGTAGAGTGATTCCCAATATTAGAAGCAGCTCATCCAAGATGATTACTGTAGTCTTTAATACACACAAGAAGCATTTCAACTCCATTATATTTTTTAAAGCGAGACAAACTTTAAGTGCAATGCAAAACAACTCTCTGTTCATAAAATTTCAGCTTTATCAAACATTGTTCTTGATGTATTCCTTCCTGCAATCTGACATGTGGTCTGACACAAAGAGACTCTTGCCAAGTTGAACAGCGCGACAGGAAGAATGTCACTTTAAAGTTCACGACTAAATCTTCCTCGCTGAGCTTGGACTCATTTAGAGCGCTGTGGGCTGTCTGTCAACAAAATACCTGTCCGTCTATCTGTCGTTGTTCACCCGGAGAGAGAGAGAGAGAGAGATGTTTTTCTAGGGTGACCTGGCCAACTATTCTGTGTCAACTGGTGTCAGGCTACAAGTGCAATGTAGCAGCCTGCCTCCAGGCACAGACCCAAAACCAGAGCCCCTTGTGTCCCAAACGACATCAGCAAAGATTGGGTTCCTGAGAGAGCCAGCAGAGGCGACACATCCGCTATGACCAGACTATGGTTTTTTTTCAGAGGAGCCAAAGCCGTTCCATTATGTCATCATATTGTGTGTGCCATATGGAAGGTTGTTTGAACATTTAGTCCGTGTCCCTGGTATTCAGCTTAAGGTCCACCGGTACTAGTACGCTCTTTGTCCTCGCTAGTAAGACAATTTGGCGCACTAGTAGACTAGTACAACGACTAAGGCCTGCTGCACACCACGCGATGCGGCCAAACCTGAGTGGAATGGACCATTGCAAAAAATGGCAGTTGGCGATTCACACCTGCACATTGACCATTTGAGCCCTGCATATCTACCGACGGGTTGTGATGGAAAACTGCCACCCAGTATTGGATTTGGAGGCTCCACATGTTGTACTGCATCACTTATATTGTCAAGGAAGAAACCGGTTGTCACAAATCGACGAAATGAGTGAGAATAAAGGCGAGAGTGTGGATATTTTGAGAGGCTGCCTCGCACCCATTCACCGACTGTACCTGACACACTAAATACATGAATTACTATTTCATCCACAAGTACATATGAAATTATAAATATAGTTTAGTATTGTTGTACAACACAATATATGTATACTGTATATTAGGGCTGGGACTTTGTTATTCATGTTGACAGTCATTCAGATTTCAACTACTATATGACATTTCTGCACACTATAGCAGTGCAACTTTGGCATACTAGTAGGAAAACTACATGTTACTAGTGAGGCATAACGACTCGTGGGGATTTTAGTGCTACTAGTATGGCCTTAGAGGCTACTAGTAAATCCCTTTCAGTTGGGCATAGTATTGTAACTAGTACAGCTCAGTAACTTACATAAGGTATCATTGCATACTATGATGCCCAAAGAAGCACGAGTAGTGAAGATGTTAAAAGTAAGATCTACTAATTCTACTTGTGCAGCCTTGTCACTCTACTAGTGTGCTAAATTGTCTTACTAGTGAGGACAAAGAGTGAACTAGATGTACCTTAACCTGGATATTAGGGATATTGAAAAACATGCTCAAACGGCTTTCTGTAGTGCCAAAACACTTTGCGCTTTCATACCTCTGGGGAACAAGACTCGCCTCGTGCACCACAGTGGAAGCTTTATTTCCCATCAAAGAGGAGGAAGTGCCCAGCTGCTGACATGCTCCCATGCCCCCTTCAGACCCTACGATGCGCCAGCTTTCATGTTTCAGTTAGGAGGAAGAAGAACAATTGAACAACGCAGCCTTTGACCCCTCGATTATTTCTCAGCGCATCGGTCAGCGTTAAGGAACTGCACATACACTCAACAGACACGACATTAGGTGCACCAGCTCTGTCCACTGAGATGCGAAACAAATATTCTGCCTTTCCGAGAGAATCGTGCTCAGCTTTTACTGACACTCAGAGCGGTATTAACTTACTCTGTCAATTGCAAAGCAGGAGGCTACACGCAAGGGATCCTCCGTTTACGATGATCCCCACATACGAGATTTCCAGGTTACAAACATCTCGCGCAGAATGTTGCGCAGTGTCATAAGAATACGTACGTCACACAGAACAAGAAGGCACACCCAGTTACAGCCGTACATTTAGTGTTTAGATGCAGAACTGCTCTACACTGTTGCTCCAAAGTGAAGAGTCCAGTGAATGGACAATGCATTCACGAAGCAGCAATAAAAACATGGATTATTTTAAAGGACCAATTAATATCCCAGAAGCAAAGTTCTTATGATCTTATTTTTGCCTTCCGGACACAAAGCAGGCCATTCAGTTGAGTGAGTTTCAAAATGGGATGCAGCAAAACTCATTCGGTTCCCCCTGAACCTTCCTCAGCTGTGGCTGTGCTGCAGCAGGTTAAGTGTCATTCAGAAATTAGCATTCTCCAGCTGAAGCGCCGGACGTCACGTCGCCTGCGATTTTTTTTTCTAACTACATTAAACAAACCCTCCGAAGGCCTCAATGATGCATGCAATCTTAATTTTTATTACAGCAATTTATTATGCACTCCCCAAGCTTATGACAGCCCCGACTGTCATTAACAGATTAATTATAATTTCCCCCCTGCGCTCTGAGTTAAAGAGAAACGGGGCGTCCCTTCAAAACAGTGAGAGCTGGACAGCCATGTTTCAACATTCCACTGGCTTTCTCCTTCTTCCCTGGACTAAATGAAATGAAGGAACGCGGGCTCTGCCTGCAGCTACTGTGCATAACAAAGCACTCAGACACAAGTGATGCACTTCAAAAGGACACCACCACCAACACCACCTTCCAATTCATCATGTCAACTCCTCCTTGCTTCTTCAGCCACTTGCAGCAAATCTCTGCCCTTCAACTGCGCACACGTGTTGACCCTCTTGTGTCTTAAAACTAGCAAGAGAAATCAACTTCTACATGATCATATTTCCTTGACATCTCGGGCCTACGCATCCTCTTAAATGCAGAAAGGGACAGTGGCTCTCTTTACCAGTACAGCAAAAAACAAAATGAAATTCACTCCAAAGAAGACTCTTTAGACAGAACCAAAGCTCGAAAGAAATTCATCAATCATGCCTCCGCTATACTGTACAGCATTTGCCTGAAGCAATTGTCTCTTATGGGTTTTTACAGTTTCCTTATTTACTGTAATGCACGTCCATGTGGGAAAGGAGAGCCACAGTCGCCGATGCCTATTTCAGGTGTTTATTGAAGCCTGGGACGACGGATAAATACATGATGACACTGAGCACCCTCACTGCTGTCAACCACAGCTCTCGCACAGACCCTCACACGCCGATTCGCCAATGTCACCTGCCGTCCCAGCAGGCCCCGCCTATTAAAGGCACACGGACACTACAAGACTTAGAGTATCTTCTTTACATTTCATGCTTCCAATTCGTTTGTTCTTGTGTTCTAATACATTTACAATGTGATATACAGTAAAAAATAAAATAAAGTGTTTTAATAAGTTTCAATGTGTTTAAAGTGTTTGGGAGGGGTTAAATGATTTTCATTTTACATGGTATTTATATATTTATTATAAATATGAGGTCAGGTGGAATGTATTCCCTGTGATGAAAGGGTGTTTAATGCAATTGTATATGTAAACAGCCAATATTGATAACATGACCCTTTTAAATAGTGTGATAATCAGAATATGTCTAACGTCATCATAAAAGCTTATTTATTTTAGTTATGTTAAAGTCCTGCAGGTCATCAACATACATTTTCACACAAAACCAATCGAAATGAACTTGTTACATTTCTGGTTTACAGGTTCAGAGCACGATTACCACAAGGGGTACTCTCCTTGTGTGCTACTGAAACATATTGTTTTAATATTTTCCAAAACAGGAAAGACACCACACAAACTGTTTTTATTGGCAATGAGCTCACGTAAATAAAAATTCATTTCCGGTTGCCCTTAAATGTGACATTTTATTAATGAAATTGTCATACGTTTTGCATTATTGCTTTGCTGCTCTTAGAGGGGAAGGGAAAGTGAAAAGGTGACATTTGCAGTGGAAACAAAGCGAGTGATTTGCTGGCTCAGCACGTTGTGAGGATGTAACACTGCGCTCTGGTTTGTTGCATGAAAAGTTCAATGTCTCTCCATAGCCACAGACTACAGTGTTTCATGCATTGGACCTCAATGAGCATGCTTTTTTTGTGATTGCAAAGAAATGATTTTCCACATTTTTACAAACAAACAAAAAACACTCTCAATGAGAGTCAATGAAATCTGACTCAACACAGATTTCAGGCACAGAGCCTCAATATGATCACTTCATGCCACAATACATGTGAGAATATGCTGCACTTGACCTTTTTCAAGTACAAATGTTCTTTATGATACCGAATAAATGCTTCCATTCGCATTTTTCTTCATTTCGTAATGAGACAAAACTCCCAAAAAAAAAAGAAAAAAACTCGTTCAACGAGGGTCGATGAAATGTGACTCAACATAGAAGCACACAGTTGACACACATCGACTCATTACGGTCAATAAATGCCACAATAGCATAATTATGCTGCACTTTATTATAAATGCTCATTAGCAGTCTTGAGCACCAACAAATAGTTGCATTAAAACGTTATATTAACTTAACAATGTATTATACTAGCGGCACGGTGGCATATGGATCAAATAAAGGATTAGATGCTCTCCGGAAAAGATGGAGACTGTAAGACTGTCGTAATCTGTTTATTTCTGTCACAGTCGGACCAGTTCCTTCAACCTAAATAAAGATCCAAGGTCTGAATTGATTCATTTTCAGACGAAGAGGCACATTGATGCTCATTAAGGCTCCCACGGTAGAAATACATGCTGTGCAGCCTGACTGTGGAGCCAAATGCCATTTTTACCCAGTGACTTTTCAAATGGCAAAGCCACGAGTGCGGGAGCGGTGTCACATCCTCAGCTCATGCTGAGCCAGCAAAACACTGGTTTGTCACCTTTTATTTTCTCTTATTCTCCTGCAAGTGCAGCAAAGCAATCAGTCAAAAAAGAAACAAGAACACAGACGATTAATATTATTATTATTTTTAAAGTAGTCGGCAATTTACATGAGCTAATTATAAAAACACACGCACACACAAAGGTTCACGCGTGGTAGCGCGACCTATTTAACCTTATAAGGTCATGGACCGTTGATTGGCCGGTGAGCGCTGAGCCAATGACGTCACACTCACCTGTGAACCGGAAATAAAAGATGCAGAAATGGTTTTTCCCGGGTTTTTTTTTTTTTTTAAATGTCTAATGTCGACAGACAACGCCAAAGTGTGTGCTATAAGTACAGAACGTGAAAAAATATTTGTACCCGTGTTCCCTCAGTGTGATTGTATGGCCTTGCGTGCACGATGTGCCGTCGCAGCTCAAAAGAAGCGTGTGCAACTATTAATAACCCTTTATGAAGTTATTTTTTTCTTCTTCTTTTTTATGGATTATACCCTCTGGATCTTGGCCAAGACAGTTCGAGTTCCTCTATGGACGTAAATGTGTCTCCTTTGGTGAGTTGGCTCATTTAAGTTTCTTTGTTTGCTGGCTGGTTGTTGGAAAATGTGTTGAGTTAAGTGTTATTTTTGCTTGTCGTTGAGATTGTCTGTTGAAATGTTACCAGAAGACGTTGTGGTGAAATGTTTGCATGACGCGGGTTGATTGCTGCTTTGAATGGGGCGGTGTTTGGCGCGTGGGAATTTGGCGCGTCGACGCATTCATTCACTGAACGGATGACGATGCATGTTTGCACCCGCCGTGGTGGCTGTCCAATCGTCCTTTCTTTTGAACTGCATTGGCTTGTCGATTTTTTTGTTTTGTCCTGACTACCTTCATTGTTAAAACTGCGGCAGGTCCGCAACGGGTGCGTATTTTGAACCGTGGATCGCGCACGCGTGTTGGCACGTAGTCGTTACTTCTCATAAATTGAAGTCCTCTCAGTCGAGTAAATTGTTTTCTATAGGAAAAAGATTATAATATATAAAACAATCTATACAGCTAATAAGATAAAATGGCTGAGCAACTAAGCTCCTCATTCATAAATTGAACCTATGAGGGAATGTCTCCTGTTCAACCACTTCAATTTATTCTAAAATATCTGAACCAACACCAAGTAAATAATAATATATTATAATAATCAAGACACAATTCCCCCCCCTCCCCCCTCCAAGAAAGCAAAAATCGGCATTAACAGGTAACCCCCAAAGACCACTTGAGTTAATAATAGCCCACCACTTTTGGGACATTTGGATTTCCTGGGAATGTTGTGGAAGTGATCATTTGAAAAGCACCCCAAAAATAGTGATCGTTTTAAAATGTAAACATTTGCAGAGATTTATAGAAATAAAATGCTGCATATTGATATATATGGTTCCTAATGCTTGTTAAATTGTTGTTGATAATTATTGTGAATAATCATTAACATAAACGGTTTCTTCATATTGATAAATAAGTCTATTAAAATTAAAATGTTTTTTTACAAGTGTTTATCCAACTGCGCAAGAAGTGGCTCTCGGTTTCAAAAACGTTGTTGACTCTTGTATTAGGAGCCTTAATAGGCTTTTTGCAGAGTTCCACCAAAATTGTTTAGAATGCGTCCTTTGTTATCTGAGTAAACAAATAGTTGCTTGTTGTGTTGACAAGCGAGCAACATGCAGCCCTTATAGTCTTTTCATATCCGATGTGGTGTTGCTTCTGTCCCAGTTGTAGCCTGGAGCACATGCAGTGCAACAGGAATAGCAGCAGGACTTGTCATGCATTGTCAGCAATGCTTTTCTCTGCAGCTCCTGGACTGAGTGTGAATAAAGCTACTGTGTTTGTGGTTTATGGCAGTGTGGTGGGCAGGCGACATGCATTTCTGGATGTTTTATGTGCAGTTGATGTGTAGGTGGTCTTAACGGGGCAATTGACCCAGAAATGTCTTTTGTCTTTTCATCACATTGTGGAAGGGGAAAAATAAGTACCCAAATATCTAATATCTATCTTGCTCCACACTTATGTTCTGATCAAGGACGTGTGCAGTCATTTCTTGTAGATATGCCACATGAACCTCAGCACAACCTTTTATTTTTAAATTTTGTATTTTTGTATTATTTTATTTTTTTGGGTCGTCCCGTTTGAGAAGTTACAGGACACAGGCAGCGCTTCATAATGGATTGCATTATAAGCATAAGTAGGCTACCAAGTGAGTAGAGAATGAATTGATTGTGCAGCTGTATAAAGTAATGCTCGTCTTGCTTATCAATTATATTTGTATCTTTCAATGTACTGCATTGTATCCCACCGACGTACCTTCCTTCCATGCATGCATCCATCCATCTACCTTTTTATGATATTACAATAAAAAACAGTGCAAAGTTATGATTCCCATAACTTTAACAAGTAGAGTATTTAAACTGTACTTGACAGTGACTGTGTATCATAATGAGGTGTTTTTAAATGGGTTTTTTTTTGGCAAGTATATGTAGTTTAAGTATAACTTACTGTATATCTGTGAAGGCCACACACAGTGACACGTTGATTCAGCAAGATAAGATGATCACAAACTTGCCAGTTCTCGCTTCTCACGGGAAGGATCTTCAGTGCTCAAAACAAATATCACAATGACAGAGTGATACATGAGGACTCCAGACTATGTTGATCGTAGCAATCTGTATGGAATGCGGGCCAGAGCAGCAACAAGAAATTGCTTCTATTTTTTTTGGGTTTTTTTTTTGGTGTGATGCATGGATCCCGCTGTTGAGCCTAGTTCATGGAAAGTTCAGCCGAGCAGCCTGCTCTGTCATGGTCCTTTTTGAATAGATTCATTCTGCGCTATCTCCCTGGCAGGCCCGGGGTAATGGATGAGGTGCAAGGCTGTAACAAAAAGCACATCTGCATGCACACGATAACGCGTTTCACAAAGTAGTGGCAGCTTGCTTTGAACAGGGACCCTCTTGGAGACTTCCACACATGGTCCTCATAAACATTTGAGATCCTCAAGTGACTGAAATATTCCCTGTCTGAGGTGTAGACTGCTTTTAATATGCACTTTTTTATTTTTTATTTTTACCAGTCTGTAAATACCATGATACCTAGAATATAGTGTAACTGCAAGGTTGAATGCCAGTTACAATTCGGAATTGGAACATTTTCGCGAAAAGTATGCCTCTTAAGACGCAACAAACATGCATGACGTCGCAAGATGGCAGAATGTCACGCGAGTACCTTAGGTCAGCAACCATCAACAGATGATGATGTGGCATGGGTTGGATTTTTCTTGAGCTTTGTGTGCCTTTTTTGCATACCTCATCAGTGAGCGCTTACAGGATATAGAGGTAAACATATCGTGTGAAATGTCAGCGTACCTCACAAGAGCTCAGTTCCGCAAGTTTCGCTTGTTCTTTGGATTTTTTTCTGCATGTATTCCGAAAAGGAGGAGCACCCTCAAAAAAGAATTTTCAAGACAAGATGAATTTAAGAAGAGAAGTAGAAGAATATATGGTGACATTTTTATCCTGGACCAGATTTTGTTCCCCCTTCTATTATCTTTGGTTAAAATCATTTGTTGACCAGCGTCCTGGAACAAATTATCTATGACTTAGACCTTGTATGGAATGTGCCAAGTGAGAAACTGGATTGTGAATGCAGTCTCACTTATCCCAGTAAAAACTCGAAACTGCAGGTAGAGCTTCTTCCCCTTTTGTTGTGTGGCCTTTGTCAACCACTTTTGGTACTAAATTAATAACCGGTGTTGGCAAGTAGCTGCGTTTCCAGTTTAACGGCATTTCTCAGTTGTGCTGTCGTAGCATCACTGTATTTAACATCAAATAGCTTTTGAGTAGTGAAGCTACTTTCGTGATCACATAGCATTGTAGCGTCCGCAAAAGCTACATTTCCTCTGAAAGTTCTAAACCTTAAATGCATCGCTTCTGTTTGAGCTTCTGTCAACATCCAAGAAATTCTAACACAAATATAAGGACACACATTCAGGTACTTTCCGAAGTTAATGATTGCCAGCAAAGCTAGTCATCGCAAATTAGTCAGCAAACATCAACAGCTAACATAGCACTAGACAGGAACATGTTTTGGGGCAGCAGTAGAATAAAATTGCGTGCGTGCCTGCGTGTGTGTTTGTGAAGCAAATTTAGACAAGACGAGGTCAGAATGAAAATGATAGAGACAGATGAGGCTGAAAACTTTGAGTTATTTTACTCAGAAATATTATTTTGTGCAGAATGTCTTCTGTACAAAACCAAATTATTTAGGTCTATGTGAATAATTTGATCACTAAAAGAAGCTAAATGTAATAGGGAATAATGACCACATCTGGAATTACAACACGTGGTTACGTACTCACCGTTTATTTATGTTAATAATAGCACAGTGCTCTTACTGCATTAGTCCAACACATTAATATTGCAGCGGTAGTCAGAAGCATGAGTGTTCAAATATTTTAGAATTGTGTTAATTTATACCCCAATACCAAATTTTTTTCTTCTTCTTTCAAAGAGGCTCCATCTAACTGAATTGGCTTTGTAGTTTAGCTATAAGTTTGTCAATTATTGTAGCTTAGCTTGCTACATCTCTCTGGTGGGTAGCTTCGGTGTCGTGGAGCTACATTAAATGTAGACCAGCTTGTAGCTTAGCTCACTACATTTTTCTAGTAGCTTGCCCAATACTGTTAATAGCTGCAATTTATGACTCTTCTGTGTTTCCCCCTAACTTTTCAATGACAATAGCAACTTAGCTTGTAGGGATTAAACTGCCACTTTCTGGCATTATTTTTTTTTTTAGCCTCGTTTAGAAAATTTGCCAGCTGCAGTTGCAGTGATGTTAGCATATAGACTCATTTTTCCAGACACAATGCTATTTGAACCAAATTACTTTAATGAACGTGCTACTGTGGCTATAACCCACTCAGAAATGCATTCCCTCTTTGCCCTTGCTCTACTGAGCACACATCATAGCTCGGCATGCACACTATTGTATAATTGACTGGCTGGCCCTGAGGCAGCTGGAGGTGTTCGCCATCTCTGCGGTCACACCTCGGTTCCTCACAGTTGGCGAGAGCGGCCGTGCCACAAATCACACCCCGCTGACAGCCGCGCTCTTTACTTCGCATCCTGCGGAAATGCAGCCGCCGCAACAAAGGGCCTGGAAGCTAAGACGGCGTGTTTGGAACATTACACCAAAGTTTTGCCTCGGCTTTATCTGCAAAACCAGGCCTGATTAACTGTGAGCAAACGGCGGTGGCATTTACCCCACCCGTAACCTTTAAATAGGGCTTCGGAAAACCTCTGCTCCAGAAAAGAGGAGCTTTTGGCTGGAGAAATGCACGGTGTCACGCTGCAGTGCTGGAACAGAAGGGGATGTGTGTTTGTGGCCGAGCCGAGAGCAGTCGCGAAAAGGCGGATTGCACATTTGCGGATCAGAACTGAAGACATGAAAAGCTAGAGGATAATCAGCGGAAATGTACTGTCCGAGACAAATACGTGTGACTAATTTATTACAGCAGCAAGGGTGGTCATTCTTTTCACAGCTTTGGCCATAGAATATTTACTTACTAACTAACCCCTTTCACACGGTTTCGCAAATATGACAAACACTGAAATATAGTATTCCCTGGCTACTGTTCACTCATTTTGACCAAAATTAATTTCACAACTACCCTCACGTGTTGCATCAGCTACAGTGTATGCGGAAGATCACATGACCAAACCCGGAAAACAATTTAGTGGACTCCCCGTGGATGACCTACAGTTGAGGACATGATGGGTTGAACAAGTTTTAGTTCAAACCATCATGTGTTCAACCCTTAGTCATTACCGAAAAGCACGTTCCAGCAGCGCTCTGAGTTTCCGAACAGTCTGGAGTGTAGCAGAGCGTGCCCTGAGTTCATTTCCGAACGCACCCATAGCTGAAGCAACGCGCGAGGGTAGCTGTGACGTTAATTGCGGTCCACAACAGGGGGATATGGCCCAACGTGGCGGCTCTGTTAGATGGATGAAAATTGATGAATTAATCTGTTTTAATGCTTATGTCACGAATACAATATTAATCAGAATACTGTGTTTACACTAGTGGGAGCACATACAACGTTATGATTGTCAAAAAATAAATGTAGCTTTAGTTCGCCTATAAACAGAAATGAAAGTGGTGTCGTTTTTCCAAATCATCCACTTTGAAACTTCCTGTCCAACATTTGCATTTTCAGGCTGTCAAAGGTTCATGTAGAGAAATGGGCTAAGCGTTTTCTTTTCTTTTCTCCCCCCCCCCCCCCCCCCCCCCAAAAAAAAATCGCTCCGTGTAAATGACCCCTGAGGTTTGCAAGGATAACAATTGGTGCAACTCTTTCAGGGGACCAAAAATGCATTCAGATTGTGCCTGGTGGCTAGAGTGCATCCCAAAAATGTTCAAGTTTGATTGTTAGCCCATTTATCATTATTCTCTTTGGCAATCACAGTAGCAGTGCTTCCCAGAGGAATTAGGGCAGAACTGCAGAAGACAAATAATTTACTAGCACTTTGCCTCACTGAGCAGCCTTGTCAGCCTGCCAGGAAGCATCCATTGTAAAACCATACATCTTTGCTTCTCCAGGCACCACAATAACTCACTACATTCAATAAATACATGGAAATGATGTACTTATTGTTGTTATTACTTTTCACACACTGAAATTTATATTCGGTGTATTACCATTAGTTATGTCAGGTTCTGTCGTGATTGCTGCGGACAATATAGCAAGCATGATTATGCCAAACCATCGTCACCATTCAATTTTCATGCAGATCCGGGTAACGATGCAGTTCGGCGGATGCATTTTCATTTTTTGCAGTTTGATTATGGCGAATGAATGGGATAGCCCATCCCAGAATATAAATGTAACCACCCGTCCATTTGGAAATTTTAACTCATCCTTCATGAACCTGGATGAGCAAATGTTTAAATCAACAAAAATAGTGTTGCCTGTTATATCATGTTATAAACCTATATCTTTTTTATGGGTAAATTACTGAAATGTCCTTGTATGTGGGAAAGGAGAGCCACAATCGCTGATGCCCTTTTCAGCTGTTGGAGCACCCTCGCCACATCTGTCACCCGGACACTCGCATGCAGACTTGCCCACGTTACGTACCAGCTCACCAGGCCTTGCCGCTTAATGACACATCCATGTATATAGACACTTTTAATTGCTTTAAATGTCTTTTGATAAGTTGAAATGTGTTTTAAGTTTCAATGTTTAAAGTGTGTCTGAGGGCTAAAACTATCAAAAATGATGTTTTTGTATGGTTGCCTATCGTGGATTCTTCCTTCGGGGTGTTCAATACCACTTTTATTTAAACTGATACCAGTGCAAGTATTCACTCTTGCGTACTCACCGAACCGATTACTGATACCGCCCGTGCATTTGATACAGAACATTTCAATTAACACGATGACAGATAATTGAAAAGATGGACCGCCTCAGTGTAGCGCCAACTACTGGTGAGAAGGACTTATGCAATGTCAGATTTGTTTTTGTCTCGTATCGGCAAGCTTCACGAGTACCCGATACCTTGAAATAAGGCCCCGGAATCGGCCTGAAAACGATACCTGGTATCGGTACTTGCCCATCCCTATTTTTCCTATTGGGGTTGGTTCTGGAGCATCTCCTGCCATCAGCAGAAGTTCACTGTGCTGCATCGCACAAATCAGTCTTTTCACCTTTTCTGACAGTTTGCCCTGGTCGAGGTTTTTGCTTTCCTGAGTAGCCATTGGAGTTTCAAATATATTTAGATGAAATAATAACTGAGAGAGTATCAGCAGTAATGATGTGTCGTGCAAACTAGCACCAGCCCCCTTCACATATCGAAATTGTGCTCTTTAACTGGCTCCATTTTTTTAAAGCGAGTCAGTCGATAATATCCCAAGTTGGCAGCCTTTCCTGCAACGACACCCTCTCCGAGCAGAAAGTAAATTAAATGGGGAGCGAGAGCAGCGTGCCGCGGCAGGATTGCGGGGCCCGAGGCGGCCCCTGATGCTCCAGGGGAGCCGGCGTCCACATTGCCCTGCGACGTGGGCCACAGTGGCTACGGCGGCTGACAGCCGCACGCCCTCGGCGGACGCTCTCGGACCGCTGCCACCATATTCTCGGGGCATCTACATTATTCAAAGATGAATGCATTGTCAATTTTCTGTCTCTAAACACTAGATATGTGCGCCGCTTCACTCTTTCGGCAGCCAAAGGTGAACTCGCCTCCGCCCGCTGCAAGACACTCTCCAAATGAAATCAAATGTTTTCCTCTGTGGTGCAGAATTATTTAACCCTGCAAGATGCTGCTGTGCTCTCAGCTTTTATGCTGTAAAGACAAAAGCTTCGTGGAGGAACAATACAGATAGTTGAATGTGACTATTTTTATTCGAAGGGGGTGGTTTGGAGCACCAAAATGGCCACATGGTGGGTGCGGACTCAGAGAGTGGACTTGGACGATTCTGATACAATGGAAAAAATCGTGAAACGTGGTTCCAATAGGAATGGGACCTTTGACTGCATTTCAGATTGACTGGAGAAAATTGAATAATGAATTACATTTTATATTTTTGTTATATTTGACGCGCCACGGTGGGCAACTGCTTACCCCATACATTTCACAGTGCTTAGGTTGGGGGTTCAAATTCAGGTTCCGGCCTTCCTGTGTGGAGTTTGCATGTTCTGTTTACGCGGGTTTTCTCTGGGTACTCTGGTTTAGATTTGAATTAAACAACTGTAGTATTCTGTGTGTGCGTTTAAGAGGCGTGGCCTAGTGATTGATATTGGAAGATGGACTAGGGTTTGCCCCAACAAAAATCACTGTGCAGCGCCTTAGCCTTTCCGTATACTCTTGCCTCGCTCTGGCCATCACCAGCAAGCACTGTTTTTTTGTTTTGTTTTGTTTTTTCTTCCTCTTCTGTAATTTGAGATCTTTGACAAAAACGTCACTCCTTTAGCCACACCTGCTACCTTTATTACCTCTTTCTTCTTAACAATAGTATAGACGATAGATTTTCCAAACAATCTGTGCAGCGCTATCAAAAACACGAGCATCATTCTCATGTTTAGCTATTTCTCTCTCTCTCTCTCTCTCTCTCTCTCTCAATGTTCTAAACTCCTGTTTTGATGCCAGCATTGTATTGACCCAACGCCTCTGCAGTTTGCAACCAAATACTGCAGTCCATTTTTCCTCATTCGCTCCAACACGTTTACCCACAAAATTGACCAAATTAGTAACAATTGCTTCAGTGATTGATTGATTTATTCTCCACATCCCGTAATACTGTGTCTATAGCCATCGAAAAGTAGTCTCCTCTTGAAAGTTTGTTTGGCTGGCGCTATCCACCTTTTCCCACTGTAATGAGCTATCAGATTAACATGCATTTGCGGGCCATGAGGTACAAATGCACAATCTGATGAGATCTAAGACTACATTCACACTGCAGGTCAATTCCGATTTTTTTATTTTTCCCCCCATATGTCACATGCATGGTTTTTTTTGTTCGGTTTTTTTTTCATGTCAATGTGAACAGTACAGTTCAGATTTTTGTCGAATCCGACCCAGGCCTCTTTCGTATGTGGATATAAATCTGATCTGATGCAACTGCAGTCTGGATCCCCAGGTCGCGCTCATCCGCCCTACATGTCATCGAAAGCCGACAAACATCACAATTGTTCCACAAAGCAGACGCGCACAAAAACCAACGGCGCACAAAGGATCAGAAAACAGTCGGTGGTGAAAAGATTATTTCCAACTGATAAATATATGGGGCCACTAGTCAGTTCAAGCACAAAATCCTTGAAATGGCCACAAAAATGTGTCAGCAATGAGACCTACACAAGGGGACGTGTTTACTTCCGTAAACACACTGCGCCATGTGACATTGCATTTTGTGTGCATGCGTGTCACTTCATTAAAAGTCGCGTTTGTTTAGGTAATGTGAACAACTACTTGAAAAGCTCTGAATTGGGCATCATACCCTGCAGAGTGAACGTTGCTTAATAGCCATATCATAATAAATTTCAATTAAAAATACACAACTCAAAAATGTAAAGAAAAACCAAAACGCATCCAGAATTAATCCTTAATTAGTGATGTTTACTGATCTGAATTTTGGTTGGATTCTGAATCACATAGCCAAGACGTTTACCTAAAGAGAAATATGAATCAAGTTGAAATATGATTTTTTTTATTTTGTATTTTGTGTGCGTGTCTTTTATAGGACATATATTGTTTTTCCCCTAGATATCCCATAAAGTAAGATGCAGTGTTTACATTAACTGAAAAAGTTCCCTCAACTTCCTTCCTTGGATGAATTGTGAACTTTTAGATTGAAGTGTGAAAATATTGTTATTCATTCAGCAATCGTCCTCGTATCGTAAAGTTGCAGCCTACTTTATTGAAATAATGTGTCTGGGATTACAAATGAAAACGGCCCGGGATCATTCTTTATCCAGGAGACAGATTAAATTCCAAAGCCTGTTACTGTAATAGGCACACTTGTAGCTTGCCATGAATTAGAGCTCTAATTATATTAGGTACTATTTTAAACAAAATAACACATTTCTTATGATCCATAGGTGTAATTTATAGCAAAGCCAAATTCATTTTCCTGGGCAATCAATTTTGCGGTGTAGCAGAAGACTAATGTCATTATGGAAAGCGCTGAGAGCCGAGTATTGCACTGAGCACAGGAGGGGTTTTCCAAAGATAAATGAAGATGCAATTTATTCACTTATAATTTCACACAGAAGATGCCGTGAAGGAAATCTGTATGAGCATCACAAGAAGAGTGGAGGTGCTAATCTTCGGCAATGGCATCCAGCGGAGATTTTGTAGTGCGGGCGTAGATAATGTTAGGAGTGAGTTCATGCTTCCTCCCATCACTGAGTTATCTTTCACGAGGGAGGAGCGGAGGAACATCCTGCTCGGGCCCTCCTAAATCACAGCCGCAGGAGTGAGTCATTTATTTCACTTACAATTATATCTATCAGCCGCACGTAAGAGCTGCCGTCAATCCTCACACATCAGGTTCGCGGACAGCGGGCGCCGTCACTTCAAGTTTCTCAGCAAGTTACTCTTTAGCTGCTCACGATTTACTCTGTGGGGGTATGATACAGCAAGCCTCTGTGTTTTACGTTTTCAAGATTTGAAAAGAGATCAAACTAGAGTGAATGCTGGAATGTTTTTTTTGTTTGTTTGTTTTTTTTTTTTTAAATATAAAATCAGGCACAAACGTGTGTTATGAGACGATCGAAAGGAAAAGAGAAAACAATGTAATGATGACGAAAGTAACACACTTCTCTGTCCGGGCTGCTCAGTACAAAACGGCTGAAGCGGCGATGAGAAAGTGAGTCAATTTCACTACAGGGTGATTGAAAAGTACGCAACTCCCTAATTTAAAATACTTTTAATTTATTCATATGTTGTCATATTTTCTGATTTTATTTTATTTATTTATTTATTTTGTGTGTGTATCAATGGGCAGCCAGAAGTCCTGACTTAACACCCTGTGACTTTTTTTCTGTGGGGTTGGTTAAAGGAGCAAGTCTATTCTACCAAACCAACGACTTTGGAAAACTTAAAGGGCGAATACGAGAAGTTATGTCTTCCATCCCACAAGTCTTCCTTGTGAAATCACGTAATGCGGTTCCCAGGCGGCTTGAGAAACTGGTGGCTAATGCTGGTGCCCATGTTGAATTTTAAATAAAACTCCACGCAATACACTTTCTTCTCATGTTAATTTCTTGTAAGAATTATAGTTCAGAAATAAATTACAAGTACTTAAAAATAGAGAGTTACTTTTCAATCACCCTGTATATCGACTATAAAAATTGAACTTCATATTAGTTCTATTAATGTTATGCTGTTAGAAATGCATATTGGTCAAGCTCCCATACTTTTTAAATGTACTTATTTTGATATATCAACTGTAAGCAAACAATGTACATGCAAATATCAAAATATGAGAGCTTGCTGACAGGGTGGACATTTTTGGCTAATGTTAGCATTTAATGAACACCTGGTGAACCTTCACTGACCAACATGATTGAGCCATCAAGCTGACCATGTACTGTTTAACAAAAAGATTTCACATTTCTGAAAGGTTTTTAGATGAATTGATATTTCACCGTGACGGAGTGGACGGGTTAAGCTTGACCAAATCCAACTAAGAGAATTTTGGCTCATAAGTGTAAGTATTTGTTCTGCAGAAATCCACTGTTTCAGCCTCCATTGAAGATGTAACGTCACTGGATACCTCCGACGGTTTCTTAAAGGACCAGTGACCATATAATGACAGGGTGGACAGCAATTTCAGACACATGCAAAAATGCTATATTTTAATGTAACGAGAATATACTTGATAAAAAGGACTTTTTATGAAATTAAATTGCTTGTTGTGGACAAGAAAACTATATGGAACAAAAACCTTTAGTGTCAGTCGATCACTTATTCCAAACACTGTATTAGTATATCAGTGGGTGGGACATGCCAAAATCATGTCGATCCATTGGGAAAACAAATTGCTCAAAACGAAGGCAACACATTTTAAGAAACTTGTCATTGTACTGGCAGATGTTGGCCACTCATAAAAAGACCCATGAGTTTTACTTTTCTACTACGTTTTCATAATGACTCAATGATTCTGATGAGGACACCAAAGGCACTTCATACATGTACACTGTAAGTTCAGGTCCTTCAGCTGTGTTTTTCGTAATGGGAAGAGACACGCCTCCCATGCTGAAGCAGTAATCTCCCTCAGCATGTTGGTAAACTCTAAAAATTGTTCACTTATAATTTTATGAGTCATTTACTTTTTTTTTTTTTTTTTTATGGGTTTCTGCTGTGGCAATGTGCTTAAATGTATAATTACGACAACCTTCGCCTTTGTACGTAGTTTTTTTTTTTTTTTTTTAAACATAACATAAAAACAAAATTGTGTCAGTGGAGTTGCTTTCACAAGTGCTACATGGTGTTCCCAAAAGCAACCTTTTTAAGACATACATCTGTCATTGTGACATTTTCTTCAATAAAAAATCAATGCATTTACCAGCAGTAAGTTGTAAATGAAAGTAACACGTACTTTAGTCATAAAAAGCTGTTTTTGTTAAAAGAATGGCTTTGTTGAGTGAAATACAATAACAATTTATGCATTATATACAACGTTATTGTGCTATTTTAATCTTTATATTTCTAACCCTCTATATGTATTACCCACATGGGAATAGTTTTTGTTTTATGACATCTATATTGTAATATAGAGAATATTGAATTGATCTCGCTGCTGTTGTAGTCAAGTGTCTTCACCTTGCCTTCTTTTTATTGCATGCATTTTTCCAGTCTGACAGCAGTTATGTTTTTTTCAAACCAAAATCTCACATCAGTGTATTTTAGTGAGCCTAACAGCAGTAGATTTAATTTTAGTACTGACAAAACCACAAGTACTCCAAGTCTTTTATTGTGAACGGGTATACAATACATCTTACAAGCCTTTTTTTTTTTAGTATCACATTAAAAAATCCACTGTGGTCCATAGTGTATTTTGCATTTAAATATAATCAATTGAAGTCATCTTCGATTAATCAGAGTATTAAATTGCCTTTGGGGGGGGGAAGGGGGTCACGTCTCGAAGAAAATGAAAATATTCACCATTTCAGCACCTTTACATTAAAAATGAACCGTAATAAATAGGTCACAAGAATATTTTGTCCATCCTTCAGTTCTTGCAGAATTGACTTGTCTTCTTTAAATCTCATGTTGCAGCATCAGTCCTAAGCAAAGTGGACCTCCAGACCACTTCTCGGTTTTGTTGATTAGGGTGGTGGGGGAATCCTTCCATGCGTCCATTTGCAGTCGTAAATGAATTCTTGAGCCACTGCATCCGCACGAATCCCGTTGTGGTTAAGTAGTAGCAGCAAAATCAAAGTCAACACAAAGTCCGTTGAAGATGGGTGGGGGGGAGGGGGGGGGGGGGGGTATTTGTTTTTAAAGTAAGTGCTCCCGCGGCGTGTCCATATTCCACTGAGAGTGCGTTCGGGGGGCGGGGGGGGGGGGGGTGTTACATTCCTCCTCACCTCACAGGATGGAGATGGATGCAGCCGGAAGTATCGCGAGATCTTCCTGCAGACGCCACCCGGATTGAGCGCTCGTCTCACATTCGAATTGTATCTTCTTCTCCTTTTTCTTCTTTTCATTTCACCTTGAGACCATTGCAGTCGATAGAAGAGCAACACAAACGTTAGCCGTCGGTGGTCCTGCACGTGTAGACGCCGGAACAACACTGAGGACCCCTTGTTGGCGTCGAGGCACTGCGCATGCGCGATTTGAGCTCCAATCAGGGTCACAGCACGAGCGCGAGGGCTGAGAAACTAGATCTCAGATAGACAAATATTTATAGGTTTATTCATTTATAGAGGGCGCATTTATACCGTTTTTTTAAAATCATATTTTAATCACAATCTTGGTTTATTGGCGCATTTTACTGCATGCAATACAAATACAACCGTGACAGATCTTCCTTCTTTTTATATAAAAAAAACCCCCAAACAAACAAACAAAGGTTTAAAATGACCTATTGTATCGATACAATACAAATAGAATAGTTCATTTTAAACCTTTGATGGTATAAAACAAATCATATTGGGACTTTCCAAATATATTTCTCAAATGGAAATAATGTGCTTTGCTCGCACATAATGTTAACCAATTATTATGCTGCAGGTTCCCCCCATCGTCTTCATTTTTAGGCTGTTTAAGGAACTATTAAGATGAGCCAATATATTATTCGTGCCTTGCACAAAGCAGAGGAACGATGTACAAAAAATGGACTGCGCTATAAACTAACCTGGTTAAATAATGCACACTGTCAATTTTTAAAATTGCATTTGAAGGATAGGACTATAGTACAGACTTGATTGGCCAAATATTTTATACAGATTTGGAGATGAATTGAATCCCAAATTTGGGGGGGTGGTCAATGTACACGCTGCGTGTTTCTGCACCCCCCCCATTAAAGATTAGCCTGCTCGGTTTGAAGTGTGTTCCTTGGATTCGGAATGCAGATGCTTTGTTGGCGAGGAGGAGGAATCAGCGAGGAGTCTGAAAGCGACGAGTTTATGATTAATGAGCTTTGAAATGGCTCTCCAGGAGCAATAAAGGATGAACTGCTCTCTCTCTCTCTCTCGCATACACACACACGCACATCAGAACACGCACGCGCACGCACTTTCCCTTTCTTGCCCGTCAATACATTGCATATATGTTTTAAAATGCGCCCGTTGCAGCGCGCCGATCAATATGGATGTTGCTCATTCTCCTCTTCGCAATAATCAGGCGGTCAGTGTCGTAGAAATAAAACCCAAATGAAGATGATGCAGTAAGTCCTTCGTACCAATAAAACGTCAATCATCTCCGGGGCCTTTTATGTTTCGCTGAAATGCACTTTACATTGGATACGCTTGTGTCCCATTTATCGATCCGCTTCTCCTTTTTTCGCAAAGTCCAGTGGCGTTCAATTGGCCTCCTGGTAGCCGGCAAACGAAACAATGCATGGGCATTAGATTCATATTCGCAATGAAAACAGACGCTGCGTCGTGTAAATAAAACGGTAAAGTTTGAGCACTTTATTTACAAAATGTCCAACACAATAAAATATAACATTTCAATATCATCGGGGTCTGGTAATTTCATGAGTAACGACGGCAGACAAATGAATAAATACAAAAACCAAAATGACATGCTGGTGTGTACAATATTTGATACTTCGATAGTCTACGATTTGCTTAAGATTCCACACAAGATTAACCATGGACACATAGTGATGCTTATACACTATAAAATGTCCCATTTGTCCCCGATATACAATTAGATTTTTTTTTAATTATTTTTTTTTTGTTCAACAACCCTGTTTTGCCATCAAGTGCACTGATCTGTCCAACCTTACAAAAAAACAAAAAAAAAATACACGTATAAATACTCGCGTATAAACGATAAATAATGTGCAATCGTTAAATAATAAATAGATAAGGGCCCAAAAAACGATTATTCTATAATCATAAGAATAAATAAATACGTTGAGGAGGATGAGATCCTGACCAAAAACAAAACAAACAAAAAAAAGACAAAAACGGGACTAAAAAGTCCTTCTCACTACTGATGAGTTTCTACGTTCATCATCTACAAGTCTTACTTCAAGTCAAATATTCAGTCCCAAATGCGCATTGCACTGGATATATTTATATATTTATAAAAGAAGGAAAAAAAGAAGAAACAATAATTCTCAGACATTCCCCACTTGTTCAATAAACTGAGAGAGAGGGGGGAAAAAATACACAATAATAGGCATATCAATACTGCGATGATAATAATAATAATAATAATAATAATGCACATGACTCGCTCGGAGTTCTGAGGACGGTGAGGTAATAAAACGAGCGCGACGTAATATTGGCACACGCGGACACACACTTGTCCACTTCTATTACAAGTGCGTGAGTTTAGGCGCTTCCTGAATCCTTCCCTGAGTGGCTTGGTGCGAGGTGAGGTCCGTGTAGGTGGGGTGGGGGTCACAGGGTCCGTGGTGGTGGTTCCCCGGGATCTGGGCGGCGCAGCTGTAGTCCACGCTGGTGGACGACGGGTGGGGAAGGTGGCCCAGGTTGAAGACGGGCCCCGACGCTGGCATGGAATCCACAAAGTTCCCTCCCACGTACACGGGGCTGCCCTGCAAGTTGGCGCCGGCGAAGGTGGCGCCGCTCTGCATGCCGTGGTGCTCGTACTCGGCGTTCTGGTAGCGCTTCTGCTGGGGCATGCAGCCGCCCAGCGGGGCCGTGTAGGCGGCCAGGCCGTACATGTTCTGCTGGGGCTTGGAGAAGGGCGGAGGCGAGGGCGCGTCGTAGGCCAGCGAGTTGCCGAGCTGGCCCGAGTAGCCGATGTGATTGGGGCCGCTGAGCGGCGGGCTTCTGTCGGGGGAGTGCCCCAGGGGGGAGTGCGCGATCCCTTTGGACTTTTGGTCCTTTTTGTACTTCATCCTCCTGTTCTGGAACCAGATCTTGATCTGGCGCTCGGTCAGGTTCAGTAGATTGGCCATCTCCACTCTGCGTGGGCGGCAGAGGTAGCGGTTGAAGTGGAACTCCTTCTCCAGCTCCACCAGCTGCGCGCTGGTGTACGCGGTTCGGACCCGCTTGGACGCCGGCCCGGTCGGGCTCTTTTCGTCGCTCACCTCGCCTGCGAACAAAAACCAAGGTCGCGGACTGTGAATTTATGGATGTGTTATCACGTCAGCTCATCATGTATAGCGCACCCCTGGATCCCGAACGCACCGTTGTACACCACTGGGGTTCTTAAGGGCTGGTAGATGGTAGTTCTATATGGCATGCATGAGTAGTATATACCCTACATACCGTATAGCACCGACGACCTCTTATGGTTAATACACAGAAGCAGATGTCGCTCATATATATATATATATATATATATATATATATACAAACAATACATCACATAAAATATATCCCCGAATTTGGATAGTTTAATTATGAGGCACTTCCAAGTATCCTTTGGTTCTCATTTGGTGCTGCATAGAACTGTTGAATCATGGTTGAACCACCAAGAATGTGTGCTAAACGTGTACAAGCAAAAACATCCACATTATGATTGGAGCCTCTATTTTTTTTGTGCGTGCGCGCGCCCAATCCTAATGAGTCGTGGATTATGCAATTAGGAGTCAATGAAAATAAACTCAACTATTGTTCAATTCATTAATAAAAAAAAAAAAAAAAATTGGTGACAGAAAATACTTTCAATAATCTCAACCTTATTAAAAGTGGAGACAATTTGCAAATCTGGCACGGATTTTTTTTTTTTTTTTTTTTTTTTACAGAAACATGAATTAGCCGAACATCATTTGCATGACTGACCACACAAAATGATGCAGCGGGCCGTATCTGGCCCCCGGGCCATGAGTTTGACACATTGAAGTCTCGCCATTATGGTGTAGCATGAGTGTGACAACATGCACAAGCACCTCCATCATACCTGCAGCAGCGGGGCAGTTGTTATTTGTCTTCTGCTTGGCATTCTGCCGGGTCTCCTTCATCCACGGGAAGATCTGCTTGGTCAGGGCGGGCGACGGGTTGCTGCTCCCCGGCGGAGGCTTCTTCTTCTGGGGCGCGGAGCCGTTGGAGCCGGGCGAGGGTGGCTGCTGCTGCTGCTGCTGCTGCTGCTCCCCGACACTCGACACTTGGCTGCTGCTGCTGCTGCTGTTGCTGTTAGCGTTGTTGTTGTTGTTGTTGTTGTTGTTGTTGCTTTGGCTGCTGATTTGGCCCATGCAGTCCCCATTTAAGTCACTCTCTTTGAGGGTCAGTGGCCGGACAGCGGGGGTCTGGATGGGGCACACGGAGCCCTGGTAGTCTGCGTCGATGTTGGCCGCCGGGTAGGACTGGTGGGCGTAGTTGTACGAGTCAGTCTTGGGGTAACCGTAGCCCCCGAAGAGTCCAGAGTTGTCGTAGTATGTTGCTTTCTGCATTTTTGTTTGCTCACTCAAAGACAATCAAGCAGGGAACGTCTCTCCAATGGCATGGGTGGTGTGCTTGTGGATTATTTTATTTTTTTTCTCACGTGATTGGCCTCCCCCACTTTGGCTCCAGTCTGTCACCTATACACCCCAAAATATTTATAAACATAGATTTAGTCATATAAAGTTTTGAAAAACAAATACTTGGCAGTCAATGTGCTGATTTCCTATGATGCAAAGCCAGTTGGGCTCTTTTTTTGTTTTGTTCTGTTGGCCTCACAAAATAGTTAAAGTTTAACTCGGCCTGAAAAAAAAAAGAGCTCTGTGGGGCTCAGAAAGAAGCTGAATCAGCATTTGACACACCAACACACAATGGCCTTTTCACTAATCACAAGCTCTGACAAAGCGCGTCTTGCATTGTTCAACATGGAGAGACGCGCACACTCTCAGCCGCCTTTGGATCACGTGGTCACCGAAATAAGATGCGCTATTACTGTTAATACCAATAAATATAATGTATGTGTGTGTGAGGAGAGGGGGGGGGGTGGGGGGCACAGTTGTGTGTCGTCGGTGTGGGCGTGGTTGGCGCAATTGTATGATCATTTGTCTTGTCTCAACACACCTTGCATAATCGAATACAATTCAACACAAGAAGCCTGTCATTTGCAGCAGTGTCAAATATTGTTGCTCATATTTTGCCCGAATACATTTCAAACCCAGCAGTGCACTTTGACACCACTCATCAGAAAATAACGTTAAATCCGTCATTTGAACGAACATTGTCATTTTAGTGCTATTTGGAAATATGCAGGTGTATCCAATCAAGTCTTTTTCTTCTGCATTTATTAATTTCCTGACTTGCACACAAATGAGTAGGAGTATAAACAGTGTATGCAAATATTGAAATCGACTATTAAAGAGCAAATATTGTGGCGAATTTAGGAGCGTTTGGCGGCTCGTAATCGCCGCACTAAAGTTGCCTCGTAAATATCAAAAGCTGACTGTGGTGTATGTTGGTGGTGGTCCTCGTCGCGCTGCATAACAATTGCACCTGTCACTGTGGACCGCCGAGGCAGAATTTATGAGCGCAAATGTGCGCGTCGGACACGCAAAGCAAAAGCACACACACACACACACACACACACTGACACTCCACTCACAAGTGCAAAACAACTAAGCGTAGGTGGAAGGCAAGGGAAGGAATTTCATAATGGAGCCGAGCTGCTCTTATAAAGCGGGCCCGCTGCGGGCTGTGCAGCACAATTCGTCGGCTGCACACCACCGAGAGGATTTGCGCGCACAAAACCAAACAACCCCCAACCCCCACAAAAAAAAAAAAAAAAAAACAACAACAAACGGGCTCACGCTGAAAATTCGTCGTTTGAGTTGTACATTTTGAAGGCACGTATCTCACTGCGTTTTGTGTGTTACAGCTCCTCGAATTTTGGAGGTCAGTAATTACATTTCCATGCTTCGTGTCTGTTTAGGTCACTGCGGGTTCACTTGAACCCCAAAACAACAGCAACAAAAGGCCGTGTTTGTTGTTGTGTGTGTTACTCACCAAAATCTGCGCAAGTGTCTGCTGTGTCCTTTAAACATTCATCACCGGCCCCAGCTCGACCTGCAAAACACATCATAATATATTTTCTTACTGCAGGAATTACGATTGAATTTAAATAACACATTGTATGTGTATGAATTAATAATAATCAATCGTCTGCGTCTCATAAAACACGTGAATGCAATCAATATTTCAAACAAAAATACAAGATTTCCCCCCCCCCCCCTCTTCTTAATAGAATTTATTTTCCCTATTTAAAAGCCCAGTCTGTCACGTGATGCCTGAAAGACTCGGGGGGGAAAAAGTCCCGCGTGTGCACTTTTAATACAAAGAAGATATTTAGCAGTCATAAGCTGTTTTTTTTTTTTTTTTTTTTTTTTTTTTTTTTAAGTCGACGTTTAATGAACAACGAGGAGCGCTTTTAAAAGCTTGACGTCGAAGCCGAAAGCTGCTCCGTGCACACACGTCGCATCGGCTCCAAGAAAGTCCACGTTTAACCTTATGGGGCTTGAGCATCCAAACGCGGCTCGGACGTGGAATTACTTGTAAAGGCTGGTCGATCTCGGGCTGTTCAAGTGCTTTTGGGCCCCCTGGGCGACTAGTAGCAGACATGCTCGCCTTTTCAAGGCGCAGTGTTCCTCGCCTACGCGCTGCTACGGTAAGTTTGCTGCGCACAATGGGCCCCGACTCCCGTGTAGACACTTATTATCTCGATCAGGACACGATGGAGTCGCAAATTATTTGAAGCCCCCCCAAAAAAATTTGTAATTGTTGTGGTAAAATTGGATATTTGCTTTTAATCTGTGAAATCTAGAGCTACTGTTTTGTAAATTCCAGCCATTAAAGAAACTGAATTGTGTTTGTTTGATTTTTATTTTTTATTTTTATTTTTTTTTAAACGTGATTGAGCTTTGAATTAGGCAAAAACGCTGCGGAGAAGCAATAATGTAATAATGAAAATAAACAAATCGTAATTTTAACTTGTTTTAATTAAAGGCTAAAAATGCTGCAAAAAAATGTTAAAGGTTTCCCTTTGTCCGCGAATCCCAACCAATGACTTGAGGTTTTTTTTTTTTTTTTTTTTTTTTTTTTTTAAACAAAGCCAAGCAGCTCAAACCACATAAATCACGGCAAACGCCATTGTGACGATAAGACAACAAATTAATGTGATTTACGATCCGGGAGTCAAAAAGAAGAAAAGTGCCTTCTACTTTTTCCTTCGCCCTGGCTCGCGTGGAAATGAGCTGAAAAGTGCACCGAGTTCCGTCTCCATCATATTTGGCTTTTCCCTTCCAGAATTAAGAATCTGCCTCCCTTTTTTTTTTTTTGGGGGGGTCGGTCTGCATCCTCCATTGCACGACGACCACTTTAACGAGCGTCCTCCGCCTCCGAGTGGAATAAATCACGCGCTTGCATCAAATTAACCTGCTTAAAGGTTGCTTTTGCGCCATGCAGCTGCTTACCTGGGCGTCAATTCATCATTTACAGTAAAAAGAAAAAAGCGGATAGCGAGCTCACTCTCCGACTCCTTCCCGAATAAATCCTTCAGCTCGCCTTTTGTGTGCAGACAATGCTGTCCTAAACCTGATCTTGCTCTTTTGCAGACATTTCCATACACCAGTGGAGACAGTATTCCCGAAAGAGTGCAAGGACTCGGCTACCAATAAAAAGCCAACATTGGGTATCCTTATTTCTGCACAGCAAGGAGAGGAAAGAGGGGGAGGAAAAAAAAAAAAAAGAAAACCTCGCTGGCAATCAATCACCAAATGAAAAAGCAGGAATTCAAGTGTAAGGCCCCGTGTAGATTTGGGAACTAAACAGTAGAATATTTCGTTTTGGGGAGGAGGGGGGAGCTTTATGATGACAAATAAAGGCACTGCCCTGCGAGATGCAAGCATATTTGTTCACGTGATTGTTCTTCCTCCATCTCACCAATCCATTTGGACAGAAAGGCTGCCGTTTATTTCCTGCGCCCGAATTATTTTGGGCAGGATGAATTTCTTTCACTCCTGCAACGAAGCCAGTCGCAAAACGTGCAAGATTTAAAAAAAAAATAAAAAACAACCTTATTTTACACCCAAAAAAAAAAAAGCACGAATGTGTTATTTATGGCACACAAAATAAATCACATTATCATAGGAAGGCAACACGAAAGGTAAGGCCATTGTTCTCAAGAATGACAGGGAGAAAACAAGTGTGTCTTTCAATAACACAACGAAGGGAGGACAGCGTTTGGGATGCAGGCGAAGGTTTGGAGCGTCGGGCTTTTGTGCTCGCTGTGAAGAAAAAGATTCAGGACTGCTACTGTCGTAGCATATGTTCGCACAGGGTAATAAAAGTGAAAGATTTACAGTTTTCGCCCCCCCCCCCCCTTGCCCCCACACCTTCCTCCCCCCCTCTTTCGCCCTCCCTCACACCCTTTCAGGAATTACTGGGAATGATTTACAAGGATCCAGAAGTGTCAGCCCCGGCCAAGCTTGCACCTCTAAACAAATTTAAAAAAAAAAAACAAAAAAAACATTGCAAATACGTAGTCGATAAAAACAAAACAAATAGTAAAAAAAACATTTGGGGGGGGGGGGGGCATTTTCCAAGTGAATTTTTAAAGGCGCATCCACACTGAGCAGGCATACTGTATCGTACACACCAAACACCGCTATGCATCAAATCATAGTGGGCACACAAGGAAGATGCAGTGAATAATCGGACCTACCCGAGCATCCGCACGTTCGGATGTGTCGCTCCGGACGCTGCTGTGCTGCTTAGAGGCTATTATTGTTTTGTTTTTTTTGCCCTCTCCTTAGGAGGATCTTTTCAGTTTTTCAAGTCTAGATAGAGTCCTCGCGATTAATGACGACGCCGAGCTTCGAGGGGGGCGTTGGGGACCTGCATTAATTATCGGGCCGGTCACGTGATCTCAGAGAGAGGGGGGTGGTGGTGGTAGTGCGGGGGGGGGGGGGGGAATCTTATAGCGAGATGGTGTCAGCGTGGCTTTTTCTGCTAATGCGCCCCAAAAAGACGACGCACTGTGTTGTTGTCAAGAGAAGGAAGGCGGAGGGAAAGAAGCGGAGCGTGAGGCAGCGTCAAAAATGGCCGGATGGTGATCAGCAGCAGCAGCAGCAGCAGCAGCAGCGGCAGCCTTGGCGCATGCTTGTTCTTCCCGGCAGCGGTTGCGGCTGTCATTGGAAGTGGCACGGCGCCTATGGCTGCCATTTATTGGTGCGCGCACATGTAGGTCAGCGCGGCTGCTCACCCCAACATGTGCAGTCCAATCACACCCTTTGCTATTCAATCATATGCGAATATTAATGGGGCGCGCGGCATCCATCCGTCCTCAGCATCCATCGTGATGCGTTCAAGGACATCACTTTGATTTTATTTGAAGGCAGACGAACGCACAAGAGAGCCTGAATTGCATGGTGGATGTGTGTGTATGTTCTTGTTCGAGGCCTTTTGTGTGATATTGATAGGAGCTGCAAGATCTTTTCCGACAAATAATAATAATTGGTGTCATATGAAATCATCTTGAATATGGCATAGTTTATTCATAGATGCATGTTCAATTTGGAGCATTTTCACTGCAGTTTGGGCAGTATTACAAAATGAATGAGTCATCTCCCCGTTTACACTGTTGTGATTTTACAGCAAATAATCACATCCCAATTGAAATAAAATGCATTTTATCAAGCCATATTTAAAAATAAATAAATAAATAAAAAACAGAAAAGTACTGTGTCCTTTACCATGTGGCAGAATTATTGAATAGTCCTCATCGTGAATTATTATTGCTATTTTTGAGGCATTTAGTTTCATTAATATATATATATATATATATATATATATACAATTGTTTTGGGGAGTACAACAAATAGCCTCGCTTCGTGCACTACACTTGGAGGAGGGGGGGGGGGGGGGGGGGGGGAGTGAAATGACGTTCATGCGAATGTCGTTCATCTAAAGTGCATGAGTTTAATTGTAAACTAGTGCTTCCCAGTTCACTTTGACTGGAAGCAAACTTCACTCCTCTCAAACCAAATCAAAATATAATTTGACTTAAAAAACATTTTCACTTCAAGCCAAAGGGTTTTTGTGTCATGTGGCACTTTCTGTCCCCCCCCCCACCCACACACACCCTCCCACCCCCTCAAACAAAAAAATCTTGTTTTAGGTGAGTGAATGTGTTGTTTTGACTGCTTTTGTATTTCGGAAGGAAGCATAAAAGAAGCAAGGGCAAAAATGAAAGGAGGAAGAAAAGAATGAAATAAGGACAATAAGTCCGGATCAGCGTTGAAGTTAAGACTGCGCATAAGAGATGAAACGGGTTCTCATTGTGTAAAATTTGATCTTGCAGCAATTGAGTGGGTTTTATCGTATCTTCTCCAAATGTATGCAATTCGGAATGAATTAACTCGCTTCCTTGTTATGATTTTTTTTTTTGTCCACGTTTAGACGTTTATGCTTGAAAGCAGCCAAAAGGCGCACATTTGTGGAATGTTTTCTAAAAGCGCCCGTGCATGTGGCACCGTGGCGTCAAAATCAAATCCAAATACAAATAATGAATGGTAAATATTGTTTTGTAAGTGAAGCTTACAAACATTTTTAAAAAATTACAAATCATCCATCCATTGCATACTTATTTATTTTCTTTTGGAATGGTTGAATTGATTGAATGAAATCAGACACTTTTCCCTTTCCGACATCATTTAAATGCATAATCAGTAGAAATCTTTATTTGTTTCCAATATACTTCTCACATCCCGATGCACAAATACAAGGTAGAAAGCATGTACAAAAATAAGACCGGTAAAAGACATTGCATGTCGACAATGACGCCTATATCGGAACATCAGATATATATGCTGTGCCTTTTTTTTTGGGTGGGGGGGGATAGAAAGAAGTCCGCTGGAGAAGTCACGCACCGACTCGCTTTGAATGCTTCGAATGCTTGTTTGTGAGGGCGAAAAAGGAGAAAATGCAGCTTGTCCGGCCGGGTCAGGGGTGTCGGGGGTCAGCCCTTGCGGCTGCAGCGTGTCCCCTGAATGAACCTGCCACCAACCTTCGCCCAAAAAACGATCATCTCCACGGGCTGGGAGAGCTTCTGGGCCTTCGCTTGTCTTCAGACAATGGCGGTTAAAAAATGAAATCAAATCTCTCTTTTTTTTTTAAATTATTATTATTATTATTATTATTATTTTAAATAAAACCTGAAACGACACCCCCACTGCTTTTGTGTAACTAAAGAACGCAAAATACATTCTCACATTAAACTAAGACGAAACTTGAGATAAAGCCATGCGCAAACGTATAATTCCAAAAGGTTACTGAAGCAATAGCATTCATGTCATCGTGCGCGCGCCAGCGGTACACGAAAATGTACACTTTTTAAGCAAATAAATAAAATTAAACATTCACCTAAATATCCGCAATATTTCAAACAAATTCGATGTCATGCAGGAAGAATTAAAAAAATAAATTGGCATGCCAGAAAAGGGAAAATATCAACAAAGAAGAATGGCTATTCGTATAAGGAATGCTTGGGAGGAAATACTTAAAAGGAAAAATGCTTCTTATCGTACAAAATAAGTTAAAACAAACGTAACGAAGTAAGAACGAAATGTATGAGTTGCTTTCCTGCTTGCAATTTTTTTTTTCCTTCAAGTGAATTGTGCATTACTGAGAGAGGAGCTTTTTCTTTTTTTTATTTTTTTTTTTATTTTTTGCATGTGTGTCATTTGAACGAATGGCATCCCTGTGCTAAATAAAGCTACTTAAGCCTATAAGACCGCGTGAATCCGCGACAGACGACACTGTTAAATCCACAAAAAGTGGATGTCCTCACAGAGCCCCCCGCCCCCCAATCAAAAAAATAAAATCAAAATCAAAACAAAAAAATGTTTGCTTGAATTGGTGGTGCCTGTTTGCCGGAAGTATGTCGGACCTCTGCGGTAAAATACTGATTTATTTATGTATTTATTATTATTTTAATATCTTAGGCTAAGGTCAATACTGATTTGTTGTTTTTTTTTTGTTAAATAAAAAATAGTAAAAAAAAACCAAAACAAAAAAACGAGTTCACTCCATGCAAAAAGTCCGATGCAAGTGAATTTCTTCTTTGTTTATAAGGAGGTGATGTCAATGTGGTTGTCCTTGTGGAGGCTTTGCAGGTGGCCGGGGCTCGGCACCGACCTGCCCTTAGTGTTCGGCAGTTTGTGGTCCTTCTTCCACTTCATCCTCCTGTTCTGGAACCAAATTTTAATCTGCCTCTCGGACAGGCAAAGCGTGTGTGCGATCTCGATGCGGCGCCTTCTGGTCAGGTAGCGGTTAAAGTGGAACTCCTTCTCCAGCTCCAGAACTTGCTGCCGCGTGTAAGCGGTTCTCGAGCGTTTGGGCTCGGAACCTGTGTAATCCGGGTTCACTGCAAGGGGGGAAAAAAAACAACAACCCAAAAAAAAAGAGCATTATTATTTAGGAAGCGAAATGTGAAAAGTGTTGTTGTTGTTTTGGTTTATTTTTTTCTCCACGCACAAATAAAAGGCAACGCCAGCCAGCCTTGAGCTTTTTAGACGCTCGCCTGTTTCGCGGCCTGTCCCCCCAGCTATCAAATTTACGACTCGTGTAATTGGCAAGGCCTTTCAAAGGCTCCCATAAACATTACACCGCATGATCTCCGAAGTACGGCGGCGCGTCACGCGCGCGTAAAAGGCGAGCTTACCCGTGGTGACGTGCACTTTCTTCATCCAGGGGTAAACTACCGCGGACTGCTTTCCTTGGATGCCGTTCGGGCTCTTTGTGTTCCGCTGTCCACACGTCCTGGCTGCGGCCACGTGGGCCGAGTCGCCCGGCTCTGTCTGTGCGCCGTAGGGGCTCGACCGGCCGGCTGTGTCGTGGACGTGACCCCGCGGCTGCACCGGAGACTCCTGCACTGAGTTGCAGCCGAACGCTTGCTCGGTGTAGTTCTCGCGTGGGTAGATCGCCGGGTGCTGAAAGTCAGTGTCCTGCGAGGGGTTGAAGTAGTCCGAGCCCTGCTCAGGTATGTAGTTATTCTGCGAATATTCCTCGCAGGGAGGAAATTTGGGGTCCACATATTTGGAGTTCACCATATACGAAGTCATGGCCATTAATTTGTGAAGGTAGAAAATACTAATTTTTCTCCAGTTGTCTTTTTTCCTCCCTCCATAAAGCCCTCCTACTTTGGTGTCAACTGAATAAAGTTAGCGGACCATGTGACCGTGCGGGCCAATGGAGGTGACGCTGCTGCTCGCACGGGTAAACATACAACTAAAGAGCAATTTCATCCTCTCCAAATATGCCCCTAATTAGACTCCTGCAGGAAAAATAAACCTTCAGACATCTGCTTGCTCGCACGTCTGCAAAATTAAGGTCCACACACCCCCCCCCCCCCCCCCCGAGAGAACAAAACCACTTTATTCCTCTCATTTAATGCTAAAAAAGAACGAGAGTAAAGCAACCAACAAGCTCTGCAGCCCTCATGTGAGCTTTTGAAAAGCGACAAAGAAGAAGCCCCCTGCTATAAAAGCAGAGTGAGGACAATTGATGGCGACTGTCTTTGTCAAGGGGGGGGGGGGGGGGGGGGGTCATCCAAAAGTTACACCAAGCTCATCCCTTCATCTTCTGCTGCCATGCCACGCAAACAATTGGCCGCCTCTGGGAATCATTCATTAAGCCGAGAAACAAGAGCAGGGGAGGCGTGTGCGATGTTTGCCTTAATCCGAGGATGTCAATACATCGCAGTCTTTTCATCGACCATATACTCCCCTAGAATCGAATCTGTGACTGGACTTTCATCACACAAATTCGGTTCTACAGGGTATATATAGACGACGGGAGGCGTCACTGGTGTAACAACAATAACAACAAAAGCAACAACAGCTGATCTTGCAAGTCTCGAGAGCCAAGTCATGCAAACGTCTTCATTTGGAAACTTTTTTTTTTTCCCCATAGACTTCCTTCCGGTGTGTGTGTGTGTGTGTGTGTGTTTTCCTGCAATTTGCCTGGTGATAATGACCCAGTTATTCAGGCTTCTTCTTGACATTCCTCTCAATTATAAATGTCAAGGGTGGGTTTGGGGGTGGGGGGGGGGGGGGGGGGGGGGGTTAGAATAGTCTTTTAAATATGTTTGACTTTTCGGATGTCTCTTTTGGAATATGAATGCAACAATTTATGGACCTCTTCTAATTAGGTTTTACTGTCATTTAGATTTTAGACAGCCTTCAAATGGTGTCATATTCCATCTAATGTGGGTTTGATTTCATTTTTTAAAAGCAGAAATCCTACAAATGTTGCCAACTTCAGGTTGAATCAAATTGCTGTCCAACATAATAGTGCAACAACGAGTTAACCTCTTTATATTTAAAGTTGGCATTTGAGTTCATTTCCATAGCTAATTTAGGTTTTATTTAACATTTTTATAATGCAGAAATGCCTCAAATCGTGCCAAATTTCCTTCAGTATTAATCAAATCTATCAGAATTACTCATGCAAAAATCACTTCATCTCTTTACATTCAAATTTAGCATTGGAGCTCATTTCCTGTAGTTGTTTTATTTCATTTTTTTTTAAATCCAGAAGCCAAATTTCCCTCAGCATAAATTAAATCTCTATCCAACTTCATAATGCAACAATATATTCACTTCATTAAAATTCAAAGTTAGCATTTGACTTGTTTTCCTATAGCTAATTTGGGTTCTATTCATTTGTTATAATGCAAAAAAATCCTCCAAATGGTGCCAAATATTTCTCAAGACACACCAAAAAAATCAAAGTAAAACTTCTATATAGTCCTCAAATGTGGTTCTGGGTACTCTTTAGCACCACTTCTTAGTAGTTCTATATAGAACCAATCATAATCCAATGGTAATTATAACCTTTGAGGGACTCCACGATGCTATATAGAAGTTTCAGCTTCCTAAAGAACCAGCCAAGTACCGCTGAAGAACCCCAATGGGGTGTAATGGAACTAGGATTCCAATTGAGATACTCTGAAGCACCTTTATTTTTTGGGATTGTAAATGAAATCTCCAGCCATGTAACTCAACCTTAATGCAGCTTTTTTTTTTTTTTTTTTTTTTTTTTTCTTCCCACAGGCTAAGGAGGTCACACCAAATCATTTCCCAAAGTAACCCCCCCCCCCCAAAAAAAAAAATATATATTTCTCAGCCCCTCTGACAGCTGAAAGGGGGCATAACTTGACCAATTCCCTTTTAGCCATTAACTATAAGCTCAGTGGCAGCTACTTAAACAGCTCTGCATCCAAGCTTTCACTCTTACTGATTAATTATTGTATAGAGCAAATGAACCTTTATATATATATATATATATATATATATATATATATATATTGTCATGTTGATCCAGTGGGTGATCAAAATACAAATTTGAAGTCAACGTGAATGTTGTGCCCACAGAGAATTACATTGCAATTAATGTGACTTTCACTGGAAGGAAAAAAACACCAGCAGGTTATATCTATCCATATACCAAGTAATGATAATAATTTTGCCGCCAAATACTCTTTAAAAAAAATAAAATAAAAAGATGCTAAGTAAAATTTCTTGAATGAACAAATTAAAAGCAGGATCAACGTGATGAAACTTTGCAGGGCGTCACAAACTTCGTTCCCAGTTGTTTTAAGCCTGTGTATAAATGTGAAAAAGATGCACCAGTAATTGCACCAATGTGTGTGCGTGTGTTTGTGAGACAGCCTGACCTGCCTTTCACCTTGGCCGCCAGGCCAGCACTTGAGACGGGTCAAAGCCCAAATGCAGCACAAAAGAATGAAACAGTCAGCGTTTTTCAACTCAACACTCAGAGGAAGTGTTTTGGCCTCTTTTTCACTCGGCACTATTTCAGGGATTTCTACATTTGAAGAGCTCAAAATACCACCGTACAGAGAGCAGAATTATTTTATATCACATTTAGACACTTTGTTCAATTAAGTCAACAAGCTACAATGCTAAATTCGAAACATAGCAGTGCGTATAATGTAATTTAGATGTGTTTTCCGATGTGGTCAAATGTTCATCAGGCCTTTGGAGCTGTAGGCCACATGTGACAAATATTTATGATCATTTAATAATAATGTGATTTTGATTTATTTATTATTCTTTTTTAATTTCTCGGTGCTAAATTCATACCGTTCAAAAGCAGAACGTGCATGTACGGGAGAAGCAACGCATGCATAAGTTTAGTTGATCATCAGAAAAACTCAGCTGTGATTTTTCAACAAGAAATTTACATATTTAAGGCCACGCGTTAAATTTAAATCAAATTCGAAATAGAAAAAAAAAAATCCCCATTAAAAAAAAAAAAAAAAAAAAGTCATGCCGAACGTCATCTCCGGAAGCCCCCACTCCATTCCCCCCACGGCAGCCGCCCCCCATTTTCCACGCAGGAAACGGCGTTAGGTATGTGTGACATCATAAGGCCATACAGCAAAGGATTTAAAAAAAGCCGTCTTACCGCAGTGCCAGCGACACACACACCACCATCACCTCCACAAGCTCCACGGCCGACGCGCAGCCGGCCGAGCTTGCTCCTCTCCGGCCCATCTGGAGCAGCTCGCCGATACACAATGACAATTATATTTTGTCTTGTCAAGCCACGGGCCATAAAGCAAACTTTAATGGCGTCACGTGTTTCCTCTCAGCCACTCAGGAGAGCGCGCGCGCGCGCCCATAAATAACCCTCCAAAGTTGCACTTCCGCAATCATGGCGGTGAGGCTACACGGCAGGCAAGGAAGGAAGGAAGGAAGGAAGGAAGGAGGGAGGGAGGGAGGTCACAATTGTCGTGACACCACTGGCAACACGTGTGCACTGAAATGGACACCTTCCATTTAAGCAACCCTAAAAATCATAGTCATATATTATTATCAATTATCTTATTATTATTATTATTACAATTCTTATTAATTAGTAGGATTCAAAAATGTGTCATGAAATGGACATTTCATTTAAGCACCCCTAAAAAAATAATATAATTTTGTCCATTTTTTTTTTTTTTTTTTTTTTTTGTCTGAGTTTGCTGTCACATTTCTGTCGGGCCAGTGATGCATTACTTGTGCACTCACTGTAGTAGTCTCGCCACGCTGCACTATTTGCACATCTGTTGTTGACCAATACTGGCCACTCATGCCAGAGTAGATTCTGCTCCATTTGCACATTGATTCAGGAGTATCTGCAACATTTGCACAATCAACATTGTCACAGATTATCGCACTACTCGCCGTTTGCACAATGGTCATTGCACCGGACTATTGCAATATTAGTCATTCGAACTGCTCTAGGTGCTAGAGGACTCTGCATCTTTTTGCACAATTGTCCAAAAAAAAATACAAAATTGTACCGGCATTACCAGATAACTACAACTGTCTGTTGTCGTACTAGAGCGACAAATTTCTTGCGTGTTTTTTGGACATACTTGGCAAATAAAGATGATTCTGATTCTAGCATTTAATTTATATGTATTTATTTTGTATTATTACTATTATTATTGTTAAATTAGCATGATTCAAAAATATGTCGTGAAATGGACAATTCATTTAAGCACCCCTAAAAAAAGTAATATAATTTTGTCAATTATATTTATTATTACTACATTTTATTTTTATGGTTATTTTGTATTATTATTATTATAGTAGGATTTTTAAAAAATGCATCATGAAATGGACAATTCATTTAAGCACCCCTAAAATATTATTAGCAGTAGTAGTAGTAGGCATGACTTACAGTATGTCAGTGTTTCACGTTTACTGAGCCAATTTTAGAAAAATCTCACTGCACACCACCAAAGGACAAAATGATAAAATAATGATCATCTCGTCCCAATTGAATCACAAATGTACTTAGCGTGCAATCTGGGCCTGCTTCCGAGGAACCCGTGGCAACAGGTGGATACACGGCTTAACTGTACCTTCTGCCATCTAGTGGAAGAGCTTTTCATCCTTCTGCCTGTCATTATAAGTCGCTACCATAGATAGACGAACAAAGATACATTATTTGGAGTAAATGCATAGTACTTTTCGGAGCGATTAAGTGACATTGGAATGCCAAGAATTGAGCATAATTTCCCGAGGCGCACTGATTTCAGTCATGTTAGTCACCCCAAAACGGTGACGCCATTCATGCTTCAGCCAATTCTCCTGTTCCCTGTGATGCTGCTGGTGGTGATGATGATGATGATATCAGGCGCTATAGTTTGTATATTGCACTATACCTCCCTAATTGCCTTTGCTCTAAATTGCTCTAAACTTCAAAATCTCAACCACAATAATAAACCTCGAGTTAAATAAATACACCGCTGACGACATCAATCCAAAGTGTAACCTGTTTTAAAGCTGCTGTCATGCAACACAAGTCCAACATAAATATGGCCAGTGACCGTCCCCAAACCTCCTTTGAGGAAAAAGGCAAGCGAATGTAGTCATGTGACAGAGCTTCCCAGCCAATCAGAGCGCCGCTCCATTGGAAACCGAGGCTGATTGTTGAGCAACACCGCCTTCTGCTGGTTGCTGCTGGATTGCACCTCCTCTTTTCCTCCCCTCCCTCCCTCTCTCTCTCTCTCTCTCTCTCCTCCCCACATCCAAAAGGTATTGAGTGGGACGTGATGCGAGGAGCATGCTACAGGGGGCACCTGTTCGAAATCGAAATTAACTTCTACTTTATTTCGTTGAGTCTTTCTATGGAGTTTTCTTTCTTGCTGTTTGCAGGGGCTGACTTGAGTCTTGAGATTGCTGCAGTGCAGTGTCTGAAACCTTTACAGGCCTTTGTGGTCAAAAGATGTCTCACTGAGCATTCAACTAAAAACGTCTCATAGATATTTCAACAACAAAAAAACAAACAAAAACCTATTACACTGCAAATATTGTGTTTCAGTCAAACAGTGAATCCACGTTTCCGCATTTACTAAGAGCAAATTGCAATCTCTAAGGATATTTGCAAGTTCTTTGTATGGCATGTGGATGTAATCAAAGACTAATACGAATATAGAAGCAGAATTCATATTTAAGGGCAGAAAGATGGCGTGAATATGTGTGTGTGTGTGTGTCTGCAGGCTACTATAGTGCTGGTGTGTGTGCTGTTCTCGCAGCCTCCATTTTGCCGCATTGCAGTGAGGCTGTAAATACTTTCGCAGCTGCCTGTCAGGCCGCACTGAAATACTGTCTTTGTTCACTCGGGCCCCCATCTCCATGCATGCAGCTGAAGAGCAGCAGCGAGGGGAAAACGTACACTTCCTCCACAGCATAGAGAAGACATGCACGGGTGTGTATTAATATGAAGCAAAACGGGACGACAGTATTTGGGACGTCGCAATTTGCAAGACGGTTCGTCTGTTTGTACACTAAAAGCAAAAAGGTGCTCCTGGATTTACACTGAATGCACACGTGAACTCATTTGGAATGCATGTCTTAACATTTGTCATGACAGGAGAAATCACTTGCAGCCAAAGAAAGCTCTCAGACAGAAGCAATCGATTGCTAAACGCATACACTGTATTGCGTGCGACGTTGTCAGAAATGCTCCTTGTTTCTTCCTTGATTAAAATGACGCTTGCACATTATTTCCCCCAAATATGATGATTATTAGCTCATCCGCAGTGCGTTCAAACGAACTCACATGCTCTGATTGGCATGACTAGTGCAACAGGGAGGTGTCAAACACACAGTCGTGACCCAAAAAAAAAAACAAAAAACAACTTACAAATCGATGGCGGATAATCCATGTTTCGTCGTCGACGTTGGATCTTCAGCGGTGGAAAGTCGCAGAAGTTGACGCTCCTGCACGCGCGCACACTTGCGATCGCACCTCGATCAAGCGAGCAGACCGACTGGCAATTTTTACAGAAAGCTCCACCGCGTCGTATTGGTTTGGAGATCATCGAGACGCAGAATGAGGTGATGGGGAGAGGAGGGGGACATGGGAGGGGGACCGGGGGGGGGGGGGGGGGGGGGCGAGGGGGGGCTTGCTTGCTTGCCTGCCTGTCTGCATGGGAAATGAGCAAAAGAGCCATGAAAACGTTTGCTGCCTCGCGCACATGACCTGTGGCATCCAATGACAGGCCATAGAAGCACATAAAAGCGTCTAGTGCCAAGTTGTAAATTGTCCTCTCACAAAAAAAGGAATTTCCACCGCAGTAACTCTTCCTATTTTTTGGGCGCATAAAGGCGAGGGGCCCCGCCAACCTCCTTTGCTCCTTTCGCTGCGTAAAGAGCTACAAAATCTACCACTTCCCACTAGAAATGCATATCCTGAGCCTAACAGTAAAATGGCCTCAGTCATATTTCAACGTTTTCGGAAAACAAGAAAAAAAAAACAACAGCAGCAAGTAAGAATCCAGTTATACCTCGATTCAGCCTCGACCTGGTTGATTGAGAATCTACACAGATATTGGGGAGAAAAGGAAACAAAAAAAAATATTTTTTTTTTTTTGCAGGCACATTAGTATTTTACACATGTACAGTACAATACATGTATTTTTAATTGATATTGTGATTGTAAGTTAAAATGACTTAAAAGTTTTGTTTGTTTGTTTGTTTGTTTATTTTAATTAATGACGGGAGAGACGGTGCAGTGTTTACCAAACTACAAAAAGACCTCAAATCGTATTTTTGTTCCTCTTTTGTAACCGAGCAAAATCCCACACGAGGATTTACAAAAAAAATAGAAAACTACTTATGTCTAAACATTTTAAACCCGCGCTGTTGCGTATATTTATGGGATCTCTGTAGCTGCATCTTCTTTGTTCGCATTGCGGGCCTGTTGTGTGCGTGTGTGTGTGTGTGTGTGTGTGTGTGTGTGTGTGTGTGTGTGTGTGTGTGTGTGTGTGTGTGTGTGGTAAGGATAAAACTATATTGGGGGTGAGATGATGGACTAGAAGATTATTTCCAAGAGCAATCAGGACGCAGGCTGGGCAGCTGCACTTTATTTCTAGTCTCACTTGGTTATCTTATCACCACGCTTTTGCATTTTATTATCGTTGACTCTTCTCTTTTAGTTAAAAAACCTATATACACGCTTTAAAATGTAATGAATGGTCAAGATAAATAGCATTAATAATGCAACAGTGTTTAAAAAAATAGCACATTCAAAGACTTTTCATACTTTGTAGTCATTTTAATACCTGATTTGGTATTAAAACGATTTCTTTGCTGATTGGCTAATAGGAATCACATGGTTACGGCCTTTCGTGACGGGGCGTCAACGTATGGTTTGTAAGGAATGCTACGTGATCTTTATTCGTGAAAGGATATTTAATAGAAAGAATAGCCATGTTTTGCAGTTCTGCTACATTTGGTGGTTGTATTTCAAGTTAATTTATGATACATTTTCAATCACTTCTGCTTTGGCTTATCATCATATCGAAATCAGACAAAGGAGGAGTCAACCAAAATTATGAGATCGTGTTGGCAAGTAAACTAAAACAAAAAAAAACAACAACTGTAAATTAGCTCGTACTGTTGACAAGCTATATTTAAAAAAAAAAATAAAAAGAAAAAGTTAACACGGCTTATTAATAGTTTACCTTTGCGCCACTCGACCTAACAGTTTATTTTAAATGTGTTTGTCAACACTGTGTCACACATTTGACGTTTAACAAAACAAAAACTAATTACTGGAAGTGGAACGTTTGCCCGGTGATGACGTAGATTTTGTGCGTCTGTTTTATGTGCTTTGTGGGGGGGAAACTTGACAGTGACGTCACAGACAGGCGTGCCAATAAAACTTCGTGAGTGTTCCTTGCATGTAGAAAAAATAATATATGCAGTAATAATATAGCATTGTATCATTATAATAATAGAAAACCATTTTAGTCTCCCATATAGTTAGGCCCCAGCTGACCCAGTGGCCATTTATATTTATTTTCCAGCCGTTTACGAAGTGTTTATGATTCATTATTAAAGTATAACATTTTTGACTTGAGTGTATATTGTAAACTTTAGCATCAAATTTAATTGTTCTACAGAAGGAGTGGGGAACATTTTTTTAGTCTTACGAGGGCAATAATAAATGTATGGGGGGGGGGGAGAAATGCAATTTATTATTTCATCTTTTGAGCTTTGTGGGTGACTTTTTCTTTTCTTTTTTTCTTTTCTTTTTTTATTCCTTCTCTACAAGTTCCTCAGCGAGGTTTGATTTGTTTTTACAATTGCATGGCAGACAAATATCACTAGCCCAGAGGTCTTTATATTTGTTATAGTGTAGCATAATAGCACATGACAACACGAGAGGCATTTGGAGATGAGGCGTGCATGTTCAAATGTGTAAGTTAGCACAGCTCTAAGGCGATGTAGAAGCTGGCAAATGAAAAGTGCATGAATTTTGAGCATTTAGCCTTGTGACATGACCATTCATTATCTTTATACTACTCCATTGGTTTAGATTCCCTGGAACAGCCTAACATTCATCCTCGTTGCAGTCCTCACTTTTATGGCGACGACTGAACGAGTGTTGACCTCAGAACGTGCTCGCACACGCACACTAGAAGCAACTGATTTTATCTTAGCAGATATTTGTAGAAAAAGCATTTGGGCTATATTCAGTCTTGTAATGTAACGGAGTACAAATATGGAGTCAACTCTACTGAACGAGAATATTTCTGTCCATTGTATTCGGTCTACTACTTCGTTATTTATTTTCCTGGCAAATTTCACTGTTACTCAATTACAAGCTTTTAATATAGTTTTACTCGGATACTTTCCCCCCTAATCATCTTCGTTACGTTACATACAAAATGGAATCCGAAGAACTCGTTCTGGGACGTAATGCCTAATCTGCAGGTCTTTAATTTCACCACTGAAGTAAACAAATAAAATTCCATGAAATAAAAATTCTACCCAATCGCTTTTTTAAAAAAACACTTTTACTTCCATACTTAAGTACATTTAATATAAAAATACTGGCAAATCTCAGATACTTTAAGACACTTTAAGACTTTTACTAATATTCTACAAGGTGGCTTTAACTTCTACCAAAGTTATTTTCCGTTAGGATTCTTGTACTTTTACTCAAGTATTGCGTTCAGTATACTTTCTACAATACTGGCTGTATCAGCCTTCCATGCTATATATAGGGTACAGCCAAATATTTGAGCTACCTTTTTGCAAAATACCCAATGCAAAGAATCAACTTCCTGTTTTTGGTAGCTGACCTTATGGGCACGACAAAAATATATTTAAAAATAATGACATCAAAAATATATTTGTATAAAATATCCATTATTTTCATCATCAACGGACCATTTTGAAGTACGTTTTTTCATGTTTAAGTATTACTTGTAACTATTGCCTACTTTATGTTTTACTTTGGTTTGAAAAATGTATGGTACATGGATCATTATTACTATTGGCATTTTTGCATTTTTAACACCTTTTTAATCAACGTATACTGTATTGAAATGCTCCTTTTGTTGCCATTGTGTTTGTGTGGTACTAAAGGAACCACAGCGCCCTCTAGCGGCACACGGCTCCTCATTTTAAAACTCACTGCTCCACGGCGAGTGTATATGCGCAAACGTGAGCCCCAAAAAGTTAGTTTCGTGTCTCTATTCAACATCCAGTCCTGACTATTTGACACAAAACAAAACAAAAGTGCACGTACGCAGTCCAAGTGAAGTTTAGTTTCCCATCAGTGGGAAGCAGTTGATGAATTAATGTGACCATTAAGATGTGGGGGTGATTTCCTGTGCAACAATCCATCGGCCAGACACCCCTGTGTCCACATTTTGATTGTCAGCAACACAAGCACACACAAAAAAAAAAAAAAAAAGGGCCCTGAGAGGAAAAAGGAGCTTTCAAAGGGGCTCGCTTTAATTACTGACTGCGAGGGCCAATAAACTCATTTAGGCCAGACGTCTCGCCATCTCTATAGCTTTTATTTCTTCCTGCTCTAAAGTCATTATAAACCCACAACCTGCACAATGATATCGCCCAATCATAAACGCCCCCACTAAAAAGTCGCCAATGAAAGTTATTTGGGATTAGATGAGAGCCGCTCTATAATCTCTTTAATCTGCCTCGTTTGCAGCACCGGCGACATTCGTATTGAATTATTATTGTCAGATTTTACCCCCCCCCCCCCCAAAAAAAATTAAATATTTTAACTGCGTCAACAACGTTTTTGTATTTATATATCTGCGTAGGTATAACTGTGTTTATATAAATACGTATGTATATATATATGTATATATGTGTATGTATATATATATATATATATATATATATATATATATATATATGTTGATTTATACAAAATGTATTTTTTTCACTATGAAAATACACGCGCGCGCACACGCATAAACACATTGTATGTATATGTCAAATGCACGCATGGCTGTCTCTAATTAAACGTGTTTTCCAACAGAAAGGTCAGACTGCATATGAGCAGTGGAAAACTAAACTAACACACACACGCGCAATGCGCGCACGCCTGCCTTAAAATAAACGTGTGTATTCCAACAAAAAAGTCAAAACAAATACGTGCAAATTATTTTTTATAAAACCATTTTAAGCAACACATACACGCACACGCACACAACACGCGCTTCCCGTTTTGTCACCCGAATCCAGTTGCAAAAGAAAAAGAAAAAAAAATAGGCGAGGAAAATGATGGCTTCACTTGTAACGCGAGCCACACCGTCTCTCGATGTTCGAGTGCTTCAACATAAAATAGAAGAAATAGTGCTTTAAAAACAAACCCCCCCAAAAAACCAACAACGACATTCCTCAGTGCAATCCTATAATTGCTCCTTGCCGCCTCTCTCTCGGTTCATCTTCTTCATTTTCATCCTGCGGTTCTGGAACCAGATCTTGACTTGCCTCTCGCTCAGGCTGAGTATGCGGGCCACCTCGTAGCGGCGGTCCCGGCTCAGGTACATGTTGTACAGGAACTCCTTCTCCAGCTCCAGAGTCTGATATTTGGTGTAGGGACAGCGCTTCTTCCTAGTGGAGCGCGCGTGGATCCAGTTGGCCGCCGGGTTGCCTGCGTGCACAACACGACACATCACATCACATCACAGCCTAGCATGAGCGTACAAGTTTGGGAGCCACGAAGCTTGTGTTCGCCTTTGGAAATATAGTCAATAGAATCCCACATTTCCATCCAGGTGTTTCCTTACGAGCCTCGTGTTGTGCGTGATCCCCCCCCACCCCCCCCCACTCCACCCTCCACCCCCCCCCCCCATCCCATGCACACAAAAAGTGCAGAATCTGGTGTAATAAGTCAAAAAAAAAAAAAAATAGGGAGGGTTCTGTCCGTACTGGGCCGCGGTGTTGTAGTCGGCTGCAGGACACTTTTATGGGTCAGTAAAACATCCCGTTTTACACAGTCAGCTCACAGATGCAGTTATAAATCAGCACTGGGGGCTATTTGCATGCATGCGCTTATACTCACTCGGGTCAACTTGTTTCTCGTCTTTGGGCTCGCTGGGGATGGAAGGCTCGCTTCCACCCTGCGCCCTTTCCGGAGCTTCGGGAAGGTCCCCGGCGATAGCCCGAGTTCCAGCCTCCTGGCCCGGCTGGTTGTCGCTGATCTTCGGCGGGGAAAGCTCCGGCTTCCGGGCGCACGGCGCGCGTCGGCCGGGAGGGAATCCGGCGAAGCGAGGGACGTGGTTGGGGACCGGGTCCATCCAGGGTCGCGCCCCGACGCATCTCGGGTCCGTTTGGTGCGCGAAAGGGTGGTGGTGGTGGTGGTGGTAGATCCCCTGCGGGTGGACCGGCGGCCACGACGCGGAGAAGACGGCGGATTTGGGGGCGAAGTTGCAAGAGGAAAAGTCGGCGTGGTGGTCGCCGGCGCCTGGCGGCCTGCTAGGGGCCGTCGCGTGCGGGGAAGGCTGCATGAAGCGAGCGCCGTACACGTCCTCCGCGTCCGGACCCAGAACCGCGTCCGCATAGCAGCTGGCGACAGACATTATTTTTTGGTTTGTTTTTGTTTTGATGCGCGCTGCACTCAAAACAAAACGACTTGCACTGATAGGGGAAGCTCCACTCTATGAACAATCATAGTATTTTTGCTGGCCTGCGTCTCCACGGATTGGTTACATGGATCACGTGATCATATTTACCAATACTGCCAGTAAATCAAGCCTACCCCTGCTTGTTTTTTTTTTTTTCTTTGATTTTTTTTTTTTTTTTTTTTTTTCTCGGATAGGACGTTAAGGGGTCAACAATTAGTTAAATATGCCACACGCGCAATCTTAAGAGGTCGTTCCGTTACTCATGCACTCAGTAAAAAGCTTTATAGAGTTCGAGAATCCTTGTAAAATAGATGTAATAACATGTTGTAAAAATAAATAAGTATATATTACAGGCGCGCCATTCTTCCTATTCGACCATGGAAACATATTTTCTTTTTTTTTTTAAACTTATTTTATTTCACACCGAGTTGGAAAAAACAGAAGTGAAGTATTAATTGAGAATAATAATAATAATACATGTATTTATGTGTATCAATAAAAGTTTTATGGGGTGCGCGTGATTACACATGCCACCTATTGGAGAAAAGAAAAAGAAAAAAGAATAGACTCCACGAAGGCCATCAGCACGGTGCAATTTAAATACAGCATTGATTTATTGTTTTGTTTTTTTAATGAAACTTTGATACAATACATATGCAAAAACTACACTTTGGACTTTCTCTTGACCGATTTTCAAGATCAGATTTTGTGTTATTAGAACAACAACAACGTGAATGTGCATTAAAATCTCCCCCTTTGTGTTAAATCTATTAGTCCATATACTTGCGTAATTTGATTCCACGTGGCCTCATTTGTCATACTCCTTTTTTGTTTATTTCCATTGTAGTTTTGCAAATAGTTGAATATTTGTGCTAAGCTGTATATTTATTCTTTTTTTTTCCCCCCCCAAATACTAATCATCATTGAATGTGAATCGTACATCACCCATTTTATACATATTTCTATATTTTGGGAAAAAAGACTACTGGCATAAACAAGCAATGTTGATGAGTTTATTGCAAGAGACTGTACATGCCACACACATGCAACACATAACCAGACGTGAACCTTGTTTTTAAGCCCATTCGCGGGCCGGTGGGAACACATTTCTGGTGAGCTAATGCTTCACACTCAAACACTAGGCTGTACAACAATACACTCAAATTCACTGACAACTAAAATAGATTGAACCCTATGCACATTTCTGCAAAAAGTCACATCAAACTGGCCACTTCAGTAGGTACAAGATAGGTTTCATAATGTGACAAGCTGCGTCATAAAGGTGGTATCAATAAAGCCTGTGAAACATTGCATTAGATTGTGCAGGAAGGTGTACCTAATAAAGTGACCAGTGAGTGTCCAATAATTTAATACCCAAAAAGTGTGACAAAAAAAAAGCCAATAAATGTCAAATGCCACAATAAACTGACATAGAAAAGATATGAATGCTAACATTATTGATCAATACTAATACAGGGAATTACAGGTCGTAGTTCAGGAGAAAGCGAGATTACAGTTCAGTTGACGCACTCGACATTCCCGGTTCATTTTCTTGAGCTTCATCCTGCGGTTCTGGAACCAGATCTTGACCTGTCGGTCGCTCAGGTTCACACTCCTGCTGATTTCCAGGCGGCGTTCTCGGGTTAGGTACATGTTGAACAGAAATTCTTTCTCCAGTTCCAAGGTCTGGTGTTTGGTGTAGGGAGAACGCTTCTTCCGGCCGCTCCTGGCCGTCAACCAGCTGCCGGTTTGGGGGTTGTTATTTTGCTCTGCAGGGAAAACAACGATATGCTGGAGCTGAGACGGGATATCACACACGTAGCCACGTATATGTATGCAAGGGACAGCACATGCTCAAAATAGGCCAACGGACTCTACGATGTGTGTCAGAAAGGTTCCAGGACTGGTGTCACAAAAGATTTTCTTCGAACCCAAGTATGAGTCCCCCCCCACCCCACCCCATCGTGCCATTTTGCTTCATTCAGTGTGTGAAAATAGGCAAAAGTTGCTCTGGGCATCTGACAGTCCCTGGCTAAGTGCTTCATTAACATACTCGCCCGACCTGGTTCTGTGTGATTTGTTTTTTTTTCCCTCTCTCTCCTCTTTCCGAAACTCAAGTGGGTCATCATCATGACAACGGAGCTGTGGAGGATCCTGGAAGAATCCTTCAAGGAATGGAATGAAGGCCTGACTTTGAATTGGAAAACTTGCAGTTCTGATTTGAAATCTATCTTTTGTGGCACTGGTCCTAGAACCTTTCTGACACCCCTCGTATTTAAGGCCAAAAAACGTACATATATGTTCCCAAACTGTAAAAGTCAATGTACTATTATACTATCAACCCCATAGGAACAAGCACTTCTAATTATAACCACAATGAAAGTACTCGGACAAAAATAGATGTACAGTATAGCCAGTAAACAAGTCCATTTTGGTGCCTCATGCTAAACTAATGTGAAAACAGGAGTACATTTATTGATTGTCTTTACCTTTTTACGAGGCCCAAAAGTGGTAAAAGTCACATGTTGAGGGGTTAAGAAAAATAAGTAGTACTTTTGAGTGCAAGTTACAATGTAAACTATTGTTTAATAAATAATAATAATCCAAGCCCAAAAAGTGCTCAAAGTCAAATCCATCATCCATCTAGCCATTTTTTGGACTGCTAATCCTCACTTTTAAAAGGGAAACAAAAACAACAACTACATTTTAGGGGGCCAAGCCATATACAAGTAGTCTACACTAATATAGTTTGGGGATTAATTATTTGTTCATTTTCTAAATCCAAAAAGTGTTCAAAGTCAAATGTCAAGGGGGGGGGGGGGGGAAGTATTGTGCCTTAGATGATGCTAAGCCATTGCAAGTTACAATATAAACCAATGATTCAAAAATAGTGCAGGGGTTTGATGATTATTTGTACCTTTTGGTCAGAAAGTGGTAAAAAAAAAAAAGAGTAGTATACCTTTTTTGTATGCCAAGCCAAAACAAATTGTGAACAAAGAAATAAAAAATAACAAAAAGTAGGGCTATTTTAAGGATTGTTTGTATCTTTTCCAAAGTCAAAAAGTGGTAAAAGTCTCGTGTCAAGGGTGAAAAAGTGGTGCCATTGAGGGTGCCAGACCATTTCAAGTTACAATCTAAACTAATTGGGGCTAGTTTGGGGGTTGTTTGTACCTTCTCCAAGGCTAAACAGCAGTAAAAGTCAAGTGTGAAGGCTTAAAGAAAAACAGACCTTTGAGAGTCTACTACCAGTGACATTGCACACGGTCCAATGGGTACATTATGGCCCTTACGTTATAAGTCTCAGCTCATGTTAAAAAAAACAAAAACAGTTGGTTTTTTGCACTCTTATATAACTCGCGGTGCATTTTGGGACCAAAAAGCAGTAAATGTGTCTATACGGCTAAGAAAAAAAAAAAGGTAGGTTTACACCCCAGTGTCTAGCAGTAACCGTAAAATAGTTTCCAATATGTTTAGCCCAAACCCCAAATAACAAATTCGCTTCAGCCTGAAGGTCAAAATTATATAGAGCTCTTTAGGGGGCGGGGGGGAGTCATATTTCTTGGCATGTTACCAAAAAGTGTTTTTTTTTTTTTTTTTTTAAATCTTTTAATTTGTAATAATTTAAAAAAAATATAAAAGGCAAAATTATTCGCCCTCTGACTCGGACTTTTTTGCTTTTTGGCATGATGATCTCACTTCTTGGTAAGATTTTGGAGAAGGGTGTCCGGTCCCTTTTCATCAAACCTTCATGCGACATTAGTCGTGGTCGCGTCATTGTTCCGGATTGGTTTCAAACCTCATTCACTGCTCAGGTGTTGTTTTGTAACCAAGTTGAAGAAAAGAAAAAGAAAAAAATCTGATCTTTCACACATCATCTCGGTTTTTGCTATATTAGATTTTTTTTCATATATTTCAAAATGTGTTTTCATCACTAAGAGTCTACATGGAGCCATGACTGATTTAACAATTTTCACTTTATACTGCACGTACATTGATGACAAAGAAATGCATTTATTTCAACAAACATGAACCCCCTCCGCAAATAAATGTTGTTCCAAAATATTTAAATTGCATTTAAAATAAAAATAAAAAAGAAAAGTTTCAATCTGTATTGCTACAGTATTTGGCAGCAAAATAACCAAACCGAGGCGTCCCCGAGTTTCACATTTGAACAAATGTTCAAATGTTCAATCGGCCCACGAGTGCTGTAGAACGTTTGGTGTACGCGCACGCATGCTGACAATAAGGCTCTCCCGAAACACGATGACCGCGGAGGCTTGCTTGTGTTTTCGTCGCACTTTTACGACGCTGGAGGCCAAACCCACCTTTCCCTGCGTCCCGCGGCCCCAGCAGCTCGGGACTGGACTGCGTCTTCTCCTCCTCTTCCTCCTCCTCCTCCTCCTCCTCTTCCTCCTGCTCTTCATCGTCGTCTTCTTCCTCCACGCTGGACGTGCAGGGATCCGGACTCCCCGCGGCCACGGGGACGCGCGGCGGGGCCTCCTGTGTCGCGGGCTGCTCTTGCGGGGCGATGCGGTCCGGCTGCATCAGCGTGGGGCTCGGCTGCTGGCCGTCGCGCTCGTCCCGCTGCCGCCTCCCGTGGCGCGCGTACGTTTGGCTGAGTCTGAAATAGCCCGGAACTGGAACCTCGGGGGCGTCGGCTCGGTCGGGCGAGTACGCGTGGACGTCTGCCTGCCGCTGGCTGACTTGTTGCACTCTTTTATCGGAGAACATGCAGCAGTCGCCCTCCTCCTTGATGCTCTGCTGTGCGTATGTACACTTTGGACTCACGGGCGCCTCTGCTCTGCACGCTCTGCCCGCTTCGCCCCACCGGTGGGCGAAATACGAGGGGACGCTGGCGGCCGCGCCGTGGTGGCCGAGCGCCCCTCTTTTGGCCAAAGATGGCACGAGTCCGCAGGTTTGCACGGCGTAGTCACGAGACGCGGACGACGCGTACATGTTGTCCGTCCTGCACGCGCCAACGTGTGCGTCCACTAAGAAGGGGTTTGCCGCAGCAGAGTTGCTGGGGAAGGACATTTTTGCTGTCCTCTGGAACCTGACATAGCTGCGCGTACGCGACGACCACATGACAAGCCCACCAATGAGCTTTGAATGTGGCCTTGACACGCAGCCCGCTTGCGCAAAGGCGCAGTCTGCAGCGACACCTAGACCCAGCACTTGAAATTGGTTGCTGAGGGGGGGGGGGGGGGGGGCTTGGGGGTCGCTGGGGCCTGCTTGAAGAGACTGTCTTACATTGTCGTTTTAGACACACCAAAAACCGCAGAGCGTGTGGGAAATTATTGCAAACGCACATTATTCTCGGTTTTCTTTGTTTTCATCCACCGCCTTTTCAGGCCAAAGCCCACAACAAAAAACAATACATTTAGCGTTTTTGCATCGTGATTTCTGCTCAACCCTGTGCGTTGAAACACAGTGGAATACTTTGTGTTGTTTTCTTTGTTTTTCTCCCAAATTCGGCATTGAATTCGGCAGTTTAACACGCTTTGCAGGTAAAGAATTTCGCTACGTTGTCTTGTCTTGACGAGCCGTAACTGAAGGTCAAATGTCAGGAGGGAAAAACTCTTCTTAAATGGTTCTTGGATATTTTTTTTGAGACTCGTGTTTCCAATGACTCGTGTTTCCAATGACATATTAGATGTACGTGGATACAATGAGGGGTTTATTTTATTCCAGGAGAGCAGATTGTTTTGTCTACACATGATGGCGAGCGTATACCGAAAGGCAAGTCGAGCAAATTGTAGGATGGGGGGTCGCTGTATAAAATAGATTAAAAGCCGTCAAAGAACAAAATTTAATTAAATATTGTCCTTATATTAATTAAATCCTTGTTATTTAATCGGAACATTTGAAAAGTATATTTTAAATATACTTGCATTTTTTTTAAATCAATATTTTCTCTCTTTTTGTAGCTCGTAACATTTTCTGAATTAAACAAAAATCGATTATGTTTCAGCCATACTTTTAATTCTGCAAATTCAGAACATTTATGTCAATGATGCGAAATGCCGAACTGTACTGAATAGTTTTTATTTTCCTTTTACATGCGTCACCACACACACACACACACACACACACACACACACACACGCACACACAAAATGAAAATAATAATTAAAAAATAATACGTGTGAGCATAATTGTTGGCTTGGAAGCCACACTTTTTAAATATGTTTTAAAGCAAAATACAATGTCGCATGTTACATTTGCAGTGTGACGTTAAATGAGAGGATTTCTATTCGGAATCCTCTAAAAAAAAAAATAATAATAATAAAATTTAAAAAAATTAAAAAAAATTCCAACATCAGGAACATTTGTGCGTTCAAGTAAAAAAAAGATTGTACATACTGAGAATATTTATTACACTTCTAATATTTGCCTCGGGAAGTACTTCTCTGTACGTTATGTATTATTCACTCCCCAATTGACGTTAAAAAGAAAGTTCAAATGAAATTATTATTATTATTTTTTTTTTTTCTATATCTTTAAACATACGTGGTACAAAGCTGAAATTCCAACCCCAAGGTCAACATGTGTTGAAAGCAGCATTAAGCTGTTTTGTTGTTTGGCTGCCACTCTCCCAAACTACAAGGCTGCCCTCTTGTGGAAGTTTGCAAAACGACTTGCACAGTCGCTCATGTCATTTCACTGCTGGACTTTAATAGCAACGCAATTAACCGCTGCGTCAAACTGATTTCACGCCCCTATCCCATCTTCCTGATAGTGGACGCGGTGGTTAACTCAAATTAAAAATGCATAAACACGGAATTTGTGAAATTTGCACTGGATCATATCTGACCACATCACAATGAGGCACTCACACTCGACGTCCATTGAGAAAACACAGTCCACATCCGCGTTGGTCCATGTTGAATATCCAACATCAATACACAAATGTAAAAAAAAAAAAAGTCTCCAGCTCGTCGGATATTTGCAACTGTACTTTGAGGCAGGAACAGAGAGTCTGCGTGGGGAGAAGTAGGATGGTGGGGGGCTCCAAAGTCCAATAGCCCCTTATTTAGACGTTTACTGCTGCTTTTATGATCGCGTCTAGACGGTTCAAGGTTTAGTAAACAATCCAGTGTTTGTAAGGAGAGGAAATAAAGGCGCGAGGAGCCACATTTCTCCAAACTTTCCCTGTCAGCTGCTTCTTATTTAGTTGAACATTTTTGTTTGGCACATTGACACCACATGACATGCACGCTTTAAATGCACATTACACACAAATAAATACTGTCGGCTAAAATAGTTTGTTCTTGATCGGGTGAGGAGAACTTAATAAATAAATGTAAAGGCAGTAGGCACGACACACTGCCGTTTGAAGTACATGGCGACTGACATGATGCATAAGGGAGCAGTCTTTGGCGTGTATACATACACGTATATATCGTATATGCGTGTTTGTGTTAGAAGAGGGGATTGCCAGTGAAGTACTGTAGACGGTCGCGGTTGAGCTTCTTCTCTTTCATCCTTCTGTTCTGGAACCAGATCTTGACCTGGCGGTCGGACAGGTTGAGCATCCGAGAGAGCTGCAGGCGTTTCTCCTTGTTGATGTACACGTTGAAGAAGAACTCTCGTTCAAGTTCTCGGATCTGGTACTTGGAGTAGGGACACCTTTTCTTCCGTGACTTGCTGGACGAGGCTGGACGAAAACAACAAGATCGTTTTGTTTTGTATTTAAGCAATTCCTTCTTAATTACCAAAATATGTATGGAAACAATTGTTGTTGTTGTTCTCCGCCACTGACAAAGGCATTCAAATACATTCATTTTGCACTCATTCTTATACTGACAGTTGCGCACTTAACACGGCCGAAAACATTATTTTATTCTAGCTCCCTAGTTCCAATATTGTACTACAAAATCATCTTGTATGCTCCCTATTTTTGCAAGTGACGCGTTTTTGGCGCACACAAGCACGCCCCCTCAACAATCAATATGCACTTAAGGCGAGTTCTCATTATATTTCCATCTCCAAGTCACTGTTTTTTTGTTTGTTTGTTTGTTTTTTGTTTTTGTTTTTTTGTTTGCAGAGAAGCATGCATATTTAACAGGGCCGCCGGATGCTATTAAGTGAGGCTGTTTCCCATTGGTTCCCCAGCACAACAATATGAGATTGCCATCAGTAATCCATTTATCTTGCCGCTATTTTTACACAGCTGAAGATGTTTGCAGATATACTTGACAGCACTGTCAGAAATTCATGACTGCACTGCAAATGACACGAGCCCGCACGTATTTGCATTCTTTCAGACGTCTTTGACACTTTGTAGACATATGGACGCCTAAAGTGACCAAAAGGGGCACTTAAAATTTGGAACGAGTTCCAAATAAGTGCATTTGACTATTCCCACGAGTAAAATGCACTTATTTTGCACAAGTTAACCAAAAGGTGCACCATAATAAAAGAATAGCGCTGGTAATTGCAATTCAAAACACGTATTTAGCATTATTTTATACGTGCGTGACACTTTTGTTGTAGACATAAGAATGTACACTGGTCACTTAGATAAAAACATTATTTACAGGAAATGACACCATTCCGCTGGCTCTTGTTTCTACGCACGTGACGCAAGCTCGCAAGCATGCGCAAACAACATGACTAAATCAATCTTCTCCCTCTCCCAGTAATGAGTTGATCTCTTCCAATTCAACTCCATTCCACTTATTTTGTCCCCTGTTGCACGCATATGGCGCTGCTTATTTACGGATGTCCACTTAACATGACCAAAAGGTGCACTTCAATGAGGGCTTTTCACGCTTTATTTCACCAGCTCACTAAGGGAAGATCGCCACAGGAAATGACACGAAAAGACAACAATTGTGCTTCTATAACCACAATTTGTGATCAGGCTAAACACATTTTATTTTGAATGGGATTCATATTATTTTTTAAAGGCAATTCAGGACAGCATATCAGTAAACGGAACCTAGCAAAAAAAGAAAATATTGTCCCTGTCCTGTCCTCAGTCATATTTTGCTCAAATTTGCCAACATTTCGCATGTGAACTTATTAGCACAACCGAAAATGTTTTGTTGTTGTTGTTGTTGTTCCTTTTTATGCGCCCATGCAGTGTATGAGCAAAAAAAAAACAAAAAAAAAGTGCACTTTTATCAAGCTATTCCCATATCAGTAATGAAAACAGCGCTAAAAAGAATTTATCCTCCGCTTACTTGCGGACTAACTCAAATATCAATCCCATTGGTTCCCTATTTTCGGAATGTATATTTCAGGTATAAATTACATTTTATTTGTACGCATTATTCGCAATCAAATGAGTTTAAAAATGTATATGACTTTTACGCACGTACATGACTGCACGTGTAATTTGGTTGTATGCGTGTGGTGTGCAACACAAAATACACAACACTTTGTAAATTGAATTTTCCCTCGAGGAATTATTAATCGGGCGTAAATAAATAAGTAAATTAAAAAAAAATGTGGCTGGTGGTAGAGATGAAGTTAATAGGACCAAAGTTGCATTTCGGTTGTACTTAAGTGCGAATGCGAGCAGCAAAAGATGATGTCACTAAAGCTCAGTTGTGCAGTTGCTAGTTTTGCAGGCTTGGCACCGGAGTGCAGGGCAAGCGTGCGCCCATCGCTTAACAGTTTCCCCGTTGTAAATACCTTTATAGCCGTAAAGAACATCTTATTGGGATATAAAACGCGTTTGCATGCTTATAAAGCCGCACACGGGCGCGCGCGGCCACGGCGAAGGACGCGCCATTGTCCGCGCCGGGCGCTCCCATAATAAAGGGCTCGAGGTATACAACCCACTCTGCTGGCTGCTCTTGTCGCCGCAGTTGGAGGACGAGTCGTCGTCCGCGCTGGCCGCCGCGTCCCCGCCGCGCTCGTCCACTTTGGCGTCTCCGGATGCGTCCTCGCCGCCGTCGCTCGTCATCTTCTGCCGGGGCCTCGGCGGCGGCGGCGGCAGCGGCGGCGGCGCCTCCGCGGTGCTTTTCTCGCCGTCGAAGAACTGGTCGAAGCCCTGCGGCAGGACCCCGTTGCGTCCCACCCCGGGGAAGAGGCTGCACGGCGAGCCGGCGCCGGCGTGGGCGCCGCCGTACAGGGGCTCGCTCTTGAACGACGACTGGATCAAATCCCGGTGCATGAGCTCCTCCGAGGAGTAGTAGGACGCGTAGTTGCCCCGGTAGTGCCATTTGCTGGGGTGCTCCAGTCCGTAATCCCTGAAGGAGACCTCCCGGACAGGTTGCCCGATGTTGGCCGAGTAGGGGAAATTCACCTGGCAGGAGGTGTTTTGCGGCAGAAAGGAGGAGACGGACGTGAAATCGGGCGTGGAGACGTAGTAAGTGCAGCTGGGCAGATACATGTTGGACGCTCGCTCGTCGTAGTCCGTCATGTCTGCAGCCGGACCGCGACGGCGGCGGCGGGGAGGAGGAGGAGGAAGTTTCTGCGCGGCTCCGGCGCCTTCAACTTCGCCCAGCTAAGAGCCGCAAACGGGCTCGCTATACATCTCGATCGATTCTTGAGGCAATTGTGTCATGTGATCCCCCAGCCGAGAAATTACCATACATCAATATCGGCCATTAAAAAAAGAAAAAAAAAAAAAAAAAGAAAAAAAAAGCCTGTCCTGAGAAACTCATGTGAGGCCGTGGGAGAGCCTCCATTGGCTCCCTGGATGCCGGGGGAACTCCTCTCCTGCGCCATCATGGACAAGGAGAAGAAGGAGAGCGAGAGGAACTCTGCAATATTTTCATTCCATCTCGCTCATTGACAACAAGTGGCGCTCCGACGAGCGAGCCGTCACTGCGATCCTAGCTCCGTCCCCCCTCGCTTCCCCCCCCCCCCCCCCACCCCTCTACCCCCCTACCCCACCCCCACGCGCGCGGACGCATTGACGTTGACCTCCAGCCTTATTAATGAAGGGCGTCGGAAAAACGCCAAGGCCACATGCACGTCCACGGCACAAAGAGCCGCATGTGATTATGCACTTGAAGCCTCACAGGCGCCGAGGCGATATGATGCTCGGCGCAGTTAAACAAGCGCGTGATGGCTTCTAATTCGACATTCTTTATTGTCCCGTGCGCAATAAAACAGACAATTGCATAAATACAACGCTACCGCCTTCAACCCCCCACCCCACACCCCAGGAGTGAAGACAGATAAGCAATCATACAAGAAATTCACTCTAGGAATATGCACTCAAAGTGCAATTAAGATGCGTGATCATTGTTCAAATAAGAGTGAAGACGCACACACACACGCGCATGATGCTCGCCTCGTGATTTGTGATTCTCAACTCGATATAGTGGTGGGGGGGGGGGGGGTGGGCGGGGAAGAAATACGTATAATTGATATAGACTACAAATTCTTGTCAATTTGGAGGAAATAAGATGAATGATTTTTAAAAATAGTTTCATCTTAAACTGCGGCACACAACACACACAACTACTTTTACGGCTCAACAAGCGCAGTTTATTTGTATTTATTTTTGTATTTACCAGTATTAGCAGGCCATGTTTCCAAATTAGTAGCATCATAGAGTTCAATGGTAACAGGAAAAACAATAATAGTAATAATACAAAATAAAATCATTTAAGGTAGGAATGGGTTCCAGTATTTTTATAGTCATTTTTTTTTTTACTATGTATCTATATATAACTATTATCCAGTGTGTATGCGCTCATGACGAGTATTGCAATGCGTTGGATGGATGACATTATGGGAACACACTATTGTATAATAGCTGCCAGTATGTGTTCCCAAGACAAGAACTGTAATACACGTAGGATGACGACATAAGCAGGAAAAGCACTTTTAAATGGGTTAAAACGGAGGGAATAGTGGCAAGTTGTTTTGTTCGGGTCTGAGGCCCTTTTATTGTTATTGAGGGGACATCGGCTTTTGCGTTCGCCCTTCACCGCACCACCCGCACGCTGTGACGCGCACACACACACACACACACACACCTTTAAGTCGGAGTCTTAAAATAGAATTGCAAAGACTAAAAAAAGCTCAGTGGAGGGGTGGAATTGTTAGCAAGAAGTGTTGCATTTTGATTCCATTGGATGATTGAATTTAGCCCCTTAAAGCTAATTTAGCTCCCGTCTTTTCTTAATTCAGACCGATTGACGGACAAAGAGAAAAGACAATTTGCAAATAAGTTGCAGGAAATATGCTCTGTAGTGCATGAATTCAAATACAAAATTTTAAAAGGACTTTTCGGTTTTTCTAGAACACTGTAATTATTTGTTGTATAATTATTTTCAACACATTGAAATATTTAAGTTTCATGATTTGATATTGCGATTGCCATGCGGATTGTTTATTCTGATTGTTCTTTAAATAATGTTATTTTTGCTCATATTTACTTTCAACTATCCTGTCGTTGTTTGTATAGATAGATAATTGTTAAATTAATAGTAATAATAAATCATAACAATTATTATTGAACCTTTTTTTAGGCAAGTAAAATTATATATATTGAGAGCTATATATAGAACAGTTGAAATAGTCGAAAATCTCCTTGCCTTCTCAAAAAATGATCTCTAAAATAAACTCATTCTATAGAGAATGGAGTAATTGTTTCCCACAGTGTCGTTTTTATTGTTTACTTTACTGCTAGCCATTGTCTGCTCCTAATTTTAGTTGTTTGTTATTTGTAATAAACCTCCACAATGAAGTAGTGAGAAATATAGAGTAAATGCTTAGTGTGTCTAAAAAGCTATACTTCACCCATCCAGTTATGACCTGCCAATGCCGACATTCGGTTACAATGGAAACTAGTCCAATGCTCCATTTAGGGAAAATAGATACTATGTGGATCAATAGTTGTTTACCGGTCATAGTCTGACGGAAATGAAGCCAGTTATTTATCAGTGTCTGGTTAAAGAAACAATAAAAAGAGGATGTATCGTCCGAAGAAAAAAAGGAGGAAAAAAAAAGACACTGACTCATACTCCCACCGAGGTGCTTCAGAATTCAGCATTTTGCTTCATTTTTCAGCCCAATTTTGTAAATTAGACCCCTTGGCCCAAATGCCAAAATGTTAAGACACGACAATCATCTGAATGCGTGGGAAGCAGCAATGCACAGTCCACTAACTTGACCTTAACTTTGTTTTGGCACCCCCACTGCCTTTAGGGCCCTGAGCTTAAATGACGCTGTCTGGCGGCGTTTTGCCGCAATAAAGCAATAAAGTCACAAAATGGGGGGCGGAAACGTCGCGCAGAGGAAGCGAGCCTTTGCCGCAGCAGTAAAAAGTCACCCCCCCCCACCCCCCCCCCCCCCCCAAAAAAAAAAAAAAAAAAACTACTGCTCTAAGGTCTTCTTTAGCATCCCGAGGTCAACACCTCTAAGACAACATTGCACATGCAGACAAATGAATAGCGTGCATTTTAGTCAGCTAACTCTTTTATAAGAATGGAAGAATTTTTTGGGGGTTATTTGAATTGTTTTTTTTCTAGCACATCTAAAATGCAGTCCCCCCCCCCTCCCGAGTATCAGCTTTTCAATTTCAAATGCGTTGATTGTATATGTTATACGTGAAGCACGTTGTGGATCCTCTCTGTAGAAAAGTGCTGTATAAAAAACAATGACTTACTAACTTGCATGCAGCTGCAGTCACCTTCAAGCGACTTTGCAACAGTGCAGCTGCAACTATAGTGGTGGTGTTGGGGGGGGGGGGGCGTGGGGTGTACAAAAAAAAACAAAAGGTCTCATTTTGCAGCGTTTTGTCCTTGAAAGTGACACTAGTTGTGCTCTAGCTCGTTGTGTTTTGTGGCGTGAGGGTTGTGTAAAAGAAGTCGTTTACTAACACTGAAAAGCTCACTGCCATTTAATTTACTCCCCCCCCCCCCAAAAAAAAGGAAAAATGAAGAAATACATTTAGTTATCAGAAGTGCACTCAAAAGGGAATATTTGGTGATCACTACTATTTATTATAAACATGACGTCATCCGGCTCAATACAAATGTATTTCATTTAAACATGTAGGTTAACGTTGGATTAACGTTAAAAAAAAAAAAGCCATTTCCTAAAATAATATTGCGTGAATATAATATTCCATTTTAATTCTGCAAATGTCATGGACAAATACAGAGAATGCATTTCCCTTCGAAATCACCGTTTATTTACACATTTAAAAATGTGCTCAATTATATATATATTTTTTAATCGTCAGCATTTTCCATACAGATGTTTTCCTGTTTCTATATAGAATTTCGTGAGTAAATCATTATCTTTAGCATAATAGCATAAGTCATTTTGAACTTACTGCCACAATATGTTAGCTGAGTAGCATGTAGTTGCCGAAGTCATATTTGAGTGTTTTCAGAAAACGAGAACACCATTTTTAGCAAACACACATTTTTCTTGATATCGTTAGCATGATAGCATAATTACCCAAGTCATTTTTAACGTACTGCCACAATATCATTAAACTAATACCATGTTGCATATTTGAGCGTTTTCGGAAAAAAGAGAAAAAATAAACTCACAATTTTTAGGAGACATTTTTGGCTTTTTTTTTTTTTTTTGGTTATTGTTAAACTGATAGCATAATTGTCTGTCACTTTGGTGTCACGAAAAAATACCAATTAAAAAAATACTAACGTGCTAGCTTAAAATTACGAAAATGTTCAAATATGACGTATAGGGAACTATGCTATTCTGGCAACAATAAAAACAGCAATATGTTTGATAAATTGTGGTGTGTTTTTTGTGTGTGTACATTCTCAGTCTTTTAAGCAACTGGAATGTTATTTGTTGCATTTTTTTAAAATAAAAAATAAATAAAATTCAAAATCCCGAAAACGTTCAAAAATGACTTAGGCAAATATGCTATAACGTTATATGTTCTTCACACTGGAAAATAATTCACATTTGAGCAGCGATTCTAATGTGATCATCAGTACTTTTAACATCCACGAACCGCGTTTGGGGGAAGAAAAAAAAAAAAACAAATAAAAAAACAACAACAACACTTATTTACAATAAAATGTGAAAAATCAAATAGTAAACAAGCATGCATATTTGTAATATACAATCGAAATGGCCTAAACGTGAACTTGAGCATATAGACACACAAGACAGAATTGGGAAAGACGCACAACATGAAATCTAGTCACTGTGGAGCATTTGGGTCGCCTCCAAAGAATCCACCGCCAATTGCGAAATGTCTCCCGTGACGGACTGCAGGGATTGCAAGCATTTCACACGCGTTTATAAATAAAAGCCCAGCCCAGCCCAGTCCAGCCAGCACAGTCGTCGTGACGTGCCGTGACGTGACGCGGCGCTGCTGTGCTGGTCCATGACACATGAGCTGGCTGCTTTTTTTTTTTTTTTTAATTGATTTTTTTAAGATGATGATTATTATTATTTTTTATTTATTTCGTCCATCAGTAAGTAGCGAAGACTTGCTCTCGCATCATGAGTCGCTTCTTCTTCATCCTGCGGTTCTGGAACCAGATTTTCACCTGCTGGTCGCTCAGCTCCAGCCTGTCCGAAAGCTCTTTGCGCTTCTGCCTGTTGATGAACTCGTTGAGCAGGAATTCGCTCTCCAGCTCGGCTAGCTGAGGTTTGGAGTAAGGCTTCCTCTTCTTCCTGCTCCTCACCTGCTGCGACGAGCGCCACGCACCACCTGCGCACACGCGCACACAATTCACGCCGAATTGAAAGACGCTCATGCGTTCTGGATTATTACAGCATGGACTGTGTTTGTATTTATTATTTTATTATTTTCAATGTCAGGCTAGAGCTATCATCAAATATTGCACATGGGTATGGCAAGAAAGGAGCTAAAAGTTTGAAATAGTCAGGCTTTTTAGTAACTGAATCATTATTTATTTAGCATGTGTAGTTTGGTATGTTTATCTATCTGGCTGAATGAAATAAATCCAGGGACTATCTCTCTGTGTTGTGTATGTTTCTATTTGTCTATATGGCGATGGCAAAAAACAGGAGCTATATCATCTAGTTTCTTTACCTCCCAAAAACAGTAACTTCTTGAGATTAAATTGTGTATGAATATACAGGGAAATAATTGTAATAAATGAAATAATAACGTCATTAGATTAGAACGATCATTTAATATATATATATATATATATTTAAAAAAGTTTAAAAACAAGATGTTCTACTGTTTGAGTATATAGCTAATTAGTGCAACCTGCTTTAGTACAGATAACTTACAACCTTCTTAGAGAAGTCATATTACCTATCTAGATCTACGCTTCTAGAGCAATGACAAAGACATGATGACTTGTTGGATGGCTGATATAGCAGTAGAATAGAACATCCAGCTATATATATATATAAAAAAAAGTGATATAGTTTAGAGCGAATATAATGGCACTTGGGTGACGAAAAACAAAGAATTTATGAAATAACTTTTAACTATTCTGTTGAAACAGCATTTAAGAAATGGTGTATATCTATGGTAATCTATGCAGTGTACATCTAATCAAAGGCATGGTGACTTTTATTCTAATTTACCAGGCAGCTCCACTGTATATCCATCTTTAATAAAAATAATAATTTCAAAAAGCAACAATGACGTGATACAGTTGAGCATGAATACAGTGGCACATGGATGGCTAAAAGGAGCTTAAAAATAGAAGAGAATGATTTAATACCATTTGTTGGAGCTACTATAAATATTGAATTTACGAGATTAATTTTTTTGGGTCTATAATAACAAGGCATTCTATTGTTTGACTAATTCGTCCAACCTTTATCTTTTGTATTGGATTTCTTGCAACTTTCTCTCAGAAACTTCTCATCTGTCTATCTATCCATCCATCCATCCATCTATCCATCTATCCATCTATCCATCCGCTTTACTATAGCAGTTATACATATATCTATGATGGAAAAGACATTATACAGTTCGAGACAATGTATTGGCACATGGGTGGCTAAAATGAGCCGAATACAAGATTTGAAACCAAAAAAATCGAATCCCATTGGTGGGAAATGAGTACACTATTTCATAAAAGAATGTTTTGTCCATAAAAATAAGATTATCTATAATTTGAATGACTACAGATTTCTAACAGCCTATTTGCAGAAGTATAAGATATCTGTGTAGCTGCAGTAAAAGAGAAAATGACTTTAAGGAGCCGAAATGATCCATCACTAGTCTATGTATCTGTCCATGACCTTGAAAGTGCTTGAAAAGTGCTTGAATTTGATCTTGAAAATGGTCCTGCAGAGAATGAGTGGTCCACTATAGTTACACATGAGTTATTTACATCCGTCAAGAGAAAGCAGTCATAAAAGGTTGTAAATAGACGTAATTGCAGCAACTAATTCTAAAAGGAGAGTTGAGCGTAGTTGCTGGAACAATAACATAGAAATACAAAATGGAAAAAAAAGTGCTACTTGACCTTCAGCAAAGCACGTGAGAGTGGACGGAGGCCGAGCTGTTTGGTGCTGCTTGTTGTTTACATGAAGTCGTCGCGCGCACTCGTGCAGGTCTAGATGGCCGGCATGGGCAGAAGCGTGCCCCCCGTCCGAGTAACCCCGCTGGCCCCCGCCGTGGCCTTGCAGCTCCTCGGCGTAAACGTCGTGAGCCGCGCCCGACTGTGGCGCCTTGCGGTCTGGGCCCTGGGGGCACCGAGGTGCCGGCTCTGCCCCGGGAGACTTGGCCGGGTTGCCGGTGGTGGTGGTGGTGGTGGTGGTGTTGTTGTTGGAGCGAAACGTCGGGCAGTAGGTTCCGAAGGCGCGGCTCTGCGCGGGCGTCCCGGACGCGCACGGACTTGACGCGGGCCACGGGAGCGTGCACAGCTCTGGCCTCCTGTTGTAAGGGATGTGGTGGTGGTGGTGGTGGTGGTGGTGGTGGGGGTGGTGAGGATGGTGAGGGTGGTGGTGGGGGTGCAGCGGGGGCATGTGCGCCCCGGCGTTGCCGCCCCGCAAGTTGGACAAGTAGAGCGTCTCGGGAGTCGGGGCCAAATTCAACAGAGGTCCGACGTAGCCCGGCGGGCTCAGAGGGTTCCGTTCGCACATTGCCATGGAGCTCGCCTCGCCTCGCCTCGCCGCGCCGCACGCTGCTCCCGAAGCTCCTTAGCAACTTCTCAAGACGAACGGCTAGCTAATTGGTGATTTGTCAACCCGCGCCCACGTGATATGCAAAGTGCACATGCACGGCAGCCCCACCCTGCGCGGAGCCCCAAATAGAGCGCGACCGATGATGCGCACCGTGTGCCCGCATGCATTCTTCCATGTTCACCTTTTTTTTTTTTTTTTTTTTGGGGTCTGATTTATGGACATTAAGCGCCGTAAAGCCTCAATGAGAGGAGCAAGAGCATTTTGACTTGGGAGACGCATGAGAGCACGACCTTGCTTACAAATACTCAAAGTAGTAGACCGACTGAAACATTCATGCTAATACTGTCAAAACACAAGACATTTTGAGTCACACCCACATTTTATTTCATGATATTTCTTTTATATATATATATATATATATATATATATATATATATATATATATATATATATATATATATATATATATATATATATATAATGAAATAGTGAAAGCAATGCACTTGTTTTGGCTTTGGGGATTTGCTTGATTTGGATGTGACTTGATTAATTTTTCTTTTTCTTTCTTGCATTAGATCTAAAACGCACCCCACCCTTAATACTACGTATGTGTAGCACTTTGAGAGTTCTCTCAATGAAAAGTGTCAGATAAATAAAATGTAATTATACTCGTATTGGTAGTTCCCACAATAATAATAACATATGCAAATGTTCCTTAAAACCACATACGACGCACTTTGTGAGTCCTCTCTGTGAAAAGCAAAATGCGCTTCCACTTATTGACTTCTAAAGTTATAGTTACCTTAAATAATAGTCATTTCGGTAGTTTGGATTAAAAACGACACCCCACAAGAATGGCAATAACTCCAACTCCGCTGTCCACCATTTTCCTTCAAAGCGCGCATGTGGAGCACTTTGTGAAAACAGCCATATCAATAAAATGTACTTATACTTACTTACGTCTGATGTCAAAGTTAGGAAATAATACTCATTTTGGTAGTTTTTAATGTCAAAGTATACCCCGCAATAATGGTAATAACTTAAGCATTGTTTCTTAAGAGCATGTACTGTATGTGAAGCACTTTGTGAGTCCGCTCTGCTATTATACTGACTTTCTTCTAATGTTAAAGATGAAAGCAAATAATCCTAATTTGTCAGATTTGATTTCATACGATACTCCACAGTCACGGTAACAACTCCAAATCTCCGTACCCAATTTCCCCTCAAAACCACGTATACGAAAGACGCTTTGTTCTAAATAAATAAAATGTATACTATTACTTTTTGATTTGTTTTAAAGTAACAAGGAAATGATGGTCGTTTTGATCGTTTTTATTGAAAAGTGCACCCCACAAAAATGTGAAGAGCGCCCAATCCCCCCATTCACCACTTTTCCTGAAAACCACGTAATTGGCTTCTGCAAATATGTCAATGTTAAGATAATTATTCGGCATTTATCTCAACTATAAATCGCCAGGCTACTTATATATACGTGCATCTGAATCAAGTTTCATTTAAGTGCAAAAAGTCACCTAAAACATAACAATTATACCCCCCCAACCCCCTTTTGAAGAAAAGCACATTAAAGAAGACATTTTGTCCACTAATTCGATTGTGGCCAATTGAAAATGGACCGGATAATACTCCAAACTAAATGGAAAACACCCGAGCAACTGGAACATTTCAGGAAGGCTTTTCTCATTCAGTGGTCGACCTCGTTATTTGCATTTTTCTGGTGGCATTTTGAGGACATCGTTTATTGAGAATTCTTCTTACGTTGCGCCTTGCGGCATCTGAAAGTCACCAACAATGAAGTCATTCAGCACAAATCTTCCGCTTCCGGCCTTGAGATTGTCACGCACCCTTTTTATTGGTCACTTGCCTAACCCACAACCAGAAAAACAAACCGAATCATTTACTTTTATTTTTATTTTTTTATTTTTTTTTTATAAACTTCCATCCACGAACACTTGCACAGTATGCCCTGTATTTTTTTTTTATTTAAAATTTTTAATTCCGACACACTGGACTTTGTTGTTCTTCAGCCACTGGAACGAAGTCGAGAACATGTGCGTAATTTTCACCATCACTGTTTTCAACTCTACAATAAAAATACAGAAACAAGACGTGCAGAGACGCCGAGCGTTGCATTCATTGTCTCCAAACCGAAAACATAATATCATTTTAATAAATGTAACATTATTGCTAATGTATTTGTTTTCCTTTTCTTTTGCAAAAGCTCAAAAGATGCTTCATTCAACATCCCGGTTGAACCCATAAAAGCCTTTATAGGGGCAAGGAAGGCAGGAAAAAAAAAAAGAGAGGTCAATAAGAAAAACAGATGCACTCGTTGTTTTTCTTTTAAGCTAATGCAAATAAATGAATGCCTCGTGCGACCACAGCGCCGTTGTACCCTGGCCTATCTCAACCATGACACGAAAAAAAAAATAAACCCGACTTTTTCTTGCAAAGACAAAAATGCTGTTTGCTGTTTTGACAAAAGGGAAACTCATAATGGAAGCATTGAAGGACACTTATGTGAAGTTCAATCGTGTCACGGAGCGTATTTCCCAAGGATGTCACATATAATAAACTTGGCATTTCAGGTATTTATTCGCACAAATTGGGAAAACAACTAAGGTCCTTTTTTTTTTTTTTTTTTTTTTTTTTTTGGGAGAAAAAAATGTCATAAACAAATTGGTTTTCATCTAAAAGTAGCTGGTGAAGAAGTGTTGTGTTGTTTTAGGGCTCTTTGTGTGAGGAGCTTCACTGCACTGTCGTTTCCTGTCAAGGAAACTATCCCCTTGCACTATTGTCCTTGGTAATAAACTTGCTGCCTGTGCTTGCATGCATGCTGCTTCTCTCGTTCAAGTTCTCTGCTGCTCTGCACGTCTGTCTGCAACTCGCGAGCACGCACGCACGCACGCACGCGCCCCCACACACACACACACACACACCTAATGTCCTCAAATGTCTTGATTGGCGCCTATAATAAGATAAATTCACGTTGAACTTCTGTTCTGTTTATGAAGATGTAACACTAACATTTAATTAATTTTAGACCCCGAAAACAAACGACTTTTGCGTTAACGCTTTTTTAATAGGATTTTTTTAAGGGTTTAAATAGACTTTTTACAGACTTGTTTGTTGGGCTTTAAAGTTTTACAAAAAGGCAACTTGAGACTTGTTTAAAGGTCTCATCTAACAAGGCTGACACATTTAAATGTGAATCACGCTGTTAACAGATTTTAAAGCCCAAAGTAGATGAAATACACGTTTTCCCCCCGTCGTTTTTACATTCTTTGTCCGTCCTAAAACGAGCAGACAGTTATAATGGGCAACGTTCACATATCCTTAGCCGAATTTTTTTTTTTTTTTAAACGTTTTTGGAAAACAAGACAACAACAAATTCAACAAAGAAGAAGAGTCGAGTTGCCTCGATGATACCATGACCTGGATTACTGAGAATCGACACAGACATAAATAAAATAAAAATAAAAAAGTTTTTTTTTTTTTTTCTTCTAAGCAAGCCCATTGACATGTTTGTTTTTATCCCTGAACGAAGGGATGTGCTGCTTAATTGTTACGGTATTTATTTATTGCCCGCGCAAGATGGCGTCACATAAGTTAAAATTGTAGAACTTGAGATATGCACTTTATAATTTATATTTGTACACGCACCCAACAAATTGTGCAATTGTTAAGTCGCCTTTTCGGCCTCGTCTGTAAATAGTTTAAATAAAAGAAAGGTAAAGTCAGTATAAACAAAGCACCATATAGTAGTCTCTGCTATTTAATTTTTTTTCAGCTCTAGAAATTTGCGTATCGCTTTTTTTTTTTTTAATAAACTCTTAAGTTGACTTGTTTTTTCTCCCGCCACATTTTCTTTACCAGCTCTTGAATTGGTTCGAATCAGATGGCTCTCTAACTCGGTTCAGTTGTTTATTTCCAACTCAAGGCTCTTAGAAAGATGCACAGTTACCATTAAGGAAAACAAGTTACATTCTAAAAAAAAAAAAAAAATGATAACCCTAAAAGGATCTCTAGTGCACTCCAGCACCATTCTACACCGCAGTGGGGTTGTTCAGGGGTTCACTATTTGTTCTTTAGAAAGTGATGGTTCTATATAGCATCCATGATTCTATATAGCAGCATGGAGCTCGATAATTCCCAAAAGTGCTTCCCCTATGCGTCCAGCCAAAGAACAGTATATTGTTTAAATGTAGAAGTTGTATTAATTGTTTTGTGTGTGTGTGTGCGTGCAGTGCAATATACCTCTTCAAGAACTATAAAACAACTTGTCTTATAGATGAGTCACGTTCATGTGAACACGCTAATATTATGGCCGATGAATGAGTGCGTATAACAAGTCGGATGTTTTACGTTTCTAAAGGAACGTCAGGGAGTCAACTAAATCATAAGACGAAGAAAAAACAAAAACAAGCAAAACAAAAAACAAAACAATAATTGTGTTGGGAAAATGGTGTAAACAAAAATAGTATAGCATGAAAATGAACTCTGTAAATATAGAAGCAATACACTGTAGAATATGTATAGGTATATAAATATAGAAAAGCAGTTGTGCCAGATAGTAAGAGATTTTCCAAAGACAAAAGTTACAATCAAGCATAGTGTTATTCATATGTTGTCAATTGTCTTTTAGCATCGTTGTGCGTAATGTGGAGTGAGACAAGTATAGTCCGGTGCAGTGTAGTGAACACCTCGCGTCAGTGTGCAGCCGCCGTTAACACAATTACTAATTGGCTCCTAAACGGACCTGTCAGCACATTATTAGGCCCAATAGGCAGCCGTCAATTCTCCTGCCGCCATTCATTTGTATTCCGCACAGTGCAGTGGTATACGTGCAGAAGTAGCTGCGGCATATTAATAACACTTTAGTATCCCCCGAACTATATTCCATACAAAGTGCTACTAATTCACACATTTAATAGTCAATCAGGAAGAAAGCTGCGTAATGGGCAATGGTCACCATAATGTCTGTCTGTCTATCCATCCATCCATCCATCCATCCATCCATCCATCTATCCATCCTAAAAATGTCCCTCGTGTATCCGGTGATGTATTTTCAACACCCAGTCAAGCATGTTTTAAAAAATGTTTTTTTTTTTATAAGTCTTAATAGGGAAAAACAACAACAGTGTTCCAGTTGGGTGTTCTAATTGTAGCTTGGGACCATTTGTTGAAACAATCAAGGCACTTAAAAGGCTGCTGGTTTGTTTTACGTTATATAGGTGGTGGCTGTAATAACAAGAAATGTACACTAGATGGTGAGCTAACGTAAGCAAACAGGGCTACAGACGCCCTACCAGAAAACAATAATACATTGTAATCATCTGTTGGCTCAAGCCACTTGTACGTGCATCTGAATCTGTAATGTATTTGTTAGGAGTTTACATATATATTCTTCAATGGACAGATGGGCCAGGTAAAGCTAGAAAAAAAGGGTAAAATGTGGATGCAGTAAAATAATTTATTGTAATGATAAAATGATATTTGATTCTAATTTTTAAATGAATATTTTTAAGGATAGATGGGTCAGGTAAAGCTACAAAAAAAGGTAAAATGTCGATGCCAAATTAATGTTCATGATAATGTTATATTTAATTATAATTTTTAAATGAATATTTACAATTTAATAATTAAAAAACAATAGAATGTTAAATGCATCCATGTAATGGTTTATTTTACTAATATTTTTAATATTAATTACAATCTATTAACCTATATAATAAGATACATTAAAATATTAATTTATCCTTCTTTTTTTAGAAATATTACAATTACTACTAATTTTAATGAACCAATTTTAAGGATAAAAATGACTAAATTAATGCAACAAATGTGGATCGTACTTTGCCCACTACTGCATTTGAGCTACAACAATAAACCGATTGGGTAGTGACAATCTTTTATTTATTTAAAAAAAATTGTTTTTTTTTTTTACCCCATCTTTGTAATGGTAACTAAGTCAAATTTTTGTAGTCTTTCTCAAAATTTGTGCAGGTGGCACCTCCTGTTCTGGTTGCTGAGTGTTGAACCAGTCCAACAGTAACTTTATTGAATGTTTTCAGCAGAGATGGCAGAAGTACGAACACTTGATATTTCAGAGTACAGATATCTGTGTAAAGACTGGTAAATGTTGAAATAATGATTAAACTCCTGCACTTAAGTAAAAAAATAAAAATAAAAATACAGACTCTGAAATCTACTGAAGTTAATAGTACAAATAAATTGTTACTGTCATACCATTGGTTTTTAGTACAAAAATGATTGAGTCTTTTCAAAGTCAATGTTTTCAAGTGAAAGCACTTAATGACATGATTTTAAAGCGGTTACAATGTGAATGCAGACACCACAGGAAGAACTTAACTGCCAAGTGGCCTCAAATTCCAACTTGAACACGTGAGTGAAGATGGCGAAGGCATAACAGGTTGCAGTTTTTTCTAATGGCCACTAGATGGGGATGAGTCCAAAGATGTTCAAGCTTGGTTGGCCTGCTGCTTCCGCTCACAGCATTCAACATAAATGCACATTACACTATACTAATAATAAGGAACTCACTACACTTTGACTCAATACCATTGTTTTATTAGTTAAGCAATTTAAATTGACACAGTGAACTCTTGGTTTAAACGTCTGCCTCACAGTTCTGGGGTAGAGGGTTTGAATTTGGAATACTGTGCAAGAATTGGGACGGTGCCAACAGCATTTAGGACCATGAGACCACTTCGGAATTGACACACTGCGCATCCTTACAAACACAATTTTGCATTTTCAACACAAATATAAGAGAATATCTGCGAGACATAGCACACCACTAGAGCAGCTCTCAAAAGATTTCACACGGTCATTAAAAATGTGCCTGCGTCAGACAAATCCTCCACATCCCAGTACCAATACAAATACAGAACTTTGGAAGAAAACACAACAGCCTGTTTTTAAAATGAAAGTGGAATCACTTAAAGGGCCCTCTAATAATCCTGACACCAATTAAACCATGGATATAAACATTAACAATTAACACACTCCTGTTCAAATTCCATTTTTGGTCATTTCAATATTTTTTTTCAAGAGGGGAAGTACTGAGATAATGTGGTCGCACAAGTGCACACCCTCTAATCGCTGGGTTGAGGCTCTGTTCAAAATTAACTAATCACATTCAAACTTGCGTTAAATGGTAATCAGCACACACCTGCCACCATTTAAAGTGCCTCGGATGAACCCCCAAAACAGTTCAGATGGTCTAGTAGGCTTTTCCTGATATTTTGTTCTTTCTAACAGACGCTTTAAGCTTTTATGCCAACAGCCTTCTATTTTGGACTCTTCACAATTCCCTCCACCTTGACTAAGGCCCTAGTGGGCCAATTCCAACTAATAAGGAAAAGGCCCAAAGCATGATGCGGCCACCACCATGCTTCATTGCGGGTACGGTTGTTTACATACACTATCTAAAAAGAAACACGCTTTTTTTCTCCTCACTGTCTGACATGAAATCACACTAAACTTTCACTTTTTGAAGGTCAATTAGGATTTGTTGACTGCTGAAATTTTAATGACAGAATAAAAAAAGTCATAATTTTACATATTTCATTAGTATTTGGTACCATTGCCATTAAACTGTATAACTTGGATCAAACGTTTTTGATATCCTACAAGCTTCTCACAATAGTTGGCAGGAATTTTGTCCCATTCCTCCTGAGAGAACTCGTGTAACTGAACCAAATTTGTAGGCCGCCTTGCTCACACGCCTTTTCAGGTCTGCCCATAATTTTTCAATAGGATTGAGATCAGGGCTTAGTGATCCGTCCATCCATTTGCCGTACCGCTTATCCTCACTAGGGTTGCCGGTGTGCTGGAGCCTATCCCAGCTGACTCTGGGCGAGAGGCGGCGTACACCCTGAACTGGTCGCCAGCCAACATATAGATAATACAACCTTTCACACTCACATTCACACCTACGGGCAATATAGAGTCTCCAATTAACCTACCATGCATGTTTTTGTGATGTGGGCGGAGAAAAGCCAGGCAGGCACGGGGAGAACTTCCCAACTCCACACAGGTGAGGCCAGATTTGAACTCGGGTCCTCAGAACTGTGAAGCAGATGTGCTAACCAGTCGCCCACTGTGCCGCAGGCTTAGTAATGTCCACTTCAAAACATTGATTTTGTCATCCTTAAACCACTATGGCAGTATGGTCATTGTCCATTTGGAAGACCCAGTTGTACCCAAGCTTTAACGTCCTGGCTGATGTCTTGAGATGTTGCTTCAGTATTTCCACGTAATGTTCTTTCCTCACGATGCCATCTATTTTGTGAAGTGTACCAGTCCCTCTTGAAGAAAAACAACCGCAAAACATGATTCTGCCACTCATATTTCACAGTTGGGATGGTGTTCTCAGGGTTGCAAGTTTCCCTCTTTTTCCTCCAAATGTAATGATGGTCAATGAGCAGTATGATGCCTGGACATTCTCAAGGTGCCTATAATTTTTGGAACAGATGAACACATTCAGGCATCTAGAAATTGCACCCATAGAGGAACCAGACTTGTGCAAGTCCACAATACTCTTCCTGATATCTTGACAGATTTCCTTTGAGTTTCCCATGATGTCACACAAAGAAGCAATGTGTTTCAGGTGTGCCTTCAAAAACACCCACGTGTCTCTAACTCAAATGTTGTCAATCCGAAGCTTCCAAAGACATGACATCAACATCTGGGTTTTCCCAAATTGTTTAAAGGCATCGTAATCTTACTGTATGTAAACTTCTGACTTTAAAGAAAGTCGATGAAAATTTGTAAAAAAACAACAACCCTTCTCTAATTATTCTGGCATTTCTCAAAAACAAATAATTTTGGTAATCCTAATTGACCGAAAACAGGAGAAGTTTAGTCTCATTTCATGTCATACAGTGAGCATTTATTTTTTATAGTGTATGTAAACATCAGGTTTTCAACTGTATTTGTTCTTTTAGTGATGATCATATCTTTTGGAAGTTTGGCCAAAAGGTTTAAGTTTAATTTAAAAAATTTCCACACTCGTACGTGAAATCTCTCAAACACATGGGAAAATGTGTTACGGTCTTTTGAAACCAAGGTTGAACTTTTTGTTTGAACAGGGGTGTTTAGACCTTTTATGCCCATTGTTGCTACCATGTGCACCCCTAAATGCCATATATATATATTTTTTTTTTTCAACCTAAATACTCATGACCTGTTTAATGGAAAGGAACTTCCATTCAATTGAATTGAATTAAATGCAAAACGTATCCGTTCTCACTAGCTGACATGCGCTACTTCTACTAACAACATGGATGGAAACAGAGATGCTAATTTACAAAAGCACAGCGTTGTCAACTTAGCCCTTTGGTCATTATATTTAGGGACTTTTCCAACCCTCTGAGTGACTATTTGAAAGAAAAAAACAACAACAACAACAATGTTTAATTCCTGCTAAAACACAGGCAACATGAGCGGAACCATTTTCACGTTGTTTTCCTCATGACAAGAAAGAAGTATGGCGGCAGACAATTGCAGTATCACTCGCAAAAGTAGTGATGTATAGAAAAGTACAAAACCTTTGACCTGTGGTATGAGCTTCCAAGGCAGAAATATTTTGCCGAGGTCGCCTTTCCTCAACTTTTCAACAATATCAGCATACCACAGTATCACAACTTCCTTGGCTCAAAGATAAAGTCGGGAGGTGTAATTGGTTTAGTATGTTTCTGTTGTTGGCGTCGGTTAGGTGTGCACTTTTAAAAAATTATACAAAATACATTGGTGAATTATTTTGCAAACACCCAATTTATGGCTCGCTGGCCCCTGGGGTTCCGGGGACCCCCGTTTGAGGTCCACTGCCATAGATGACAAGCAGCAATAACCAGTGGGCCTTAAATTCTTAAATCCAGACATTGTGATCCTCGCACAAGTAGAATGTCAATCCAGAACTCTGTTTTGCAGTTTTGAGTGACATTTTAATTATTGTTATTGTTTTGCCTTTGTGGTTTCAGAATTTTGACACTAAGCTGCATTCCAGTTAGATCTATGATATTTATCGTGTGACGTAAATTAAGAGTAATCTGCTGTCTCGCGACATGCTTACATTTACAGTATATACATTTATGAACATTATCATGACTATCTTCGATTGCAATGGCACAAAATATAAGATATATTGTTGTGCTATAACCCATGGGCTGCACGGTGAGTTAGTGTGTTAGCGCCTCTGCCTCACACTACTGAGGTTTGTGGTTTGAATCCCTTTGTTTTCTCCCACATACCAAACGCATGCCTGTTAGGTTCGTTGAAGACTTTAAATTGTCAATTTGTGTGAATGTGAGTGTGAATGGTTGTTTGTCATGTACCCTGTGATTGGCTGGCAATCAAGTCAAAATGACTCGATGCATGGAAAAAATACAGTAAAATAAACGAATTAGGTGACCTAGTGATTGCATTGCAGTGAACTTCACAACAAGCAGCAGTTTGGCAGATAGTTTTGCCTCAAGCTGTTTATTCTCCAACTAAAAATAAAACAAATAGAACTACACTTTGTATTTAACCAAACCACATAACTTTGTCTGACCTTCCACTAGCTTAATGGTAACACACAATGCAAAATGCCATAGACAGGGTAATGAAACTAGCATTGATGTCACGGTAGTTATAGGATATTTGAACACACTATGCAGCAGCACATGTAGACAGACAATACTCCCAGGCATATATTGTTTATCCTAATACTAGTTGTAACGGTTGTCTTCCCGTTGCACAATCAAAGTATAATATCTATGTCAGTGTTCTATTGTCCCTTGGTAGCCAAGGTATGCACACCAGAAGGAGGCCCATTGAACTTACGCATGAAATCATAATGCAAAATGGTTTATTTACACTTTAATTATCTATATTATTTTTATGAAGCAAAATAGCGTAGAGTGCTATTTCTCTTATTAAAACACATTACAGGATTTTTTTTAGGTGGCTGGAGTGAATTAATGGAATTTCCATTCGTTTCAAAGGGGAAAGATGATTTGAGTGATTGCCGTTACAAGCGTGGTCACGGAACGAATTAAACTCGTAAGTTAAGGCACCACAACAGTCAGGCAAATTTAGGCCCTTCTATTATATGTCAATGTAAAAAGCTTGCAAGCTGCGTTAAAACCTTCAGGGGGCGCCAGAGGACGCCGATGGGATAATGTAATGATGCCTTCAAAGTCTTTTGGAGAAAAGAGTGCTTTGCAAGGCTGTTAGGATGCATGCATTTCACACTTTTATGACGCAACTGCATTGTGCAAACAATGCAAAAGGGGACAGTAAGATTATGATAAATATTCAATAACAGTTTATCTAAAGTGTATTGAGGATTGGAATATTTTAGAATGCTTTGTTGTAAAAATGTGAAATAAGTAACTCACATTGTGAACTTAGACGAATGTCATAAAAGGGTGGGAGAGTATGCAGGTTAAAAACGAAATTAGCATTCAAATTCAGATGCAAGAAATTGGCACAGCCCCCAAACTAATGGTAAATAAACTAAGGGGGGGGGGGGGCAATAAATGCTCGCATGCAGAGGAGGGCAGGGCCAACAAAGCTGCGAGGGGAGGGAAACAATAGAGAATCAAAGCGTAATAATATTCCTAAATGAAGAGGGAAATGTTGCAGCGCTCATTTTATTAATCAGACTGTCAATGTGCGCCAGCAGCAGCCAGGAGGCCAAAGAGCTGCGAGGGGCACCCTCACCCCTCACTCCTCACTCACTCCTCTTCAATCCTCTTCTCTTCTCCTCTCCTCTTGGATATTATTCGTCTGACCGAAGGCCGCCTCCATCATCAACTGACAGCCATCTCCTATTTATTTGCGTATAAACCTGTTACAATAAATGATCATTGGAGCCGCGTCGGCCTGCAGAGAACATTTTTTTTTATTTTTTATTATTTTTTTTTTTTTATATATGAATGAGATATTGGCGGCGTGCAGGAGAGGATGCGTGGCACGTTTTGAGCACGCTCTCCTCCATTTCTTCCATTTATTGCGTCTTGCTTATAAAAAGCTTTAGAGACATCGCAGAGACACTTGCATGCGGATTGAGCTCCCGCAATCCAAGCGACTTTTCTTCTTCTACTTCCTCCTCCTCGTCCCCTTCATCCCCGCTTGCCTGGATGATGGAGAGGATAAGAAAGGAGATGATACTGATGGAGAGGGGGCTGCACAGTCCGGTGTCCGCCAAAAGGCTCGCGGATTCGGCCGGGAATTCCGTGCTGGAGGCCTTGGAGAACTCCCAGCACGGAGGACGCCTGAGCCCGAGAATAACCTCCGCTTCCCTGCACGGAAGCCTCGGGGACATGCCGAGTAAAGGCAAGTTCGAGATCGACAGCCTCTTCGGGTCACACCAGGGCAGCGAGCACAGCCCTTCGGCGGACATTTCGTCGTCAGAGAGCCGGAAGAAAATGAGCCTTTACTCGGAAGTTTCCCAGGAATCTGACATCAACAGTGATGTGGAAGTGGGCTGCCCCACGCATCGCTCCCCCAGCCAGCACAAGGAAAACAACAAAGGTAGCATTTCATTCTACTCACATTTTGGAATTTGTGCAACTAAAATGCAATATTAGCCCTGTTATTACTATTGTGAAAAGTGTCACTAATGAACTTAAATCTTCTCACTTCATGAATCATCTAATAGTACAAATAAAATAATTGTGAAATAGGCCCAACAATATTTTAGTCAGATTTCCCCCCCCCCCCCCCCCCCCACTCTTTAAAAAGAATACAACCCCAGAATTTACATTTTCTTATTCACACAAATATTATTATTTCTAGGTTATTCAGACTCTGGCTCGTCCAACACAAGTTCGAGCTCTCTGTCCGGTATGAACGGAAACTCCACGGGGGCGTCGAACAACAACTCCAACGCGGATCAAGTCAGGAGGTACCGCACAGCCTTCACCAGGGAGCAAATTGGCCGCCTGGAGAAAGAGTTTTATCGGGAAAATTACGTCTCCAGGCCGAGAAGATGTGAACTGGCTGCTGCTCTCAATCTGCCTGAAACCACCATCAAGGTAACAATCAAAAGAAAAGAACAATCATGCAGAAGCTCCTAGAATTGTTTTATTATTATTATTATTATTTTAGGATAAATTTGTCGATTCTTTGATGATTGTTTTGTGTGTAATTTATTATTGCACTAATACGTTTTGACGTAGTCTCTGCAGTTTGCCAATACTTATTTTTTTATTTTTGTGTTTTGGTAAATTCGGAATGATTTAATTCATAAATAGAATCAAAAGTAAAGCTTTTGGTTGTTCCTGTGGTGGCAGCTTTTGTCAGCATTTGTTTGTTTTTTGTCACACGACTAGTCAACTAAAATGAAGTGAAAAGTAATGGTTTTGGTTGCAGGTGTGGCATTCCCTGCAGCTCGACAGTATTTTAATTTTTTTAATTATTATTTTTGGATGAATAGTGAAATCATGGTGAATTTAAAAATATAATGAAAAATAATGGTTTTGGTTCTTCCCGGTTGCACGTGTGCTATTGCTGTAGATTGCCATCATTATTTTTTGTGTGCATGAATTCAGTACAATCAATCAATAATGAATTTGAAAATAAAAAAGAATGGATTTGGACTTACCTGCAGTTTGCCGGTATTTCCCCCCAATGAATAGCCATCGTGAAAAATAAAAAGTAATGTGTTGGTTGTTCCTCTTTGTACGTGTGGTATTCCTGCAGTTTGGCAGTATTTTTTTTATTGCTGCAAAAGGGTGAATTTAAAAGTAAAAGTAAATATTCTGACATTTCCTCCAGTTTGCACAATTGTTTTTTCCAGGAAAATGAATGCATCCTGATTTAAAAAAAAAAAAAAAAAAAAAAAAAAAGGTTTAAGTTGCTCCTGCTTGCATGTTTTATTACCACCCGTTTTAATTTAATTTCTTTTATTTTCATTTTTTCATGAATACACAGTTCGGGCTGAATTTAAAACAAAAAGAAACAAGTAACGGTTTCGGTCGTTGGTGGACGCAGGTGTGGTTCCAGAACAGGCGCATGAAGGACAAGCGGCAGAGGTTGGCCATGTCGTGGCCTCACCCGGCGGACCCCAGCTTCTACACCTACATGATGACCCACGCGGCGGCCACGGGGAGCCTTCCGTACCCGTTCCACTCCCACATGCCCCTGCACTACTACCCGCACGTTGGCGTGACGGCGGCCGCGGCTGCCGCAGCCGCCTCGGGGGCTGCGTCGTCGCCCTTCGCCACCTCCATCCGGCCCCTCGACACCTTCCGCGCGCTCTCGCACCCCTACTCCCGGCCGGAGCTCCTGTGCAGCTTCCGCCACCCGGGACTCTACCAGTCACCGGCGGGCCTCAACAGCCCCGCCGCCGCGGCGTCAGCGGCAGCCGCCGCCGCCGCCGCTGCGGCCGCGGCGGCCGGCGCTCAGTCCGCGGGGGCTCCGTGCTCGTGTCTCAGCTGCCACAGCAGCCAGGCGGCCGGCGCGCTCAGCTCCAGGGCCACCGGCGCCGACTTCACCTGCACGGCTTCGGGACAGAGGTCCGAGAGTGGATTTTTGCCCTACTCGGCGGCTGTGCTCAGCAAGACATCCGTGCCGTCACCGGACCAGCGAGAGGAGACGTCACTCAACAGATAACTGTAAACAACCATCACGTGGCCCTCTTTTCTCCATTATTATCGCTCACGTCGGCCTACGCAGCTTTATTTTCCACACACAAACACACACCGGCCCCCTTTTTTTTTTTTTTTTTTTATTGTTGTTTTGAAAGTCTGATTGATTGAGCCTGGAAGTCGTTAAAAATGGACCAATGTCAGCCAATTACAACAATTGTACATTCGCTTTTCTAAAACACAAAAGTTAAAAAAAAATAAAATAAAAAAAACACTTTCTAATTTTCCACATCTCCCCCGAAGCAAGTGACGTGCCATTATGTATCATTTGATTTTTTGAAGAAGAGCCTTAAAACAAACACAATAGATTGTGTCAGCATGCCTCAGTTATTATCAACAAATGTCAGTATCTTAACGATTCGCTCTCTAAAACAAAAAATCCAATATTATTAGTTTAAGTAAAAATAAATAACTAAAAAAAAAAACTTGTCATGACTAATATCTGCATTTTCTTCAACACAGGCATTTTTTTTTAGTCATTGTTTTGAAAGTCTCGTTGATTGAGACTGGAACTCGTTAAAAAGCATTTACTAATGGACCACTGTCAGTCAATTATCATAGACACAAAATACAAACCTTCTCAAAATATTAATTACATTCAAGCCAACCCTAAAAAAAACAAAGCTCACATTGTGTCAGTTGCTGAACTTACAGTTAGGTTTATTCTCCACAACACAAACACACACCGGTTCTACAAGTCGTTAAAAAGCCTTTTCTATTGGAACAATGTCAGCCAATACCATTTACTTCTGGATTCAACCCCCCCCCCCCTCCCCCCCCAAATAAAATATAACACACACAGATTGTCTGAAATACCCCCCCCAAAAACACACACACAAGTTGTGTCCGTTGTCAACAAATGTCTGCATCTGAACAATTCACTCCAAAAATCTGCTATATTTTTGAGTTGAACCTAAAAAAACAACTCACATCATCTTTGACCAAATTCCGCAATTTTAAATTTTTTATATTTTGCAGTTGACAAAATCTTCCCAAAATCGAGTTACTTTTATCACAATGTTACATTTTCTATTTGTTTTTAAGCAGAAACACACACCTTTGTTATGAAGCCTCAATCACTGTTGAGCATTTGTTTGCATTTCTAAAGTTCTCTCAATATTCATGTAAGCTTGTATATTTTAAGTTACACTTTAGTTGGTGTTATATTTTAAATGACTCCTTAAAAAACAAATTGTCTTCAAGCCTCAATCACTGTTGACCAATTTGTAGAATTTTCATGTATTGTTAGTCACCTTGCATATTTTTAAGATTCATTTTGGTGAATTATTTGATATATTTAAAACAACCAAACAAAAAAGAAAACAAAAACAAAAACATGTGTTGTTGAGCTAATTTCATTAACGATTTTTATTATTATTCTCTAAATGCCACCAATTGTGTGCCACCTTGCACATTTGAAGGTCAATTTTAGTTCATAGTTTAGTTTAAGAAAGACATCCAAATTGTGTCTTTACGCCACCGTCATTTAAAAAAAACTTTTTTGGGGGGGGATTTCCATAATTGTCAGAATGACACCAACAATGAATTAATTTGCATATATTGAGGCCAATTTTAATTCTTCATTTATTTTAAGTTAAATCTAAAAAAGACCGTCTTTAAGCCACCATAATTGTTGCCATTTTGTTTTCCATTTATAGGCTTCAATCATTGTCCGTATTTTATTTTTTTTATATTTCGAAAATTGTGAGTCACCTTGCATATTCCAACCTGCATTTCTATATATTACTTCTTTTTTTTTTTAACTCACCGATTGTGTATATGAGCCTAAATGATTGTTGCCCAATTGTTCAGAAGTGAATCCCTTTTTGCTTTACTGCACTCAGACAATTCAGCATTTCTACAACTGTGTAAAATCCCCCTAGTTATTCGGTCATATTCTCTACATTTTTTTTACACATGCGCCTGTTCTGCATTTTGTGCATGCGCGCCTACAGGCTGCAGCACATCTTTCTTCACTATACACAAAAGCCAGCAGAGATGTTTGGCAGCAGACAGCATCTTTGCAGCAGCACCTCTGCTGTGTGGGGACTCTTCTAATCAGCTTGCAGGCGCGCATCATTTTGCATCGCCTCTTCCTTGTCAATTCCTCTCTTAATAATGCGAGCATGATGACAAAAATTGCCAATCATGCACCCCAGATTGAGCTCCTTTTGAATAGGCGGCTGCGAGGCAACTGGCTCGTTTTGAGACCCGCTGTCAAGTCCTAACAACCCGCGCAGGGAAGTCATTAGACATACAAAAGAGCCAAGGTGAAGACAAAGAAAATTCTGTATATATGGTTAATAAGTCACCGGTGAAGGCTTGCAAATATGAGGCCCAAAATACGACGAGGTGGAAGCTCACGAATGTGTTTTTCTGGATGAAAGTACCTCGATAAAACCCCCTGTTTTTTTGTTTTGTTTTGTTTTGTTTTTACAGTCAAGGCCACACTAGACACACACAGGAGATCCTCACCACACATACACAAGGCGACACATTCTGATGAATTCGTCAGTGCCATTTTATTTGTTCCTATGTGGGACATCACCGATTATGCTAATGATAAAAGATGTGAATTGTAAATTGTGGACTATTTTGAAAATATGACTTGTCCTGCTGATGGCTGAGTTATTGGGGGGCGGGGGGCGGGGGGGAATGCTTCATAAATGTGGACGAATGATTGTTTTTGTTTAATTTTGTGTGACTTTTTGAATGTTGTTAATGTTGAAAACACTGGATGTGAGTCAACCGCACCAATCACCCTGCGAAAATCAGCATTTTTGTGCAAAATTACAAAAGACTGAAGATTTTTTTTTTTTTGTAAAAGTCCACTCAAGGCTTTGTTTTTAATGTCTGATAAAAGAGCACTGACATGAATGAAATTAATATTGACCTTTTTACCTTCTGGGGTCTCTATAACTATCGCTGTATTTAAAATATCAATGACTGTATGGATTTAAATATTTGAACTTGGAAAAAAAACGTGCAATATGAAATGTAAATCTTATTTATTGATCGTGTTTGTTCTTGGCAAAAAAAATAAATCGAAACTCTTCAGACACTTCCATCTCTCTGATAGACTGCATGAAACATTTTATTTACAGCATACAATCTCAATTTATTTGCATGGCGTGACACAGTTCCATCGTAGGCTACTGTTAATTATAAACGTATGCAAATGTTGGAACAGGGGGCCTTCGATGAGGGGTCACTCCAACCCCATCATTTGCCATTATTTTGTACATTACCTCTAAATGATACTGTCTGAGCTTGTCGTTAATTACGCGGAGTTCCAATATAGGCGCAACATGCAGCAGAATGGCCCCCGGGGACTTGAAGATAAGTTGCTTTTTTTTTTTTTGAACGTGCCCATTTAAGAAGCAGGATTTAGGGGGCTGCGAACATTGGCGTGATGTATCGCCGTGTTTGCTGTCGCTTTAAAGCGAGCCTTGCATTGATATTGTGGGGGTGTGGGGGGGGGGGGGGTGCATAGAGAGGCCGCAGCCACAATAACGCCATTAGTTTTGCATCCAGGAGAAAAAGAGAGGAAGAGGGGGGGGGGGAAAATGCATCATAACGCTTTCGAGTGCCTGTCACCTTCACTGAATGTTTTTTTGACACGGGAATAAATCTCTGGCTTGTTTAATATTCTGCTATATTCCGCTTTATTTGGGCGCTAATAGAAAAACCAAATGAAATGTCCACACGCAGCAGCCGAGATCGCAATGCGAGGATCGATGATGCAGCCTCTGCTGTCCAATCAGACCGCCACTTAATTGACTGTATTTTCAGGGTAATTGAACTGCTTGTTGTAAATGGAGGGATTTTATAGAAACGACATGAAATGTGCGTTTACTGACATTCAACGCGTCTTTTGACATTGATTATCTGATCAGCGCCGTGTCACGCTCACCTCCAATTCTTCATTACACACTGTTTATGAGCTGTTACTGCACAACTCGCTTGTTCCACTGTGATTGATTGCCTTATTAACGCGTGTTCTTGTAAGTGTGACCGGACTGATTACGATGCATATGTTTAGAATAATGTTTCATTTAGCTGACTGCGAGTAATGCGGGGTGACAGCTGCTGCGGGAGGACAAAAAGAGAGTGGGGAGGGGAGGGGAAACTACAGGGAGCAAGCGGGGCCAAAACGCGTTTAAGGTGGGGACCACAATGGCCACGTGCAGCAGCTACTACACGAGCAAGTGGCAACTCACTGTAATTGTGGCTAAACTCTCAAATATGGTTTGGTTTTTTTTTTTTGGTTTCCTATGTCCGATTCTTGAAATGGATGTTCACATCTGTGGAAGCCAGCCAACCATCCATCATGGAGCCTCTGCATTAAGTTCCCTAGTTGAATTCCTCCTCCGACCATGCTCGTAACTCTAATCACTCATATCTCGAATCAGCTTTCCCCACTGAAGTGAATGTAAATGCCATCAATCCGTTACAGCCCCCGCACCCCCCCCCCCAAAAAAAAAAACTTGTTCTCCAACTGTACAGAAGGGATTAAACAGATAAACATTTGTTGTAGTCAACAATAATGTGATCATTGGTGGCCAATGTTTTTAGCCATGACTACAAAAGGACACGCTTTCCCGCCCCTCCCTGACATGAAATCAGACCTTTTCTGTTTTAGATCAATTAGGATTAGTACAATTATTTTGATTTGATAAATGCCAGAATAATGAGGCAAGGATTTTTTTTTTAGACACACATACCATTTATATAATAGATGGTATGTGTATCATAGCTAAAAACATTGGTACCCCAGTGGTGCCAATGTTTTTAGCCATAACAGCATTTCGACATACCACCATATGAACATACAATATAAACAAGTCTTCTTGTGTTCCATAGTATAGCATGTGGTAAGATGGGACGCCATACCAAGACTCCAAAAAATGTGCCCTTTCTGTTTCACAGTTTCTATTCAGCTTGTGCTTTTATTGTATTTGAGGATAAACTTGAATATTTTGCAAGTGACCGTGCTATCACTTTTGTTTTTTGTAAAATAATTCTACACGCTTGTAGCTTAGTATGGCTATATGCCATGCTACGGCAAGCACAGCATCCTAAAAAGCGACATATTGTAAGTATCGAGATGATGGTGCGTGTTGTGGTACAAGTAATGTTCACATTATCACACGATTGTTGCCAGGACATTATTGGACATATTTTCAATAGTACTACTAAAATGTTATACTTCTCATTGCACATGGATTTGAGTAGATCACCGTCTTTGTGCTTTGCTAAAATGAGAATACGAGGAGAACCGGCGACACGGTTTGATAAAGATTTTACCTAAATTTTCTCGATCGAAAAACTTTTGGCGCCTGACTTTGGGTAATGGGCAGGATACACTCTGGAGTGATCGCCAGTCAATCGCAGGGCACAATAAACCTAACATGTATATTTTTGGAATGTGGGAGGCTGCCGGGGTACCCAGAGAAAACCCACGCAAGCACGGAGAACATGCAAACTCTACACAGGAAGGCGGGAGTTGAGATTCAAACCCGGACCTCAGAACTGTGAGGTAGACTTACTGATCACTAGGTCACCAGACTGCCTATTTGTAATATAGTACCGATGAATAAAAATTCAAATGCTCATGTACGATTGTAAAAATGTTTTTAGGAAAGAGCTAAATCCAAATTTGCATAAAAATCCTGAGATCCGACTACAATCCAATACTTCTGCATGGAAGTCTTTACCCCTAATGAGCATCTAAAATGATGCTACAAGTTTTTTTGCTTTTTATGTGGATTTTTTAAAAACCACAAAATAGTACCGTGTCTGCAAAGAAGAAAAGTGTGATGATGACTATAGAAACATCATTTATTATCTGGGATTTGTTCTTCAATAAATATACAAACACCCAGTTCATATAAAGTTTTTGAAAAAAAAAAAAAAAACTTTAAATAAGTATAATAACTTGATCATACTGTGTAATTAATTCACAACAATGCGCATACTAGTCTAGGTGTCCCTGTAGTACAGTGGTACCTTAACTTACGAGTGACCCGACTTATGAATTGTTTGAGATACGGGCTGTTGCTGGGCAGAATTTTTTTTGGCTTTGACTTGCGAGCAAAAAAAATTGCTAAATGGTGGCAGCAAACTTACCTCACTTCACAACAAGCAGCCATTTGGCAGATAGTAAACAATTCTTTTAAAACGAGACTTCAAGCTGTTTATTGCCACGGGCAGCTGAAGTTTACTATCAAACTAAAATTAAAACAAAGAGAATTACACTTGTATTTGGGAAAAAAACCCCACTTAGCTTTGCCTAAGGAAAGTCTGCTAGCTTAATGCTAACACACAATACAAAACGCCGTAGATGAGCTAACAAATAGCATTGATGTCGTGGTAGCTGTAACCCTTTAAGCAAAGAATATTAGTACACAAACGACAAACAATATTTACAGGCATATATTTGTTATCCTCTGGGAAAAATGGCTAATATTACTGAGTATCTGTTTACTGATCCTCTCCTTCTTGTACTGTATGTTTATATTATACTGCCCCCCGGTGGCAAAGGCGCACACACCAGAAGAAGCCACACAATTATGATGAACAAACTGTTTAATTATTCACATTCTGTTTAATTATGTTATTATAATGTATGTTTTTATGAAGTGTAGTGCTATTTTTCTTATTTAAAAAAAAAAAAAAAAAAAGTAAAACAATTTTTTGGGGGGGCGGCGGCAACAGGTTTCAGTGGGGAAAGATGAATTGAGATACGAGTGTTTTGAGTTACAAGCATGATCATGGGACGAATGAAACTCAAATCAAGGCAACACTGGAGTGGTGGTCAATAATCATCAGTCTATGCAATATTAAGAAAAGTATATTTGGACCTGTGAAAAGTTCTTAAACTGCAGAATTGTTTTTATCTGTTAGTAGATCCACTTGTTGTGAAGTTTAACCCCCCCCCCCCAAATGGTTTTATTCAGCAGGGTCCAATGTCCCATTCTCCTGTGAAGGACATGACACTGGAGAAGATAAGTTGACTCTACAAATATGCTCCTGCCAATAAGTGTGTAAGCTGCACAAAAGGCAATAAGCAGCTCGTTTGCTCCTCAGAAAACATATATTGGTAGATTATTCTTCAAAATTGAGTAAATGGGACTTAAAAACAAATGAGTTCATAAATACAGATGGTGAATGAGGACCAATTTTGTTGCATTGTTCCTTATTATTGCATCCAAAACCAATGAAAGCCTTTCGTATTTTCCTCCCATTTGGTGCACTATTTGCATTACACACGCCAGCTGTTACATTAAGCCTCAGACCATCAGGTAGCTTCCAACACCTATAAGATCCCGTTTAATGCTTTAAAATGTTCCCCAAACGTCAACGGAAGACGAGAGCTTAATGAGATTTATGCCGCCATTACGCTTTTAAAGTAGTTTCTGCTCTGTTTGTCTCAAATCATTGCCTCTGTTCAAATGTTACCTTCATATATTACATGGCATTAATTCAACTATAGCTCATTAAGACAGAGCGAAATGGTTAAATTAGCTTATCAAGTCATAATCATGATGAATGTGCTTTTAATTCTGATACAAGCTGGGCAAATTGCAATTTTGTGCGTTTTGATGGTTCTCAAATAACATTTAATATAACGGGTCATCCCCTCAATCAATTACTGGAGGCTGTGAGCGTGTTGAATACAGGATTTTTTTTCATGCATATGCATTGAAACGTGTTCTCAATTATCTTTGGGAATTGCTTTTATTGGGTTAACGATTAATTCTTCCAGAGGTTCTTTGCTCTGCATATGTAAATAGTGGTGCAACAAATTAATATTCCTCCGACGAGTTTTATGCTTTTGATTTTGTTTGTTTTTATGTATTATCTCGGTGTATGTTTGGGGATTTGCAAAAACTTGCATGAACAGGGAATCTCTTATGGTACTGCCGTAGCCTTTTTAACATGAAAGAGTAACATAGTCTCTCATCACATGTAATAGATGTGGCATATTGTCAATGAACACGGACGGACAGACTGTGTATACAATACAGTCAAATAAAGAATAATGGATACTTCAAACACCAAATTTATCACATTGTCAGACACTATGTTGCACAAAATAAACTACTGCATTAAATCTAAATGTTAAAAGGCATGTAAATACCTTAATCTGATTGTTTGACTGTTTAAAAGTTGGATTTAAGCACGGTGCCTATATAGTAGTCTTTCATAATTTCCTCCACTAATTACAGTAAATATTTGTATCAAAGCACATTAGGCCATACATATAAAACAATCCAATGAAAACCAATAAATATGGCGGTAACTGAGTGTCTTTTTGCACAGTGAAAGTGGGTGTTCTTATGCAACCGCGCAACTTGTTCAAACCAGTGGTGGGCCGGGCATTTGGTACCTTGCCCTTCAACGGGGACTTACCTGACTTATTCCACCTCTTAATACCTCCACTGTTATGTTGCGATTATATAAACCATCATTACAATACAAAAATATTAACAGCACGCAAATGTGCCAGGCACACCACCTGGGGCAGTTCGGAATCAATATTTATCTAATAACATGTCACAAACATTAAAAAATGTAAATCAAATAAATACATCATCCTCACGAGAGATGTTGATTATTAATTGTATTAAGGTGTGCAGATTTTTACAGAAGTGTTTTACTATCTTAATTTGACTTAATCTGACCAACCAATCAGAGAATGCAAAAATGCTGATGTCATTGAAGGCCACTGCTCTGCCTCAAAGCCGTAGAAAACAAAGTCTGGACAGTGACATGCCATGGCAACCGGTTTTTACCGTTTATTTTAGTCTTCAAACCAACGTAAGAGCCGATGACAGAAACAAAAAAAAAAGCTGAACATTGAGCTAAAACATCACCGTAGCAACTTTACATCTCAATGAATTGGGATGAAATTCACATAAACGTAGTCTTACAGTATCACAAACACTAACCTTTTGCCGCTTCAATGGGTAGGGAAAGGAATCAACGTTTTATAGCATTTATCTGTAGTGTTAGCCACAGGCTGAATAATGTATGTTGCTGTGTTTTAACTTTCCCTGAAGTGTCTCTGTAAACCCCCACACGACACAAAACCGAGCGAGGAGGTGATTTATTGGGTGATGCTAGTGGGCTAACTGCATGCTGTAGTGGTAGAAATGGTTCAAGTTATCATCATTAAGTAACTCGCAATTGCATCAAATAGCCACTGATGGAATGACGGCACTTAGTACTTATATAGTGGGGGAGGGCCGACTCTTGTGCGTACTTGGGCTTGGTTTCAAAATCCAGACAACTGAAATGGTTAAAAAGTCTTGAATTCCATATCTCAAGAATTCAGTACCAAATTGTTCTGTCTTTGCAGATGTATTCAGCACTTATTTAATGTATTTAGAAACAAATATGTGAAATCACTTTACAGGGTCTTTAATCACGCCTACATTACGGTAAATAGAGGAACCACCGTACGACCTGTCTGTCCGCGACCCACCAGTTGGGAACCGGTCCCAGGGAGAGACTTCGTGGCCTCACAAAAAGAATGCCCATGTTGCAATAGAGGACACACCCCCCCTTAGCTTGACACCATCTAAGCAAGGAGAGCTGCAGACACTCCTTACAAGTCACAGGCACGTCAAACCAGTCGGCTCCGCTCAAGGTACGTCCTTTCAATCGCTCAATTAGGCTGCTGCAAATTCACGTGCATGCTAAAGTGTCCGGTTAAAGGGCTTTTAATGACGTAACGTTCAGAACGCAACACGTTGTGTTAGCGTCGACTCGCTTGCTACCCCAAAGTTAGCTCGTGCGGCTAACGCTTGTTGGGGGGGGGGAAGTCGACTTAAGTTGTTTTAAACGCGTTGCTAATGTCTCATTTGAGGTTTAACATTACGGTACCAGTGATGTGACTTAATGTCGTTTTTAAATACTTCGCGAGGTCCACTTCTTTGGAATTGCTAGCGGTAGTTAGCAAGCAACTCGCCGGCGGCTACTGTAGAAGTTAATCTGTCATTTTTTGTTTTAAAGTTTATATACTTATGTTTTTCTATACACGGTGTATCTTTAGTACGGGAGTGTTTGCAGGCGTTATTGAGTACGAAGCTGTTCAGTTCAAGTGACAGGCCTGCTTTCAGTGTTCCTCATGTCTTGTGGCTTGACAACTTGTGAAACATTGACGCTTTGTGTCCACAGGTGGAAAACGGCGAACAGTTAAAACATTCAGATTCACCAACATGGGGGCTGTCGTCTCTCGGTGGAGGGTGTGTGTTTATTTTAAACAGAATGCTTTGGTTATACACTCATTGGCCTCACCAGTAGGTACATTTGTACAATCTAATGACACGAGCTATATCAACAATTGTGCCTTTACAAAGGCAGTTATCCTCAACTTGGATACATTTAATGAAAAGTTCATTAACTACATAACTGGGGCCAAATATTAGGGGGGGGACCCATGATGTGACTCACAAGCCAGTGCACAAACTACAACTTAACATAAGATCTCGAACACCTGAGCTTTATTATGTTTGCAAACTTTGCATAATGATGTTGACTGTGCAGGTCTAGTTTTTTTACTTAGAAACAGGCTTGTGTAAATAATGTAGAAATAGGGACATGAAACAAAGTTCTCCTTACTCCTTTAATGGCTTTGTAATTAATTCCTTTTTTTCCCCCTTGCAGGCCAAACCTTCCACTGTGGAGATGTTGGAGGGAATAGATAAGGTATGCGTCAAACAAGAACACTTTGCTTTTTAATTGTTTGGTCTGCGTTACTTTTATTCCACACGCTGATAGATTAAATACTTGAAGATTCAGTGTATCGTCTAATTGGCTCAGTGGGACCCATGCGCTATGAGGCAGGCCATCAGGTGTGACAATTTTTATGACAATTGCAAAGCTTAAGGTGCTGTCAAAACACAGCTCAAACCAGTAATAGACATGTAGTCAAACTGAATCGTTGTGTACCTAAAATACTTCATTTGATGAGTGACGGGGGCTTTAGTGCTCCACTACAGTTAAGCTTGCCGGCTATTTTCAGCCCTCTCACTTTGGAGCACTTGACACCGCTAAGGTCATGTAGCAGCAAAACATCCCCTTAAAAAAACATCCTATTTCCTACTGTGAAAGATTATTTAGGTTTCTTAGTTTGTTCATTGAAGCACAACAACGAGATGGGAAGACGTACTGCACTGTTTCTGGAGTGACACACGTTATAGTGTGACTGTAGTGGAGCCTGGGGCACATTTATCTCATTGGCTATTTTTGGATTGGGTAACCAATACTTTAAAGGGCTGCATGAAGGAATACTGTATACATCTATAAAAGATTGGAGTGGTTCTAGTAGATGTCATATAACACAATGTCTAATTAAATAGTTTGTTTAGCTTTAGCTATAAACCTAATGCGTTTGATATGCCCATTCCTACTCAAAAAAGGCAATTAAAGAGCAAGTGAGAATTAATCCGACCTTGGTAAACTTTCATGGTTTCATGAAAAAACGTTTTTATAGAGCTGCAGTGATAATCGAATAACTTGAATAATTCAATAACTACACAAAAAAGGTTGAAGTAAAATCTGTTCCTCGAAGCTTCGCAGGGATCACTTATCCATACAGACTAATGTTACTGCAGTCGCACGCACTGGTCTGAGCAGAAATACTCTTAAATTGGAGCGATGGTGGCGAGCCAGAAGGAAGCAGTCCGTAAAAGACATTAAATGTCCAAAGTTTGGGATCATTTAACACTTAACGAGGAAGACAAAGTGCAATGTGTAACACAACAGAATGCCTATGATTGCCAATACAAGGTAATGTGTCGACAAAAAAAATTTAAGGCACCCTACCATCGCTAGTTAGAACGTATTGTAATGCCAAAGTGGTCAAGGATAGACACAGCCGCTGGTGCGCTGTCAATCGCTTTGTAATAAACACATTTATACACGAGCTGCCGATGGCCATAACTGACGCTGAGTTACTCAACATGCAGACTGTTTAACGGGGTAAGCCACTTAACAGCTAGCCAACCCTGACACCCACGTCACTCACCAGACCAAGTCCAGCCATTTAAGCCATACACACTCAAAGTCACAGATTGTACAGTAGAACGTGAGGATGGTGACCCCATGTGGACAGAAATAATACCTGCACCTCACATGCACGTTTAATAATGCAATATATATATATACACACACACTTTTTTTTTTTTTTTTTACTCAATCGATGGGATCATCATCATCATTAGAATAGACGATTCTAAAAATATTCGATTGCTGAAGCCCTAAATTTTGACTGAATGTCAGCATTGTTTTCTTTCAGGACATTCAGCTTTATGAGGAACACGGCGAAAAATACCAAAGGCAGCTGAAGATTTGGCTTGGCCGGCTGCTTTTGCACTCTGCTCTTCTCTACTTGATCACCTGCATAGTGGTGTATTGCTGGTACCTGCCCGAACAGCTCATGGGGCGCTTCATTCTTGCTCTTCCCTTTGTCATATTTCCTTTATTGTAAGTATAGTACACACAATCAGCTTTACATGAAACATCACCATTATGAAACTTTTTTCTATTTATTCTTTCTCTCTTTAGAGTGTGGTTGCTTCGAAAACTCCTGATAGTAATATTTTCTCGAAGAACCGAAAAGAATAGTATGAGCCTTTTTATTGATTACTCAATACATTTCTAATTCAAATTTGACTGAAATTGATTTATATTTTTTTCCTATCAGATGAAAAACTGGAGAATCTTAAAGTGCAAAAGAAGAAAATTGTAAGTTAACTATGATAAATTAATACACTGCACTTTGTTGATCAATTTTAAAAACATGTTTGGTTCCTTGAAGAACATGTTAGGTTCCGTGAAGACTAAATTGTCCACAGGCAAGAATGTGTTTGTGAACGATGGTATATGTGCCCACCAATTGGCAGGTGACCAATTCAGAATGTATCCAGCCTCTCTTTAGCTTTAAGGTGTTCAAGAGAGGAGGTTCCATTTACTAGTTATTGTGGTATTTCTAAGAATAAAAAGACGGAAAGATGGCCTCCTTGGTGCTGTACTGTACTGTGATAATACGCACATACTGTAATCACAGAAATGTTCTTTCGGCCTTGTAGACTACATGAGCATTTAAAATTACAGTGGTCTTAAGGGACTTGAACAACTTCTCATGTCGGAACCTTTCATTGTTGCTCTTATTGATTTTATCAGTACTTTGTGTTTGTTAATCAAGGTTCTGGGCAGATGGCATTTGATTCGTGTGAGGACTTTACCCAGTAAATTGCTCCGCTAATGTCACTGTAATTAATAGCACGTAGTGCCGCAACCAAATAAATCTGAGAAATGACTTGTCATCCTCTGTCGGGTCTAATAACTTTCAATAATTACGGCTGATGGATTTTCACCATCTCCATTATCGAAGTTGTGAATGTAATTATTCTTCATATTACATGTAAACATGTAGAAATATTTGGTATTTACTGTAAATGAATATATGCACTTTCTGTCATTTCTTATCTCACTGTAGCTGTTTTTTAAAGCTGTTTATTATAGCTACATAATTAGATATTAGATGATCATTAAATAAGTACACAGTGTTTTTCACTATGCAACTCTTGTTTCAGCTTGAAGAAGTAATGGAAACGGAAACATATAAAAATGCAAAAATGATTCTGGAAAGATTTGATCCTGATTCCAAGAGGAGAATGGTGAGCATTGTATTTTGTTTTTGTTTTGAGGAAATCCTATGACAGGTGTTTGTATTGGTGATTTGATTTAGTCCGTCAGTCAAACTTATTCAACCTCCATAGCGATTGATGTTTGCCAAAGTAACACATTTTAAATGTTTAACACAACCAATTGTAGACATTTTTTAAATGTGTACATTTTGCAAATGTTATACAATGGTGTTTTTTTTCTATGCAACTACCTGAGGTGGGTAAAATATTGCAAACCCCTCTCACTATGATTTTTCTACTACTGCAAACTAGGGCTGGGAAGGTATGCGGTAAAACCCAAAACCATCCTCTGTATGGTCCAATATGCCTTTATAGACCAGTTTTGGACTCGCGCTACAAACTCTAGGAGCGTTAACTATAACAACACATGGCTTTTATGTGGTTGCTGGTTTCTTCCAAATTATCAAAGACAAGCCAGGCAGCGTCCTGCCCGCTATCCCTAATCAAGTGGCCATACCTTGCGGATACAAAAGGCTCACTACTAGAAGTCACCATGAAAGGAGGAAAAAAAAATTGATGTAGTTTGCTTTGAAGCAAAGGTTCATTCCTGTAGTATGATTCTTTTTTTTTTTTTTTTTTTTTTTTTTTTTTTAATGCACTAATGCAAGGGTCAGAGCTTTTTCATTTTTATTTCTACATTTTATAAGATATACTTTTTGCGCCAAGTATGCACAAAACCTTCCACTGCATTTTAGTGACTGTGAGTACAACTGTAAATATTTTTTTAAGCATTAAAGATAATTTTCTTTGTCAAATAAAAAAAAAAAAAGCATGTTTGAACTAGCAGCGTCTCCTCTCTCACAGCCAGAATCTCACTTACTTGAACCTCACACAATGAGCTGGCAAATGTCAGACTGCCTCATTCTTTCAGTTTTAACCTGTACAAGCCATAATTTTCCTAACAGTCAACTTGAACTTACAGTATACGGAACCAAACGAAAATCTGTGACGACAAAACTGTGGCTTTTGGAACTGTTCCACCTCTTCCTCGGCAAACACACTGAGCATTGTTATCCTTGTTAGTGTAGGCGTTTTGTCAGATCTGTTACATTGAATCTCATTAGATTGTGCAGTTGTACCTAACATTGTGTCCCAACTAACAGTTGAATTATTATTTTTTTAAACGAAGGAGTTGGAATCGACGCCCCTCGGACCCCAGATGACGCCTAAACCAGGGCAAGGTAGTAATGAGTAATAACAGCTCAGTTTTCCGTACTGAGTGTTCCTCCTTTACGGCACCTTACGAGGAGTTTCTCCTTTTTGTTAGAGATTCGCCAGCGCAATGTCAATCCGCAAACCCCGGTGGTAGTGACTCCTGGGAGCGGCGTAGCTGCCCGCCCTCCTCTTTCCGGTGGGCCCACCTATCCTGGACGATCTTCCCACTCCGCTCCAGGAGGACCCCCAGAGAGGGGCCTGTCGGCCGTGGCTGCTCAGCAGAGCTTGATGAGGAAGCTCGTGACCCCTGGAACACCTGCTCCAGGATTTGGTGAGTTACCGGCACACAGGGGGGCCACATCATAATGTGGCCGATTAAGCTGTGATTTACTCTTCCCTGGTTCTCTCCCTCCAGTTGCTCAGGCTCTATTCAGTACTCTGCTTTCAATCTCAACAATGTGCATTAGAGATGCAACTGTAGAAATTGCTTAAAATTACTCACTGAATGGTTAAACCTTTCTCACAAGTGCATGCATTTGGAAGTATTCAAGTGTTTTTTGAGTGTAGAAAGTGCTGTGTCATTGGTTGGCTGCTTTTTTAAAGATTAAAAAAAAAAAGCAGTAAAACTTTACATTGAACAGTTGTCCTGTGTGGACGACATCTGTGTATCCATATAGAGGCACTAGACTATTCAATATAAATTATTTCTGGACTATGAACACTCAATAGAAGATGCAAATGGGTGCAAACAGCAAAGGAAATGTGCTCCTAGAGGAAGCCACAAGCCGTAATTGCCATGTGGAATGCCAACTGTGAGCAATGCACCAAGCAGGATTACATTAACTATGATTAATTAGCCAGAGCGCCGTTTGTTCTCTGGGCAGTGGTGGTGGAATCTCAGTAAATGTCTTCTTGGCAAAATTGCCTTTGGCATTGGCAGCATCTCACAAATGGTTTACACGACTTGATATCACCTGCTTCTGCTGAAAATTGAAAGTGAAAAGCAATTTGATACACAGAGTCGCCGCAGAGTTTCCATATGTCGATGAATTAATAACCAGCAGGTCACTGAGATGGTGCCAAGTCTCACAGAAATGACCAGTCATCTTCCTATGATTGCTCTTGATGTTAGATTATATTAATTACTACTCTCCGACACCGCGGGGGATCTGGACGTGCTTTGCAAGGGAGATGTGAGTCATTAACCTCAAGGATTTTTGTGAAATGTATCTCAGTTCTTCAAATTGTTCTTGTTTCCCAAGTTGTCTGCCCATGGTATTTTATATTCACCACAGCATAAATATTTTTTTCAAAGGGATGCACCCCCCAGGCCCACCCCTGGCCAGACCAGTTCTTCCAAGGCACAGAGGGGCTATGGACAGACTCATTGAGTACCTTGTTGGAGATGGTCCACAGAACAGGTAAATACTATGTGCATTACAATATTTATTCTAACTAGCCACATAATTACAGTAAATAGTATGAGCTGACGCCTATCCCAGGTAACTGATTTTTATTTTTTTCTTGTATTCACAGAAAAATGTATTTTTTTGTGTGATTCTGTATCTTACTAGCCTCTCTGAAATTATATACTGTAAATAAAATGTACTTACCGTTTACTTACTGTGCAAGAGGGTACATCATGGACTGCTTGCCAGCCAATCCCAGGGCACATAGACAAACAACCATTCATAGTCGCACCTATGGACAATGTAGTCTTCACTGAACCTAACATGCATGTTTTTGGAATGTGGGAGGAAGCCGGAGTACCCATAAAAAACTCACACAAACACAGGGATAACATGCAAACTCCGCACAGGAGGGCTGGAACCAAGGTCAATCTCCTGCTCCACCACATTCCTGTATTGGAAAGAGATCTTTTGATCTGAGATGCCATTGAAAAGAAGTTAAACCCAACTAAAACAGCTCCAAAGTTTTAGTGTTATCTTGCTTGAAACTGCCATCTGAACATGGTACACTGTGGTCGGTAAATTAAGGGTATGGTCAACAATATTTGTTGTCAGTGATAACTTTTATTTTTTGTTTTACCATTTTTGTTAAAACAATCATATTCAGATTTGGCTATTAAAAAAAGTAGTGAAAGTGAATTTGAATTAGCCTTCTCTAAACTTTTAAATACACATTTCCAACTGTTTTATGTTACAAGGAATCTCACGCACTTGTTCACAAAGAGGTGGACCTCGCCCTATCTTTGCTTGTGAATGACTGAGCAATTCAGGGAAGTTCCTTTTATACCCAATCATGGCACCCACCTGTTCCCAATTAGCCTGTTCACCCATGGGATGTTCCAAACAGGTGTTTGATGAGCATTCCTCAACTTTCTCAGTCTTTTTTGCCACCTGTCCCAGCTTTTTTGGAACGTGTTGCAGCCATAGAATTCGAAGTTAATGATTATTTGCTAAAAACAAACATTAAATATCTTGTCTTTGTAGTGTATTCAATTAAATATAGGTTGCACATGAATTTCAAATGATTGTATTCTGTTTTTATTTATGTTTAACACAATGTCAAAACTTCATTGGAATCAGGGTTGTTTTACTGTTGCAACCTGCTGATTAGACACTAAAGCTCAGCCTGGCATAATGGTGAGATACTGATCAATATTTAGGGGTCAACTTGGGCTCATACTGAAATGTGAACAGCATGATGAAGAGGAATGTTTACAGCTAACTGAAATTGGAAATGTTTTGGTCCATTTGTGGATAAAATAATTGTTTTGAATTTTGCTATTCAGCTCTTTGGTAAAGAACAGCAAATTGTGCAAAAGTACTGAAACATGGATCAGTTGGACTTGCATTTAAAAGTTAACAGAAGGTCAAATTAAGTACACCTATAAACGTTACAATACATTTTAGGTCCATCTTGAAATTTCACCTGAAAGCTGAATATCCCTAACTTTTTGTCAGTAGTGTAATTTTGCCCAATTGGTTGTTTGCGATGTACAAATAGATGTGTAGATGGTGTTAATAGCAAGTGTTTATTTGATGTGGATTGTCCCTTCAGTGATTTTTCTTTCCTTCCTCAGATTCGCTCTCATATGCCAGCAGTGTGTGTCCCACAATGGCATGGCATTAAAAGAGGAATTTGAATATGTCGGTAAGACTTGGAGAAGCACTCAGCTCTTAGTCAGTCTCCCTCAAATGCTGTGCCTCCATTTGCCCTCTAGCACTTGGCAGCACAGTATATCATGTGGCTTTTAAACGCCCCCACCACCGCCAACCCCTGTGAGCAAATTCACACCAAGATTGAATATGCAAACCAATGCTGTGCATCAATCTTGTGTGTTTATGCTTCTCAGGGCTTTTTTTCTTTTTACATTTTTTTTTTTTTAAACAAAACGAAATTGGCTCATATTCATGTATATGTCTGTTTGTGAGATGACATTCACGTGTTGTTTTATTTGTTTCAGCCTTTCGATGTGCATATTGTTATTTCCTGAACCCTGCCAGAAAGACCAGACCTCAAGCACCCAGACTCCCCGAGGTCACTGGTGAGCTCAAGATGTCTTCTGAGGCCCCCTCCTCAACATCCAGTGCTGACGAAGATCCCTCGCAGGCTGTTAATGGTGACAGCAGATGCCTATATACTACTTGGACAAAAGCCTTGGGACATAACTCTTAATCAATTGGGGGTTGGTTGCCAAGACATTTTGGTCAATCCAACATTTCTACCTGTGGGAAAGGTTAGTGGAAGGCCCTTATCTGCTCTAGTATAAACGTCCCCTCGTACAGTGTTCCCCAACCTTCTTTTCACTTCCTGGTGTCATGGCCAGATGTCTGAACACTTTTGTCCAAGTAGTGCTCAAGGGTCAGATCACAAAATACTGTACAGTGGGTCCTCAGTTTGTGGCGGAGTTCTTTTCCTACTGTGGCGACTTAATCTGAATTTGTATATTATTTGGAACCTATGCTAATGCAGTTGTACAGTAGTTCCTCATAATTACATCATATATTCATAATAAACAATTCTAGGCCATAAACAAAACAAATGAAAAGCAGCATGTACAACGGTACCTGTGCGTGCCTTCTTGTCGCGTGGGGCCGTATTTTGTTGGGACACCATTTGCAACCTCGAGATTTCGTGTTTCGGGACCGTTGTAAACTTAGGACACCCTGTATTAAAATTGCCAGGTCGTATCTGTGCTGAAATATACATACAATAGTTTTGTATAAATACTAACACATTTCTTGCAAATGTTTTGTTACCAGAGGACACGCAGGGTGCAGCACCCCCAACTCCCCCAGAGTCCAGTCCTGAATCTGACCATCAAAGCACTCTCGAGTCACAAGACGAGCCCTCTGAGAAATCTGATAGAGAGCAAGATTTGTCTGCCATGGATGTGGACGAAAGTAGGCCTGTTCCACATCATCTGGAACTTTGATGAAAGAGGTTTAAGAGTATTGCCGATTTTCGGAGTAGCGCAGAAACCACCAAGTCTTACTGTGGTTTTCAATGTTTGCAGCCCTTTGCTTTGGCAAGCGTTTTTATGGTAGTGATGAATTGTTTGGTACAAGACACTGGTAGGATCCTCCTCCTCACCAACCTGTTTTCGTAACAGCCTTGTCTGATACGCTGGAGTTTGCATCAGGCATGTTTACCTCGGTATTTGACATATCTTAATAGGAAACTGTTAATGAAACATTATATTGATGTTACTGATACAATTTTTATTTATAAGCTCCATTGACTGCTGTGCCTTAACTAGTTGTTGACTGGGGTACCGTGTAGCAAAGTGGTGCAACCAGCATGTTTACACAAAACGGTACATAAAGAATGCACTTACAATGTTTTTTTGTTTTGTCTTTCCCCCCCCCCCCCCCCCCCACACACACACACACACACACACACACACACACAAACAGGTAAGAGAGATTAACGTTGGTACTGTGCCCCTGCTGGAAGTGCCTTTTCCATTTTAAATGGCTTCCTCTTGAGTGTTTTTGATGCAACCCTATTTACATTTAGACAATTCCTTTGTGTTTTCAGTCAAGTGAATGAATGTCTGTTTGCTGTGAATGTGTCAGTTTTTCAAGTGAAAATAATATTAAAATACACTTTTGAGAACATTTACGTGTTTATATTAGTCCTACAAATGCATTTTCACAGGCTGTGTTCAGAATCACTATCCACTGCAGTGGAAGCTTGACTAAAGGGTGTCCCGATATGCAAATTTTGCGAGGTACGAAAAGTTCCTCGGATGATTTTTTTTTTTTTCCTCTGTCTGGGTTGTGACCAAAAATTTGAGAAATGAGTGATGGATGGTGGCAGTGTATTCAAAATCACTCCAAAACAAGCAGCAGATGGTGAACAATTCTTAAAAATCCTGCATTTTGGCTCTTTAGACATAGAGTGACTGTCTACCATGGTGTTAGTATAAAAGTGTACATTTCATGGACAAAAAAAACAAACTTGGTTTTGTAATGTTCACAAAAGGCCACTAACAGCTACTTCTGTTTGGCCTAGTTTTATATCTGCTTTGTCCATATTTGGCTAAGACCACCCCCTTTCCTCTGATTGGTTGCCTCTATGTGGAAGACCCACTTGTGTCGACAGCGCTGGCTCGGGAGGTAGGCGGAGGTCTTCGCTCGTGACGTAGATAAGCTCGACGAATTCGAATGACTTGATTTCCGGCCTCTCAGCAGAAAAACATCTAGAACTCAGGAATGTGTAGATGATTTTAATTCATATTTCACGTTTACTGAGGCACCGCACAGACAATATTACATCCCAAAAACGAGCAAAAGTTCATTTGGCAAAATATGTCCCCTTTTGAAAAGATTGTGCTTGCTTCAAGCTGTTAATTGGCACTCCAGTTGGCGTTTACTGTCAAATTAAACAAGGAATTATGTTGTGTATTAAAACCAATCATAACTTTGCCTTATACAAGTCTGTTAGCTTAATGCTAATACACAATACAAAATGCTATAGTCGGGCTAATGAAACTAGCACCAATGTTGTGCTATAAACCTGTAAGGAAAAGATATTTGAACACTAATGGTGCAGCAACACACAGCTATAGATAGACATAATACAGGCATATAGTTATCCTGATTTTTTTTTTTCTCTAGCCTTTGTGTCCTATGTATGAATTATACTAACTCCTGGTAGCCAAGGTCTGCACACCAGAAGAAGACACGCAATGAATCATGTTGCACAAATTGTTTAAATATTTACAGTCTATTTTATTATTATATTTTTATAAATTATTATTTTTTTAAAAACACAGGTTACAAAACAGTTGGCCGCTGGAACAGATTAATGGCATTTCCATTCATTTCAATGGGGAAAGATGAGATGCGAGTGTTTTCTGTTAGCCTGGACATGGACTGAATTAAGCGCGTAAGTGGAGGCGCCACCAATAGTTCACCATTTTGTAGTGCAGTTACAATGTTTACTGAGTCTAGGTTATCCCCAGTTTAGTGCTCTCAATGTGTCTCACGTTGCATCTCGTTAAGTAGTGAACAACTGATGGTCACTAGAAAATCAATATATCCCATGCATGATGGGTTGCACTGTGGCATGAAAAGTTTTCACAACACATCACAACTTGGATGAACATAAAATGCTTTGTTAGTATAGTTTCATAAAATACACTTATTTTAAAACAATATAATTTATTTGTTTCACTATTTATTACTGAAGGTCCACGAGTTGACATTGATCCAATGATAAATGATTACGAAATAGCCACAGTGTGAGTGATGCTACTAGCTAGCAAAATAGTTATTGGGTCCATGTTCTAAGAGAAACATTAAAATGGGGAATAGAAAAAGGTAAGGGTATGTAAATAGCTGTGATTACATCAGCTCGTGTGTACTCCATACGTGTGTCAGGCTTTACAAATTGCTGCCCTGTTTCAGCTCCTCACTGCCAATGTTTAAGCAGTCCATTTTCATTAGCTGGCCAATTTTAGCTTGTGATCATTTTATTTTAGCTCATTGATCATTTCAGACAGCGTAACATAATGGTGTTGACACCGAGCCCGACCAGTCTTGATTGCTTGACCCTCTTCATTTGCAACCAGAAAGTCATTGCAGCTACAAAGTCGTTCTGCTGCCACCGCCTGACCCCCTTCCCCTCAACATGCACTGTAAACTATGGGGGAGGTCAACGCCCTGCATCTTCTATGGGTTTTGATAATGTATGTTTACAGAGATGTGACCTACGGGGCCTTGTAATGCATCAATGTGACATCCACAGTAACGCCTGATTCCACCGCATGCTGTTTGGGGTTGACCTCTGACAGGAGTCGAACGGGGGAAAAAAATGGGACATCAATGGGACAATGTTTTCACACCACTGGGAGGTTGTTCCACCATACACAGGCTGCACATGTGCATGCGTGTCATTTTTAGTGCACTGTGAAAGTGACTGAAATGATTGTTTTGGGCTTGGTGTTACATTTCTGCCTCTTGTCATAGATGTCATTGCTTCCGTTAAAAGATCACTTTTCAAATGAGATGCAACACCAGAGATGTTTGAAAAAATACCTTTAAAAACGTTTTGATTGACACTGCATCATACAGTTGGCCAATTACAATATGTTGACTGGTGTTGCCAAACGAGGCAACCAACATACAAATACCCTTCTGTGTAAGGTACAAACTACAAGCACCACAATAAACATAGTTTTAAATGAATACTGTTCTATGACTGATTGCTCGGTCAATCAAAATTGTAAATCAAATTGCTGTTGCAAAATTGCCGTCATTTTCAACGGTCGAAACGTTCCATGGGAAATAGTGGCAAAAAAACCGAAATTTACAAAATTCAAAGCAATTGGGAGGGGAAGGGAATGTGGCTGCAACTTCAATATACAGTAGTTTAAAAATATATTTTGTGTCAATGTCTGCTAATGAAAAAAACTGCCCTTAAAACCTCTTTAATCAGAGTGTCCATCATGGCATCACTAACAGATCTTCACACTTGAAACAAATGAAATACAAAGCCCCAGTGGTGAGGTAATTTTGTAAAAGCAATGAAAAGGCACAGAGGAGCCGTCCAAGGTTCATAGTTCTATTTCACTCCCATCTCTCACACGCGCATTGGAGGCCACTTGACTGAAATTTATACTGATCTTTTATTTATACCCAGAAAAAATGGCAGATAAGAAACATAAGCATTCTTGATATTGTGTTCTGTCATATCTTGCAGCCAAAGATTGAAATCCTGCGAAACAATTTTCTGAAGAAATGAAAGAGCGCACCCTCCTGAACCCCGGAGGAAAATAAGCCCGCCGTGCGAAGCGGAATATGAAACAGAGGCCCCGAATAAGTAAAATAGACAAGTGCACCAGGCTTGTCACTTTTCCATTTGCTGCCCCTGAGTGAGAGCACTTTAAAAATTCTCCCCTTATCTCAGCAGAGACCTTTATCGTTATGCTCTATCTACTGTACTGAATACGAAAAAAAGACCATATCAGCCAAAGGAGGCTTTTAAAGATTTTCCTTGATTCTTCCAATCATTAAGTAGCAAACAACAAAAGTCATGATGGAGGCGGTGTGCTAAATGGTGAGATGAGTGTCACGGACGCAGTTAACGCATTTGCGATATTAGACGTAACGACGGCTCTCGACAACAGCATCATTACACCGTAATAAGAGCAGCATCTCCTTGAGAGCAGCATTAAAACCACATTAGAGTACACAAGAGCTGGCCTTGATGAGCACTGAAGGGGTGATGGTTCCGAGCAGCCGGGCCCATTATTGTGCTGACTCTCACTCGCTTGCTCCTCGATTGCCACTTGACAAAAAGCTCGGCACAAAAGGTCATCAGCCACTTCCGAGAAATTAACTTGGGAAAGTCAAGCCATTTAAATGCTCTGTGAGCAGATTGGATTGGATTCATTTTGGAAAAAAAACAACAACAAAACATTCTGTCAAATGACAAATGCATGATAAAACACTGTTAATGTAGCAGAATGACATTCAGGGATCAGGAAGCATTGTCATTGTCTGTCCTGTCTTGTGGTCATTACAACGCAAGAGCGATGACATCTCCATTTGACAATTATTACTGTAAACAATATGTCACTGCATTGTAATTATGTACTGAACTGAGAGAATGCACTTGTATTACAAACTAATCTCACTGCATGGGTGTGTGAAATGATCTTTTGAAGCGTGCTCACATTTGAGATACTTTAGGATGCAACACTGTTTCGGGATTCATTTTGTAGTTTTACGAAAGGTTTGGTGTTGTGCAGTGGTGAGCCATCGGTGCTAGGCTAGCAAGGCCTTCTCGGCCTAAATACTATCAGAAGCACCAAACCACATTTACGAATTAAATTCTAATATTTGTTCCGTGAAATTGTGTCAATCTATTCCCAACAGTTTATTCACTTGATTTTATAGCGTTTCTCCCCGCAGACTTTCGGGCGGGAGGCGGGAGTTTTCCCAGCCAATCAGTGCGGAAAAATAGAGTCAAAGAAGTTCTGAAAATTATTACATTGTAATGAAATATGGATGTGCAAAGGTTTTCGGCCTCCTTTAAATTTTTTGACCATATATATAGTATACAGCAGTTAGTATTCCATGCCTTCATTACATCTCATCTGGATTGTTGCAGTGGACTTTATTTTGGAGTCAGCCAGTCCACCATTAAACATCTCCAGTTGGCTCAGTTGGAGTCGCCTCTTAACAGGAGCACATAAGAGGGAGCACATTACTCCGATTCTGGCTTCCCTCAACTGGCTGCCTGTGCATTTTTGAATTCATTTGATCCTTTTATCCACTTTGAAATCTCTAAATGGTCTTGCCACGCCTTACTTTTCTCAGCTATGCCATCACCACGCTCCTGTCAGATGCCTCAGATCACCCAGCAAGCTGATTCACGAGGTACCAAGGTCTAGGCGTAAACTCACATGGGATGCAGTTTTTTCTGTTGCTGGTCCCATGCCGTGGAACAAGACCCATTTTTATTCTTTGGCTTTCAACTTAACATGAGACTCCGCACCTGTTTTAGTGCTTTATTTTTGTAGTGGTTTATTGTGTCCATTCATTCATCCATCAATTTTCAATGGTTTATCCCTGTTAAGGGTCACAGGAGAGAACCAAAGCTGACTTTGAGCAGGAAAGTGGACAGTCAATCACAGAGCACATAGAGACAAACAACCATTCATAGTCACATTCACACCTTTGGACAATTAAAGTCTTCAATTAACCTGACATGCATGTTTTTGGAATGTGGGACGAAGTCGGACAAAACCCACTCAAGCAAAGAGAGAACATGCAAACTGCACTCAAAGAGTGACAAGCCGAGAATGGAACTTTCTGTGTGTGAGGTAGACATGCTAACCATCATACCGACTCATTGAAAATGTATGTGGAAAATTGGTTTTCCAAATTATTATTGTACATTAGAAATTCATTAACTTTTTAAATCATTACATCAATCATAGAGGGCAGCACAGTAACCTACTGGTCTGCCTCGCACTACTGAGGTTTGGGTTCAAATCTTGGCTAAGACCTTCCTGTGTGGAGTTTGCATGTTCTCCCCGTGATTGCCTGGGTTGTCTCCAGGTGCTCGGGCTTCCTCCTACATTACAAAAACAGGCACATGATGTTCATTGTAGACTTAATTTTCCACAAGAGTCACTATCAGTGTAAATGGTTGTTTGTTTAGATGTGCTCTGTGATTGGCTGATCTGGCAACCAGCCCAGTGTGTCCCTACCTCTCACCCAAAGTCTGCTGGGATAGTCTAGAGCTCAAGAGACTACCTGAACGAGTTCAATGAACGATGAACGAGTTCAATGAACGATGAACAAGTTCAATGAACGATGAACGAGTTCAATGAACGATGAACTCGTTCATATTTTGGGCGAACGTGAACTGAATTTAGTTCTTTTCTGCCTGATGAACGTTATTGAGAATGCGCTCATTCTGGTGTCAAAGAACAGTTTTCGAACAATTTCTCATTTTCATTCAAGATTGACAGGTTTTGTTTGGGACTTCCAGTACTGAGCCTGTCTGAACACACTATGTATGAGACTTCATATGTCGGGGGATTAGCGCTGTGTTTGGCAACCGATTGAGTGTGGCTCTCATTCATTTTCACATCAGCGAGGTGCGTTCAGGGACACTCCGTAAATGGGAATCGTTCCTGTCATACTGTGTTCCGTGTTTATGTTTGCACATTAAGGACAAAGTCCTGTTTTTGTTTTAATTCCTCATTTTTTTAAAAAGACCATTCAAGCAAGTTTTTACTCCTGTTTTTGAAATTGTAGGTGAAAGCTGCAGCTTACTCGTGTAGACTGAATGGGTGGAAAAAGTGGGCAAAAGAAATGCCAAGATTTTGATAGTCAGCAACATACAGTATTTGAAAAAAACAAAACTATGAACTAGTTAATTTTTGAGAACAGTGAACTTAGTTCAACATTTTAAATAATGAACTTTGAACTGAACTATTTCATTTTTGGAACGGTGAATTGAACTTTGAACTACCTGTAGCTCGTGTGGAAAATGAACTTTCCCAACATTGCCTGCGACCCTAATGAGGCTATAGAAGAAGAACGGATGCATATGAATTATTTATTTTTTCGTACTGTCAGTCAGTCATAGGGCATACTAACAACAACAACAAAAACAGTATTCACACCTATGGTGGCTTAATGGATACATCAGTACACGTTTCTGTCATTACAGTATATTTAGACATTTTCATTATTATCATTACCTGTCTGCTGTCTCCATTGACTGGCCGGTAGAAATGGTACCACTAATGGTAAGGCATGTGGCGGTCATTTCAACTGAAGTTGAGGTTACCCATTATGGTTCCGTGTACTATGAAGGGTTACAGAAACACAAGCGGGATAAGGAAGACGGGAGGTGAGCCGCTGCTTCATAAGTAGCTCATGTGGAAATCATACAAAGCATCCTGCAGGCAGCAGGTTCATTTTATGGCTCCATCTATTACCACTCTGTCATTGTTAATTGTCTTCTTTTTACCTCGGCAGGATTCTCCAAATTGGTCCTATCGAATGTGACAGGAGGAAGAGCATTAAGCATCTGACAAGATGATATCTAAGTTCAATTTCCTACTCCTTACCTGATTTATACCTGCAGCACATCATTTTCCTTTCTGTCATAAAGACCTCGATAAATCAGCGGTGCTCATGGAACCGCTGCACAACAGCCTTTCCTGGATTTGTATCCCCGGCGTTTGCTATTAGGAAGCCATTACAAGCACATTTTGCTCCCTCAAACAAAAATGATCAAATCCAATACAGGCGAGATTAGAGAGATAAAGAGAGAAAAGCGCAGGCAGAGCTGCTCCAAACAGCCTCCTATCTAAACAATATGTTCTGAAATCCATATATAAAAAAAATATCTTTCTTTCTTTCTTTTTTTTTTTTTTTTGCTAGTGACACCATTATCCATCTGTTTGGAAAAAAAATTGCTGTATCATGGTATAAATCTGGCATACAAGAGACATATCCTCTAAAATAAAAGGCAACATTAACAGCTCTATCTTCTAGAGGCCATGGGACGAGCGGGCCATAAGCTCAGTCAAGTGTGATGGCAGTTATACTGTGTTTTTACTAGACTGCAGACAATTATACTTTGCTCCTCTCGCCATAAGAAGACAAAGTGCCCGGGCTTCAGCAGAAATGATTCCAAATAGATTTTCCAAAATGTCTCTTGGCAGATTGCTTCCATACATTATTTCGCTTAAATGGAAAAGGGGAGGGAAAAGAGAGGGAGCCTGCAAGACAAATCAATCACAACACTTTAGCACATAGAGAGATGAGAGCTTTCGGTGTGTGTATGTGTGTGTGTGGATAACGTTGAAGATGTGCATACAAGGACGCTGATAGGATAAGCCACATCTTTGCTGAATGATGACACATGGTAGGCTTTAGTGGTGAGCTGTCAGCGTCAAAAAGAGAGAAATAATGCATATTAAGCTCACCTGCTGACTTTGGAGGACTTCCCCCCCCCCCCCCCCCCCCCGCAGCAAGCTCTGTTCAACCAAGCTTGTGTAACCCGCTCACAAAACGGATGAGATACAATTATTTGTCGATGTTATCAGCTGCCACGTAGTACAGTCACTATTGCAAGGGCCAGTTATCCAATTAACTGATGCATGCTGTTATTGTATTAAGACAACCAGGACAAATATTTTCACAGCATATATAAATATAGTCAGGCTAAATGCTCTAAAATATTTTAGATGTCGGCTTACCATTTTTTTCATCAATAATCAACTATACAATAAATTAAATATCGAACAATTTCTCTGTATATAATAATTTTAAAATATATACCAAATTTTAATTAGGATTGCTAGTCTCCAAATCTACATTATGTTCTCCAATGTTCTGAAAAGTTTATTTAGACAGTTTGTTACGTATTATGTCATCTTGAATAGATTAATAATAACCACCCAATAAAAAAAGTTATGTTTTTAAAGTGGCAGTGGTGTAAGCAGCTAGTGTTATTTAATAAAAAAAAAATATATAAATAATTTACAGTTCATACAGTATTATGTCAGACAATACAATCTTGACCATTGTAACAGATACAATAATGTAAAAGGATAGAAAATACCCTGATCAATTCAAACTCATTTGCAAGACCTTGTACAGATTAATAATAAACTCCCAATTCGCAAAAAGTTTGCTGGTTTTAAAGTGAAATGTTTGGCAGCTAGCAGCTAATTTAAATTTTAAAACTTTATTTAAACAATTTTCAGTACATATTATGACAGGCCATAATTTTAAATACATGAGCCATAACAGATACAATAAAGTACAATATTTAAAAACACATTAATCAATGCAAACCCATTTGCAAGATTTTGAATAAATAATAATAATTTACCCTATTAAATACATCATAAAGAATCAATACATAATTAAACAATGAAGAACTAACGGTTAAATAGGTGACATTAAATGTAAGGGAGATAATTACTTATTCTTTTTTTAATGTCGTTCTGCTGTGTTATAAAATTATTTGATTGAATAAAAGCAGCTAACGTTGCTTATGTGTTAGCTTATTCTGGTGTGATGTCACGAATTGGAAAAGAGCAGAAAAGATGGCCTGGGGACAGCAAGAACAACGACGAGGAACGGACTAGGTAAGAAATGACGTTTGGTAAAAGTATTTCCTCCTTATAGTTGTAAGAAGTTTATCTTATGTCGGACGGACTCTTACCATTTCAGGAATTTAGACCACTCCTTGGGTACGACAAGCCACGTAAGTAGGACACGTGTATGCTAGCAGTGTATCATTTATTTACCATAGATTTGTATTCATAACAAATACAGTAGTAGTACAGTACTCTATTCTTTTAATGCACTTTGCATCATAGCTAATTGATGTTATGAAAGGAATCATCACTTGGGTCAGGTTTGTGTCAATATTATGCCTTGTTGTTTTGTTAGGCATACAGTAATTAGGCACTGGCTAGATTTTGTCTTATTTTTAAAGCTTGTTGCTAGCTGTAGTTGTTGTTGCCGCTCTCTTTACATCCTGTAATATACATACATATACATATGCATATTGATTGAATTAATACAAGGCTGAAAATAGGATCATTCATGCTCGATTTTAACTATGATTGGCAAGTAGTAGAACCTCCACTCGGTGCACTTTTTTTTTTTTTTTTTTTTTCAGATTGCGAGGCGAAATTTCTTCAAGAAACCTTACAAATGGCAATCTTCCTAGTGTCCTTGATGTTTTAACGCGTGATGCTCGTCACATAAAAGTCAAACCGAGTGTATATTATCGAGGATTTATAGCTATATTTGGGCCATAACTGCTCTCCAGGCCCTCTTGCACTCTGTAAAGTCAAAAATCTAGAGCAACACAGTGAAAAAAGATGGTGGCAGTGCGGAACCTCAAAGATGACATTTAGGAAAATATAATACAAAATACTGCCGCAGCAGGACATACCCCAGACAACATTAAGGAATGTAATTATCTCAGTAAAGGTATAAAAACATTCGAAAGCCTCATCTTTCTGGACATTATTAGCCTGTTTGTACTGCAACTGTGTGCTTTACTGGAATATTCCCTGTTGCCAACCGTAATTAATTGCTTTACAGTCTTAAAGGCCATAATGCTCATCAGTTATTAATTAGAAATTCATTTTACTAAATAAATAATGCTCATGATTGATGATGAAAGTGGTAATTGGGTTGTTGGAGAAATGCACTGGGGAAAAAGCCTTTACACTTGGATCTAGGCTGTTAAGTAGTTGCCCATTTACGGTACTACTGCTGCTATACCTCTCGTCATAAACCCTCGCCATTGCGGGAGCATCTGGATTTAGGGAGCACTAACCAAAGTTGTAATTTGCTGAGATTACATTTGGCAACCTGCTTCACGTCATGACCTTTTCTTTGTCCTCCCACCCTTTGTTCCACAAAACTACCGACTACAAATAAGCTGTTATCAAGGCGAAAGCCTACTGTGTATTCACCAATGTCAACTCACATTAGGTTAGTATGAATTAAGAGCACAAGAACGTACAACAATCTCACGGGTCTCTATAGGCATCATGGCACCTATAATAAGCCTTTTTTAAATGAGAGAGAAGTGTGAAAACTCAAGCCGTCTATGGCTCACTATTGATTTTACACCCAAGACCCGAGCGTTGTTGATAGCCTCTTTGATATATTTTCCAGAAAGCACCAGTGCCCTTGGAGTTTTGGGGAAAATAAACTAGTCAATATACACCTATTAGGATTTCTTGATCTGAGCCCATAAAGCTGTGCTGTACACTGTTTCCGATGCTCATTGCATCATAATAGCAACGAGAGCACCAGTTATTTGCTTTTAGAAGATGGCCCACCAATATTTGAGCAGCTTGCTGAAATAGTGTTGTTTGAGAACAATCGATGCAATTGACCTGCATTACGCTGGAAATACAGTAGAACCTTAAAGGTTGAACACAATCCATTGTTGTAAGCTGGTTGACCAGCGACGTGTTGCAGATTTTAAATTCATTGTTCCCATCAGAAATAATGTAGGTTGAATTAATTTGTTCCAGAATCAACCGTCACCATTTTTTAATTTTCTCATCAGCCATACACATGTAAGGATAATTTTGCCCATGATGATAAAGTGTTAAAATCACTCTTAACTTTAATGATGAATGAGAAATTTATCGTTTTGGAAACATTTTAACATGAACTGTTGCGCATAGAAATTAAGTTAACCAGCATAACTTCTATAGGCCAAAAGGTGATCTTAATGACTTAATCCCGTTTATCTGAAGTGCTCATGTGCATATTTGTTTGCTAATGTGTGATGTCACGTTGGTTTGTGCTAGTGTGTTCTTCAAGCTAGTATGCTAACTACTATATGCTACTAAGCCTCACGCGAAGGTGGTGTGTTTGTGGTGACTTCAATTACTGACAAATGTCATTTATGTAACATGGGTTAATTTTTATGTACATGCTAGAAGCAATGGTGTTGCTGCTATATGATCCTTTCCTTTTGAAGTGCTTTGCCACCACCTTGTGGCATCTATACCCAATTAAAAACCCCTTTTGTTGGGGCTGCGTCCATTTTTTGCAAACATCCGTGAATAATTGGCGCTATTCTTGGCAGGGCTCGGTCCCTGTCCTCAACGAATCGCGGGGGTTTGATGTATAGCAGCCTGTTGGCAAGTCGCTTGCTAATTAGTGGCTGGCCCTAACAGCTAACTCAAACGAATTTCTGATTGTTTGAATCCATTTTCTGTCGTGCTTCTCCTCACGGGAGATTCTAAATGTGTTGATGCTTGTGTGGTATCGAGCAGAGTTTTTGTGGCATTGTGAGTACATCTGTGTGGATATAGCTCAATGGAGCCACAGGTGCAGATACAATAAATTGATAAAAAAAAATTAAGTATATTTGTAAAACACAATAAACAGTATATACAGTATACTGGTTTCACTGCATTGGCAAGGCTTGGCGGCGGCAGGCTGGATGTTGCTTCATATCTGAAAACATCTTTTTTGTTGTGAAAGCGCAATTACAGCATGGCATTGTTTAATTGGCTGCTACATCTGCGCCTGCGATAAAAATTTTGAATCATAGCAAAAGTAGTTGTTGACGGTGTGTCATTCATGAAAACTGGTTGCACAACTGCGTGTTCAGTTGCGTCCGGTCGCGTCGCTCGGTGTGCGGTGGGCCAAACCCTACTTGAGGCCAAAGAACAAGAAAAACACATGCACAGATTATAATTCTAGTATGCTCCCTGAACCAAAATCTGGTCTGATACGCTGACATTTTGCATCAGGTCAATGTGATGACAGTTCATCCTTTATGTGTTTGTGCCACTTTTGAGGTATATTTTCCCCCCGAATCTTTGTCATTTTCGCCAATTGCACACGTTTGAGGCTACATAGGTCGAGATCCTCCTGAACACAAACGACCAAAGGGGAAAAACAGCAGTAGATGATGGTTTAGCCTCATCAAACAGATACTATTACTGGTCTCTTTCGCCTGTCATCACGGGGGGAGTGAGCAATGGAAACACCCCTTCACTCGTCCTCCTTTGCTAACCAGTATCTGTCCTATTAGCAATTTATAATGGAGATCAAGAAGTAGTCAGTGCAGAATGAAGACAACTGTCTGCACCCTTTCCTAATTGGCTTTATGTTCTCTTTCTGATAAATGGCTTGCCACTACCACAGAGTCCTGTGGTTTTTATTGCCCTAATAGGGCCCAGTAACTGGATTTACTAACAGATAGTGGGTCAAAAAGGACACAGAGAGCAAAAATGTTAATTAATATCAATAATGGCCAATTATTAGTTTGACAGAGGGATCCCAGCTAGTTGTGTGCTCTAATGACTGTGAGCTAAGTTGAGGGGAAACACTGGCGAATTAGCATAACTGTGTGTGTGTGTGCTCCATGGAGGTGCCCAGCAAACATCTGTTATGTTAGAAATTCAAATAGAATTCCTATTAGTAACCCTGGCTGTGGTTGCATAATCAGTCATTCTTCTCTGGCCATTTTGCAGGCACTAACAATGCCCCTGTGACTGGTGGAACGCCTCCCTTTGGGCTTTCCAATCAAATGTGGCCCCATGTGGACCTGCACGTCCTAACAACAGACAGGCCAACGTGGACTTCTAAGGGGAGCTTTGTGCTCTGACAAGAGCTCAATGTATCCACCCATGACACATGACCGAAGGAAAGGATTTTTGATTTCAAAACAGCAAGAACAATATTTATTGTTCATCTTGTTTTCTGCTTCCTCAACAGTACAATTGTAGAGTCTATTCAATGCACTTTGCATTAAGCTTGTGTTTTGAGTTAGGAACAAGAGGAACGGGACTGTGAACAACGAAAAACAGTCAGTAATTGATGCACCCGTTAAAAATGTTTATAATTGCTTCTATTAATCGTTTAAACTCTAAATATACTACATCACAAAACAATTTAGTGTAATTTCAAACTCATTTTACAACATTACCCGTAAACATGAATGGTTTACAAATAGGCTTACAAAACAAAACATACACGTGACAAAGACTCTCCTACACTAACATATAAACTTAGCTCCTCCCTGACATGCAAAGATTTTAATCTCTCAGTCGAGCTTATTCTAACCTATTTCCATAACACCAATTACTAGTTTCCTCCTAGACTGGATGTCGGGGCCATTTTATGGCATCTTAGGGCATAAAAAAAAAAAAAAAGTGAAAAGATAAGGTTTTCAGCCAATAGTTGAGGATATGTTCCACAAGAAAAAAAACACCAGAATGTGAATTAATTATTAGTAAACCGTTCACTGTATCACCAAATATTCCGATGAAAACAATAAATGCATTACAAACACGTGCTTATTCATTGGACACTGACGGTAAATATTGAAGCTCAATGTTCATATTCAAAATGATTTATTTGTGATAATAATAATATTTCCTCACGAGCTTCTGAGCGTGTCCAATAAGGCTGTGCATTGTTCTCTCTGTTTTTAAGTCACGCAAGCTCTTGCAGTCAGTCTGAAAGTGTTAGACTTCCATCGTGATTTACAAGTCTGCGTGTGACCTTCTCTTTTTATAATGTGAGCGTGTAATTCTCTGGAGTTAAACGTCATGTTAGATCAGAGGAGCTACTCGTGTCCTTATCCCAGGAGTGCATAAGCAGCAGTGGCAGTGGTTCAGAGGTTCCTTTTAAGGGCACCATTGTCATGAGCTTGATGCATTTCACTCACTGCGGTTGTCCGTGATTGCACACAAGTGTAGTAATACATTGTTAAAAAAAACAAAACAAAACAGATAAAACACCACCTTGGAGGTCACAAATAGAAAACCCACTCCAAAAACAGCCATTTCCTGCCTCAGAAAGACTCTCTAAAGCATGATATACTGTACCGTAAACGATATATTTTGCCACAAAAAACGAGAATAAATTTACCAAAATGTCAAAGTGATTATGGGGTTTGGTTTAAGCCATGTTCATATGTGTGTGTATATATGTATATATAATTTTCATTATATTATGCGGGTGATTGGATGTTGTCAAGCTTAACATGTCCACTCTTTTATTGTTAAATATTCGTTAATATTTCAGAAATTCAAATGATATTTGTTCAACATTACACAGTTAGCTAACTAAATAAGAATGTTAAGTGACAAATGATATTTGTTCAACATTACACAGTTAGCTAACTAAATAAGAATGTTAAGTGACGGTCCAACATGCGCTCATTAAAATGTCCACCCTATCAGCGAAGCCAAATATTTAACAATGTGTATGTGCATTGTCTGCTTGAAGTTAATTTATTTATTAAAAAAAAAAGTGTGGGTTTTGACCAATATGCATTTCAAAGAACATAACGTCTACTTAATACAATGAATATAGAGTTTGGGGGTTGAAATGGGGAAGCCTCAAAGGCACCTTATGGTGATATTGACTCTAGATGTATTTTTCAAAATGACTTTTGGAGAAAAAAGGAAAGATTGTAAATTTCACTGTGCACCTTCAAGAAGCACTTTCCCCCACATTTGAATTAATATGGTTCTACTGAATTAATTTGCAGTTGTTTATGAAACAGCAACATATGTCTGGTGCACAGTGCTGCATCCAACAGATTTGGGTGCAGTATACATGACTGGGCGACTCCATGCTTGTATGTAAGAAGTGGCTTCGGCTTCACGCTCCTCTCCATTCTGTGGCCTCCGGTGTATAAATTTGCTTGATTGTTTTTCTTTCCCTTTCTTAATTCATTGCAGTTGGATTCCTCTTTGATGCAGTTCTGTTGTCCCTCAAACAATTGAAGTGGAGACAATGGAGGCATAATGATAGATCCGTGTACCCACCATCTGTAAGAGCATCTGCTCCCGTGCATCTGTACAACATGCTGGAGCGGGGAGCCTCAGTAATCTGCATAATAAGGAGAGGGCTTATCTCAGTCTAGTTAATAATCACAAGCAATCGATGCACTTCATTCCCTCAGTCCTGACTGTTGGGGTGACAAAAAAAAAAAGAAAGAAAAGCAGCAAAACTTTGGTATGTTAGCTGTATCCTCCAGATAGTCAGGGGTCAGAAGCTCTTGATTATGCCTGGAGCTACAGATTTAGTCAGCACTCATTTAATCTTTTCATGAATACCATAATTATAGACGGACACACCCGCTTTATCATGCCGATTCTTACTTTCTTATAGAGTTATGTGGTTTCTAGCCTCTACGGCCTTGATTCAGAATTAGATGTAAAGCATACACACCTCCACCAAGGTTGAACTGTTAACAAAAGTGGGAAAAATAGTCAAGGACTGTGTTTGTGTTTGTTTGTCTGACCACATTCTGGCGAGCATCACTTTCTCCTCTGACAAAAATGAGGCAATAAAGATGGCCTTCAATGAATGGCCATCATTTTGAAGGCCCACACAAACACATTGTCCTGATAAGTTCTGGTGCAACATGAAATCCATGCATCTATCCCTCCATTTTCTGAGCCGCTTCTCCTCACTAGGGTCGCGGGCGTGCTGGAGCCTATCCCAGCTATCATCGGGTAGTAGGCGGGGTACACCCTGAACTGGTTGCCAGCCAATCGCAGGGCACATACAAACAAACAACCATTCGCACTCACATTCACACCTACGGGCAATTTAGATTTGTCAATTAACAACATGAAATCCTGTCATTAAAACACATCATAAACAACAAGCTTAACTGAGTATAACGAATGATATGTGTCGTGTCTATATGTGTCGTACGTGGAGTACGGTGTAAGATGACAGGACCATTTTGGATCACGAAACATTTTGGTAATTTTGTCTGTCCAGCAAGAAGGCTACTTTCTTTTTCATAGACAATGACTCATTTGAGAATTCTATATTTGTGTCCAGACATTCACCAAAATGTATTGGGTTCTAGTTTCATGGAAATTGATTGTGTATTTTTTGTGGAAAGTTGACAAATACATTTTAAAAAAAAATTATTATTATTTTTAAACAGGTTATCACATCTCAGCTGACAGAAGCATCTAATGTATCTTTCTTTAATTCCAGCAAAATGTTTGTATGCAACTTTGTTATTAGACAACACTTCTTTAGGAATTTTTTACTATGCTGCCCTTTTGCAATTATCAACCAGCTGCAGTGCTGAAGCATTGCAAAACTACTAGTAGAGATTTAAACAGCCTGCCCTGAAGTAAGTGGTTAATAAAAGCTGGGGTAAAAAAACAATCCTTTAAATATATGCTGACTTGTAACTATTGGATGTCCTTTTCTTTCTATCATTTAATAAATACCTTTGGGTTTTAAAAATCACTATATGATTTTTTTTTTTAAAACAAAAACACTCGACAGTGGCTCATTGGAATATACTCCATTGACTGGATAAAAAGTGTGCAATATTGACCAAACGGTATCTCCTCATACCATCCTCTTGTTAAATATGCTCATTAAATCAAGTTGATGATACACTGCAGTATGAAGAAACTGTAATGCACCAAATGAAAGCAAAAAAATACCTAAAACAAAAAAGCAAAGTACCTTTTATTTTGCCATTGTGAAATATCCATTACAAAAAAAAAACATTTTATTTACAATACCTCCACAAATTTTCACACAATATAATACTATGCGTTAAATACTGGCAGTCCCTACCCTTGCATAGTTCGTGCTCATCCTAATTAAGCATGCATGATGCTACTCTCCCAGCTGCTAGGCTTCTGAAATCCACCAGGCAGGTGTATCAAGCCCCCAAGTGAGGACCAAGAAGGAAGATGCTCAACGGAGAAGTGCAGGTGTGACACGTTAGGAGGAGTCCAGGTGCTTATTGAGTTATCAGAGGCAGTCGCTGCTTGTTTGATTTATCACCAGGGGTTTGCCGTTGTCATAACTGAGCAGCACAATGTCAGACAACAAAATAAAATGCTCCGAAATCTACCTGCTGCTGTCCTGAAGCTACGTCAACTTACATTGAAAGCATTTAATTATGTTATTACTGTTTGTTTTTATGAGTACAATAGTATAGAGTGCTATTATTGTTATTAAAAACACATTACAGAAATGCTGGTAGTTTTTTGGGGGGGAGGCTGGAACAGATTAATGGCTTTTCCATTCATTTAAGTGGTGAAAGATGATTTGAGATACGCGTGTTTGAGTTGCAAGCGTGGTCATGGAACGAATAAAACTCGTATCGCAAGGCACCACCGTATATTAGAAAGATTAACACCCTTCAAAGATATAAATATCGTCATTATAGCTTCTCCGCTTCGTGATAGCTTCCCCTCTTGAATTGGCTAATTTAGCTCTGGTTGCTAAATTAACTAAATTAAATAAAGAACTGAAAACTGCCCTCCTCAGGCCTGTGGGTAGAAATCCACTTCTGTCCTTGTAACCCAAATCCATCTATTTTAATCCTTGTCTTTTATCTGCTGTTTATGGGATTGCGAGGAGACCGTGACATTGTTAGGTTGTGTTTTGACACATTAATTGGATAAAGGGTTTTTCATCACAGCTGCTGGGAAATTAAGAGGAGCTTGAAAGCCCCTGATGTCTTGTAATTAAGTGTTTCATATTGTGTAGCTTCACTTCCAACAGCGGCACTCTCTCATGAATGGCCCATAAAGGCAATAATACCATACACGACTAGACAAAAGAGGCCAAAGGGGCTCCTGTTACGTCAAAAGCTAAGGTCAGGAGAAACCAATTCAGCCAGTCAGTTACATGTTAACATGAGCAGCATTGATAACACTACTGCGACCACAATAGGAATTAAGATGTCAATACAATTTTGGCCTGGTAGTGGTGTGCTTAGAAAAGCAAATGTTCCGCCCAGTGTGTTCCAGCAGAAAAGGGGCGTCTGCTTCCCAAACAAACCGCTGTCCTTGATATCAGCTGGTTAATCCTCCCCTTTTAGTGGCTTTATTGGCTCATTCAAGAGGGTCTTTTGACATTCCCCCTGCTCTGTTAAAAGGTGACTGCATCTCAAGTGAAATCTGGAGTGTTCTTTACACAAGCGCCGAGCCCCATGTGGCTCCCGCCTCCCAGTAGGCCTGTGATTTTCCTGCTTTAAGTGTCTACTGTCAACACTAATTTGTCCCACTCCTCCGCCGCCCTCTTCCGCTGGGGAGGGCGGGCTTGGTGACGCTCTCCTAAAGTTTTAATAAAAGATCTTCTGTTTTCTGGGAGTGAAACAAGGGCTTTAAAAGCCACAGAGGCAACACGATGCCAGGTAATGATTACGAGGCTCAAACAGAGGCTGTTAGCAATGCCACATACTGTTTTACAAAGCGAGCTGCGAGTGTGTACTTGGGCTAAACGCAAGCCAAACTACAGGCATCATCTCTAAATAAGAGTCGCACTCAGCATTAAATGATTGCCAAGGAAAAACAAAGGGGTAGTTTTGTTTCTTCGTCTTGTTGAAGAGGGCTGCACTTTATTTTAAATGGTGCCAGAGAAATGTTTTATTTTATGTTACTTGTTCTTCCAAACTACTACTGGATGCAGAAAAACAAAAGCTTTACTGGTATACCTTGAACTTTGTAAAAAAAAAAAAAAAAAAATATATATATATATATATAAAATATATATAAAAAATTACTGTATATGCCACTAAAGACAACACCGCACCACATTGTTTGTTTACTCTCCCCATACATATGGCTAAAGTTTGCTATTAACAGTGGGTACAAAAAGTCTACACTCCCCTGTTCAAATGTCAGATTTTTGTGATATATATATATATATACAAAAATTCCCAATGTTTGGGAGATTTTGTTGTGGTCCGATGAAACCAAGGTTTGAACGTTTTGGACCATAATCCTAAAAGGTATGTTTGAAACAAACAAAACAGTGGTCATCACCAAAAGAATGCCAATCCTACAGAAAAACATAATGGGGGTAGCAACATGCTTTGGGTTTTTTTTTTTTTTCTTCAGATGGAACTGGAAAAAGGTTTTGCAATTGTTCATCTTGGCATTGTAATTGTATATCACGAAAACCTGGCAGTTGATCAGGGGTGTGTAGACTTTGTATATTCACTGGTAAGACAACTAAAAGATTCACAAAAAGTAAAATTGTTAGTAGTATATCTCTACCAATATTTGGTCGCACCACCAAAATGTGATTGGTTCTTTAGTGTGTACAGTAGTGTGTGTACAAATTCTGAAGACATTACCATAAAAACAAATACTTAAAAACTTTCATTTGTACAAATCAATGTTCACAAATGTGTACAAACTACTTAAAAGTTGCAGGTCAGTTTTCCCCCCATTAATTGTACTGTGTCATTGACACAATGCCAAGTGAAAAACTGTTTTATGGCACCTGTGAAATTTCATTTATCGGATTTCCTCGGGATTAATAAGAGCAGCATGATTGCATATAATGGTTTCTGACATGTTTTGCTTGAGCACAATTTCACCAGCCGACAAAGTAAATTGCTCCATTTCATTTATGTTTGAAGGAAAGTCAATGGAAAAAGTAATTCCTCGCATTCCATTTAAGCAAATTCCCATCTATTTGAATGATAGGTCAAAGGAAAGCAGTCAAGAGACTTTCTTTTCAATTATCGGTGACTTGTTTACATAGCGTTATAGCCGGACATACAAATCTCATATGGGCTCTGCCACAGCTGAGGAAGCTAAATACAATTTCACTACCAAGGTAAGAACCATGTAGGAAATTGTTCAATATCTCAGTCGTAGTCCAATTTATACTGCATTGTTTAGCTGCACAGTGTATAGTAGGGTTATGGTAATGTAATATGCATAATTCATACACCTTGGGCCCCCTCCTCATTTGTGATTCCGTTGCCCTGCGTGTTCATCTGAAGCTGAATTAATGCTACATTGTCCATTAGGCGACCATAACACTGGGCAATGCTGTCACACACACTCTTTGGACTGAAATTCCATTGAGGCTAATTTCCCATTTTGGTCTGCGCGCTGAATTGTTTTTCAAAATACAGTACTACATTTCTCAATTTGGATGAATACTGATGACATTGACCCTCCTTTGTAATTGGAAGTGGCATTTTTTTGTAATGAGGAATGTGTGTTTTGGGATTCTGGGGTTGAGCTTGTCCTGTTAGGCGGGTCGGTGGCCATGGTAGCACAAAGAGAAGAGTGTTGGATGTGTCTTGTTATCCTCTCCAGAGTTCACTTAGAGAGCCCCGACTCCTGTAGTTGTGACCTTCATAAGACACGGTCTCCCTGCTGGGAACACATACACCGAGCACGTCCACTCCACAGCCGGCACTCATTGGGTCATGATGGGGCTAAGCAGTCCCATTAAAGCTTGCTCATCTAGGCTACGATCACGTGCACATGGCATCAAGATGGACTCGAGCCAAGAGGTTCTGAGCCCTTCCTTTCTCGCTCTTCGGCCCGGTACTAAGATGCACTAAATGAATGTTTTTGTTTAAAGCCGCATCTGTGCCTGCTTCTCCTCGGGATACCGTTCTTGTGATGTTTCAAGCTGAGCTAAGTGTATTATAAATCCATTTTTTGGACATGCTGCGGTCAGTTTAACGATCATTATGTGGCTCAGATGGAAAAACAAGGGAATAAGGTGAATCAATGTTCGATTTTACGGTGTGACTTGATTCATGGCTTGCGCTATGATAAATGGCCATCTTCGCGCTTTGAGACTAACTGTAGTGAAATGAATTTGTATGTTGTGTACGAAAACTCACGAGAGGTGCCTTCTGGCTTTGCTCTCAGCGCTTCATCCGTTGATTAGTCCAGAAAGGCCATAACATTATTTAGTGCGCAGTGTTAACTAACGCTGACAGATGTCAAATACTTCTAGGTAACAAGAAAACATTTCAAATATTCATCATGCAATTATTCAGTAACCGTTCTTGTAGATTTTAAATCCTCAAGTGCTTGTTTTTAATGCAGTTAGTCAAATGAGATGCAGAATTTACTGCGCTTTGAAGCTCCTGTGCCAGCTCCCCAGGAAGTACATGGGCATGTATAATATCATGTAGGTGAGCTGATCTCTCTTTGAGTCTCACTGATGGGAGGGCAAGCTTCACCTAAAGGTAGTGAAGCAAAGAATTAATGGTTTACCAAACTGCATGCCAAAGGCAATAGGAGAGCGCAGGGGGTTTCGTTCCTCTAGGTAGCTGACATGACGCGACTAGTCAGACGTAAATGACTAAAATGTAAGTGACAGACGGAAACTATCACGAGGTCTATGAAGCATCCACGTGCTGCCATCATTTTCTGCCCAACCTTGGAGATCACTTCAAAGGCAGACTAACGATCCTGCCAGGCCCCAACACCACTCACCTGGATTAGCATTCTGTTTATCTGCTAAACCATGTTGCAACCACACCTCATTTAAATTCGACATCATTTTCAACAGTTTGTAAGTTTGTATTTTATAAGGTGTTTTTGTGACATGCATATTTCCCAATCTACTACTAAGTAGGTGAATAGTTATCTCCGTAAGTGCTTGTTGAATGAGGCTAAAATATCATTAATCTGATGCCTATCCAATGAGATTGTGTTAATATTACGTGATTTGATGTGCTTGTAACATGTGGTCATTTTATAAAAAGTGGTAAAAAAAAATTGGGTCCACATAATGGCGTTAAAATAATACATTTTTAGAACATAGTTTAAAAGGGACAAAAAAAAAAGTATTTTGAAGTTTTTCAAAAGCACTGGTTTCAGTTCAGTGAAATGCCATTTTGCAAATGAATGAAAAGGCAATAATTACATTACATTTTTAGATGGAGCACGAATACAAGTAGGCCTACTTACTTTTGAGCACTCACCGATAAAGCGTACCAATATTTGATAATGCTATTGTGTATTTCAATTTCTATACAAATGTTGATTATTTTAATTAAATATTGCTCAAAAACACAAACTTTAATTGACCATTAAATAGGTTTGACTCGAATATAACACTTTTTATACCCACAATCAAATATTGTTCAAAACACAAACTTTTATTGAATATAGTGTGGAGTTTGCATGTTCTCCCCGTGCCTGCGTGGGGTTTCTCCGGGCACATCCCAAAAAATGGGTTGTAGGTTGATTGAAGGCTCTAAATTGCCCGTAGGTGTGAATGTGAGTGCGAATGGTTGTTTGTTTGTTTCTATGAGCCCTGTGATTGGCTGGCGACCGGTTCAGGGTGTACCCTGCCTCCCGCCCGAAGATAGCTGGGATAGGCTCCAGCCGCCTGCGACCCTAGTGAGGATAAGCAGTAAAGAAAATGGATGGATAGATTTTGCACAAATAATAGAATATCACTTCTTACACACACAGAACTATCATATTCCGCTTGACTGTAAGGTATATGTGCTGCTTCTGTTGAGAGCGCCCCTGGTGAACGCATGCAGATGACACACGTAGTTTTGATGAAAAGACATTGAAGAAAACATTGGGACAAAGCTACAGTAATATACTATAACTTGTTTTTCACAGATTACAATGAATACGCTATATTCCTGTGAATATTGTTATATCATCTTTCTGTATATGTTACTGCGCCTATTCTGTTTGTATATTTGTCATTTATTAAGTTAATTTGTTAAATTTATGTTGTAACATCGAAGTTATTCGTTAGCTCATGTATAGCATTTAACCTTATGTGTTAACATTAAGCTAGCGGACGTTTGCAAAATTAATATGTTTGCTCAAATATACAACATGTAATTCTCTTTATTTTCTGTTAGTTTTACCGTAAACTTTAACTGGGAGTGTCAATAAACTGCTTGGAGTGAGCACATTGACTCTTTTGGAAGAACTGTTTGCTATCTGCCAAACTGCACACCACACGCTCAGAAAGGACAGAATAGTATAACAACAACACCTCTACCAAAAATAATACAAATATGTGGTTCAAAATAAAATACCTGAATGAAAATTGAATGAGTGTGATGCACCCATGCACATCACCTCAAAAATTAATATTCATGACAAGGTCTGTCTTTCAGGACTTCCACAAGATGCCCGTATTCAATCGTTGTGTTTAATTGAGCAATTTGAATACCTGCAAAGAACCCTCGCCTACTGTGCCGGTTCACTCCTCCTTCAGCTCGATGCAATAACAATATAAGCACACTGTGCTTTAAAATTATACGAATCTTTAGGGGCCTAACTGCATTTTGCTTTGCACACAAAATTTGAAACTTGAAAAATGGCATAGTAATGTATTTGTATTATATAATAATGAGTCCCACGCAGCAAATTTATTAGTCTCCATTCTGAAAAAGCCCCGGCAAAGCAACTTGCATACCATAATTGGCATCTTGTGGTTTGCTTTCCTGAGGAGAAAGTGAATTTTATATGCCTTCATAATAAATAGCATATTTAAGCACCCAGGAAATCACTGTGAGACATCCATCCCACTTCGTTCCATTTATTCAGGGGTGTTTAATTAAAGCTCGGAAACTACATGCAATTTGTGTCTGAACACTGTCTAATGTCTGAGACTGGTTATTAGATATTAAATTGATGCATAATTCAGGCAATTAAGAAAGTAATCACACAAAGTAATGTAATGTAAGTTAATTATTACAGCATAAGCAAACAGTTCATCAATGCTATTTAATGCTGTGACTCTCTAATATGCTCACCAAGCATGGAAATTTCTCTGCATCAATGTTTTGATGTGCTTATTAAATATTGTGGCGACAGATTAGTGGTTTTATCCATCTATCTATCCATCTATCTTCTGGTTTCAAGGACACATTGCCTGAAAACTAACAATTTGCCACCCACCCAGTCTCTCGTGTATGAAGACATCCGGCAAAACAAGACCTTCCAGCCCCGGTTTTGTTTTCTCGGGGTAAACATGCGTGTCACAGTTGACCTTTTTCGGGGTCAGGCTGCTTTTATATTGGCGGACATGTTTCCAACTTAATAGAACTGTTTAACTGAGATCCCCAGGGCCCCTATATTTATTAAGCCGCAGTGAGTTGCATCTGTCTGCTTGAATCAAGAAGAGCAATCAGTCGGGGTCACACACGTAGTAATGGAGAAATATAGACACACAGGGACACACTAACACACACATGCAGACGTGGCACTTTTGCAGCGGATAAATACCCTCACATTAAAGAGCCCTTCAATTACAACAAACGGCATTAGCTTGTGTTCTCATCTTAAATGATTACCGTGCTCATTATAGCCCTTCGTTGTATGTTGTATTATGTTTACTATGAAATGTGCACTTTATTGGCAGAGCACCACATAGTTCAGTGTTAGTCTCATCTCCTGTTCTTTCTGAGGAGTATTGATTTATCTTTGTTCAGCCATTGTACCACATCCCGTAATGTTGGTCATTTTCTTGAACTGATTTTAGGCCCCTGTCTGGTAATCAGGGATAATTGTCAATTATCACAAGGACCCATCAGATCAATTACTGCAGAATCAATACAGCCACACTGGGTGTACTTCCCTTCCTTCCCTTTATCACCTTCTAGAAATCCTTTAGCACAGTGGTTCTTAAACCTTTTATACCAAGCACTACTTCAAAAAATACTATAATTTTAACATTTGTAACATTATACAATAAAGTTTAATTGATTCTATGACCATGCTCATAACTCAAAACACTTGCAACTCAAATCATCTTTCCCTTTTAAAATGAATAGAAATGACATTAATTTGTTCCGCCCCCCCCAAAAAACCAACAACAAAAAAAAAAAAAAAAAAAATGTTTGTAACGAAAACTAGCACTGTACTTTATTGTACTTTAAAAAAATATATATAGTAAAAACATAATTAAATAAAATGTAAAGAATTAAGCAGTTTGTGCAACATGATTTCATGCTTCAACACCCATTGGCATTGTGCTGCTCCTTCTTTCACGGGGCAGTAGCATGCTTACCAAAAAAATACAGAACGAAGAAGAAAGTATCTTATAAGCACAGTAAAATGCAGTAATATCAGTCGTTCTTAGTAGAGGATAAAGAATATATTCCTGTAAGTATTGTTATTTTACGTCTTCATGCGTCGCTCCACTGTTTGTGTTCAAATATCCGTTGCTTAAAGGGTTATAATACCGTGTCACCAATGCTATTTCTTAGCCCATTGCTGGCATTTTACATTGTTTGTTAGCATAAAGCTAAACTGAATTTAAAAAAATGTACGGATGTAATGGATTAAAAGAACATTTAATCCACTGTAACATTATGCACAGTTTGATCATTTAATTCAGTGATTACAAGAGAGAGGCACTTGAGGTACTGGTACATGTACCACACTTTGAGAATCAGTTTAAGTAAATTTAAAGTTGCACATAAAACACATTCTAAATCATATTTTTAATGGTTCTGTTTTGCTTAAAAATCAATGCAGGCTGGTGTTTTACCGTGCTGGTGTCTGGAATAGTGAGTGTCTTATTGCTGTAGCTTTATCGCACCATAATGGAGAAAACACTATTGTTACCTGCGTAGGGTTCTGTATTATGAGAGCCCTTTTTTCGTCCGGCAGGCGAGATGACTTTTGTAATGAAAGTTAATGTCAAGGAGTCCTTATTTTCTTCAAGACAGTTACGCTTGCACCTCATGAAGGAAAGGCGCCATTCGCCCAGTCGCTTCCACCGTGTTGGAAACAAATGTGCTGTTGTAATGGAAAAGCCTGGTCAGCAGCCTGATGTATTATCTCCTCCTCAACGTATTTATTTACACTCAGCTTCTCCACAAATTGTCTTGTCATCTTAATGGGTGACAATTAATCTGTTGCCAAGCAGGCCGAGGTGAATGAAAGAGATGGACTTTATTTTCCAAACTTTGTTTCTGGCCTTATGAAGCTATTTAATGCTTTAATGTGTGACTGTGGTGTTTAGGTTTTGTAAACACAAATAATTAATCTGAGTGAAGCATTATTTGTAAAATTACAATTAGCATGCATTTCTTTCTCTTTGTATTTTTTACCTTTTTGTATTGGATATCTTGTTCAAGGACAAACCTTCCCTTCAGCGCAGAGGAAGGACATGCTAAATCAAGACAAATGGTAAGGTCATCATTAAATCTATTGCAGCATCTGTAATGCTTAATACAGAGCATATTGTGGCTACATATTAGATATCGAATCCTTGTTTAAGACCGGTGCTAGAGTGTTGTTGTCCGTTTCAATCTAAGTGAAATGTACCATAATCATTTTCAGTAAGTCTAGCAGAGATTGACATTTAACCAGTGTCCAAACTCCTCATATTTCATCCCCACCTGAAAGAGGCCTCCATAGAGTCTAATCACACACACACGCGCACACACACACACGCGCGCACACACACACACACACACGCACACACAGACACACACACACACGCGCACACACACACACACACACACACACACACACCCTCTGCATCAGACCAAGAGAAAACAGAGTGTGCACTTTGTGCACAGCTATTTATATCAATAAGTCCCGTGCTGAGAGGCACAAAATGAGCGTTTAAGCTGCAGGTCCCAGAGAGCTTGGTAGCAGGTGGGCAGGCTGCTCTGGGCAGAGGTGTGGTATTCACTCTTTTTACAGGTGTTGCCCATCTTGCCGCGCGTCCATGGCTCTGGCAAGGTTTGGGAGGGTTTGGGACAGCTGGAGCAGCCGGCATTGGGGAGGCAGAAAGATCCTTCTTTCACTGTTGGGGCCTCCGCAGGTCAGTGCCTCTACCCGAAGGGATGGTGGAGCGAAACGCTATCAATTCCCAAACAAAGGAGCCACTTCAGCCGCCACAAAGGCAACATATGTGATAGAGCCGACTCGCGAGCAGCAGCTCACTTGAACATGTCAGCCTCTTCTAATTAGCTTTGTTAAGTCCCTCTGCTGTCTGCCCAACTGAGGCCTCTCCCAGTCACATGAGGGCTTTGTGTTTACGAGGGCAAACACTTGGACTTGCTCCCAAAACACACATTTTTGTTGTTGTTGCTTGAAAGGCTTGCTGATTTGATTCTTCATTAAATGAGAACTGAAGACAAACATTTGCCCAAATTTAGATGGATTGACACAGTGTCATATTGATTTACTCGTGCAATCAACCAGAGATTCACAGAGCTTTGTAAGTTTTTACCGCACAGCCTAACGTCCTCTTACATCCACAGTGTGCGTGTGTGTGAGACTACATGCTCAAGATAAAGACACCTGCCCCTCCATCATCGGGATGTTTGGGACTCATTAGATACGAGTCACCCCTCATGGTGTAGGCAGACGTGTTCCATGTTGGAGTCCATGCCGAGCCTCATATGAACCCTACTGTTTGGCCATAGTTGACACGGTCTGTAGAAATTCCAGCTGATTGTGCAAACTCGAGTAGGCAATTTCTGTAATGAGACACTCCATAATCGTTGCGGACATCCTATACTGAAATTGTTCACATGCTTTTGCCACAAAAATGCTTTCAAAACACTATTGTGCCCAACATTTACAAGTGGGTATAATTACAAGGTTTTTTAAATTGTATATATTAAATGTAAAGTATTGTCCACTGCATCAGCCACCATTAAAGGGGTGGTTTCAATTTTCAAATGAATCACTTTTTGTTATTTTTGCTAAAAATGTCAGTATGGCTTTGCAGTAGTAGATTATTACATTAGTAAAATGATCTGTGAACAAAATCATCCCCCATCTTGTCCGCCTAATTTGTTTTTCAAAAAAATCACCATGGCAGAGGAAAAACAACCAATCAGAGACAGAACGTGTCATTTACGAGGTGTCAATCATTTTCGTGGACTCGCGGACACACTCACCGTGGGCACAACTCCGCGGTCTGGTGCTGTTACCTGTTACATTGGGCTTGAGGAGCTTTGCTGAAACTATGATGGAATATCCACTTCTTTGACTACTTGTGAAGGCATTACAATACGTTTTAACTAGCGATGGTAGGCTGCACATTTAATTAGCTAACATCGTGTGTTTGCGATTGTAGACGTGGTGTTTTGGTACATAAGTTAGCTCTGCTTTACAGTGGACACATAACACTTTATCTCTTTTTTAAGTGTGAAATGATCCCAAACTTTGGACATTCTTTGTGTTTTATGCACTCTTGCCCCCTGCCTTACCGCCATCGTTCCAACTTATTTCCACACGGAATAGTGCAGAAGTCTGCAGTAATATTAGTCTGTGTGGAAAGATTATAACTACGAAGCTTTGAGGCAGAGATTTTGCTTCAATGTTTTTTGTAATCTAATTATTTGAGTTATTCGATTAATCGTTTTAGCCCTACAACGATATTAAGTCAAGATACACATCGCGGAGGTTCCTGTTTACATACACAAGACAGTTGATGAGAAGCATCATGCTGTGCGCTTTGATGAATTCTTGCACTGTCCCACGCATGCTGGGCTACAGTAAGGATTTGTATTTAACCGTGTCTCATGGAATTCAGCCTCTGGCCCCGTTGGCCACCAGACAGCTCAGCGCTTGAGAAGCATCAGGCCCAGAGCTGTGTGACTTTCTGCGTGTCATGATCCCGAGAGCTTTGCTTTCTCTTTGACAGGAGGGCTTGAAATTCCTGGGTTGAAAATTCTCTGAGATTATATCTCAGAAGACGTTTGCGATGATGGTTTATGACAGGCTCTGCTTTCAGTGGGCGAAGGATGTATAAGGACACTCAAGACTTTAAACTACTGTATCAATAAAATGTTTAACTAGGATTGCTATTTGTTTTGGCCATATTGGATTCGCTGATTGATTAAAGTTTTGGTTTATTTTGTCATAAACAGTTTTAGACACATGACCGAACAAATAAATGCCAAGATATTTGTCCTGGAGAAAACTAATTTAAATAAAGATTGCACAGCTCTTGGGGAACGTCTCATTAGGTCAGCTATACATGTGCAATCAGGAGTAAAACATCACCTTATTCACTCTGACTCTATTTACTTCTTGCCATTTAAACAAGCAATTTTAAATTGTAAGTGGTGGTGTAAGCCTTTGCAAATGTCGGTACAGCATACTATAAAATACACAAACCTCACGAGATGTATTGACAATCGAGAGTAAAAACAAGGGCCAATACCGTTACTTTTTCCAGCTTTCTGATTTTACAATTCTGAATAAAAATAAAGCGTTAGTCAAGCAAACATCAATAAACATATGGCATTATTTTTGATAAGTGACACATACATACATATTTAGACATGCCCCAGCACCTCAGCATATTCTCCACCAGTATTCTACACTGCTAGCCATGACAGCAGATTGGCTCCTTTTTGATCCCTTTTCTCATTTTTCCTGAACGCTAAGAATAAAAACCAGAGTGCTGTTGTGGAGGAATAGCCAGGTAACAGTCTGGAGATGTCTGACCAAAAGGGATTTGTCCCTTCAGGTCCAAGGAGGGGGGAGCTCTGCCTCACTGTTTTACATTTATGAATTGCTCAGCTGCCCAAGCACGCTTTATGGGAGTCAGGCCCTTGAAGTGTGTCATAGTGTCATATGACCGCTGCACGGGGAGGCTTGCCGCAGAATTTATCCAACAAATATGGATTATGTTAAAGTGGCCTGTGAATTGATGAGGATATGGTAATTTGTCCCAGATGGGTGTGTGTGAAGCGGGCGGCGGGGACAAGCAGCCAGCAGAAAGGAGAAGCAGTATTTGGCAGGTCCATCATTCCGTCATTAAAGGCCACATTATTACTTACAACAAGGCTTGCATGACAATTGCTGGAATGAATGCAGTCCCTCTGAGAGTAGCCTGGTGTGTCCTTCAGCTTCCCTTTGCCTGTTTAGTTTTCTTCCTTGCTGCAAAACTGCTCTCTCTCAGCTGCCGATGCTGCATAAGGGGGATTTTGCTTACCGTGTTCCGACATCAATAAGACGGGGCTATTACAAGCTGAAGCCATTCATTAATATAATGAGATGCTTTTGCTTTAATTGATAACCGATCAGTGCTGATGAGACATTATGCACTTGTGGATACAAGGTTGTTGTTGCATATGAACTGTAAGTTGAACAGACGCACCTGCATATTTGTTTAAGAGAGGCAGGAGTCCTTTGGCGCTATTATTCTGTTGTACCACTGGGCTACCATTGAGATGCCCCCTGCATTATTTTTGAGCTTAGCTGTTAGGTTTCTAGCGACACAAGCAGAAAGATGCTGAAATGCACATGTGGGACAACCTTTGAAATTAACACCTGGATAAATGGCGAGTTTAAAAAGAAAGTCTGAATGTATTTCACCTTTGCTGTGAGTTACTTTTATGATGAAGTAGAAAAAGCAAAGCATCAAAATAATGTTGCATGCTTTTATAGTATGACATGACATGACAACATTGCTTGTAGTGAATGATACATTGATTGATGACTTTTAACAAAACAAGCAAATGATATGTAATAATATCAATAGTAAAAATAAATTGAAGTGGGGGTAGGTGTGATGTTAATTTCCCCATGATGGTTACGTATGTCGGGAAGCATACACAGGGTATCTGCGAACCTGTTGTGAGCAGACTCCCTGTGTATGTTGCGGTTGCTGACAGGATACATTTTAGCAAGTTCAGGTTCAAACTATCCTGTCAGCAACTCGCAGCATACACAGAGTCTGCGAACTTGCGGGGGAAGTTGTGACGTTAATTTCGTTCGTCAGCAGAGGATGATATTGCCTGAAATGGCCGCGCCCTGAGTTTGCTTGAGATTGATGAATTACTCTGTTTAATTCTTATTCCACGAGTGCAATATTAACTACAATGGCATGTTCTGATTAGTGGTGGCACAATACAACGTATTCTTGTTAAAAAAATTTTTTTTAAAATAAAACAAAAACAAAAAAACTGTGGATTTCTATCCTCTTTAAGTTCCATTTTATGGTCGTTATTACAACACTGAAACCCTACAGTGGTGGCACAAAAAAAATCTACTACTGGATTTTTGGGCAACTTTACTTTCATGTGCTCTGAGTTATATGACCTCCACTGTAAATTCATTTATAAATTATTAGAAAAATGAATGAACTTTTAAGCATCTTATTGTAACATATAAATGCTATATGTCATCTTACATATCATTATTAGTAGCAGTCGCAGTCCATCTTGTCTTATTTTCACAAGGTATACACTTATTGACAAATTTCAACAAGATTTCATCATTGATTCAGGATATGTAAAGCTGTACTTCGGTGAGTGGCAAATAACCACTGACACCACATCCGAACATATCAGGGATTATCATCACCAAAATGACAGAATTAAAGTTGTCAAGATCGGCTTTACGCTTCTCTGGAGACCTCGCCAAGTGAGTTGAGAACGAGGGGGGTGGAGACGGGTGTTAACATTTGTCATAGACTTCTCCATGTTGTATTTGCTGGGGGCATTGTTAGCACACAGTGCCTCCAGCCCAGGATTTGGCCAGGCCCCCAGCAGATGCAGACCCCTCTATACACACACACACGCACACATGCACACACACACACACACACACACACACGCATACGCACACACAAACACACTGCCATGTCTCCACCCCACCCTTTGAGGAGGAAGAATAAGATGCCTTGGGGCAATTCAGCAAGTGTGCATCAGTTCAGATGAGGCACGTTAAGTGGCCAGTGATAAATTTGCCATGACAATTGCAAACACCATCGCTTTTGTCTGTAATTAATTCCGGTGGTGCCTGAGGCCTTCCTGGTGTTGCGAGTGGTGTGGGACAGCAGTGCTTTGTTAACGAGGACACATTACAGACAGGATTATAGTCCAGATAACGGTACTCTTAACAGCTGGTTAGTGTGCGGTATTTCAGTGGTGGTGAGATCTCAAAATCCTTTTCCCCCCTAAAAATAAGGATAATCAGAATGAGTATACAGTGGCTGTTATTTTGTTTTTGTCGAGGGCAATCCATCATCCTCACCCACAAGTAGGTTTAGTTGGCACCTGCTGTCACGCATATGCGACGTACTGTATGAATTATGTGATAACAATAGGTGCTAACTAAACCTACTTGTACGATTAGTAGAGCTAGTAGGATGTTAAGTACACTGAAGCCCCGCTATATCGTGGTACTTTTTAAGCGATTGTTTTTCATGGGTTTTTAAAGTGTATATCCATCCATTTTCTGTACCGCTTATCCTCACTAGGGTCGCGGACGTGCTGGAGCCTATCCCAGCTATCTTTGGACGAGAGGTGGGGTACACCCTCAACTGGTTGCAAGCCAATCGCAGGGCACATATAAACAAATAACCATTTGCACTCACATTCACACCTATGGGCAATTTAGAGTCTTCAATTAACCTACCACATGGTTTAGGGATGTGGGAGGAAACCGGAGTACCCAGAGAAAACCCACGCAGGCACGGGGAGAACATGCAAACTCCACACAGGCGGGGCCGGGATTTGAGCCCCGGTCCTCAGAACTGTGAGGCAGATGTGCTAACCAGTTTTTAACCGTGCCACCTTACAGTGTACAACTTTAGCAAAAATTAATTTTGATTTGCGCACCTTCAATGTAGTACCACGTTCTGCTGCCACATGCCGGTAAGCACTGCGCTCGACTGGATGTAGATGCAACGTACAGTTGTAATTAAGAGCAAGAAAAAGAGGCAGAGAAGGTCCCCAACTACTGCAAGCTCTAGTAATAGTCATTGTTCCTACAGAACCTAAAGAATATACTGTATTCTTGTATGTATGTGTTGCTGCTCCGTGTCATTATTATTTGTTTTATGTGTCGGTTTACAGTAAACTTACGAAGAACTGTGCGAGCGAGAGTCTTTCGTTTCCTCAAAGTGATGATCTACAATAGTCTCCCATTTCTTGACAGCAAGAGAGTGAGAACACGCACTAAGGAATAATTTCAGCAAAAACAAAGCGATGTCGCAAATATGGCAACACAAGCCCGCTTGTGTGAGATGTATGACGAAAACAACCTAGGGTGACAGCAGACAGATGGAGTGGATGAACCTGCAGAGAATTGTCACCTGACATTGCAGCTCCACTTGTCTTCCTGGAAGCTTACAGTGAGTGTCAACTCATTGTCTCCTGTCGTACAGAATTCAGCTTGTGGTGCTAAAGACGTCAGTTGAAAAAGACATAATTGGGTTAAATTCAACTAACAATAGTGCATATTAAGAGGGAATATTACTTACAATATTACTTTTATGATGTCTCTCTGTCCTTGTGGAATAAGGAAATTTCAAATTGCTATGATTATCAACAACCTACCTATAAACCAGTGTTGCGTTTACCTGTTTCAGCTATCAGGCTCCAAACTAACTCCGATTACTCTGTATCCCACTGGCAGAAACTGAGGAATACATAGGAATCATAGTGGTCCATGAGAAACTTTTTTTCATGGGCAGAACACCAGTCACAGTTGTATTTGGATCACATTGAAATTGTGTGTGTTTTGGAAGAGTACTTCAACAATCTCAGCATCTCTTTATTCGGTCTTTATGAAGTTAGGACATTCCTCCTTCAGATTCATTGTCATTCAAAAGGCAGCGAACAGATTTTGACGAGCATTCATCTATCTGACTTGATTCAAAGCAAAGTGAAAGGGGAAGGTGTGGTCAGCCTAAGTACAGTGGTACCCCGACGTACTGTACGAGTGACCCGACTTAAGATTTTCGAGATATGTGCTGTTGACGATTTTTTATTGTTTATTTTGTCAAGAGTTGCGAGTGAAAATTTTATTTACGAGCGCTAGATGGTGGCAGCAAACTTCTCAACAAGCAGCACTTAGGCAAAGAGTGAGCAATTGGTCAAAATAAAGGCAAGGTGCTTGCTTTGAGCTGTTTATTGTCACTCCCAGTTGAAGTTTACTGTCAAACTCAATCAAAGAGAAATATACCTTTTTTTCTATTTAACCAAACAACATAACTGTGTCTTATGAAAGTCCGCTAGCTTAATGCAAACACACAATCAGAACGCCATAGACGGGCTAACAAAACTATCATCGATGTAATTCTAAACCTTCAAACAACATACAGTATATTTGAATAAAACTTGTAGCAACGCATGCTGACGGAGCATACAGCAATACTCACAGGCGTATATTTTACATCCTCTGTGAAAAATGACAAATGTTATTGAAGCTTAGTTGTGAGTGTCTTCTTGCTTCATCATCCATTCTACGTGTAGTATGTCTATGTAGTATACTTCCCCCTGGTGGCCAAGCAGCAAAATGAAGTAAAGCATGAAATCATGATGCACAAACTGTTCAATTCCTTAAATGATATTTATTTATAACTGTATGTTTTTATAATGGACAATACTGTAGACTGCTATTTTCTGTCTTGTTAAAGAGGCTCTAAGCAGATATCCGTGTTTTGTTTCTAAATACATTAAATATGTTTGAAGATAAGTGCTGAAAACGTGTCAAGACTTATAACAATATAGTGCTGAATTGTTGAGATATAACTTAAGCATCTTTTTCACCGTTTGAATTTTCCTGATTCTGTGGGCGGGGCTAAAACACAGCCCCGTGACATCATTTGGCTGGGGCGTATACTTTCTTGCACGAGTTCCCTCCCCCACTATATAAGGACAAAGTGACGTCATTTTGTTTGGCTATGCTGCTCAGTTGTGAGTTAGCTGTGCCTAGCTTCCATAACAAGACCCATTTTACCACTCCAGTGTGCAGTTAACAAGCTTACGATGGCTACACCCTGAAAATGCGTCTTCGCTAGAGGAACAGAACAGCTCAGTGACGTTATTTAAGCTCCCATAAAATGAGGAAGTAAAAAAAAGCGATGGATTGACTTTTTAAAGACACACGCAGATGGCGAGCTGAACATCAACGTCACCAGCCGACTCTGCAGTGCGCATTTTACGACGGAAAGTTTTGTAAACTTTTACCAGAGACAGCATGGCTTCGTGGGTAACTTGATACTAATGAATGGGGCAGTGCCGACTGGCTAACTACCTGGGGTGAGTTTGACTTTTGTGCTTATTTTTTCACAGTATTCACAATAACCATTCAATTTTGATGTCAAGCCTCCTAACGTGATTTTACATCGTATAAGCTATCACCCCTCAGTATGTTTCATTCCTTTTGGTGCATCCATTCGACACGCCCACAGCGCCTGAGGCTGAGAGGTGGCCCTTATTATTCAAGTTTTGAAACCTGATTTTATATACTTAGTGATTTTATTTATTCATTCAAATTTGGTAGCCTTGTTCACATTACTCTTCTATGTGGTGTGTCGAATTTACATGCAATTTTTTAGGGCCTGTACCACTTTAAGAACATGTTACACATTTTTTGTGTGCGTGTCTTTTTGGGATTAAGGGCATTTCCATTCATTTCAATGGGGAACGATGATTTGAGTGTTTTGAGTTACAAACGTGGTCTTGGAACCAATTAAACTTGGATTTGACCAAATATACAACTGCCTGCAGTAATTTATGTATGCATCTCAAAATACAAGTACCAATAGTGTACTTTAACACCGCCATTAAAAAGTAAAGTGTCTTTTTATACAGCAATGAGAGATAGGTTCAAAGTTTTACCATACCGTCTGTGGGATTTTAGTACCAGGGTATGCTGTGGGTAGACAAAGGATATTATGGTCCCACAGATTGCACCTTTAATATTTGGTCCAATGGGCCCAACAACTCAATTCTTCTCATTCGCTGGTAATGCAGATGCATTAATTAACGGCTTGTACCTCTGAGTAGTTTTATGGTGGCTAATGTACATCATTAAGTGAGATATAGTTACTCAAGGACATAAAAGAACCCCTCGGCAGTACCATTCATCCTGATTTCACTTTGGAGAGTACTTGGGGATCCACCTTAACCTCTTTCCTAATGTTGGATCTCTGGGCCTCGTGGTCTCCAGTGTTTACCGCCTCCGCTGTAGCCTCCAGCAGGGAGAAATTGAACACGCCACCAATCTGTGTCATTACGCTGTCATTGCATCAAATCACATGATTAGCTTCAGGGGCAGTGGAGTAGGCGGGCTTTGGCGCGGATAGCTGTAGCCATCCCCGGGTAATGGTCCAGTAGCACTGTGATGGAGGGTTGTGTGCTGTCCTCCGTGGAGGGCCAAGGATACGCTATCATTCAGCCTGCCGCAGATGGCCTCAGGCTCAATCATGTTCCACTCAGACCTTTCATGTATGTATGTATGCCTGCGTTAGTGTTGCGTCCCTCTGAAAATAGTTCTGTTCTTGTTCCTCAAAGGCCGGCCGCTGCGGACTGACTGACCTGACCATCGTGGTGCCGTGTGCGGGGTTCTAGAATCTGGATTCAAAATTTTAATTGCCGGTGAATGGTGTCGTAACGTCAAGATGTAACAGTCCATCAAAAATTCATGTTTCTGGGTTTTAACCTTAAGCGAGACCCAGCTGGCTGTGCTGGCGCCACCAAGCGGCTCCAATACATTATATACAGTACGTTGGTGCCTTGAGATACGAGTGACCCGACTTAGTTTTCGAGTTTTACAAGATACGAGCCATGGTTCGGTAGATTTTTGGCTCCGACTTGTGAGTGAAATTTTGAGATAGGAGTGCTACATGGGCATTGAACTCAACTCAGCACTTTACAGCAAGCAGCAGTTTGGCAGATAATGATCAATTCTTCAAAAAAGACTCACAGTTGAAGTTTTTTGTCATACTACACATAAAAACAAGGAGAATCACACATTGTGTATTTAACCAAACCACATAGCTTTGCCTTAGGAAAGTCCTTTTGGTTAAAACTAACAAACAAAACACCATAGATTGGTTAAAGAATAGCATAGTTGTGGTGTTATAACGCTTTAACACAAATGGTGCATCAACACATGCAGACAACTATAACTATTATAGGCCTACTATACTACTACTATAAATAATCACAGGCACATTTTATTTATCCTCTGCGGAAAACGTCTAATCTTACTGCAGTTTACTAACTCACTCACACTGGTTGTCTTCTTCGTTTGTGTCTTCATTTTGCTTCTCTAAAACTATAAAGAAATAGCAAACTTTCACGTTGAAAGAATTAGCAAACCATTAAATCTGATGAGAGTAGCATATGAAAGAGGATCTACCTCTGTGGACAGGTTGTCGATGCAGCCTTTTATAATGCAAAGTCTTGTAATTATCTCACGCCTGCTGATTTCACACTGACATATCGCTTTCCTAAATGTCAGTAGCGCACTTCTCTTCCCCCAACTCACTAGAGCCGTCTGTGCACCATACACAGCTATGATGATAGCAGCGCTTTAGCCCTGAACATGTAGCCCCCCACCCTCACCAGGGGGAATAGTGATTCAGGCATCACCGATCGTTGACCTGGCTATTGTTGTTTGTGATACTTACTGGTAAACTTTTGCAATCAATACAACATCAGCCGGGGGAGCCCATGGGAATGAAAACCTGAAACAGCGCACTTAATCTTGGAGCCGGCCCCTGCTCCCTGCTCTGCCACTAAACTAGGTAGTTGGCCTACTTGATGCGGCATTATTGCCGCAGAGGTCAGATGTGAGCTGTCTTGCTCGGCGCCTGATGAATGGCTGTTTTTGATAAAGCGCTTCTCTCATCCAGCGAGAGACATTTAATAATGATGGACCATAACTGCACACAAAAAAATCCTTGTCGAAGAAAGGAAAAAAAAAAAATCCTCTCGCCTGCCCTTTCCTATCTCAGACAGTGAGCCGCTACCCCCACTCAGTACACAGTATGGTACAGTTGCTTACATATAAAAACCGCAGTACTGTGTCAGTAACAGTTAATGCGCATTCCTGCTTGCACATGGAGATACTGCCTGATAATATCTCATTTTCAAATCACTTTAATTTAGAACAATCTTCATCCTTATGCAGCATTTGGGTAACGCTTGATTGACTAAGTGGATCTCTTGGGCATCACCCCACTACAATGCCAAAGTACCAATCAGGCCTCTACTGTTTTACACTGGAATACATTTACAAAGCTAACAATGCTAAATGAGCATTATGTCCACAGTAATGCAATTTCGCATCCACTCAGACTCTTATCTTCTCTTCTGTGCACACCTCTCCAGAGGAACACATAATATAATTGAATGTCTTTAAAAGTGTGGATGATCGTTTAGATCGGTCTGTGGTCAAGGTAACGGACAGACATTTGGTGCATATTTATTTTAAGTGTCTCTAAATAAAATGCAACCGTTTTAAATGACTATAGTTATGAAAGTAGACTCCGAAATTAAATGCCATTCTCGGGAAAACAAAGCCCAGAGCGCCGTGACAGTTTTGACATAAACAATGCCTTTAGTGACAGGAATAACAGATTAATTGGAACCATAACACGTTCCTTAAAGGTGAGGTAAACACACCTGACTGTATATTTTTCACCATCAGTTAAATCTCAATTGGATCTAAAAATAAATCCCAAGGCATTGAACAGTTAAATGGATTTTGACGTCTCTGCATTATGCTGTCACTCCAGTATAAATGAATCCTAACTTTACTCTGCACCAAGGAATTACCATGCATTTTGAGAAAATCCATTGTGCGCCACGCTTTGAATTATGATGCGAGACCAAAATAAATGTGTGATGACTTTAGAGATGCCCAGAATAATTTATCGGGTGGCAGTTTAGTTCCATATTGAAAAGAGAGTCTAAGTGGGCTGCAGAGGCTTGGTACAACGACTGCCCTGAATGTGTTTGAATTCTGAAATGTCAGCGTTAGATAGGCGAAGAATGGAGCCTGTTTACTGAAGCTTGGTAAATGAGGACTTCATTTGGGATGCAGCAGTATTCAATTATATGGTTATTTATTGATCAAAAGCAACGCGTGTCTGTCTGTAGCGTGTAGAGATGAATTCGGTGGGTAAAAATGAAGTGTCAGGGAAATTGGCTGATGAAGGATTGCATTTGATCTGAGTGGAAATTCAAGAATGGAGACAGAATACCCCTGTGATAAAAAATGGACTAGAGGTGAATTTGCAATTAAAGGTTTCCACAAAGAACTGTCAAGCGGGGTTCAAAATAAAAAGAGAAAACGCATAACAATGCCAACTTAAACCACTGTAAACCATTCTTTTTTTCTCTCTCTCAAGAGAAGTCACACTTATTAAAGTCAAACTGAAAACAAATGTTTTGTATTGTTGGATGGATGTGATGTTCGACACAATGATGTGCTGGTTGATGCATGGAAATACACGTGAAAATGCAGTCAACTTTTTACGAATCAAAGAGTGTGATTTACAGAAGTGATTCTCAGACTTTTCACACTAAGTTCCAACATCATGGCCAACATAAAAATACAGTAACTTAATAGGCTTAACATTCCTTAAAAACAAGACATAGGTTTTATTCCTAAAAAGTATATTTGGGCCATTCCCTAAAATCGGTGCCATTTGCTTAACCAGGGAATAAAATGTATAAATGCATGATAAAATTGCCTCTAAAATACATATTTCATTAAGAAAAGTGTACTGCACATTAATCTGATTGCATATTTAAAAAAATGTAAGAAATTACAATTTAGAGGATTAATCTGTTGCCTGTCCACACTTCGTAAAATTTGACTTTACCATTTAGATATTGTACATAATCGTGTTACTCCTTATCCAAACTATAATTAAAGTTTATTTTCTTACAAAAATTCAATTCAAAATGTATTTTATTCAGACCTAGTACCCTACCCTAACTCATTTCCTCCACTGAAAATCTTTTAATTTTCCACAAGTCACATGGTCCACATTTCTAATTCTTCGTGAAAAACTCACTCCTCTTACTTTTAATCCTATTACTCAAAGGAGAAGGTTCTTTACAATAAAACAATTACATTAAAAAAATAAAGTTGCCTGAGATGGGACAATACACATTTTGGGCAATTCAATTTGTGTATTATCAGATTAAGAATTACAAAAAGACAGAACTAAATTATTATTATTTTTTTTTTAGAGCATTACAACATGCAAATGGAACTGATTTGGTAGAGTGGCTCATTATTGTCAGCCACTATAACATTATGCAGAGTTTGAACATTAAGACTTAGCTTAAATATAACAAGATAAAAAATATTTAACTTGATAATGATTCAATAAACATGTATTGCACAAAAAAATAAAAAAATACTCGAATAATTGTTTAAAAACAAACAGTTCAGATTTAAGATTTAATGCGAATGCATTGTACTCTACTTAATAGTTGCAACTGAACTGTATTAAAAATATACTGTACTTGAAAAGTAAAAAAAATGCACTGTGCTGGGTTAAAAACAAAAAGTTTAAACAAGATGTATGCATTGCTACAAGCTTCATTCGAATGTTTAATTTAATTGCATGTTTGAAATGTAATTTTGTATTTGTATTTAGTTCCGTGATTCTTTCACGTACCAGTAGAAAGATCCCACAGATCACTAATAGTACTCGTACCACACTTTGGAAATCGCTGATTTACAGCAACAATAAGCTGTTTTGATTGTGAAGGCTTTTTTCCAGTTTTTGTATGCCATCTTGCAAAGCTTTGATTTATTTCCTGGTTGTAGGCTACATGAGGAAAATGTACAAGATAACAACATCAATAATAGACTGTGTTAATGACAACAAAAAGTTTAAACGAAATACATTTATGGGGAGAAAAATACTTTTTTTCATAATGTTTAATATTATTTTAGAGTATATTATACTATTTAATACTATGACAAATAACAATTTATTCTGATTCCATAATGTAAGACTCTAGAAGATTGAAAATGTGGGTTGTAATTTGCAGCGGTGTAGAATTTCCATACATCATAATGAGATTTGTTTTTAATAGTTTGGTTGCCTCATTTAGTCGCATGGTATCAAAATATTAGACAACTCAAACTCAACTCAACTCAAAGTTGTGTTGTGGTAAAATCAGCAGTGCAGTTCTACACCCCCTCCAAATTACACCTGCATAAATAACCCTATCGTTAAATTAATATCAAAAACTGAGCATTATTATCCTCCAATTAGTAGACTAATTCAAACTTGAATGGCCCTTAATGGAATACAGAAAATTACCAAAGCTAATTTTGATCATCACTTTGTTCACATTCTTAGTTACGCACCTCCTGTGTACCTTTGAAATTCTGTCATTTTTCCTAACCGAAAAGATTTTAAGAAAAAAAAAACATGTCACTATGTAAACAATAAAATAAAATAAAAATAAAAAAAACTCACACACGATTGGTATTCCGCTGGCCTTGCCCATAGAAACATATTAAGTGGTTTTTGGTTAAGCCTGCTAAATAGACGGTTTTAAAAACAAAACCCCGGTGGAGATAAAAACTGAATTCTTCACATTGAAAAGAGGTATTCCCCTGCAATTCTTTAACTTCCGACAAATACTAAGCGGCTACCGCCATTGTCCATAGTCATTGCTAACAACATTTGGGGGTCACCGGGGTGAAATAAGTGTGAAAGTTTTCATCCGCTGGCCCTCTCTTTGCTCATTTACTGGGCTCAGCTGAAGTGCGCCGGGCTGTGTGATGCACCAGCGCACTCGCTTTACATCCCTCCTGTAAACACTGTCTATTATATTATTCACACCAGTGTCCTCCAGAGAGATGGATCCCAGCGAGACCCTTGTGAATATGGAACGCCAGCCACTGCGCTTACCTGCTGCCCCATATCACCGTGGCCCGCGTGGCCCTCGGATGCTTCTCACTCAGATCTCTTTAGCTGTGCTGCGGGGTAATCCCTGGGCAGCCAGGGCTTCTCTGTTGTCTCCTGGTTGTTTTCTATGTAGTTCATAAATTATAGATGGGCCATGTCGAGGGCCATCATGCTGCCTGATCCCTGTCTGTGCTGACAGCTGTATGATGCACACTGAGTGCAGCAGATTGGGAGCTCAGAGTTTCATCAATAAATATCACTCTGACCCTCACACTTGGCCTTGTGTCAGTGGTCAAGGTAATGGCTTTTTATTATCGTGAAGGGCAGCCCAGCGTGTGGTAGTCTTAAGGTTGCTCGTCCATCTCAGGTCTGGAGACGGCGAGGCAGGCAGACAGAGAAGGGAGGGCAAGCGAGTGAGGGATGAGAGACGTAGCCGGCTTCAAGTTTAAATGGACTGCCTTGTTATTATGTGAAGCCCGAGGATGTTTGACAGGGAACAGCGGGGAGCTTTTGTGCGGCGCTCTGGAGGAAGTAGTGATTTTCATGGCCACATTATTGGATTAAATTAACCTTATTAACCAGCTGTGATGAATTCTATTGAGCTTCACAAAGATCTCCAAATAAACTGTGTGTATTTGTTTGATTGTTGAGCCTTTGTGTGTGTGTGTGCGCGTGTATGTATGTGTGTGTGTGTGAGCTGACGGTCAGCTCTAACAGGCCGGCTCATGGATGACAGGGCTTGAAATGCCATGATTGTGTACTGAAGGCTCGGGCAGCTGTACATGCAGCATGATGTCTTCAGAATCCAGGTTTTTAGACAAAACAATAAAGAACAGAGCAGCATTTTGTTAAAAGTTCATTCATCAGAAGCTGCATATATTTTGAAAAGGGTAAAAGCTCCACACTGTCAGGGAGGCGCAAAGGCTAGATGCTATAGATTACTTTAATCCCCTGCCAGATATAAAAAGGATAATCACATATTTGTGGTGGAGGCTGTGTGGTGAAAAAAAAAATCAATACAGCCTCTTTGTATGACACTTCATTAGTGTGAAAAAATCTTGGAGCTGAGAAGAACTGCACTGCAATTAAATGGTTCTGCTACCTTGGACGCTGTAATGGCTCTATATTATTATATTATTATCCAGTTTATTTGAAATAGTGGTTGCACTCATGGAGTAATTGGAAACCATTGATTATGTACTTTTATGTCTACACTCTTGCACATCATTATGGAGAGAAGCAATAGTTAGTTAGCCCGTCTAATGAAGCACTAATTGCACTAAGTAGGTTAAGATGTTAGTCAAACTGTACTCGACTGAAATCGCGACACTAAGACTTCCAATTAATCTGCATAAAGTGGCTTGCAGATCCTGTTGTGGGCAGCATGTCTTGCCGCTTTTATTTGCCTAATGCACAAATAGAAGTCATGTTTGGATCACTCCGTTGGTAGAAGCCGGATTTGATTGGAAAGAGGGGAGAAAAGGGGCCATGACAGGGAGAATGTAAAGTCACTTTATTGCTGTTTCAAGCGGAGAAACCTTTGTAATGTAGGTTCCCGCCTGATAATGTCAGCGGTGCACCACTCACTGGTAATTGTACCGCAGTGTCTGTTAACTCTTACAAGTGTGTTAACAATTATGCAATAGTCCGAAGATCTTCCACCTATTTTAGCCAGAGAGAGATAACAGGAAGGCTTACAACACAACATAGGCCACAAGCAAGCCCAGAAACCACAACATCACAGTGTGTCCCCTCATGCCCACTAACTCTTAAAAATGTCCTATGTTTTCCACCATGCAACAATATTTAAAATCTTTGGCCCCTCCAGATATTCAAACTACAGTTGAACCACCAAGGTCGGCCACAATCCATTTCAGGATTGTGCTCGTCCTCCAATATGTTCATATTTTGAACCAAATTGTCCACACAAAATAATGGAAATCCAATAATGCATTCCACAGTCAAATTGTCATCATCATAAAACTATTCAATGGTACCGGACGTACGAGTTTTTTCAGCCTTCGCTCAACAGATATTTTGCTTTGGTTTGCGAGCAAAAATTGGAGATGAGAGCATGAGATGGTGGCAGCAAAGTAAAATAAAATAAAATAAAATAAAAAAGACGTCGTGGTATATAACACTTTAAGAAACCGATAGTTGAACACGAATGGTACATCAACATGTAGACAGAAAATACAGTATAGCAATATTCACAGGCATGTATTCCTCATCCTCTGCACAAAACAACAAATATATTACTGCAGTGTACACAATCATTTGTGGAACTTTTTCCCCCCTTCTTTTTTATTACCAGACACAATGTCAAACTCTGGGCTTTTGTGCAGCTTTTGAATTTTGAGGTTCCACTGTATATTATTACGTTAAATTGCAAATTAAATTTTACTGAAAGGCAACAGAGTGATGCATGTATAGTAGCTACCATGTGTGGGTTTGACTCCCAGCTCAGATCTTTCTCTGTGGAGTTTCCATGTTCTCCCTTGTTCTTGGTTTTCTCCCACATTCCAAAAACAGTTCACCCGTGACCCTGAATAATAAGCAGTAGAAAATAAATGGATGCACATTAATTTATCTAAAAATGAAAATACCACCATTATTCTCTTTTGTTTATTCCCCCAATAAGCTTTCCAAGCGCAAATACAGTAATCAAATGCCGGAAATGCACTCACCTTGTCCTTGTTAAATATCACTTACAGAAATTATACTGCAATCCTATTGATTCAAACTTGAAAATACCCATTTATTTTTCAACCGTGTATTGGAAACTTAATCCGGCATCCATTTAACTCCGTGCAGAATGTATTGTCTGAAAAAATATGATGGATTATCCATTTGTGCAAATGAATTACCCTGCGTCAGTGTATTATACCCAGTGTAACCCATTAGCCACCGAGGTCATTACGGGAGATGTGGCGCTGGTAACGGTGCGAGGGGCCCGCATAGATTGCTTTCACACTGTCCCCCCTCATCATGGATCTCCGTGGAGAGAGTGATGCTGAGAGTTACACTCGTGGCAATCAGTCAGCTCGCCACCCACCACTATGCGCCATCCCAGATGTGGAGTGTCAGTTACAGCTTAAACCCGGCGGTGGCGGGAGGACTTGCCGCATTTGATCTTTTTTTTTTTTTTTTTCCAAAGGGCTCAAACGCTCCCACTATTGTACGCTTGAGAGGCACTTCACCCTTCACTTGCCAGGATGAAAAGAATGTAAAAGTGCTCTCTGCTTGTTACTGACAAGGGACCTGCTCCAATTGAAAACTAATTGATTTAGTCGCCCGATACTACGGTACCTATCGATTTAATCAGCTTGTTTAGTGATGTAAGTTAGCGGCAATATTAAATGTTGTGCGCGGAGATCTGTATGAGGATTTTTCATTAAAAGAAACAATGGGATCTGGAGAAATCTGCTCTTATATGGCTGTCTGGGGAGCGGGTCAAACCTTGTAAGCTGTCATTGCAGATGAAAGGATTAATGTCATTTTATAAGAAGCAAGGGCGGGAAGCCGTCTTATAGTTATTCATTCTGTTTCATTCACATTCTGCTGGCTCTGGTAGAGAAAAAAAAAAAAAAAAAAAAAAAAGGCTAATATCAGGCCTAATTTGCGGACCTTTAAATTCCAGACAGAGATTCCTTAACATATCTCTGGAGCTCACGGCTCCTCTCGCCAGAGCCCCTCTCCTACTGGGATTCCTCTTAAACCCCACCAATTTACTATCTGAGGCGAAGTGAAGATTTACATGACTTTGTACTTGAATGGCTCCAACTCTGGCTTGATGCACTAAACACTCGTTCTGTAATTACCATTCGAGGATCCTGCTCTCTGATACCTCCCGTTCGTTCCCCTGCACCTAGGCCAATTGAAGGGGAGAGAAAAGAAGGAAATACTTATTCCCCAATGCTGATTCTGAGTGCTCCTTGTTCAGGATCTGTAATTGGATCTGTGTTTTCGACTCCTTGTTAATAAGCAGCTTACTTTAGCTCCCTCTAGACCTGACCTGCTACATTTTTGTTTTATGAATTTTACAAGAGGATTTTAATAGATGCTTTAGGCTATGCAAAACATAGGCTTGAAGGGAGCTATAATGCGGGAGCCTTGACACGGAGCACATCTGAGTTGCTGCTTATCATTGCAGACGGGGTCTCATAACTTCCAAGATTGATGTCAGACAAAAGGGAAATGGACGAAAAGAGGTACATGAGAGAATATTAACCTGTGCTCGTCTAACTAACTATAATTGTTTAGTATCCAGTCGCACCTCAGGCAGCCACGCTCATTAGCTTTACCCGAACATGACGGTGCAGCTGGTTTCAGTACTCGGGCTTGTTAGAGAAGATTGGAGGTCAGGGCAAATTGTAATCTGCCTTCAGTTATTTCTTTGGTACAATTTAAAGGCCACAGCCCCAATGGGTATGTTTCCATATTTTACAAACATCTCACCACATTTCTCTGAAATTCAACCTTCATAGATTTATCATCAGCTGAAGGATTTTCATGAAACATTAGCTCATAGTCCTAAAAAGGCCGAAGAAGACCTAACAGAGCCTCAACAATTTAAGCTCAACTCTAGAACAGGGACAGTAGGATATAGTTCAGATACCGGTACTGTTAAATACTTGGATCTCCTGGAACATGATGTATATATTAATGGTTAGTTCCCAAGTCCACTTCATGATGATTTTGATTCTCTGTGTTCAACTGTATGTACTATTGAAAGGTTATACTGTATCTAAAAAGCATTGAAAATGCCTTTTATAAATACAGTGGTGCCTTGAGATACAAGCGACTTCACTTACTCTCGTTCGGTTTGATTTTATGCTTTGAATTGTGAGCAAAAATTTGAGATACCAAGCGCTGTATGGTGGCAGTGACCGCAACTAATTTCACAACAAGCACCCGTTTGGCAGATAGCAAACAATTATTCAAGCTTCAAGCCATTTAATGTATTTCCACTCCCAGTTGAAGTTTACTGTCAGACTAAACATGAAACGAGTATTTCCATTCATTTCGATGGGAAAGATGACTTGAGATACTTTTTTTCTGTCGTTTCAAGTGCGGTTACAAATGTGTTAACAGAACAGATTAAACTCGTATCTCAAGGCACCACTTAGTATCAAAAGTATTTGCCACCAGAACTATTCCCAAAAGCATGTACTACCACTTCAGACCACAGCTCAGCCAGTGTTTTGAAGACCACCCAAGACTCTTCACACTGTCGAGACTCGAGCTGCATTACTTTGTTTTAATAAACCAAGTGGTAACCAACCGAGTTTGGATAATGAACACGTTTTCAGCAGTTGATTGACAGTATACACTAGGCATCGAGTCAGACAAATGCAAGTCAAAATCGGGTGGTTATTGTTTGCTAATTGGCCTTTGAATTATTCTGGCTGCTGGTTTCAAAGTACAATATCAGTGTTGGCTTACCTCGTGCCACATCGTTACAAGCTACTTCCTCACACGTGTTCTGTTCTGACCGTGCAGACTGAAGTCTGTCAACAAACAAATGGCAGTTACAATTGTGAAAGATTTACTGTTTGGGTGTTAAATCTGATAATACACTTATTTGGCGGGGGGAAATACTGAGCATTTTTGTATTACTCTTGAAAAAAGTGACATACATAATTTTCATCTGACAGTGACAATATGTACAGTGCTTAACATTATTGTTAGCAGTGGTGTAGAACTGTTTAATTTGCAACTGCACGCACAAGGGCCATTACAGTAATCCAAATATTTACACACCCCTCTTGTAGTGTAGTGCAATTGATTGTTACCTAATGTTGTGACCAGGAATGTGTGTCTTTGGAGATTCATAATTGCAATACTGCAAAAAAAGGCCTTACGATAGATATACAATAGAAAAGTGTGCTTGTCGCGCTCCCACAAGTACCCATCGAGTTATTTAATCATATTCCAAAGTAATTTCATGCTGTCATTTGAGAAGCTGTGCGAACACGCTACGTCATCCCTGTTCATCTGTCCCTCTAATGCGAGAGCCCACTGATGGTCCAGTGCTCATTTAGAAACCCCAGAATGACAGTGTCACCCATACCGGGTCGCCAAAATGAGAGGAACGGGAAAAATGTAAAGACGAGCGCTGACCCGTAGCAAGCACTCCACTTCCTCAATCATTAAATACCTCCAGATATCCATGGATGAGTCCATTATTCATAATAGGTTATAAGATCTAACTGATTTTCATCATGCCTGTCTACAGCTCCACATTAAGCCAATTCATTTGTCTTTAAAAGAAAGGGAATTTAAAGAACATCTCCAACATTTCTCCAGTTGAATTAGACAGGTGCAGCCATAGAGGTGAATATTCAATGAAGACGAAGCCTTTCACAGGTAATAACTAAGACGGTCTGTAGGGGACGGGAACACTAATGACCAACTCACCTATCTTGACACGAAAACCAACGATAACAAGGACAGGTGGGAATAGGTGTAATGCTCTTTTTCCGTCTTGTTCCGTCTTCCTGTTCTTCTCTCGCTATGGGAAGCTTCTTTTCCTTCATCACAAAGCTAACGTGACATAGGACTTTTAAAACCAACCCTGGCTTCACCCACCTCCCACACTCCTTCCATCACTCTCTCGCTCTCCTTCTTTCTCTCTTCTAGTAATTCTCCCATCTGGAGGATGTTTGAGAGAAACAAAGAAACAATAAGAGGAAGTTGGGAGAGGGGGCATCAGGCTGTCAGTAATCTGACAGCTATGGTAACTACCCTCTAATCCAGACGGCTCCAGCCACGCTCCGGCCTGACACCCGTGCCTCTGACTGACAGCTGAAGACCAGGCACGTTCCACAGGCAGAAGTGACATCCATTCTATTAAGGCAGACAAGCACAAAGCCCAGATTTGCCCTGACTGCCTGGTATTGAAGCCGACTATGGGGGTGATTGGAGAGGTCCTGGGGAAGGTGTCAGACTCAAACTCAGATGATAACCATATTGTAATGATGCTGCTGGACAATGAAGTGCCATGATTGCCCATGCTGACAGCAGAGGTTTATGTCTGAATACCCCACCCTTCCTCCGACTCCACTCTTCTCTCAGCTGCATCCACAGGCAGCGCACAACACACACCCTCTAGGTTCCAACTGCCAGTCAAAAGCCATAAACGGGTGCACTTCATATTCCAACATCAGCGAGTGGAATACAGTGCTGGACTGACCCGAGACATGCTGTGCTGACAGGGAGCGCCGTATAATTGTTGTTTATCTTCGTCCTCTTTAGATAGCACTCGGAGCATAAAGAGGCTCCTCAGTGTTCATTTGTTGCAGATAGAATTGCCCAGAATCCTCCACTTACTGTAGTTTCTTTATCAGGACAAGGCTGCCTACTGTTGTTTTTGGCAGGAAAGCATGTAATTGGTTTCATTTGGGGTTAATTATTTGCACTGGCAGGTCGCATTTTTGTAAGCCGTTCATTAGCGTACACATCCAACACAAAGGAGCAAATGAGATGAGCTGGCTATGCTTTATGCTGGTTTTGCTTGAAAAGAGTCTCAAGATTTAAACAAACCTTAATGATGCTCTTAGCAGCCTATATAATGAAACAAGTTTACATAAATTCACCCACACAGCAGCCTTGGCATCGGACAGGCTCGACTGCTCGTGTCTGGGTACGTAGGCTAATTAGAAGCGCTAAAAAGTGGGCTGAAAACTATGTGCTTTACTTTATATTCACTTCTGAGTCTGCACTGTCCCTTCTCAGAGTTTCAACTCTATATTTCACAGGGTGTAAGATTTAGATGATTTTCATTTCTCTGCCTGCAATTTTATTTTGCAAAACCGATACATGGTAGAAGGTTTATACAGAGAAAAGACGAGTTCCGATGGGGATTTTCTCGCATGAGGCAATACTTTCGTACAGCTAAACTCCAACATGTGTACAATAGAAATAGATCAGCTGTGTGAAAGACACACACTCTGAATCCCTTTTCCCTTAGCCCAACATTCAAATGAGTCAGAGACATCTGGGTCCCGGGCGGGCTCACCAAGGGTGACATTTCCCGTCTCCTCTCCGGCCAAAGCCTGCTCGTCTTCCATCTTACTTAGCTCGTCTTGATGGAGACTCAGGGTGCATGCCTTGCTTAAGTGACAGGGAGTTAAGTATACATTCACGCCATCCTGGGCTGCTAGTTAAGTTGACAGAGAGCCTCTGCGGCGGGTCGGTCAACACGAAGCTCATTCACTCCCATGATTTAGAATGAGGCAGCTACGAGATTTGAGATTTAGACAGCGCTTGTATTAAAGTCTTTATTTGTTCCCAGCACATGTTGGACGCATCACACATAATATAAAAGGTCATTCACAATGCACAAATGTACGAATGTTGCCACATCTACTTCTACGTTTAATCTTCCGAATGTAAATATGCATTCAACGGAATCTTGCACTTGCACAATCACATGTGATTAAAAAAAAGTGAAAATCTGCCTTAACAAACATAACAATTGTAAATTTTGAATGAAACTGACAGAAGGATATGAATGAATTACCTTCTTAATGAATTTGATCTCTGTTATTTTGATCATTATTTATTCCAGTGCATAAATATAATTAAGCTATTCAATCTTGGTTAACATTATAAAATTGGTATTGGTAAAGTATTTTATAAAATGTTCCTTCCACTAATTGTGTAGTGGTACATTTAGCTGACTTCGGTGCAGGCAGCATGGGGTGAGTTTCCACTCAGTCACTGTGTGACGTGTGAGTGTGAATGGTTGTCCGTCTCTGTATGTACCCTGCGACTGACTGGCGACGAGTCCATCTTTAACGCTCGAAGTCAGCTGGGGCAGGCTCCAGCTCACCTGCAACCCAGAATTTAGAAAATGGATGGATGGATAAAAAAATGTTCCTTAATTTTATTTGATAATTAACAATTATATAATTTTGGTTGTTGTTCAACAGAAGACTTATTCTGTCTAGGTTTCTTGTCATAGTTGTAGTTTGAAGTGATAATAGAGCTACTGTGAACTGCATCATATTAAGAAAGGATTTCGATCATTGAGGTCAGATTGGTGGAATCAAACAAGTATGATAGTTTTACACTATGGATGGACATTATGACTACATTACCTAAGTCCACAATGGTGAAGAATGAACAATTAATACATATTTTTAAAATACAATTATATTATTAATTTATTTCAATGAGTATATTAGAATAGAAGGAAAGTATGGCAAAACGGAATAGCAGATGGAAAGACAGTCAAGTAAGTTAACGAAGAAAATCTCTTCACTTTAAAAATACTGTTCAAGTATTTCTATGACTATTTTTGATAACTATGAGCATGTCAACATAAACACAGCCTCAATTTGAGTGATTGTGTGTGCGTGTGTGTGGTGTAGGTGTCTGTGTGTTTAATGTTTTGTATTATGTTTTGGATTTACCGTTAATTATGATTTTGCATTACTGGTGATTATACGTGTGTTAAAAAACGCCCCCGAAAATGAGATGATGCATCTAAAGGGGATATCCTTGAAATACTGGTAAATAAACAAAACAAAACAAAAAATCAACTTCTTGTGATGATGATTCCAGCAAATGTAGGGTGGAGATTTGAAGTAATTCATAGATACTGATTTCCCAGCTTGGCTAGCCTGGGCAAACTCACTTCATTAACTTTCTGTCGATGTGTTGGCTTAAAATGCATCGAAGATTCTCTCTCAGAATGTTTTCAACTCCTTTTCCCCATGTCAGTGTCGTATTGAGCAGAAATGTGCAGCCAGGAGGAGAAGTATCATCACCGAGGTCTGCATTGAAGTAGGCCTTAGCTGTCATGTTGTTCTTCTTCACTCCCCAAACTAGTTGAGATCGAGTTGACAGTGCCTCTGCCGGCCAAGTAGTGCACGCCCTTTCTTCAAGACGTTAGTCACAAAATATAAATTTAACACTACAGAAAAAATTCTCAATTACCCCCCTATCTGTTCTACACCACTGCCAACAACAACCACAATAATAAACATTGTTGAATGAATACCTTCTGAGAGAGTCAATCAATGTAATTGCAGATTTAAAAAAAAAACAAAAAAAACCCATCTATTATACAGTATTGGATCTCATTACGATGTGCAGGTGTACTTGGTGTTGTAGCCAGTTAGTGTAATTTAACATGAGGAGGAAAAATCAGTGGGATCTGTCTCATACAACTTGTCCTCTTTGCTCTCTGCACTTTGTGCATGCAGGCCAGCAAAGCCATAATGAGACAGATAATTGCAGATTTTTTTGTACTGAATGGATAGTTAATTGGTTGCCATCAGCGTCCCTGGGAAAGGTTACAGTTACAGTTGCATGTCACCAATTACCACCTCAGCTGGCTTTGTTCATTTGGAAATATTTATGGCAAAAAGTCAATGTTTTGGCGACAAATGACAGCTTGGCCCGGCGCGAACACACATTGCAGAACCACGAGATGCGTGTTGCACGCAGTCTGCACTGTGCATAATCGCTCCCTTTTGAATCAATGTGTGCATAATCAAATTGCTATTGACAGCCCTCATCCCGTTTCTGCCCGTGGCAGAAAAGAAGATCTTGAAGCATGGAAGGATGAATGCATTAACATCCCCGCCGTCAGTCTAGCACATAACAAAGCTCCTTGACGCAGTGTTAACACTGGAGATTAGGTCAGGTTTTTACCCCTCAGAGTTTCTCTTCTGTAAATGACGACTTTTGATGTGAAACAAGCAACATGTCAAGGCGAGTTGAAAGATGTAGGCATTTTCTGCCATGACACAGTGACAGGCCCCTGAATATTTGGGCCATTAGGGGCTTATTAGTGAATAAATGACCAGATGGTTCAGTGATGCACAGAGATGGACAGAACTGGATGCTACTAATCAGCAGCCTCTGTAGCTGGGTGTCAAATCATGCGACATGGTAACCCATGGCAACAGAACAGAAGTTAACATTAGCAAGTCAATTTGCGATTGGGTTGCTGTAAACAGGACTTCAAGTAGTGCTGCTTTGCTTGTTTAAAAAAAGGGAGAACGTGTGTTTGCGTGCATCCAGTCAGCAATTGAATTTCAAATGCTGTAAATTTATGGTTTTCTATTTGCAGTTTTTACTTCACTTTTTTGTTCAGTTGTAATACTTTCTGAATTATTTGATCCACTACAAATTCTTGTAACCTTGGTAATGGTTTTGTAGGAGTTATAGTCTTTCATTATTTGTTCTACTGTTCACCCGAAACAAAAACACATCTCGCATTTGTTCCTTTCAACTCCACCTCCCCCTTGTGCAAGTCAATATATCAGTCCAATTTTTACTTTTCAGTTGCTTTGATTAGTTTCATCGCAAGATGCCCCACACTCTTCTTTACACAAGGTCACCAACAGTATTAAAACTAACCAGCGTTTGGCATCTGTATAACTGGTGTTTTTGTGTGTGTTATTTTTGTTTTGTTTTTTGTGACAGATGTGGGGGGAAAAAATGTGTGGTGCATTTCCCAAATAACAATATGGAGCCTATGCTCCATGTTGGCATACAAACATGTGTGTGTGTGTGTGTGTATGTGTGCTTGTGTGTACACACACAAATACACACGCACACACCAGTTTCTTTAATTGTATTGTATTCTTCCAGTCCTGCAGTTTACCTTAACATGCAGCATCTGCAATGGAGAAGAGATGTTTGATTAAAATTTGGCCACTTGTGCTTTGCCCCTGCCTTAAAATGTAATGGTTCACTTGTCTATTATTATCCCTTGCAGCCATTCCATATGTCCCTGTATTCTTGACAATATTTTAACTTCTGTGAATCGTTTCATATGCATTTCATGTTTTTTCTTGCAGTATCAACCCAAATAAATACAGATGGCAGGCTGTAGTGTGGAGTAATGTGGAGGTTACCTTCATTTTAGAGGGAGTTTTCAATTATATATATATATATAAAAAAAAAACTTTTTTTTTTTTTGGTCATTTTTGTTAAAACAGTATGACCTAACAGTAGCCTAGATGATTAAAATGATCTGTGGAAAAAAAAAAAAAAATCAGCCCTCTTTGCCCCAATCTTGTGCCTATAATTGGATTTGTAGGAAGTTGCCGCGCCCGTGGAAAAAGATCTAATCAGAGACAGAAGGCGTGATTGACGAGGTGGCAATCATTTGTTTTGGCGGCACTCGCAGGCACACTCATAGCGGGCACACCCCCTCGTGCTGACCTGTTACCTTGGGCTTCAGGAACTTTGCCGAAACTATGGTGGAATATCTATCTCCAGAAAATTAAAAAATTCCCATCCTTCATTTGCCAACAACTGGGCATAAGACTAGCAAACAGAAGTATATTGACGGGACCTTAGACAGTTGAAAGGATTCAGAAGCGACACGGAACATTTCTTGCTCGACATGTAAGTTTATCACTTCATTCTTATTTTGAATTAATTAACATTAAGGGCTCTATTTTCTTGACTTGCGCAAATCCAGTGCTGTGCTTGGTCACTTCTTTGTGTTGGTACCCGGTGTTGACACCTTTGTAGTTGTTTATTGCATTTTGGATGTCTGACCATGCGTAATGTTTCAATTGTCGAGTGAACGTAAACAAGGATGTTTGATATTTGTGAGTTGAAATGTATGCGGATAGACAAATTTGATATATGTACTAAATTGAAATTGGGCATTTAAAACTCCAGCCTAAGAAAATCATTCTAAATTGTCTAAACTGACCAAGATTCCCACAGCGTTTTTGGAATAGACTAACAAGCTCAAATACTTGTCAGTACACAGACGATATATTAAAATGTCTGTTACCCTTGCATATAATTAAACTACACTTGGTGCAGATTAAGCACTTTGACACGTTGATGTATTGTAGTGAGGAAATTTCTTGAGCAACAAATTAATTTGAATGATTTATCATCATCCTACACTCGACTCTATTGTACCTTTGAACAACGGGGCAGGCAATAAAACATAGATATCGTGAGCTTTATGTAGGGTGGAAACAGTGGGACACCGTGTTATTATCTGTCCCCCATTACATTGAGTGGAAGTGCATTGTTATTATTTGTCATCATATGCTAATTACACATCATTAATGTTAGACCTTAATGGCCCCAGGAGTGGGTAATAGGCTGTAAGGCTGAGCTGGATGCTTGCAGGGAATCTGAGTCTAGGAGAGAAAACACATGCTAATGAATCTTAGACCTTTTATCTTGGCAGATTAAATGGGGAAAAAAAGATCACAACCCTTAAAATAAACGTTTTGACATGTGTAATTGGAAGAGACAACAAACTTTTGTTCTTTTATCAAGATGAGAAGGAGGAGGAATCAGATGCAGTGTTTAACTCTCTCCAGCAAGCTTTGCTCCCTCTGTGGTTTCAGTCAGTTTAGCCAAATGAAATCTCACCGCTGCTTTCAAGCTTTTAGCCACAGTGGACGTAAGATGGAGTACTGCTTTGGAAGCGATACTCCATTGAAGCCTGTGATCTGTGTGCATATATGGGAGCATGGTTGCTAGCCTTGCCATGTTAACGGAAAGCCAAATTTGTTTCAAGACACTCACCTTCCAACTTAAAATTTCAGTGGTTGTACAAATCGGAATTTTACCCAAATTTGCTGTAAAAATGCATCTCTAAACTCACATGACAACTTTAAACCAACACTTTGAATCTTGTGAGACCTCGGCTGAGTAAGCACTCTAAAAGTGTAATGATGCCTTGAGATACGATTTTATAATTTTTTTTAAATTTGAATTTCATTACATTTACATCAACACAGCTAAAACAATTAAAAAAGAAAAAAAAGAAGCATGATGTTGGTGTGAAGAAGTGCGATGGTGCGACTTCATTTTAAATCCGAACAAATTGGAGGTGGACTCTTCGACGTCAGAGGTTCCACAATAAACGACATTTCTGCTGACATTGCGGCAATCATCTTTGCAAGATTGTGCCAAAGCGCTCCGGACAGCTATTGGCACCTACTTTAAGTAGTGCAGGGAACTATTAGGAATGACTAAGTATGCGCATCTGGCTCGTTCCTACAGGCCTGGCTCACTCCTCGGGTGAAACGGCAAAGCGACAGCTGGTCCAGCATGGCTCCATGTTTGACCGCCATCTCCACGTGTAGTCACGGGGGGGTTCGCGGCACTCTATACTAAAGACATGCGTGCCAGTCCAAACACCTGGTGAGAGGGAGCCCACCTTAGAGCCTAGGGTCTAGTTGCGCTTACACCGGGTTAGGAATAGTGTTGAGGTTTGTTCTCAGGGTCTTTGACCGAATATAAGCTTGTGACACTTTCGACAACCCAAAAGGCTCAGAAAGCGGGGGCTGCTGACTGCCTATTTTCTCTGAGGTTCAAGCCCAGAGGTCCTGTCATCACAAAGCAGCTCAGTTGTAGTTGTAGGCCATAGGTGTGATGACCTACATATTTCCATATAGAAGAATATGTATCGCATCAGCCTTTTAATCTGATTTGACCTCACCAACTGTTTCATAAAAGCTAGTACATTGGTACATCACCGGCGCAGTCACCTTCGGATCCTTGTTTCAGGTGAGCACTCCATTGTTATTTCTCTGTGAAGGTGGCTTGGAAAGTGTTTCTTTAGCTGCATTTATCTCCATCTTCCATTAGTATCAATTGATTTCTAAGGTCTCTCGAATTCAGATCAGACTTGGTAGGTCCAACCGTTTTTTTGGGCTCCTAACCATCCTGCTTCCCTTAGAGATAGATAGAAGAAATACATCATCAGCACAACAACTTGAAGAGGACAGTGTTCACATTCTTACTATTTCGTGTTTTTTTTTCTTTTTTTTTTTTTAACTGGTATTAAGCAATACTAGTATCAATATCGGTGCCGATACTGTACAGCAATGCTTGTACTCGGACTCTGGAAAATGCTCAGATACTAACACACTAATACCACAGCTTGACATATAGCCTCTGGGGAGGTTGAGTGGGAGCCGTGTCAGCATTGTGGAGATGAACACGGATGACAATAACTTTGTTAGCTGACTGCAAAGAATGGTGTGCACAATGGGTGACGAACTCTGGTCGGGTGGCAACGGAGGTCACTGACCAGAGAGTAACTGACTGAAATGCTTCATGTTCCAGTCAACATTTACATGAAAAATGTGACAGGTCTGTTAGGAAAAACACGCACTTGGATGTTAAAATGTTAGTAATGAAACGTTGTTATTCTTAAAATGTGTTATATTTAAGTGAAACGTATGCCATCAAGAAAGGATTGTGTTTTGTGTTTTTGAACAATATGCGATTAGAATAAAATGTAATTTCATTACAATTGCAAGAAGTAACGGCATTATCAATTATCGGGACTGAAAAAGTTGTATCAGTGCATCACTAGTTTTAATAATTTTACATGTATTTGAAGGATCTGGGAGGGGTAAAATGAACAATAACAATTATGTGGTCTTTCTATATCCCAAACTTTCACCGATTGCAGGTGGGTCTGGAACGTATCCCCTGTGATAAACAGGGCTTCAATATATAGTAATGTAAAAGTTTTGCTTCCTTGTTCTATCATTGGCCAGCACCCTTTTTAGTTTGTGCGGGAAAAACAGAACATGTTGATCATGCTAAACATAACCACAACAAAATAATGTTTCATCAAACTAGCAATATTGTTAAAATAATTTTCCTTGCAGGTAAAACTGTCATTGTTTTCAGTCTTTTTTTTTTTTTTTGTAATGGAGAGGATATTTGAGTGTAAAGTATCCTGTCCTGTTCTGTAAAAGATGGGATATGAATTCCTTCTTGCCTGCGATGCCAAAAGAGAAGTAATTGGTAGAATGTTGGTGCTAAAATGTCAGTTTGTTTAATTATTGCTAGTTATCACAATTACCTTGTGTTTGACTTTTACATGTATGCAATAAGAATCTTCCTGAGTGCCTTGGAGAAATGTGAAAGGTCAGATGTCAGTTTTCAGATGACTTGCGCACCTCTAATGAAACACTGTTGCAAATAGGTGTTGAATACAAATGCATTAATTTCTTAAATGTCTTTCATATTTGCAGGCGCCTCCGCCTTTTTAACTGGGATAATTTGACAGCAGCCCTCTGCCTCTCTCTGACAGCTCTGAGGAGCTAGGTCTCAGCACCTGCGTCCACCCAAGCATTAAACCTCAGATCCTGAACCCTCCTCACAAATGAACTGTCAGATCATTACTGTGCCTGATGCAATATAATCTGTCTCAGAATTAGCATTTGGCAAAGTCCACACAGTCCCCCCCCCCCCCCCCCCCCCCCCCTCTCCCCCCGACACCCTTCCCCCCTTTCCATCTCTTTACCGTACAGGTAGCTCCCTCAGAAGGCTCTAGTTTGAATATGCATCTCTTCACATTTCCATGAAAGACCCATGGGGAGCACAGGCAGAGTGCAGCTTTCAGTATTAGCATGTCAGGAGGGAAGGGTCCTTTTCGTACAGGGTCCCACTGCAGATGCTCTGCCTCGCTTGTTCATTACAATTGCATTTCATCAGCTTGATGATGTCCACATGTCAACTGAGTATGAGGATTTTGCACAGAAAGGAGCCTCTGGGAAAAGGACCTCGCCGGGTAATCAGCTGATTATCATACCTCAAATGGGGCTGTAGCGCTGCGCTGCAGACGCCCGCCAGGAACAACGAGGTTCAGGAGACAGGACTGATGATAAGCAGGCCGCAGCAAAGTTGATTAAACAAGCTCGCTTTTGAAACCACATGGAGGAATGTAAAGTTAGCAGACACAAGGCATGCTTGGCTGAGCGAACGCAATATAATTAGAAGAGATGGAGGCTGCCACTATTTTTTTAAAACACATTTTAGCATACAAGCCACAATTCTAAACTCGAGCATTATAATGCACGCAGTAGGCATCAGTGTAATGTAACTTATGTAGGATTGTGTTTTTTTTATTTGTCAAGTGTTATTATTATTATTATTTTTTGTGCCAGCTCAGTTTGGGGCATTAGATACAGTACGAATGGAAGAATGGGTTCATGTTAAAAAAAATGCGCATTAGACTAAAATTCATAATGTTGGACTCAAGTCATCATGTGACAAACTATGAGCTCTCCATAATTACTGCCTATAAGTACCTGAATTTCATCATCAGGTTTGATGTCCAATGTTTTGGACATCTCGGACTGTGTATTGCCTCTTTTGAAGAATACTGGTCGTAGGGGTAATCTGTAGTCTGAAGCTTCTATTATGAAAGCTGCTCCTTATGAGTTGCCTTGTGGTTATTTATAATGATGGCAACCTAAGACGTGTTAATAAGTAGAGACCATGAGCCTCTTTGGATTCTGTTTTTTGCTTAGGAACTATCCCATCATTTCCTATCCAAGCAAGATGACCTGGAACTACTTGAAGGGAAGGTTGATCAGATCCTAAAAATTCTCGGGAAAGGTTCCTCGATGCAACCTTTAACTCACCTTTTAGCATAGGTTACTCCTAACTAACCTTTATGAAAGGAAAGGAGATATTTGTTACCGATAATTCTTCATGGCAGCAATATTTAATATTTAATTAGGTATAATTTTACCGCACTTTCATGCAAGCAATACTTGATCCTGCGTTAACATTGACAATGAAAAGTGGAGTCGAATTAATTTTGAACAGTGCTGTCTTTTCCTACGTTCGTAAGATAACACCTCTTTATCTCGCCTTGACCCGATGACATTTTCCATAAAGGTTTAAAGAAAGGTGGCATAAAGGTTCGGAGATCTGACTTTCCGAAGAGGCCCCTTATCTAGATGTACAACAATTTAGCTCACAGATGTCCTTGTTAAAGATACCTTTAGTGAGAACCTCTGATTTTGTCTTGGGCGTGTAGCTGTACAGCTATTGTGTGATGACGTGAATCTAGTGGTGGTTTGTGGGTTAATAAGGGGTTTTGATAAAACTAACTCAAAACCAAAGCAGATAGTGTTACACATTACAATTCAGAGACAGTAATATAACTAATTGCTTTTAAATCATTGTAACTAGTAGTATACTCTATTACAAGGAACTTCCATCCATCCATCCATTTTCTGAGCTGCTTCTTCTCACGGGTTGCGGGCGTGCTGGAGCCTATCCCAGCTATCATCGGGCAGGAGGCGGGCTACACCCTGAACTGGTTGTCAGCCAATCGCAGGGCACATACAAACAAACAACCATTCACACTCACATTCACACCTACGGGCAATTTAGAGTTGTCAATTAACCTACCACGCATGTTTTTGGGATGTGGGAGGAAACCCACGCAGGCACGGGGAGAACATGCAAACTCCACACAGGCGGGGTCAGGGATTGAACCCCGGTCCTCAGAACTGTGAGGCAGACGCTCTAACCAGTCGGCTACCGTGCCGCCTACAAAGAACTTGTATTGGGAAAGTATTTCTTGTATTGTTTGTTAGAGTGAGTGAAATGCAGGGAAATACAGTTTGAGTTAGAGTAACTGCCTTATTTCATGAATTAGTTACTGAGGGGATTTACTCAACTGCAGAGAAGACTTTAAGAACTTTATTTTTTGCAAATATTTGTGTGTGGGCGGATCGAGAGCCCTGCAGCTGGTTCCTTAATTGAGGCACTGTTTATTAACATGGAGGCCGCTATTTGAGGATATGCAGTTATTTGATACTTCATTCTTTGAGCTCCGCGAGAATGCATTGTTGTCTGTGTTATTTTTCATGATTGTCGTTGGTTCGAATGAAATTGCCCGCCACACCTACACAGTAGTGAGGTCACAAGTGACCTGAAAGTCCAATTATAAAGTCTTGCATTGTTCTTGGAGCAAAAAAAGAATCAATGTGCTGAAGGCATATCCCCATCAGAAGACCTAATGATGTCTTTCTGGACCACAGCCTTGCACACTGCATAGTAATCTTCTGCTAATTAGCTTTATAATGCCTAGGCAGGCCTCCGCATCAGCACAATTCCAGGGAGGACAGTGAAGTTATTTATTTATCTCACTGTGGCTCATTGTTATGGCCCATATAATTGAAGTAGAATTATTCAGATAGGCCTTTTTTTTTTTTTAATTGGAATTAGTGTTGCAATGTGTGTCAAATTTATTTTCACCATGATGTTTCATTAATTGAGATGAATTGGGCTTGTTATAAAACAACATGAAAAGTAACACATCAGAAAGACATTCTCACTGTGTATTTAGCACATCATTTATTTATCTATAAAAAATGAAATCATATATTGAAACGTTGGTCAGAAATTGAGGTATGTTTCGACTCTTAACTTTGGTGTATCGTTGCGGCACTACTGGCCACGTTATAAAATACAATAGAGAAAGATTACAAAGGTCAAATTTGAATTATGCAATGAAAGAGCTGATGGATGGCATTACATTAAGAAAGTGTACCTAAATCCTAATACTGTTGTAACAAAATAGATCTTGGTACTGCCTTCATTTAGAATGACCAATGCCGCCACCTGAAATACACTGATGTCACTACTTTCCAACCATGTATGCGTTCTATTTCCGAGGTCATTCGTAACATATTTTCCATTGACTTGAGAGTTCCACAGCGATTAGAATCACTGGATTTAAAGTCCAGTGTTGGCCTATACTCCAATTTAGTGGCTTACGCCATTTATCATCAGTTAGTATTGATCTTTTGACTCTTGATTAAGGCCTCTTTTTTCAAACATGGCATAGAAAATATTGTGGGCATGTGGTGCGTCATCATACAGTATGTTATGGTTGCCTCATCGTATGAAGGTGCAACATCTCTTTGCAAACTTTATACTTATGACCCAAAACTTTTCACAAGTATTTGTTCATTCTCAAAGAGCTTAGTAGTTGTCCACCTTTTCCCTGTCAGGCTGCTAACTGACAAGTCTGGAGAATTTGGTGAGATGTTATACTGCAGCAGAACTCATCTGCAGGTCTGACAGCGCACAGCACCTGCCAAACGATGTTCTTACCTTGGCTATCAGCTACGAGTGAGCAATGCTAAGGGAACCATTTCACTCTCCCTCAAGGTGGAATTTTTCCACATCGTTCCTGTATTTTCATTCTCTTATATAAGCCCGAGGAGGGAAAGGAGATAGTTTGATGGATAATAAGACACTGGATAGAGGTTTAATTTAATTCCCAAGCTAAGGTCATTGATCTATGGGAAGATAAACTGGCTTCACAGTGTCAATCAAACGCTCATTATTTTATCTGTCAGTAAATTTCAACTTGTACTTTTGCTGCATTTTAGAAAATTTGGAATAAGTATACAGCGGTACCTTGATTTATGAATATCCCAGCTTCCGAAATGTTCGATTTACGAACCATCGATTTTGTTTGGCTTCAGATAAACTGCCACTGAAGTGAAGTGGAAGGAAAATGGAGCCAGTTAGGTAATGTAATATGGGTAAGGAGAGCCACTGTTGCTGACTGACTTTCAGCCGTTTGCTAGTGTTGTAATATAGAAAATTAAAACACTAGAAAGCAGTCGTTGTCTCACACCAAGACGTTCACACTGACATAACCTGCCAACCGACCCCAGCTCCTGCTGTCGCTCACTTGGCCAAGATCCTTAAAGACACGCATCCAATATATAACTACTACAGTATGCACAGTAATTTATAAACCCAGTTTATTTCTTTGAATTGCATGTTGTATTGTTTTTATACAATATAGTGCTACTTTAAAATATTAAAAACACATAACCAGAAGTTGTGTTGTATATGAATAATACAATAACTATATGGTCCCTACTTGGTTGATCTTCATCTGTTCATCAGTTCTGGAACATAACCCCCCGTGATAAACAAGGGACTATAGTGCAATGGCATTTCAGTTCATTTCAATGGGGAATATTGATTTGAAATACAGTACAAGAAAATTGGGTACCAAGCTTGATTCGGGAGCAAATACAACTCGTTAGTCAGGGTACACATTTATTATTTTTTTTTAAATGAGCAAGTCTGCCAAAAATGTTAGCTATTCCCAGGACTGCTGACAAGTCAAATTATCTATTCAATTATCTATTCACAAAAAAAGGCTTTTTTTTTGCTTTTTTTTAATGACATTTGACTTTAACATTTTAAGATCGTACCTCAAGACTGTAATCTGCTGTCTTCGGTTGAAGTAATAGCCTTGAGGACAAAGGTTTTCTTTCATACTGATGCAATCTGGACACAGCTGAGGAGGTAGATGAGAAGTGTTTAATTTGCTTTCCTTTCAACTCCAGTGCCAACTTAAGGTCTTATATCTAACGCAGTTGTGACCATGATTAATACGTCCGCATAAGTCTGCAAAGCCAGCTTCAATGCTTCAGAGATTAGCAGATCTCCTTTTATCTGGAACTTCTTCAGCAGTGCTGATGACCCTGGGCTTGGCGACAGGACAACTGGACATAAAAGTCTTCGGCAACCTGGACATTTCCTCACAAGAGTGTGTGCCATAATTAGAGCCATAATGGTGTCTGAATGGAGCGCAGGTTAACAAAAGTATGCGGGGGAACCAAGGGCTTTTGGGTAAAGAAAACAGCAGGGTTCTGCCAGGAGCCCGATGATAGCAATTTGCAGAGTGAGTTATGCCCTATAACGTCCACGCAGCGAGTACTTTGAGCGTGTTTCACTCTTAAATGGGGTCTAGTGATACACTCACATTTATTAATATGCATAGAGGAGCTAATGAGGCTGAACCATCTTAGATAATAGGATTCTGAGGCTGCAGGAACACTGACTGCATTAATGGTGTATGACTTTGTTGTAAGACATTTGTCTCTGGATGCCTTAGCACATGAGCACAAAAGGGAACTTTAAAGCATCTGTGTTCAAAGGCACATGGAAACGTGATTTTTTTCTTCTTTCTTGATGCACATTTTCTGGTTCTTGCCCTTTTGAATTTCTTCTGAAGAAAAGTACTCATCAATTAAATTAATTGGTATTAAAGGCCTGATCTACATATAAATAGCCACTTTTACACATTGTCACTTGGGCTTTGTTCATTCTGTAATCATCAGTTAAAACAATTATTAAAAACTTCATGAGTGGTGTGATGTCATTTCATGAACAAGTCAAGTCAAGAACGTGAGATGAGAAAGTGTTGTGTTGGCAGAGTGCGTGACGTGGTTCAATCTAACTATAAATATAGCCAAGCCTAACGTCCTCCAGGAGGCAAAACCTAAGAATTTTTGCCCTCTTCCTGTCAGCATTTTTCTGCAGTGGCGTATTAGCATTGTCTCGTCTCAGTAAATAATGTGTCCTCATTCAGTCACAGTGAAGAGGAAGAGCATTTGACTACAATGGGCTATTATTGGCTATAATAGGGATGAAACAGACTCTCAGGAGAGACTGGGGGACTTGTGAACTGGAAATGTCTGCTGTTCATCACACCACTTTACAGCCTACGTTTTCTGTGCAAGAGTAGCATCAATGCCCCAGGATAACTTACACTGATGCCCCTCTTCATTTCCGCACTGCAGTTTTTGCTTCAGCTTGAAAAAGGAACTGCTGTCTTGCAGAAAGTAGACCATTCACTCAACAGAGACCTAGTGTATCTCCAAAAGTAAAGGATCTGTTGTTTTTTTTTTTTTACTAGAAAAGGCATTTACCATAACTTACGCCAATTGTTATCAGGATCACCTATTGGGAGCTTGTATAGGGTTGTAGCTGTACTGGTAAACTGCTACTTAGTGTGTGAATGACAGCCAAAGTTCATCAAGGAAGCAATCCCCAAGCTTACCACAGACCGGTTTCACCTAAAACACCGACCGGCATTGAAAGAAATCCAAACATATTATTAAAAATTACAACTCACCATTACGTTGAATGTCGTTGTTTTGTATGTTTCTGTTCAACCAGCTCGTCCCATCTCGGGGGAATGGGAGACAAGGACATTGTTGCAGAAAATCCCGCTTCACAAAGATAGGATGTTGGCAGTCTTGTAATTTAACAGAGTACAAATACTTTGTTACTGTACTTCAGTAGAATGTTCACATCTGTGCTCAACTGATATGTATATTTATGGCAACTTTCCCTTTTACACAACTACATTTCCTAAATAAAATGTTTACTTTGACACCGATATATTTCCCCTTACCGACTTTGTTACTCGTTACTACAAAATAATATCAGAAGACTTATATTTAGTAGTGACAGTTGTGCTCACAAGTTTGATAACCATGGCAGAATATGTAAGATGTGTGCCATTATTTAAAACATGAGTGATCATTCAAAACATTTATTTTATTTTTAATGGCATTCAAATGAAACTATATAGGTAAAAATATAAAAAAATAAAAGCCACTATTTCGCCTTCCATGTAATTGAGCATACGTTTTTGTTACTGTACTTAAGTAGAATTTTCACAAATCTATACTTCTTTATATTTCTGACAACTGTGACTTTTAGGCCACTATATTGCCTAAGTAAAAAAAAACAAAAAACATCTTCGTTACTCTTCACTACAAAATAAAATCTATCAAAATTGTTGGTTGATGTAATACCTGACCCACCGAGCACAAAACGGAAGTCCTGCCTTCATCATTAAGCCTCACTTTTACTTATCACAACCATGAGAATAACACAAACATTCCCTATGTCCTCTTTAGACATTAACCCCACCAAGCACCCCCCTGCTCCTCCCCTCCCCCCTCCCCCATGCTGACCCTCCACTTTCCACCCCCCTGACTGGACCCCTCTCTCTGGTACAGGGCCTGGCTGTCAGGCCCTCTCCTGCGAGTGCGGCTGCTGTGATTTCCTCTGGGCCATCAGGTGGGCTGCTGCTAACTAGCCAAGCCTGAGACAGGGTGACCTCAAACCTCAACATGATGGGTCTGAATCAACAATGTGTTCGCCTAAACAGGGAGGGAGAGACCAAACAACAGTGCCCGTCTGCAAGTAAACCAACAATGTTGCATCTCAAAGTTGTTTTTTTTGGGGGGACGTAACATTTAAAAGAGAACTAAACTCAAGATGTCAAAACTTTCTGTTGTAAATTAAAAGTGCATACAGTATCTTCTTTATTAGCTGCTGTTTATTTAAATCGACAAAGTATTGATTGTAAAAAATACAACCCCAATTCTAATGAAGTTGGGACATTGTGTTAAACATAAATAAAAACAGAATACAATGATTTGCGAATCATGTTCAACCTATATTTAATTCAATACACTACAAAGACATAAAATTCTAAGTTAATGATTATTTGCTAAAAACAATAAAGTTGATCAGTTTGAACATTAAATATTGTCTTATATTGTCTTTTGTAGTGTATTCAATTAATATATAGGTTGAACATGATTTGCAAATAATTCTATTCTGTTTTTATTTATGTTTAACACAACGTCCCAACTTCATTGCAATTGGGGTTGTATGTTCCATACATAGCATTTACTCCCTTATTGGGAGCCGCCATTTTGAGGTCTTTTCACTCCCATAAGAATGCGAATTCACGAGAATGTGAGGTGTATTTGCCAGTTCCGGCTTATTATGCAGCCATACAGTTAGTAAATATTCAGCAACGACTAGCTACTATCTTCACTTGTTAATGTTAATCAGTTTATTTGAAAGGGGACAATGCAATTACATAAAACACATGAAGTACACATGGTTAAAAAAGCCAGAATTAGCCAGAAGGCTAGTTTTCATCTGTAGTCCCCTGCCCATGATGTAAGAAAGCAGTAAAATACATCTACAAGACAATATAATACAGAGTACATAATCAAAGACTTACTATACTATTAAGAGAGAATAAAACCACAAATCATTTGATCATAACATGAAAACAACATAACATACTTGTCTTTTAGTGTTGGCAGCTATAGGTGTTAACTAGCCACATTTTCAGTTTTCTCTTTCGGGCAAAGTCCTTACATCTCAAAAGCCACTACCTTTCAGGAAATCATAAAAACGCCCTCTTGCTTGCATTACCAAACATCGCATCATTCAAGTTGGTATTATGCCGGCCGTCTTAGAGCCATGGGTGATACAACAAATAAAACGATGAGCAGTTTAATAAGTGAAAATGAATCTGCACACTTACTCATGATGCTGAAACAGGTCCAGTTCCTACCAAAGCATTGCAGCAATCCATTTTTAACAAAACAAGCTTACTCAAATGTATCTAACCGATAACTATCATCCGTTGTGACTAGTACTGGCACATACAACGTATTCTTGCTTTAAAAATGTTTGGGTTTCGTTCCCTTTTAAAAAAAAAAAAAAGAAAGAAGTTTAAAAAGTGCCTATTGGGTGTAACTTTTGGCTTTTTAATGCAGTCTTCTCACGGGAGTCTTTTTGCTGCCGCGTTTGTCACAGTGGTTCCTCGCAGTAGACGTGTTGTAAATCAGCTATGTGTGGTGCAAACTGTCATTACAGTGATCATTAACGCTCGTGATATCATCAGCGCATGGCACATAATCATCACGGTCCCCTGTTTCAGATGGGCTTTGGTGCATTTTTGTCTCTTTCACAATAATTTCCGATACCTCCAAAGTCATTTTAAGTCTGTCTTTAGAAAACAAGCTGTGTTTAATGAGCTTTTCCTATGCCACCATTTCAAATGACTCTTATGAGGGATAATTATCATATGAGTTTTAAATTGTTTATACCTCTCAGTATCAATGAGATTTTGTTGGTTAAGGGAACATTGTCCCTAAATATTGATCAGTTAAACACCACTCCACTGTGCTGTGGCTTTATTTGTTAGCATTTAGCTGGTGATAAAATGTATTGATGCCACCCGTGAATATCTGAAGCTGTCTCTTTCTTCTCCTGGGTCTTCTTCGGCTTTTCAAAATGTTTTCAAACTTTTCCTCTCCCCCAATTCCCCTGTGCTAGCCTCCCATCATATCTGAAATGTGCTTACAGCAGTGGCCGTCTTTTGCTTGAGAGCTCTTTGCCTTATGCTTCCATCAGAGGAGACTGAGTCTCACAGATGCACTGCTTAACAATGCCATCCCCTGCTCCCATCAGAGGGGGGAAGGTTGCGGAGCTGCGCCCCGCAGAATAAGGGGGGCAGGTCCCCTGTGATTGGCGAGAGCTGAACATCGATGCCAGCTTCCATCTGCCATGATAGCCTATCTCTGAACCTTCAATCTGTCAAAAGTGTGGTGCCTAGTTGAAGGCTCCAGGAGATTTGGCGTGCTAAACAGATTTGACAACGGGCATTATCACCGTAAGGGGGCCCGGCGAAAAACACCATCAATGTGTTAATTGTGGCTGGAGATGTAAACTGTCACTTCTCATTTCATTTAACACTTGCATCGCCAAATTGTTCTCACATCATTTTGCCGGCTTCAGAAAAACATATGGGAAGGTTTAAGCCTGCAGGCTAATCCTCCATAAACAGTATGTACATGCTTTGTGACTGCTACACTTCTCACTAAGGGCCAAAAAACAAAAATGGAGCTTAACATTCCTGTTTTGGACTTTGTTTTGTTTTTAATCAGTCAATTCTTTCAGTTAAGCCCAGTTATTCATCCACTTACCAAATTTAAAAACAAACCTTTTATTTGGTGAAAGTTTCGTTTTGACAGAAATGACAAGCTAAAGAGATAAAAGGCTAGCATTTGTATTAAAAAATAATTTCTACACGCTAAAGTTTCAGACATCGTTCACATTAACAAAAGTCATTTTAGTTTAACATTTAATAAAGTATAATGAAGTTATTTGTGAAAACTTAAAAAAAAAAACACCACTGAAAACAACAGCAAAAACACTAGTGAAAGAAAATAAATAAAAAATCAACACAAGCATTTGTAATGAATTACATACTTGCCAAGCCTGATCATTTGCATGTTCGAAATGGAGTAGAAAGTACTGTCTAAACTTTTCTGTTACTTCCCCCTAATTTCTATTTTATTATCAACATATCATATATTTAATAATTCATATACTACTCCATACATAACAAAATATGACATTGTTTACCAAAATGCAATACACATTCCCGTCACAATATCCATATGTATACTCCAATAGTAATTGTCCATCATACTATGGTATAGTTTTCCAATATTTAAACTTATTTATTTGATGCTGTGATTTAATGAACACTTTTATTTGTGTTCTTTTCTAGCTTTTGTGAACAGTCCCCCCCCCCCCCCCCCCCCCCCCTTCTCAGAATGTCAAGGCTCTTATTTGATCTAATTGATTATCCTCTATCAAAGTGCCTTATTATTTGTGAGTTGTAGCAATCAGCCCTATTATTTGTGGGATTTCCCTTGACAGGTCTTTAATGGTGATGGTTGGTTTAACCCCCAGGCCTTGCTAATAGGATTTAGCAGCAGGTAACTGGTAACACATACACACACCCTCCTATAACCCCTTCACCCCAGGGAATATCCGGCCCTCCCACTGCCTGCTTGGAGTAAAAGCCAGTACAAACGCTGCTCTAATGCAGCTCCTCAGAGCTATCTGGAAATAACTGTAGCCTCGCTCTCACTCTCCTCTATTATTTAGATTTAGTGGCGTTACATTGCACACAGCAGCAGTGCTGGCGTATGCAAATAAAGCCCACGCAGACACGAGCGCCATCTTGGACATGACAGACAACGGCGAGACGAAAAGGCCACGGCCCCTTTACTCTGCTTGCCTCATGACAGAAACATCATTACTCGCAATATGGTTCTCGCGGTGTATGTTTGGAGAGTCACTCTTCAGAAATACACGTACAGCAGTGCCTTGAGATACGAGTTTCATTTGTTCCGTGACCATGCTTGTACCCCAAAAGACTCATATGTCATGTCATCTTTCTCCATTTAAATAAATTTAAATGCCATTAATCCGTTCCAGCCTACCCCGATCCCAAAAAACAACACATTTTTGTATGTTTTTTTTGTTTTTTAATAAAAATAGAGCTTCATAATATTGTACTCAATAAAAACAGAATAATAACATCATTAGATAGAATGCAAAAAAAATAATGTTTGTGCATCATTATTTAATGCTGCAATTCAATTCATTGTGCTGCACTTCTGGTATGCCCTCCTTGGGCACCAGGGAGCAGTATATTACAGTCATGCAGACACAAATGAAGAATAATGAGAATAATACTTCTTCCTTAACTACAACTGTAAGTGACTCAGCATGATGCTGTAATATTAGTTATGTTTGTAAAGAATAAAGAATATATGCCTATGAGTGTTGTTATTTTTTCTGTCTATATGTGTTGCCCCACCGTTTTTGTCCAAACATCCATTGCTTTAAGATTTCTAAAACTGTGGCTATCAACCGTCAGCGCGTCAATGACGTTTTCCATTGTATGTTTGCATTAAGCTAGCGTTCCATTCTTAAAGCAATGTTTTTTGAAAAATTAAAAGTATAATTCTTTGTTTTATGTTTTGTTCGACTGTAAACTTGAAATGGGAGTGGCATTAAACAGCTTGAAGCCTCTTTTCTGATGAATTGTTCATTCTTTGCCAAACCTCTGTTGCCAAGTGAGTTGAATTACATTCACGGCCACAATACAGCGCTCATATCTCAGGTTTACGCTCGCAAGTCAAAGCAAAAAAACCCACTCGTATCTCAAGGCGCTGCTATACTTAACCATTTAGGATTATTTTCGACACTGTAGGATAGTGCGATTGCTCATTGAAGGTGTGTTGCAATTGTTCTAAAGGACTAATCAGCAGATTTCCGCAGTAATAGCATCATTAGCTGCACCATCGGTGGTAGGGGGCCAGTCTCTAGTGTATGTGGCTGTCAGGTGAGGCCTCTGTGTCATTAAAGTGCCCCTGTCCATCAAGATGAGAGCCGTTAACCGAGGCAGGGCCATTCTCCTGGCTTTTATCACTTTATTTGGTGTCCATCGTTCCACTGTCTGCAGACGGCGGTAGAGGCTATCCATTTCCCCTTGCCGACATTGATGGGGAGGAGGAGCGCGGGAAGCCCAGGCGGCGGCAACATTGGCTGGAAGGAAAGTGAGTCCCGAGACCAAAAGAGCAGGGAGGGGATGTGTTTGTTAGCCTGGTAATTAAGGATGGAGTGGCTTCCATGCGGCGTGCGCAGACAGGATGAGGCAAATTACCGGAGTCTTTGTGTGGAAATGCTCCTGCCTTTCTTTCTCTCTCTGTTCATTCTCAAGGGAGCTCATCATCTTCTCTAACAGTCAGGATGGGATTTTGTACCCTCTATTCCCTGCACCTTTTCCTTGCTCCTTTCTGTCTGGGCTCTCAAAACCTTTCACCTCCCTTTGACACCTCTCCTGGAGGCACCTCATAATTGACCAAATCTTAGATATTTATCCATAGTTTTGAACAGTACCTCTGTCAATAATGTTGTTTTCTTGAAGTTTGTTAGATCACATTAAAATTATAGACAAAAAAAAGACTTCCATTGAAACTTTGGGTGATCGGTGGGTCTCTGGATAAAGGTGCAGATAACAGAATGTTATATATTACAATATAAGTTATACTGACATTGAGATTGGGTGTTCTTTGCCTGTTCATTCAATAGTACATTGCTGCCTTAAGATATGTGGCGTAGAATTTTGGAGATACGAGCTGGTTTTTGCTTTGACTTGCGAGCAAAAATTTTAGGTATGAGTGTTGTATGGTGGCAGTGAACTCAATTCATTTCACAACAAGTAGCAGTTTGGCAGACTGTGAAAAAAAATAAAGAAAAGAGGCTTTAAGTTGTTTATTGCCAGTTGAAGTTTACTGTCAAACATAAAACAAAGAATTACAAAGAATTGTATTAAAAACAATCACGTAGCTTTGCCTCACTATTGTCCATTTAGCTTAATGCTACAAACTATGCAAAATGCCATAGACTAGCTAATGAATAGTATTGGTGTCACGCCCTTTACGCAATGGATAATTGAACGCAAACAGTGGAGGACCACACATTGATAGATAATATAATACTACTCAGAGGCATATTTTATTTTTAAATACTTTATCCCCCACAAAGAATGACTAATATTACTGCTGCTTACTGTATGTCTATATTATACTGCCCCCAGGTGGCCAAATGCATGCACGCTACAAAGAGCAGCGCAATGTCCATCGAACTGAAGCAAAAATATGTAGCAAAAATTGTTTAATTCTGTACATTCTATTGAAATATGTCATAAATGTATGTTTTCATAAAGTAATGTATTAACACACCGCAATTTTTACATTTTTTTTACATGGTATGGTAAATAGCACTTCCATTCATTTCATTGGGGAAAGAAGATTTGAGATGAGTGTTTTGAGTTAAGAATGTCATGGTTGAATAAACTTGTATCTGAAGGCCCCACTGTAAAGGCAATGTTTTAAATCATATTTTAGCATTCTCACTGTTAGTGTCTATTGTAAAAATAGTTTAACTGTTTTTAATAATAAGATGAAAACAATGAAATGTGTAGGAGGGAATGAAGAAAGGAAGGAGGCTACAAGTGGATAAGAAAGACAAAAAGCATCTCGATTGACTTTTACGATTGCTCAGCATTGGTGGAGGTTTGAACGTTCATGCCTCCCATTATCTCTATTTGATTTTATGGTTTTGCTTGGGGAGAAAAATACTGTAAATGCAAGCAGGTACTGTATATGTGCTAAATGAGAACTGTTCTGCGTTCCTAAGAGGTAAAACTTCTTGAAATTATTATTTTTTCTAAATTCTTGCAAAAGGATTTCGTGTCGCTGCGAGACCCTTAAAGCGTGGTACTCAGGTGTGGGAAGAGAAAGCGGAGGCCTTCAGAGCGTCAAGCGTTAGCAGCAGCGGCGGCAGCAGCCTTATGGCAAAGGCAGCAAGAGAACACTCTAGGGTTTAAAAGTACCCAAAGCATCCTGGGTAATTAGCCATTACGGTGCTGTCACAGAGGGTTCTGCAGTCAATACAGAGATAATTTGGGCAATGGTGAATGACAGTGCTGTCCAGGCTTTTGGGATGATCAAGGACAGATCCAGCTGCACCGGGCATCTGTCAGGCCCATGAATCACTCCTGCAGCCAGCAGCAGGGTGAGTGGAGCAGAGAGAATCGCCGGAGAGGCATGTGCAGACGCACAAATAAACACGTTCCCCACTTCTCTCCCCTCGCCACACCGGGAAATGGCTATTAAAGGTCTGCCGTTACAGAGCAGCGAGTGGAAAAGGCTTGTTACCTTCAGTGGCAAATGAATGACATTGGGAATGAGGTGAGGAATAAAAGTCAGACCAAGGGGACATTTCTCACTGTTGTTTTGGCCGCGTAGCTAAAATTGAGCAATGCGGTCGGCCTGCCCAATTTGGATCATCTGGAATTTAATGTCTGGCACCAAATGAGCTTTTGACTAAGATGTCCTCGAAATTGAGGTGTGACAACATCTTCCTACTCTTTTAGACTGACTTATTGGCATGTTAAGGGCATAACTCTGTTATGATCCCAGCAGGTTTTTATGTCGGTAACATGGCATTTATGGCGAAGGACAAGCACTTTACTGTGGTATGTGGGGGAAAAACAGTGAGGTGAAGAGGCCCAGAGCAATATAGCAGAATAGTGTTTTTCTACCATTCTGTCAAATGACTCTTTTTCATGTCGTGTCACTATAGTGCTCTCTCATGCATCTTATAGTTTATGGTCATAAATGCTTCATAATGCATTTCTTATAATGCTGAAACATTTTTGGAGCAAAAAAAACAACAACAACAAACATCTTATTTGCTTGTACAGTCAAATTTCTAATCTCAAGTATGATCAAGATATTTTACCCCAGGAATTAATGTGAAATTTAGACTATTATATAGACTATTAGACAGACTATTCTAAGTTGCTCTCTGGCGAATTCCTCGACTCTCCAAATTACCATATTTTCTCTTGTGGTGGCTGCCCCTAAAAAAAATTGATGTCATGCCCCAATCAGTCGCCAGGCATGTCGTGATTGTCATCCATTTAAAAAAAATATATATAAAAAAAAAAATTCTAAACAAGTATGGGCCTCCCTTTTCATTTTACCACCAACCAAAATATGCAAACATTCTCTCAGGTGATTTAAAGTGTGTCGATTGTTTTGAGCTCTGGTTTCACTTCGCGTAAATTATAATCTACTAATAATAGTAGTGATTATTATTTGAAAAATGGATTCGATAGACAACATCAAGATTTACCAAGGTCTTGTGTAATGTCTGACGTTTTGTGACTTTCAGAGCATATTGGTTGTATTACGCCACACTTTAAATTAGGATTTAAAAACAAAACAAATTTGTTCCATTTTGTCACCATATAAGCATTAGGCTGAGTGTATTCCTCTGGTGTTGTTTCATTGAGCCTTTTCTCCTGTGAGTAAATATATATCTGTATAGAAAAATAATGTACGGTAAACCTCGTCATTCCTATGATCTGCTTTTTGACTGTCATTTATCGATTTGCAGCCATCTTTTTCCTTGAGATACTGTATGTAAGAGATATAGAACACATAACGTATAATTTAAATTCAAACTGTCAGGCTGTGACAGGTTTTTCATTCCAGAGTAAATATATGTTGCCATACTTACAAAGGGCTTCTTTCCTTGCTGAGAAATACTGTAGGTCTTAACACTGGTGCAACAGATTCAATCACGGAGGCTCTGCCCTGGGACTGGAGCTTCCTCTTATCATTCTTAAATCAATATTTTCCCCTCCATGTTACCACAAAGCTCACTTTCAGTGCTGGTGTGCAGCATCCCTGTTCTGTGGATAAGCAGTATTATTAATAAATACATATTAAAACAGAACATTTCTGACCTCCGAATGATGTCATCTGCATACAAATCTATATTTACACAATATATATTTCTGGTGTTTTGGTTATTAATATATGGAAAAGAATGTTGGATGCCCAATTTTCATAGTATATGATGCTACTGCATTCAAAAAACAAGCCTTAGGATAAGTTACTTTTCTTGCATATATCCTGAATTTCTTCATTATAGCATAGCAAGTAAAATTACTCTCTATTTATACATAAACCTTCAATGGTCTTTATTTTTGAGTGTATTCATAAAATCAAATCACGTAACATCTGAATATTTACCTGAATTTTCAAGAAACTGCTAGCAGCTTGTCTGTTTTTGTGAGAACACATTTTAGTATTCCTCCGGGATCCATTCCCATATATGTGTCTATAAAGGGAATTTGCAGGGAGCAAAGTGAACATGTTATGTCGGTCATTTGCTGTGCAAGGATATTTTCCTACAAACTGCGCTTTAAATGTGCCATTTCTCCCCTTTACTCTTCACATAGAAGCATCTAAATGCCCTTTAATTAGTGTGTCCTTCTCAGCTATCGATAGGCCACTGGTAATCACTCAAGGGGACTAATGACTCCTAATTGAATCGTTTTACAGTCAAACACAAAAGATCCTTTTAGCAGTAACCAGATAGTAACATTTAGGAGAAAATCCAAAATATTTACTTCGAGAGCTCGCTAATTGAAGGTATATTATATTTCAGTAGAGTAGCTGAGAAAGGCCTTGTGTTGCAGTGCATGCTGGTGTCAGATCATGCTCTTTCAATTGCACCGGGGGAGGGGCACACCGGATGGATCGCGGATCATTCAAATCTCAGTAGATATTGATTTGATCTTTTCATATTGTCAAGGAGAAATCTAATCATAATTGAGCGACGTAGAGTGATATCTCCCTCAAATGCAGCTCATTATTCAGCAGACTAAAACTGTATGGAATTGTCTTTTAACACAAGCAGCGTCGTCAAAGGCCAACGACGCAACTTTGAGATGCTTCCATTGGACACTCATGGAGTGGAATAGTTCCTCACCAGGTCAAAACGTCTCCAGCACAAGCGCGGTGTCAACAATTCTACTTTTATTGTTAGTTGCTCTTTGAGACTGTTGGACACAAGTTTACATTGAATAAATCCAGCGACAGCTAACTAGCGGATAACTAGCTGGCTAGTGAAGCCGATGTTCCAATCCAGCCAGTGTGGATTTACACATTTTAGGGCACCGAGACCGGAGCGAAACTGACCACGGCCGTGATACGGCGAGGGATTCTGGTTAAAGTAAGCCATTTTAAACTAAACAGAAGCGTTTTAGCAACCGCTTTCCCCTCCAGAAAAAGCGGTCGCTAAAACGCGCCAGCCAAAATGGGCCATCTGTCTTTTCTGCTGTTGTGAGGAAATCAGTGACCCCTCCCCCCAAAAGAAACTGCAACCAGGACTTGACCAGGGGACTATACTGTAGTTTTGTCTTTTTTTCGGAATAGTACAAGGGGTAACGATTTGATTGTGATTTCCTCGTCATTCATCGCTGTCAATGCAAATAGCGATTGCTGCTGATAGCGAGTTTGAGCCCTAATGTTCACACTGACTTTTTAGATCAGAGCTGGAAATCTCAGCATCGGCAAAAACTGGTACAGTGGTACCTAGGCTTACAAGCTTAATTCGTTCTGTGACCAACCACGTAACTCAATATACACGTATATATCAAATCGGTTTTCCCCATTTAAATGAAAGAAAATGCCATAAATTAGTTTCAGCCCCATGTGTTTTTAAGAAAAATAGCAAAATATTGTATAAAAAATATGATGAAAAACCTAATAAAAAACAATGTAACGAAATAATTTTTTTCAAGTGTAATAACTGTACTTACTATAGTATCAGTGCCTTTAAGGGGCGTGGCCTTGTGAGTGACATCATGATCTGCAGTGGGATTAGTCTGCATGTGAGCATCTGAGTGTGAGTTGTGGCCTACAGCAGCTCCTTGTGAGTGCTTTCATTTTGTATGTGTGTTTGAGTGTTTGGTCCGTTAAATAAATAGCTGAAAGGCGACTGTGGTTCTCCTTTTCAACACGTGAGGGCGATACGCTACCGTAATTAAAAAAAATTGTTTTACCCCTAGAACCTATCCAATGCTGGCTCGTGCCTCAAATTTTGGCTTGTAACACAAAGCAAAAATAATTAACTAAGCGATGGCTCATAACGCCCAAAAAATCATATGTTGGGACACTCGTAAGCCCAGGTACCACTGCATTTAGTTTTTATTAACCATTTTAAAAAATATTTAATCAAGTTTGTGAATCACTTTTGTCAAGGTTTTTTTTCTTTTCCATCCTCATCGTTTAACTGTATTTGCGCTAGTATGTTTGTTTATGTTTGTTTTGCCAGCCTTTGTCAATTCTAACTGCACTGGTGACGCAGTGTAAACTGTACAGTCAATGGACGTTCCTAAGTGATAAAATCTAAACTGTAAATACAACAACTTCCTGAGTGGAAGTTGAATTGCATGAGAAAATCAAGACGATGCTCAAAATTTTAGTAACTGCTCTCAGTTTGATGTAGTGCAGTTCTACATCACATCTACAACCACAATAATATGGAACATTTTCATGTAATTTAACAAATAACCGTGAAGACAAAATTCTAATTTAGCAATTTTTTAATGCAGCCTTGGTTTAATATAGGTAAATGTCTCCCATGCTGTAACAGCCACGCCCTTTTTTCGAAACATTATTGATGATCTCAAATTTTAGGCATTCATAGTAAAGGCAGTCCATATTGACAGAGTAAATGGTAGTGGCCCATTGAAATACACTTCTTTTCATAACAGTTAAGCCAAAAATGCATAATGGGAAAGACATAAACAGCTTCATAAAAACCGTGTGAGTTGAACAATTTACGTGTTGCCCTTCAAACTCTGCCGAAACCAGTGCATAAGCGATCCTAACTACTCATGAAACCCATTTCACTCTTGTCTTAAATACAATCATAATAACGGTAAAGACACGCAATAGTTACGACACTTTCACAAATACAAATTCATTTATATCTCAGAAATCACATCATTTATTTTGCGGTCTGCTAATGTGTGAGTGGAAAATGGCTGCCTCCTCCTTGCACTTCAGCTGACAGATCCCTTTGGTGTATTGCAACAACATAATGAGGGTCTCTCCAGTGGCATTGACGGCAGCTTGAGTGACATGGAAGGACTGTTTGTAAAATAACCCAATAAAGGAACTCTGAAGACACTAACTTGCATTTGTGTTAGTTTTCATGGAAAAGGCATAAGAGGAGAAAAACAGTATATATCCTAAAATTAAATTAGCATCTTCAGAAAACATCTTCAGACACCTAACTGTAAAGACATTTTGACATTAAAAAGTTAGAAAAATATTACTTTAGAATGTTTTTTCTTCTTAGAAACAATTGTTCTTTTTAATGGATAACAACTGCCAAATGAATCAAATACTCATATCACTATAATACATTGATTTTCAAAAGGAATTTCAGTGGGCCATGTCTTTACTGTTATGGATCAAATTATATGATAATGACCAATATACTGTAGATATTGTTCAATAAACTTTTTGACTCAGCTATATTGTCTTTTATAAGCATAATGTTTGATACAGTTCTTGTTGTTTGCATTGCGAGACGAGTTAAAATGGCTCGTTTTGACAGTAACCTCGACCCGCAACATCTGTTAAATGGAGGCCACTTGTAATGAAATAAAACATTGTAATGTAAAGGATAAATAGGATAAGCAATTTTATATAGACCGGCTGCACGAAACTAGATTTGATTGAAGAGTTTAATGATTCAATCTCATGTGGAGTGCCATTGGCCTCGCTGAAATGTCCTGTCCTAATTATCCGTTACAGCTTGTCCCTGTCACATCTCTGCCATCCCTCATTATTCCCAGCATCTACCTTACTATCTATCTATGCAGTGTTAGCATTAGTAACATAGTCTTTGATTTGTGCTCAAGAGCGTACATTTTTGAATGACTACGGAAGGAGAGTAAGAAAATTGCTATTGCTGTTCTATTCGGTACCTCATGATTATTTTCTTCACTTTATGACCTTTAAAAATCAATTTAAAAAAAAATTCTGATCCTTTTCACTTGATACCGATCAGCTGAAAATTACGTGATTTGATCGGGACAACTCTAGGTAAAATGATACATTTCCCCCCCATTTTTAGTTAAAAACTCTTGTACGTAAACAGCATGATGTCTGCATTTATGACACTCACTATTTAAATGTTCTACATGTCAACATGTTTCTGAACCCAAGGCATGCAGCACATAAATCAGAAAAATCCTTGAATGTACAGTCTCAGGGCTCACTTGCTATGACATGATGTCGTTGTTATTAAAGCGCTGCCTCAATCTTATCAGACATATTTCAGCACAAAAAAAGTGACAATAAGAACTTGATCATGTGTGGTCACTGTTTTGAGAGTGGCTCCTGCCTCTGCTTCCCTTAATTAAACACATACAGTGCTCTTTCATCCTGCATTCCTGGGACATTGATACTCATTATTTCTTAAGTCTCAACACCAAGACTGTGTCAAGAATGCATCCATCACTGGCGCGCTCCTCGGAGTCAGCAGAATCTTCTTTTTTTTCCTCGCTGTCAGCATATTTGCCAATTTGCAATCTCCATACGGGGGGGGGGGGGTTGACATATTTTTATCACTAGAGATGATGTTCAAATGCAGAGATCATGAGCATGGTGGCTTGTTAGTCTTCTAATGGCTGTAATTAACAGGACCGCATTAGAGCGGCACTTCAGGAGGCGTCTGATTCTTCATTTGCATATGACGTTAATGTGAGAGGATGGCGTGGCGTGGAGCCTCGCTCGGTGTGCAGCAGTGCAGTGCCGGAGCCTTTTCTCCCATTCATTATGTGCCTAAAGCTTGAGTTATCCTCTCCTTGGTGCGGGGATGAATGTTATTAAAGGAATAGCTGTCTGACACAACTCTAATGAAAAATAGGATGTTTCTGAAGGTTATGTTGCCAGCCAGCTCAGAAATGCCTGCTTCATTTTCCCCACCCCAACGCAGGCCAATGTAATTCCCACCTCTTGATAGGTCTTTTTTCTTAAGTTTTTTTTATTTTATTTTTTTCTGTGTGTGGCTTTGTGTGCAGGAGCCTCATAATAAAGGGACCTTTATTATCCGTGTTTCTAGATGCTCAACAAAGGGCGAGAATGGACTTTTTGGCAGATCATACACTTATGAAAAACTGCATCCATGCGTTTTGAAGTGCCGGCTGCTGCCACGTGGGTTTAATTGGTGTGTTTGCGATACCGACATGAGTTCTGCAATATTAGGCTGCGTTTTAAGGTAGATTTTTCTCCCACATCGGTTCGGGTATGACGATTACACCAAAGCATCGTTGCCCACAATGTAGACGGCATGATGGTGACAGCGAGAGACGATTGCTCAGACTGCGGGTCATATTGCACTTTTCAGATCTCTGTCAGAGGTGGCAGGTCACGCTACCCACCCCCCCCCATCCCCAACCCCGCCCTCCCTCCCGCAACGCTGACGGTTTCCAGCTCTGGTCAGCCCAGTGCAAGCATTCCCTCCACCCTCCCTCCCTGCCCGTTTGGCCCCTTCAGTCCCTAACAGCCTGATCAGAGCCACAAGGGAGGTCTATGACAGGCAAGTGAGACAGCAGCTCAACTTTTACACTTGTATTCAAACAGGCACTTCTCTGCAAAGTCACCATGTCAACATCTTTTTATAGGTTCATGACTGTTTCCATCAGCACGGAGGGTGTGGGGGTGGGAACACACACTCTTGATGCTGCAAAATGTAAACTTCACCAAAACACATGCATCATCCCAGTCTTGAGAATTTATCACTACTCGTCTTGGTCCTCTTATATTCATGCAGCCAACACCAACGTAACGCACAACAAAAGAGTGATCATTTCAAATCCTGGCCCCGCCTGTGTGGAGTTTGCATGTTCTCCCCGTGCCTGCGTGGGTTTTCTCCGGGCACTCCTGTTTCCTCCCACATCCCAAAAGCATGCATGGTAGGTTGATTAAAGACTCTAAATTGCCCGTTGGTGTCAATGTATGCGCGAATGGTTGTTTGTTTATATGTGCCCTGCGATTGGCTGGCGACCAGTTCAGGGTGTACCCCGCCTCTCGCCCGGAGATAGCTGGGATAGGCTCCAGCAGGCCGGGACCTTAGTAGGGATAAGCACTATGGAAAATGGATGGCTGGTTTATTTATTTTATTATATACAGGTATATTAGTCTATAATATATGATACGAAATGATTTATATCATCAGTAAATAACAGTATCAATACACAGTAAATAATATATAAATGCACATATCTACCTATGAGGTAGGTGGGATAAGATTGTTTAATCAGAAATTTTAAAACATTGCTGCAACTACATTTTAGAGCCCTTCACTCTCCAGAATTATCTTATGTATATTTTGGTTTCCTATTTGTTTTTCATTAAATGTTTAAACAGCATTTGTCATTAGCCAGCACTGTTGACTGTTTGTTGAAATGATTCCATATCATAAAAGGTGTTAATAATAATAATATAATGAAAGGTAAATCATAATTTATCCTGAATTATTAGATGTCCACAATCCTAATGTGATGCTCAACTGTTTTCATTGTATAATTTTGCAGATGTTTCACTAGATAATGACACGACTTGTCATATTGAATATGCTCCAGAGTTATAGCGTCCTCTCGGCAGCCTGGCCCTCTGTGTGTAATAAGCAGCAGAGCCTAAACACAGATGTTTCCGGGTCAGCCAGCAAGACCTCAGACAATTGGTCACCACCTCTTAATGCGTGTAAATCACAGCCAACATCAGTGCCCCCAGAATCCACGGCAGAGGGTGTTTGGCCCCCCCCCCCCAAATAAAATAACAAAAAGAGTTACAAGCTGACGGTGGGGCCATGACGCTCCAGTGCTTTGGAACCTGAAATTTCAAGGTTATGACTCGTGTCAGCGTCTGACCTCTGGCATGTAACACCGAAGGGGCTGCGTTCATGTAATATACAGTTCTGGTCATAACAGTTCTTTTGATAAACTTATGCTGTCTAATACAAATTTGATAGGTCGATCACTTGCGGTGTGTTGCAAAAAAAAAAAAAAAAAAAATAGAATGCAAAAAAACATAACTATTGTCTCTGTGGCATGGTGGTTTGTTAGGGATGTTTTTGAAGCAGCGAATCTCCGTGTCAGATTATGCCACACCATCTATTTGACTTTCATAAGGTGTTTACGCTTCAGAAATTGTGGCAGTGGCTTCTCTCTTGTGCAAAGGCATTTACATGTGTTGTGTGTTTCAGAATTGCTGCCCCAGTTATAGCTATCATTCTTAAAGGAAAAAAAAAAAAACCAACTCTCCAAGGTAGGACATGGGGCTTGTCATTTAAAGTTTTGTTCTAGTTGTATCTTCTTTGGTCTTTCAATACAGCATAATGAGATACTTTTAATTTTTTTTTTTTTTGCAAAAAGATGAAACAGTGAATATACAGAAACCTATGGCATGCAATTTAAAAGTCTTAGGCCATCACTAGTTTTGTTGTTTTAATCAACGTTGTCCTTGCTTTTTATCACAGGGGAACTAAATAGTAGGAAAAACACACTTTGCAGAAATATGTTTGATAAAAAAAAATACAGAACCAATCTAAACAAACTTTTGAACAGTGGTGTTGCATTGGCAAGGAGGAAGGCAACAAATCGGGGTGAGATTCTCGATAAGGGTGCAGTTGGAGGAGTTTACTTTCACCATTTGAGTCAATGGATCAGTTTACTCCCCACAACCATAGTCCATGAACTATAAGAAGCAGTGTGGCTAATAACAAATAGATGAACAAATATTAAAAATAAATTGGTTAAAAGCTTAGCTTTGTCAGAGAGCTGTACTCTTTTGATTTTTATGGTCTACTTATATATTGGTTAGTTAGGCAAGGTTGAGTAATTGTACCCTGAGGAAATTGTGGCATCCAATGCCAGCAACAGAAACAGAAATCACATCAAATAATGCTGCAAGTGTTATATCAAATATAAGGTAATGATACCTGAAAAATGTAATTTCAATATTGATATACGGTATACATTTTGTGCCTTGGTTGAAGGACATCAAATTGCAGTAACTAGATCAGTGCAGAGAAAATGAAAATGCAATGCAACAGTAACAAATTAAAGTTGTTTACAAATGTTTTTCTCATTATGTGCAATACATTGCTTGAACAACATAAATATGGTGACTTAAGTACTATTCTGGGTGAAAACATTTATAATGAGGCGTTTGGGGTCCATTTTGAACATCCACTTAATGAAACAAATGTAGTACCTTGATGAAGATTTTTCTCCATTTTTCCTAAAGAGCTACTATCTCAGGCAGCACGTTTATGGCTGATGATTTACACAAAGCCCGCTACTGATGTGTTTGATGTGGACAATATTACTTAACACCTGGGCTCTTGTTAGCGAGTAGAAGTCTGCTGTCGGGATCACGGGCAGTATCCTTAAGGGATGGGAAGGATGAAACAAGTGCTTGTGGGAAAGAAAAACACAGTGTGAGTCCTGTTCAAAGGCACAGACAACCCCTGACTGGATTAACACTTATTGACAATTGTTCAAGCTTTCCTTTCTCTGGTTCCCTTTTTTTTTTTTTTGCTCCAGGACAAAGATTCAAACGTAATTGGAATGGCTGTGTTCCACCAAATGATCACCGACATGGCAACAAAAGCCTCCCTAATACGGGGTTCATTAAGAATTAGAAAGTCTCTATTACAAAACAAATTAAGTGTGCTCTGATCTTAACATATAGGTCGAACGGCATTACTGCAAAGTTTAAGCTGTTAGATGGCTGAAAAACTTAGCGCTGAGGTAGCACTTTGCTATTGATTTTACGATAGCTAGGTATGATGATTTATGGAGTGCTTGTGTCAGTATAACAAGCTGAAGGACACACAATATCATCTCCAACATCATTAAAATTCAGAGGTCTCCAGAGCTAGCTCATCAAGTACTGTTCACCACCTTGGAATTTCAAACACACATGCACACACACATACACTACCAGAGTCAGAAATAACCAGATAAGGCGTGTACCGTGAACGCCCCGCTTTATCTAGTCATCATTTGTGGCCCCGCTATATTGAGGATTTTTAAGCGATCCTTTTTATGGGTTTTTACAGCGAGTGACCCGACTTGCGAGGTTTTTGAGACACTAGCTGTCACTTGGCTGATAATTTTTTTATCTTTAGTTGCAAGCAAATATTTTAGTTACAAGTGCTAAATGGTGGTCGCAAACTTTACAACAAGCAACAGATAACAGGCCATGTGTTTACTTTGTTTATTGCCATTCCCAGTTGAAGTTTAAACCTAAAAAAAAGAGAATTACACTTTGTGTATTTAACCAAACCACAACCGACAAACGTCCACTAGCTTGCTCATACACTTTGCAAAACACTGTGACGGCCTAACAAAACTAGCACTGATGTTCCAGTGATTACAACCCTTTAAGGAACCAATATTTGAATACAAACAGTGCAGCAACACATGTAGAGAGACAATATAACACTCACTGGCATATATTTTTTTATCCTCTGCAAAAAACTACGGAGACACACACCTGAATGAGCCAAACAATGAATGCATGAAATCATCATGCACAACTTTTTATTTCTTTACATTCTATTTAATTGTTATTACTGTATGTTTTTTTTTTAAATAAAGTACAATACTGTATAGTGTAATAACTTGTTAAAAACACATTACAAAGTTTTTGGTTGCTTTTTGTGGGACTGGAACAGATTAGTGGCATCTCCATTGATTTCACTGGAGAAATCTGGTTTCAAATATGAGTGTTTTAATTTATGAGAGTGGTCACAGAACAAATGAAACTCGTCAGGCCCCGCTCAGACAAATCTGTATTTAGAGTTGTGTGCTTTTAGTGTAATACCACGTTGTGCCACAATATGCCGAGCAGCACTGAGGTCGCCTGCAAGAGATGCAGCGTTATTAAGAGCAAGAAGAAGATGCCTCTCAGGTGTAATCCAGTGCTACGTTGTGCCGTTTTAATATTCCCAATATGAGTATTGTTGTATGCTCTTTTTGTATGTTGTGTGTTAAAACAGCAGTCGTTAGTTTATAACTAACATAATATCTATGGTAATCCTCGTAAAGCAGTCCACGGCGTTTCTCATTATACAGTCGCATTTAGCTAACAGACTTTCATTAGACAAAATGAAATGGTTTGGTTGAACATTTTGTTGTTGAAATATGCACCGTTTAATTCTCTTTTCTGTTACGTATCAGTTTTACAGTACACTTGAACTGGGAGTGCAAAGTAAACGGCTCGAAGCAAGCACACTTGGGGAGACTAGTCCGAGGGAGCGAGTGAGAACAGGTGCTGTAAGGAATACTTTGAAAATATGTTTTAATACGTGTAAGTGTTTGAAGTGTAAACGCGAAGGGTGTGGGAGGCGTAAAGCGATATTAAAAACGTTTTAATGTGTTCTCTGTATCACTGATTTTCACCTATGACTAGTGGCTATGGAACGGGGATGTATCCCCCGCCATGAACGGGGGTTTACTGTACAGTATACACTGTGCCATCAAGTTTCTTTTTCAGCACTCTGATGCAGCGCTGCAGCATATTGTGATTACCTTTCGCATCCGATTGAACTATTTCCCCCGTGTTTTGCATTTCACTTGTGCTCCTACAGCATGCATATGTTGTGATTTGCGTGGAAGCCTGGTTAATGTGTATCAATGGCACAGCAGCGTAGTTCAAAAGGTCTCCCTTTAACACGACCATTGCCTCACTCCGTGGAGCAGCAACCAACACTCTTCGTAGCAAAAATCTGTGGTACACTAGAGCCCCCTGTGGGCAGGCGTCGGTACTGCTGGCTGCTCGTTAACAAGCCCTAGTTGGATAATTTGGCCAAATGCTTGTCATTATTTGACTGCTCTTGCTATTGTTTTTTAGCAGTGTCAAAATTATGCTAAGATAAGCTTCATTTCATGTGTAACATTTAACTAATAGAGAAGACAGATGGCTGGTTTTCTTTTAGTTTAAATGTTTTGTTGGTTTATAGAAATTGCATGAACTTCGCCCCAGAAATTAATAAGTCTCTAAAGTCTCTGTCTATTTTCGGTACCGCTTATTCTCATTAGGATCACAGGTGAGCCGGAGCCTATGCCAGCTGACCTTGGGCAGGAGGTGGGCCAAACCCTGGACTGGCCACCAGCCATTTGCAGGACACTTACAAACACACACATTAAAACTCAAGGAGAGTTTAGAGTCTTCAATAAACCTAAAATGCATTTTTTTAGAATGTGGGAGGAACCTGGATAATTCTAAAGAGGTGACAATAATAGGTTGAAATTAGATTGTGGACATAAACATGAAGTTAAGACAGTTATGTGCATTTTCCTTCCTCTTAAGAAACTCAACAAGGATGAGCTTACCAAGTTTTGTCCTGTAGGACGCATGTAAATTTCAGGACCTTGTTTTGCAGATTCCTCTGGATCCACCCCTCCTCTTCCTTCTCCTCCTCTTCCTCAAGGATGCCAGATTCTCTCCATCATCTCCGCCAGCCGTGAGGTCTAACTGGCAGGGCAGGGGCGTGTGCGCGGACATGCTGGGCACTGGCACCGTGCTCCGTCTGCTTGTGAGTAATGCAAGTACAGACAATCCCCACCGACCCGGCACACATGCGCGCACACACAGTGGTAGAAAAAGATGGGCTGTAGATGGTGAGACGGGGGCACTCCTGCTGTGACTTGGCGCACCCCACTGGACAGCTGGAGACTTAGGGAGAGGAGTTGCTGCCAAACCGGACTGACAGAGAAGGGGGGTGCTGCAGGTGCAAGGCTGGGCGAGGCCCGAGGTGGCTCCCATACCTGCAGCTGATCACCGGCCCATCATCTGTAATTATCTCTAGCAGCAAGATAGAGGGGTAGCGGCTGGACACGCACTTTTAAAAGCACATTATTATCCTTTGACTCATCACCCTTTGTTTGGGTTGTGGCATACGGTGTGTTATAACTGAGTAGCAGTCATTGAGACATTGTTTACGTAATTCAAATTGCATTGTGAAATTAATCAAATTCAGATATGTGTCAGGTTTCCGGGATCTATCTGCGGAATAGAGCAAACCCCTGTTTATCGTGTCCGAAAGGTTCAAGACCCACCAGCAATAGATTAAAATCTGCAACATAGAGGCATTTTTCAAAACATATTTTTACCCCTCCCACACGATTTAAACACATTTATTAAAACACAAACTTTATAGAACACTGTTTTTACTCTCTCTCGCACAGTTCTCCAAATAAGAGTCACAGTGTGCTTGCGTCACTCTCAGTAGAAGTAAAAATTGCACATTAAAGAAAAGAATGGCTAGAACATTGTATTTTTAAACACTAAAATGTTCGCCATAATTTAATCAAACAAAAGGTCGCTATTTTAATGCTAACATATAATGCGAAACACCATGGATGGGCTAACAGAAATTAGTCAAGATGTTACAGTAGTTGTATACCTTCAATCAACTGCTACTTTAACACACAAGGAGCAGCAACACATACCTGTACAACAATACTCAAAAGCATATATTCTCTCTGCTCTGTAGGAATAACACATAATGTGGTACTAAACTGAAGGCATGCAACTCTAAATTCGAACTTGCCTGTTTACTGTAAAAACTGATAAGAAAGAAAATGCTTAAAAGTCTGATCTTGGATTCATAGTCATACCACTGCGTACCTGCCAGATTTTTTTTTTTTTTATGTGTGTGTGCGCACAGAAAATTTATTTTCTTTGGAACATTCTACAATTGTGTGAAAGTATTTCAGCTCTTAGCACTGGCAAAACATGGTGAAATTGTTTTGTTTTGACATTTTGTACTCAATGAAATGTCTCATGTTTCTTTTGAGCTGACATGACATGAACTTGATTCTTTTGTTGAACAACTCTTACAGCACATACATATACAGTATCATTAACAATTGCAGGATACATCGTAGTAATCTAGAACCATGCATTTATAGCTACTATTACCTCTGCGCAAAAAAATGGGTGTTTTGATTTATTTATTTGTAACTTAGCCAGATAAGACAAAACTACCTATGCGATATCTACAGCAGTAAGCTCAGGAAGATCCCAATAAGGTTCAGTTTTAATTTCATTGTGAGATGTTCTTTTTTCTTCTTCTTCTTTTTAAAGCTGGGATAGCATTCATGTATGCGCAATAAGAATTTCTTTGAAAGTGTGTAATTTGTTGGTGATTCAAATAGCTTTGTCTGACTGGGCTCTACTAAGTCCCATTCTCGTCTTGATGAAAGGTGCAAAGGGGATGGGAAATCTTTTTTTTTTTCTGAATTATTGGTACTTTTAAAATTATGCAAAATGTGATTGTGATTTATTTTATTTATTTATTTATTACAAAAGCATGAATATTGAAAGCAATAAACATATCTCCTATGTACCCCCCACATACCTAGCATGTCAAACAAAAATATACCCCATCACTTTTTTTCCTCATTGAAATTATCAAGTCATCTTCATCATCATCATCTATTGGTTAATTGAGATATCCACAATTAGGCCCCCCCCCCCATAAATGACTGTTCATTCCACCCAAAAAAAAGAAATTCAGAATTTTTCACCTCGAGTCTTGATAAGTTAATTGATAAGATAGTTGATTTAAGAAACACTCAAGCACAAACATTTGAAAGGCAGAATGATCACACAACAGAATGAAATAATACTTAAAATAAAACCTATGAGTACATATCATCTGCTTTAAAAATGTTGATAATGAACATCAAAAACGTTCCAGCGAGCCAACAAATGCTGAACATACCATGAACAGCTTGCAGCTATATATGCAGATTAGAGCAAAGTGTAGCAATTTACCACGAGATTCTTCATCACAACGCTGTCGACCCGAAGCTGTTTTACAACCGCAGCTTTGAGTGCTGGATGCGGCCGTCCCGGTAAGAAATAACACCGCTTTAATGTTATGAATACCAAGCTAGGCCCCCCTCCTGCAATGTTGCCAGCACTCGTCTCCCTCTCCCTCGCTCGCCATCTATTTGCTTAATCTTGATTCATCAGTTACGGAGGCTTATTATGGAGCCCTGACAGCGTGCTCGAGCTCTTGATAAATGACACTGCTCAAGCCAGATTCAAAACGTGAGGCTCAAGTGCCAATTATCTCAGCAGACCTGGTTAATAAGGGGATCTCTTGTTAACTATCTGATCTCAGCACAGGCATCATTTGTCATTGACGGCCTGTGTTTACCTCCGAGACGACTGGTCCCCACACCTCCCCTGCCTAACATATGTAAAACCTGGATCTTTGTTCCTTTAATAACCTTTTATTAACAGCCTGACATCATGATTAAGTTCGGTCCAAACACGCACACAATGAAGTACACAATTACCCTCACACCCACGCGAGACACCGCGGCAAGCCGATCACAGTCAGAAGGGAGAATAATGAATATTGAGCCGGCGTTTGATCCATTCTGCATGGAGAGCCCAATTTGCTCGAGCACCTGGAGCTGCGTCACCGCGTTCAGTTTTTTGAGCCGATGATGGATACTCATGGGAGCTTATTTCCATGAGCGCATCTTCTACTGATTTGTAAAGATGATAAGTGCTTTGACCCTAACTCATCATTACAGCTCATTAGCACTTTTGTTTCCTCCACCTTGGAAGGAGATGAGCTCGTTGCAAACAAAGCTGTTTACCGCCAAGTCAAAAACTATGTGCAGTCGAGGTTGCAGGTTTTTTCTTCTGTAGGTCTCGAGGTCTCAGATTAATCAAGACTTGCTGTGGTCAGAAGTGCGCTGCAGCCGAGGAAGTGCTCTCCCATCGTGGATGTTAGCACTTCTTGAGGGCTGGCTCGCAGGCGGGCTGCTTGGCCTTAATATGTATTTTCTTTCCTGGGAAAGTAGCAAATAAAATATTTTGTAGGTCTGTGTAGCCAAGGGACTTTGTCTTCCATCATGAAACACCTCAAGCTCGTAAGCGCAGAAGTTGCAAAGTACTTCCAGACTGCGGTTGGAACATTCCTTTTAACCTTAGTTGTCCAAAGTGAAATACAGTGGTGCCTTGAGATACGAGTGACCCAACTTAGATGCGAGCCCTCCATTTTTTTTTTGCTTTGACTTGCAAGCAGAAACTTGTGAGTGCTGTATGGCACTTCACAATAAGCGGCAGTTTGGCAAATAGTCAACAATTGTTCGAAAAAGAAGCTTCAAGCTGTTTAATGGCACTCCCAATTGAAGTTTACTGTCAAACTAAACATAAGACAAAAAGAATTACACCTATTTAAAAACAACCATATAGCTTTTGCCTTAGGGCTTTGACATGCTTATAGTAAGCATCGTTAGTCACTGTTTTAAAAGCAAGGGATATGTGAACATCAACGGTGGACTAACACACATAGACGAGTAATGCAACTAGGCATAGGCATATGTTCATTATCCTCTACGAACCTGAAAATGACGTATATTACAGCATCTTACTGAATCACTTACAGAAGTAGTAAAAGGAGAAGTGGTATTGTTTTTTTGTCTGCATGACTGCAGTATACAATCCCCCGGTGGCCAAGCCAGGCACAACAGAAGGTGCAGCACAGCAAATTGGATTGCAGCTTTACCTCATGATGCACAAATTGTTTCTTCAAATTCTATTTCATTATGTTATTACGCCATAGTTTTATAAAGTGCCATATTACAGAGTGCTTGAGTACACAAACACGTTTTTTAGGGTGGTGAAACATTTCAATGGGGAAAGCTGATTTGAGATACAAGTGTTTTGAGCTACAAATGTGTGTCGTATCTCAAGGCACCACTGTACAAAAAAAGAAAGTGATATTTGGAAATAATCAGCTGGTTTTTATTATTGCCTGGATAAGGAGGCCGTAGGGAGCCAGGTGGAGTGATCGGATCTTCACAGCATCCCCACTTCCTGGTGGACCCCCACCCCCACAGAATGCCCGACTGTCGAGGCAGCATCTGCTAAGGAAAATAAAGCCCCTTTTCCCTCACATGTAGTGAGGATGATTTGCATAATATCCCCCTCTGTAAGGTGAAAACAGAATAATAATTGGCTTGCCCTTTTCTCTCTGTGTGTTGTAAAACAGTTAGGAATTAATTTGAGGATAACTGTGCAATTAATTCTAAATGCTAAAGATGGTGTGAGGGCTTTGATATGGAGGGGAAAGGGTACACAGACGGAGGTCACGAAACAAAAGACGAGGTGAACTCTGCTGTATTTAAATCTTTTTTGTTTTATTATGTTTGTTCCTTTGGATTTGGTTGACAAAAAGGGCAACTTGGAAGCTCATTGACTCACCCACACCTATTTCTACTTTATCAATTTAGTACCGACTTAGTGTTTTACTTGTTTGGCTTCTTTTCTCTAAATGAGGAAAAAATAGAGGACTTTATTTTTTTAACCTTGTCACACAACATTTTTTATTCCACCCGGGTTCCTTTTTCTCATTTTATTCCCCTGCTGATGTGATGGAACCTGTGTCGCCTCTCCAGACAGATGCCAATAAGAAAGCCAGCGTGCATGCTCATGAAGGTCAGCATCAGAGAGGCTAGTTTAACATGATAATAGTCTATATGACAAGATTGTGATTTGACACAATGGTGTACATGTTGCGCTCCCGTGTAGGCCGGCAGTGTGACATTAGAATGTTGTGTGAGTAGTGTAGCGGTGGCCTGTAGGCTGTCCTACCTGGAATAGCAGCTTCATTCCACAGAGGAAAGAGGAGCATGCCTCTCGCCTTGAGTCCCAATTACACCTAATGATGGTGAGGGGATGGAGCACATGCTGATTGTGCTGCACTTCCTAAGCCACATCAGGCACAAGGCACCATCATTTATCACTCCAGTCATATCCTGTGCCCCTCTCTGAGAATCGACGATGGCTCCCAGCGCATCATCCGTGCTGTTATTTGTGTTTAACTTCCAGGAAAAGGAGAATAAAAGCCAGAATTGCACGGACATACCTGCATCCTGTAAGCAAACGTAAGATTACTCACCTTCAGGGAGGAAATGTTGCCGTCCTGAAGCTCTCAGAATAGTGTACACAACCGATCCACCGCCTTTGACCTCACTCTTTGATCATTCCGGTTGTGATCAATTTTGGCTTTGATATCCAAATGAACCAAGTGTAAGGGATCTGTGTTACATGTGTCGAGGCGGGGTGGGGAGCTTAGCGTGAGATTTGGGAGCTACCACGCGAGTGTGCGCGCTCCGCGGCCGCCGAGAGGCAGCTCGCTACTCGTCAGTGGATTTCTCCTAATCCTGGCCTTATCTTTGCGTTTGATCCGCTGCATGGTACTGAGACAGCATGAGCAGCCGCTATTGCTGTAATTTAAAGTCAATATTGCACTCATGATCCCTCTCTGTGGGCCAGGCAAACAACCTCTGAACACGATGGAGGAAACCATCACTCCTGCTTGGAGAGGGAACCTTCCCATTTAGTCATTTTCTCTGATTGGCACATAAAACGGGGCTGGACTGGGGTGTTTTGCGGAGGCGTTTTCATAGCATAACAATTTGAGGTGCAATAACAACTAAAATAGTCTAAATCAAGCTTCTCAACTCCATTCAACATAGTTGTTTGCCGCCAAGATTGCAGCAAAGCACTACTTTTGTTTAAATTAAGCTACTCAACTCACTTCAATGTCGTTCTTTGGCACAAAAATGCGAGCAGATGGTGCTTTTGTCTACATGTAGCTCCTCAATTCAATTCAACACAGTTCCTTGGCTCCGAGATGCCACAATATGGCAGCAAAGCACTACTTTAGTCTAAATGAAGCTCCTCAACTCACTTCAACACTATTCCTTGGCACCAAGATACCACCAGATGGTGGCAGAAATTACTTTTGTCTACATGAAGCTCCTCAACTCACTTCAACACAGTTCCTTGGCTCCAAGATGCTGCAGTATGGCAGCAAAGTACTACTTTGGTCTGAATGAAGCTCCTCAACTCACTTCAACACAGTTACTTGGAACCAAGATGGCATCAAAGCACTATTATTGTCTAAATGAAGCTCCTCAACTCAGTACATTTTCTTGGCACCACGATGCCGCAAGATGGCAGCAAAGCACTACTTTTGTCAAATTGAAACTCCTCAACTCACTTCAACATAGTTCCTTGCACCATGTAACACAAGATGGCGGCAAAGCACGACTTTGGTCTAAATGAAGTTCCTCAACTCACTTCAGCATAATACCTTGACACAAAAATGTCACAAGATGGCGCCAAAGTAGTCCTCTGCTAGGCACAATGCTTGGTACATAAACTGTATTTTATACCATACCTTTGTATGTTTGTATTGTACTTTGTACAGTGCTTTACAAATCAATACTAATAGTTTTAGCACTTGTGCTAAAACACTTAAAGCCGTACATCTGGTTTGTCCAATGTTTTTGTGATGTCCATATTAAATAAACATAAGTAAATACTTCTATTACTATATTAAAATCTTAAATCTTAAAATATATTAATTTGTGAATGCCTAATCGCGACTGTGCAGGTTGCTTGTTGTACTACAAGGTACTATTTCTAGTACCTCATCAGACAGGGTTACAAGGATGCAATATAGGTGACATAAACCACTGCTCACTCTTTGAGTGGTCATTTTTGGATACAGTGCTAGAAATGGAAAAAAAAAACAAAAAACCCGAAGTTAGCTTAGACTGTTGCCGCTGCCCGGTGGCCCACAGCCAAGAGGTTCTGAGTTTGAATCTCGACTCGGGTGTTCCTGTGTGGAGTTTGCCACTTCTACCCATGTTTGCATGGTGGGAATTATGAACAGTTCTAAATACTAGTTAGCACATAATCTTCAGGCTTGTGCTAAAAAGATAAAAGTAAGGAAAAGCCTACTACGACAGCTGAACTTTATTTGGGGTTAATCAGACACACTTTAAAAGATGGTGGGTGTGTGCCACTGCTGACTCCCATTCATCTTATAGTTGTATAGGTTATAGACCACATTAATAGTGGTAAGTAGTGGAAAAGGTTTTGAAATAATTTATCTTGGTCACATTTTATTTTACGAAAACCTGGCATCTGAACAGGGGTGTGTAGACTTTTTATATCTACTGTTCATAGCCGACACAGCTATTGCCAGCCCGCTCAGTTGCTGGAAATGCACCGTGATTAGGAGTTACACATGGACAGCACCGCTAGGTAGGGAGAGAGCTAAATTGTCCCTGTGTGTTTGTCTCCAAAAAGCCAGCAAACACAGGGTTGCTGGGGACATTACCTGCCTTTTCCTGGTTTCTTCCTTTACACACGTCACCCAAGCCCTTGAGTAAAAATGCTTGGACCCAATTATTTTATTCATCATAGTTTTAACTCCGGTCTTTACATCCCATAATCTTACAGAAGCATGAATACAACATGAATCTTCCTTTTGCAACACAACTGTTCCAATGTACAATCTAACCAATTGTAGCTTTTTCCTCTACTACAGCCCATCACAAATTGCTATTGACTCTGGGATGCGGCTAACAATTCAGCGCTGACATCAATAGCTCTGATGATTCATTCCGAGGCGCTTTAATAGATCTAAGATTAGAAATGGGGGTCCGGTCCACAAATCTCTACCCGTGTTATTACATTGAGAGCTGAGCTGTTTACCCCACATGAATGACATGAGATATGTATGGGACTCGGGGGCCCATTAAATCCATGCGTGTCATGATCTACAGCGTTTTACACTAAAACTTTCGGCCAAATGTGCTTCTGTCAAACACTTTGATTGAGGCTGTACATAGCGGTACATTTATGGGCCAGGGTCACTGAAGTCTCTATAGATAGAGGTAAGGTGTCAACAATTGATTCTTTTAATGGTTACAATTTGTTTTGAATATAGTGTTGTGCCTTTTCCTTTACTTTTTCAATTCAGTGTTCGAAAGGTTTTGCTTCCAGCTGACCGACTGAATTAAAAAGAGGAAGCAAGTCATGATTTTAAATATTTGTGGTGGTCCATGTTCATGTTTGGAGAGGTCAAAGGGGTGTTGTCCGGAAGGAATACGCGGACTTACAATGTAGCAAGATAAGACGCTTGATGAAAACATTTGTTATCCTTCTGGTGTTGTAGTGGTTGCTATCATGTTCCTCATGTACACAAAGTTGCGTATTATTAGTTATTAGTTGATGTCCTTAGGCTATCAATTGTATTGATTGTTAAATTGTTAAATAAATGTCAGCTGTTCTCGTTGGTTTTTCTTGACATTTTTTCGTCTTTCTAGCTGAAGGCTGAAGGTTTTGTGCTACCACTGACTGCTATTTGTTACTGTTCATAATTCCTTCCACCTTGTCTGAGTCCCCAGTTTCAGCTGAAGAAAAACGGCCCCAAAGCATCTTTAGTCCAACACTGGTTTCATTCGACCATAAAAAAAATCTCCCAAAGATGTGGAAATATGTGATTTAGATCCCCTCTTGAAAAGGTTAGAAAATCATTTCAATTGAGTTGTACAGGTTTTAGGTCACATTAATAGTGGGAAAAGTTGTGAAATAATCTATCTTGGTCACGCAATCACAAAATCTAAGCATTTGAACAGAGGTATGTAGACTTCTTTATATCCACTGTAGTTTGCGTGACTTATCATACACACAGATAAACTATGAGCTTTACGTTCCCCTCAGTTTAATTTAACACATCCTTTTTGCCCTGAGCCAAATCTCTCCCACTTATTTAAATCGACACCGGGCTGAATCTGACTCCAACTCAGTGGGCAAAAAAATAAAATGCAGGTCTATGAACAAGGCTGTACACCGGTGGCCCACTTATAACTTAAATGACTAGTTTAGTTAACCTTCCTGATGAAGCCTAACACACTGTTATGACAGCAGTGGTGCACTGCATAATTTCCACAGCATTAGCATCAGTCACGGCTCCACCTGCTATAAATATACTGTACCTGGCGGCAGCACTCTTTCGGAAGTGTACATTTTTTGCAGGATTATACGCAAGAGTCCATAGGTGAGACACTTTGATAGAACAGCTCGTGAAATATTTGCTGACTTCTATCACCTGTGGGACTGCTGTTCTGATGGAGCCAATGATATGTGCCCCCATTAGTCTCTGTGGAGATTCCTTAGCCCACTTCTCCCCGAGCCGTGGCAATTAAGTAGCAGTATTATGTATATTAGTTGGAGTTACTTCCACTTCCACGCAACGCAACGCATATGGGGAGCGATGACAGAGGGATCCCGTTGAATAATTAGAGTGAATTTTCGGAGCCCAGCGAGCTCAATCATATGCTGCCGTATGCTAACTATTTTTAACCTGTTAGTTCTCCCTTTTCTCTGTTCTACTTCTACTCTTTTCTTAATGTAGTCTTATGTTCCACTGCTGCGACATTGCCCGAGGTAATTGCTAAAAGTCTACATGACATATAAGAGGTGGGTTGCTCCTTACAAAAACGTCTGAAAAGAAGAAAAAAAAAATGCATGGCTTCTTTTCTTTCTGAGCTCAGCTTTAAGCCTGTAATTCTATTTGCAATGAATCCCTGTTTATCACGGTGAATACTTTTCAGATCCACCCACAATCGTGAAAATCTGCGATAAATAAACCATATAATTATTGTATTAGCCCTCCCGCATGCTTCGAATGCAAAAAACAACGTATTAAAACACACTTAACATTATTAAAACACATTTTAACACCTTGCAAGCACAAAATGAATAGAACAAACTATGTATTGAAATGTCTGTGTGCATGCATATGCCTTTAAGAGGCGGGCTCAGGTGGTGTGGTATGTGACGTCAGCAAGTCTGTGTGTGTCTCTCTCTCTCTCTCTCTCTCGCTCTCTCTTTCTCTCTCTCTCTCTCTCTCTCTCTCTCTCTCTCTCTCTGTCTCCCCCTCCCTCCCTCCAGGTGAGTTGTGGCCAAAAGCATCTATAATGCCTGTGTTTGTCCCAGCTCTCAGTGGATGGTTATTACTGTTTGTATACAGTACAATACTGTTAAGTGCAATTTGTCATAAAAATATAAACTTTAAAAATCTCAATTTTTGTGTTTTTTGGAGGGGTGAGGTGGTAGAACGGATTAATTTCAATTCCATTCATTTCAATAGGGGAATATGATTTGAGATGCAAGTGTTATGAGATACAAGTGTGACCACGAAGAAATTAAACTTTAATCACAAGGCACTACTCCACAGTGAACCCACGATATTTGTGGGGGATAAGGCCAAGTCCGGCCATTAGTTGAGAACATCCATGAGTAATTGACGCCCACACGCTGTGTTTGGTCTGTCATCCGCACAACACTCACAAGCCATGACTCCTTCCTTTACGAGCCGGCTGCTGTGCGGAAATATGGAATGTCACGAGTGCAGGCCTCTTCTTCCCACACTCATCAGTATTCTAATGAGTCGCCACTGCCATCCCTGGGTGTTTATTTTTAGAGATCGAGAGATTGATGAGACGCTCATATCATCCTTAACCACCAACTAATTAACTAATTAGGACATTCAAATGAACACTTGCAGCGTAGCGTAGGAATGGGCAAACGGCTCATGACTCTGCTCAGCAGCACGCAAAGTTTGTTTGCATGTGGTGATGAGGGGATGTGTTGATGGCACAAAATGCCAGTGGTGGGACGCATACTGTATTTTGTTACACTACTTAAGTATTTTTTTCACATATCTGTACTTTACTTGAGTATTTATTTTTCTATAAACCTTTTACCTTTAGCCTATATTTGAAAACAAATACAGAGTCTGTAAGCAAGATATTCCCCATCTATGGCCTTATTTAAGAGAACTGTTTGATGTTGTCGATGACAAGAATGATTCATGGCAAATGCGTTGTTTGGTGCCAGCCTAAAAATACTAGCCTCACAAGCTTCCGGCGTTAAAATATCCTCCGTTAAATTTGAAAAAGCAGATACAAGTAAGGTGTATTTTTCAGTTGTCACAATTAGTTAATTAAGCATTTTTTGCTACTCAGTGTTCAAAATTAGCGAGGTTATAAGGAACAAGTTGTTTTGAGCCAGCCAAGTTGAGCCAGCGCTAGCTGGTTCTTCAACAAAATGTAACATGAATTTTATTTTTGTTTTTTTCCACAGTACCAGCTGTATGTTATATAAGTTTATAAAAGAGGGAAAGTATTTTGCAGGCAGAGATTATTTTTAACCTTTAACATGAATATTGCATATACTGTAATTGACAGAAAACAATTTATACTTTTTTATACATATCATTGTCTTTACTTTTTTACTTGTACTGAATTACAGGAGTTGAATTGGTACTTCCACTTTTACCAGATTTTTTTTTTTACCCAACTATCTGTACACTACTTAGTTTGCACCCCCCCCCCCCCCCCCCAAAAAAAAATCACTTTTTGGTCGTATTGGTTAAAACAGTATAAACCTGACAGAGGTACATTAGTAAAATGATCTGTGATAAAATTCCACCCTGTCTGGCCCAATCTTGTACCTCTAATTTTATTTTTAGGTAACCACCACGCTTAAGGAAAAACAACCAATTTGAGTTGAAGATGTGACCTTCTGTACAAGGTGTAAATCATTTGTTGTGTACTTGGGGACACCCGCAGCCTCATAATAACTGGTTTCCTCTGCTTCAGGAAGTCTGCTGAAACTATGAGAGAATAGCCACCTCCGGTTAGCAACAAAATTTAAGAAGGAATTTAAAATATCACAAGACAAAACAAGGTAGAACAGAAGCTGCTTTTCAGAGGTGGAGGTATCTTAATCATGTCAGTGAAGGAGGTGTCTTTGGTCTGCAACTCGAGGGGGGTGAGGTATTAGTGAAGTGAGGCTACATTGAAATCTTGCTAGCAATTTTAAAACTGCAAACTTTCCCTTTACATAGGAGGTGAGTACTTTTGCCACGTGTGCAAAATGCTGCATTACTGTGACACTGATAGCATCAATGAGATTCATGGCTTCCAGTACTAAACCGAGCTTGGACTCGCTCTTAAGCAAGTGTTCATGCAGATCAATGAGGCATCATCATCGTACGTCCAACTTCTTCAGCGCCCCAAATCTCATTGTTATTAGATTCCCAATGATTTTCTATCACGTCTCGCTTTGGTTTACTTTGACCTCTGAACTCCACTGCACTGAAGGTGAAAGACCTTGAAGGCAAAGTCATGGCAAATATTTCATTCTCTGTATTGTAATTAGTTCCTTACCATTGCTACTTTGACCTTTTCACCTTGCTCTCGTCTGTTTTCATTATATTTTAAAAAGTAAAAAAATGAAAGACTAATAAAGTGCTACTCAAATGCAGGGAGAATAGCAGTCAACAAAGTTAAAAATAACAGAGACTAAACGAGGACAGAGTAGCGCAAGAAGGAATACAAAGAAAACACCAGAATTTACAGGGGTAACAAAGCACAGCCGCAGGTGAGGACAAAGAAACGCTCTGGCGTCTTCCTTTTATGGCCAAAAAGCTTGAAACTGGATTTAATATTGCAAACCTCCTTGCTCAAATCCTCCCTGCGCCGCCTTAAGTAAACCATCCATGCATCCATTTTCTGAGCCGCTTCTCCTCACTAGGGTCGCAGGCGTGCTCGACCCTATCCCAGCTATCATTGGGCACGAGGCGGGGTACACCCTGAACTGGTTGCCAGCCAATCGCAAGGCACATACAAACTAACAACCATTCACACTCACATTCACACCTACGGACAATTTAGAGTTGTCAATTAACCTACCATGCATGTTTTTGGAATGTGGGAGGAAACCGGAGTGCCCAGAGAAACCTTGAGTAAACCAAGACAAAAAATCTAATGAATAGCCAACTTACAGAAAAAAAAACTAATTGGGAACTGGTCGGTGCCATGATTGAGTATAAAAGGAGCTTCCCTGAATTGCTCAGTCATTCAAAAGCAAAGATGGGGCGAGGTTCACCTCTTTGTGAACAAGTGCGTGAGAAAATAGTCAAACAGTTTCAGGATAATGTTCCTCAATGTACAATTGCAAGGACTGTAGGGATTTCATCATCTGCGGTCCATAATATCATCAAAAGGTTCAAAGAATCTGGTGAAATCACTGCATGTAAGCGGCAAGGCCGAAAACCAACATTGAAAAAGCGACATGGGCTCTTTTTCAGAACACTTCAGAAAAACAATGTCAGTAAATACAGTTCGGCGCTACATCCGTAAATGCAACTAGAAACTCTTCTATGCAAAGCAAAAGCCATTCATCAACAACACCCAGAAACGCCGCCGGCTTCTCTGGCCCCGAGCTCATCTAAGATGGACTGATGCAAAGTGGAAAAGTGTTCTTTGGTCCAACGAGTCCACATTTCAAATTGTTTTTGGAGATTGTGGACGGGCCGAAGAGGAAAAGAACCATCCGGACTGTTATGGACGCAAAGTTCAAAAGCCAGCATCTGTGATGGTAAGGGGCTGTGTTAGTGCCAATGGCATGGGTAACTTACACATCTGTGAAGGCACCATTAATGCTGAAAGGTACATAAAGGTTTTGGAGAAACATATGCTGCCATCCAAGCAACGCCTTCATGGACGCCTCTGCTTATTTCAGCAAGACAATGCCAAACCACATTCTGCACGTGTTACAACAGCCTGGCTTCGTAGTAAAAGAGTGCGGGTACTAGACTGGCCTGCCTGCAGTCCAGACCTGTCTCCCATTGAAAATGTGTGGCGCATTATGAAACGTAAGATACGACGACAGAGACCCCCGGACTGTTGAACAGCTGAAGCTGTACATCAAGCAAGAAGGGGAAATAATTCCACCTACAAAGCTTCAACAATTAGTGTCCTCAGTTCCCAAACGTTTATTGAACGTTGTTAAAAGAAAAGGTGATGTAACACAGTGGTAAACATGACCCTGTCCCAGTTTTTTTGGAATGTGTTGCAGCCATAAAATTCTAAGTTAATGTTTCTTTGCTGAAAACAATAAAGTTTATCAGTTTGAACATTAAATATCTTGTCTTTGTAGTGTATTGAATTAAATATAGGTTGACCATGATTTGCAAATCATTGTATTCTGTTTTTATTTATGTTTAACAATGTCCCAACTTCATTGGAATTGGGGTTGTACAATGTGTTTAAAAGAATGTGTTTGGAGGGGTTACTATTATTATATATTGCAGATTTTTACCTATTCCCAGTCTGCGTGGAATGTACAACTGCAAAAAAGGGGATTTTCTATCCCGGGTTTTGCATGAAATGTGAGGATTTCTATAATATGCTTTGCTGTATCAGTTAATTATTTTTTCTTTTGAATTTGTGCTTGCCAACAGCCCTGCTCAATAGCCATACACAAGTAAATTGCATTTTCTAGTGTACTTTTGGGAAAAGGTGAACATATAGTTCAACAGCTCTAAGCCATCTGACCAACTGAGAGTCTCTTGAAGGGTGAAAATGTAAACGTTTTTCCTCATCCATAGCTTTTTTGGAAAGGGAATAAAGTACCTTCATCACATGTACTCTCGTGTGGTTATGTTTTAAATGTTAATAATCATTTTAATTAAAGGATAAGCCTGCTATTGAACACAAAATGTAATCACACAAGGACGGAGAGCTATCGAGAGAGAATATAGCCTTTGCAATTAGCCCAGTGATTAAGGTTTTAGTGCTGGACAGAGATGAGGGAGCTTTCGTAATGTGTCATAAAATTCATAGAGATGTCCGGGTGCTGCGATGATGTCGGTTGTAGCTTTACAGCATGCGCGTCTGCATGTGCACGCATGGCATCGGCGAAACACGGGCTCCCAAGCGCAAAGAACCGCAACAGCTGTTCTTGCTTAAGCCCGGTGTTTGGCACAATATGATTGCTCCATCAGTGAGAGATGCATCTGTATTCATTCAAAGCGCTTATCAAGAAACACGCCCATGCGGCAATAAATGATCTCTGAGAGGGAACAAAACGGCAAGCCTGGGAAAAAAGTGTCAGACGTTCACTTTAATCACCAACACTGTTAATCAATAAAAAAAAAATCTTCATATATTTTAATTAAAGTTTTATTTGCTGCAAATGTTGGCCGAATCTATACGCATCGTTTTGGTTTTTCATTAGCGGAGCCAATTTGGACTGGGGAACCGAGGCGGCAGCTGCTGATGACCAGTCACGCTAGGCCACTTGTGTTATTACATTTTTTTACCTACAGAGGGTGTTAAGAATCCTTGTTAAAAAGCGGGTGAAATCTCACAATGGCAATTATTGCTGAGCAAATTACCAGGTAGGCAATATCTAAGCTGTCAGGAAAGGTTAGGAGAAATGAGAGGAAGAAGATGGACTATTCAGACATTCATCATGGCCATAGTTGCCACTTCCAAATTGAAAATTGGAGGGAAAGCATCCTTCATTTTCTCAGAATTTGAATCAGTTAAACTGATTATTGCTGTGAGTGACAGCAAGGCCTGGATAAATAAATAGGATGGTAATTCGTCGCTGTGTTGGATTCATCCCACATTGTTTTTCGCTATGACAGTAAATGACAAATGAGATGTCGCCACGTGCAGCACAATCCAGATATGAACTCAGAGCACATGTGAATGGGCACAATGATGTGCGCACATGAACTTGTATTAAGAGGTAATCTGGCCCTGGAAGGTGTTTGGTGGGCTTCGTCATTGGCCGCACACTGCAGTGTTGCCACATGAGTGGTTCACTCCACCATCTGTCTCCTCTCCTCTCTTGTACATTACATTTATACTGCATGCGTGGAAATGTAGCTTCTGGCTTTTAATTAGATTGTGATAAAACTGTAAAATGAATATTCTCTTCTTCTTCTGGCCTCCAGAACGACGCTGGAGCCAAAACCTTTGTCAATGCTTCCAACTGCATTGTACTTTGATTTCTATTTACAGTGTGCTATAAATTGAAGTATTGTGAAGCGATTTTTTTTTCTTTTTTTTTTTTGCTTGGAATCAGTGGTGTAGTAAAAAGGGTCAAAGAGTTGTAAAAACAATAAGCAAGGGTGTGAAAAAAAATCCACTCTTATTACATTGGTTCAATATTTAGTTCCTTAGCATGTGAGAGAATTGAATATAGTTGATGCAATTTAATGTGTATTCAGAGATTGTTTGGGCTTAATTAATTCCAGGTTTTTAAAAGCTTCAGTGAGACAAAAGTACGCAGGAAGACGGTAGGTGGCACAGGTTTATTATTTAGGGACATGTTCTAGTTCAGCAGAAAAAGTAGGCCTCACTCTGAGTGAAGAAAAAACTGTCCTGTGGGCACAGTGCACTACCTGCTGTATTAGCGTCACAGTTTGAGAATACAATGGTACCTTGAGAACAGGTTTAATTCGTTCCGTGACCACGCACGTAACACAAAACACTCATATCTCAAAGCATCTTTCCCCATTGAAATGAACAGAATTGCCAATAATGTGTTACGCCCCCCCCCCCCCAAAAAGAAAATATTTTTAATAAGAATAGTACTCTATAATATTGTACTTTACAAAACATACAGTAATGATGTAATAAAATGTAAAACATATTTAGCTTCAATTTAATGGACATTGTGCTGCTCCCTCTGGCGTGAGCGCCTTGGCCACCTGGAAGGGTATGTAGTCTCTTTGTTTTATGTTTAGTTTGACAGTAAACGTCAACTAGGAGTGGCAATAAAAAGCCTAAAGTCTCCTTTTTGAAGAATTGTTTGCCATCTGCCAAACTGCTGCTCGTTGTGAAGTGAGTTTTGCTCGCAAGTCAAAGCAAAGAAATCGGCAGAACGACAGCTTGTATGGAAAAACCTATGAATCTGGTGAAACGTATTTAAAGCGTCGCTGTATATATTTTATATCTGGAAGCAGCACATTGTTTGATCTAACCAAATGTACAGTTTCTTACTACCGATATATGACACTTTAATGCTTACCCATTGTGTCTCTGTTTAGCTGTTTTTTTTGGGGGGGGAGGGGGCATTTTGCAGGCTGCAGCCACTGTTGACTCAAGTTGAGACCTGGTATTATCGACGTACAGGCTGCTGTTTTTATTGTTGTTTTCAAGAATGGGCCCATTTTGTCATTTAATCGAGGCTCATGGGCTAGGCTGTGTAACAACACACGGGGGAATAAGACGTCAAGCGGCTGAATTTCCACAGCCATTAACTGTTCCATACTCAATTAGAATGCATAGAATCCTGACATTTCATAACTTATGAGTCTCTGAGCTGATATAACGGCATGCTATAAAAGAAGCCCCATTCTGAGGACATAGACCCAGATCTTCACATCCTCATTTTTTTCACAGTGTGAATGAAATCACAGCTGGATAAAAGGCTGGCATGATGGGATAAAAACCTAACTGTGGTTATTGGCACTATTTGTTGTGTGTGAAGATAACCAGATGACCTTTTAGATATTTTCTATAGCCATCAATTAAGTGCAGTTTAATGGGAGTCTATTCCTGCTTCCATGTTGATTAAATAATGTTGTATAGGAGGATTAACAAGCACGCATGAATGACAGCATCATGATACGTGAAACGTAAATGTGAAACAGCAGCAAATTGAGCCACTTAATAAAAAACGCGGAATTCTAGTCTCAGAAAAGGTGATGCTGACAATTAGAATTATGATGATAGAAATGTACTTTGAGTGCTACTTGCTTTTCTTTGGTGAGCCCTCACCAGCACTTTGAGAAAAGACAGGTCCCATTTACTAGGTAATTAATAGCAGGCAGCCGAGGCAAGATTTAGCTATTATTTCTAATGAGTTGTGTGATTCCATCAAACATCCTTTCCAACAGAACTGAAGCTTTCATTTAGACCTGGTTATTTTGTAAATTCTTTTCCAGAGAAGTAATCTTCTGTAAGGTGAGGGAGGGACATTTCTGCACTCATTTTCAAAAGGAATTTGACACCGTTTATTTTAGCAATTATTCCACATTGATTGCTTGTATAATTTTACATATTACAAAGACGAATTCAGACATTTTGCTTTTAGGAGTTATTTTCCATGATAACGCTTGGTCTTGTATCCCTGCAATCGTTCACGCCTGCTAAGAGGCGATGAGTTATACAAGAGAATCACTTAGATCATAAAGCACCTAACACGGATTAGAAGCACAGCAGCGGAATTGAAGTCGGGAGGCTCTGGTGATTGATCACATTTTCTTTGGCTTCTCCATTGGTGGCAAAGCAATAAACTTAAAATATAAGTGAGGCCCTCTGCCTTGAACAACAAAGCGCTTCAAGGTGGAGCCTCGTATGGGTGACCGCTGCTGTGGCTCCCCACAATATGACAGATTAACGACAACAGGTTGAGCCCTGCACTTTCGGACGCCCACAATCTCAATTATGTCCGTCTTAATGTACACTGAACAGCCACACCGGGCCGGGCCATGGACGGGGTAAACACACTTGCAGGAAGCATACCAGTGACAGGATAATAAAGTGCCATGATTGATTCAGCTAGCTGGGGTGCCAGATCGCTTTATTGTGCGGGAGGAGTGGTACCAGATTGTGTGTGGGCTTCTGTTGTCTTGTTCCAGTGGCAAGATAAGAGCAGTATAAGAATGCTCAGTTTTGACTGAGACTTGCTTATTATTGTGGTTGTAGTTTGCAGAGGTGGAGAAAGGTACTGCATCATACTGACGGCAAAAACTAGTAATTCCTACTTTTTTTTTTTTTTTTTTTTTTTCAGTATAAGAAAAACTGCTTTTTTTTTTCCAGCAGTATAAGAATGCTCAGTTTTGACTGAGACTTGCTTATTATTGTGGTTGTAGTTTGCAGAGGTGGAGAAAGGTACTGCATCATACTGACGGCAAAAACTAGTAATTCCTACTTTTTTTTTTTTTTTTTTTTTTTTTCACGTATCTAATTAAGCCAACCAAAATATTAGATACAGCTCTAATTATGGTGCAGTTCAGCTTCGGATGTTATTTCTTGTGTAAATGCTGAATACTTAATAGCGCCCCTGTGTTGAATATCATTATAATGTACGGTAGAAGTGTTCTTAATGTTGTTGCTGTTTGGCATATTTGTTCCCTTATTTGGCAGCAATCAACATACAGTGTTCCCCTGCTATATCGCAGTTCATCATTAATTTTTTTTTACCGCTCACTGTATAGTAGCAGTGAACTCAACTCACTTTACAACAAGCAGCAATTTGGCACATGGGCAAGACAAGGCATCGTAAACAATTCTTCAAAAAAAGAGGCTTCAATCTGTTTATTGCCACACTCACTTGAAATTTACTGACAAACTAAACATGAAACAAAGAAAATTACACTTTCTGTATTGAAAATAACGTAAAAGCTTTGCTTTAAATGAGTCTGGTGGATATTTGAAGTTTTGAACACAAACGGTGTAGCAACACATGTAGACAGATACAATAACAGTACTCTCAGGCATATATTATTTATCCTCTTCGAAAAACAAGTAATATTAATGCGCCTTACGCAGAACGCTCCGTCTGTAATATAGAGCCCCTAGGTGGCCAAGGCGCACACACCAGAAGGAGCACCATAATGTCCTATGATTTAAAGCAAAAGTATGGCAGCAAAAACTGTTTCATTCTTTACATTCTAAGTAGTCATTGCTGCATGCTTTAATAAAGTACAATATTATAGAGACATACTTTTCTTATTAAAATACAGGTTATACATTTTTTTGGGGCGGGGGAGGCTGGAACAGATAAAGGCATTTACATTTCTTTTCAATGGAGAAAGACGATGTGCGAGTGTTTTGAGTTACGCGCGAGGTCACGGAAAGAATTTAACTCGTAAGTTAAAGCACCACTGTATTCAAATTGTATTGGGAAAAAAGTGTATTATACTGCTATGTCATTATTATAACTATAATGATAACAATACAATAAAGGAATTACTAAAGTGTTTAGAGCTCAATACTTGATGACTTCTGCATTCATGTGTTCATTTTTGTAGTTGGTCAAAACAGAACTTCCCCAAAATGATTTGATCTTTTATTCTCCTTGTTTGATTCTCGAGTATTTTTTTTACGACTGCCAAAAAAAGGTTAGTGTTACCTGCATGATAAGTCACCAGCAGCAAGCCGTTCCTCTGCGACCACCATTGGAACGAGAGTTAATGGATATTAATGGGGCCTATAAAAGCAACTAATTGAGCATTCCAGATCTTGCCGAGTCGGGCATCTGTGAGTGACATTGTGCAGCTCCAGGACCTCCACCAGACTGCCTTTATTAGCTCTCTGAACTAGGATGTAGGTCAGGCTATTAAAAGCAGGAAGGGCTCTCCCACTAAGAATTGTTGGGACAGCCTGATATTTGACACCCCAAATCTATGAGATGTGTGTGAGATGTTCACATGAAACATCTCAAGGTAAATACAGCCAATATAAGAGTGAAAAAAGTTAATCCTCGCTTAAAGTGATTTAATTGAGCACAATAAACTGCAGCCATATGCCTCACATGAAAAATCAACAGCTTTCCATTTGAGCGCTAAGTAAACACGCCTTTCATATCATCTTATGCTTCACATCCTGGGTTGATACTGTATTTGATTTTAAACAACTTGCATTTATATTATTGTAAAAATTGATGGGTTGATTTTCCTACATCCTTGCATTGTTTGGACTGTTACAAAGATGGAAATCACCTTCAAAATGGAGATAAGAGTCATGCACATAATTAAACAACCACTGGGTATCACACTGAAGACAGCACTACTAGCACAATCGAACACTAAATCACCATCAACAGTGGTGAGTAGTTGGACAATAATATTTCAACAGGGGGCAGCATACCAGTATTGCACATTGTTCTTAATATTTAATTGCTCATTTTGTAGGAGTCTCTAAGTGCATTTTGACTGGAGATTGAAGCACAGCGTTCTCCTAATCCACTATCCAGGGTGCATCATATATATATATATATATGTCAATCAAATATGTTCCCCATATGTCGCCTTAACAACCTGCTGTGTGCTCAAACTGGCGTGTATATCTTTCCTCGGTGCACCATAAAAACAGGCAAGTGTACATCCCAGTAATGGTGCACGCTACGAGGTCAAGAAGATTCTCTGAAGGGCCGTGTTGTTTTCTTCTTCTGTCATCAGCTTTTACTGAAGTGTCATAAGCCGTTTGATTGTAAATCTCAGTGACCTTGAAGACACCGGAGAAAGCGCAGCTCCGTAAACCAATCATCGCACAGCTGCCCCTGTCAGCCACGCTTGTGTTCACACAGTCACTGTCTGCATTTCCTGATGTTGAACAGAGGAAGGAAGGAGGAGCTCTGTTCATGTTTAGGAGAAAGGCTACACAGCGTGCGCTTAAAAGCAGCTATACTGTCGTGCCTTTTAATAAAACACAATTTGATTAAAAGTCATACAAATGCATATGGAGTGTTGTATCCAGTAAACCTGTTTTGTGGATCTGAGACGTCATCATCATAATCTCAATTCGGAAAATTGAATGAAAATGTGACTTTAAAGTATTAGCTTTTTATATGATTATCACTCATTTAAAACCATGTGAATAATACTTAGCATCAATAGGACCAAACCATTCCAATTTACATTTCCGGACCAGTTGACAGATTCAAATTGAATAGAATTTTCAAGATCTGTTCAAAATAAAGGACAAGGAAATATATGTAAATTTGCTTGGAAAGTCCTTATTACAGGGACCGACTGAGCCCTGCCGTGAATAGTAATTGACCCCCCCCCCCCCCCCCCCCACCACCACCACCACCTCCCCCGTAAAGATTTTTCCACTATAATCGCCTATAGTGGGCATAACATGGCAGCAAAGCGCACTTATGTCTAAATCAAACTTCTCAACCTACACTACTATACATAATTCCTTGACACCAAGATACTATATGGAGCCAAGTTAATATTGGCCAGAACACAAAAGAAGCAAACAGGTGAGTTTTGTTTAGCCAATACCAAACCACGAATATGTGAGGTTATGGTTCACTGTCTATGTTTCAAATAACTCCAAATGAAAATTCCCAATGATTTCTTGACTGAATAACAGATTTATTATTATTATTACTGTTATTGCTATTATTAATATTAATGTATTAAAGTAGTTTTGTTGTTGTTCTTATTCATCCAGGGAAATTCACTGTTCCAGTTGTCTCCACAATGAAAACAACACAAGGAAAAGTAAGCATGCTGAGTTACTAATAATATTACAAATGTGAAAAATATCAATCATAGTATCTTAAGTTTTTTTTGAGTACAGAAATTAAATAAAAGTCATATAACACAGGTCTTTTTTTTTTTCCTTTAAGACTTTTATTCCAGTGTGAATTGAGGGTCTGGAATAAGGTGCATGGTAATCAGTGGTATGCTTGAATATTCATTAAACGATAAACAGTGATTTAACAGGAAAACTCATTTTAAAAACCAATTAACACCCAAATCCCAATCCCACATATTTAAAGAATTTACTGGAACAACAGAACCCTGAGTAATGAACTCCTGGCAATAACAATAATCATGTGGTGCATCTCTGTACCAAAATGTCACTGAGCAACATGTGTGACTCTTTCAATTGAAGTAATGTTATTTCTTCTTTTTTTACATTTCCTTTTGATATCTACAACAGATGTAGCTTGCTGTTTTCTATCATGCAGACAAGCTGCTGTGGAAAAGGCAGCCATATGCTTTCATCACAGTCGATCTGGTTTGAACTGTTCGAGCTGCATGCAGTTGAACTTGGAAAGTAGAAGAGGCTGTTTTGGTATGTGAGGCATACAGAAGAGGTGGAACACAGATAAAGTGTAGCCTTACAGGCAGTGATACACTGGGTCTCGACTAAAGAAAAGAGCCTGTGTATGTATTTCTATGCAGCATCCAGGAATGGAGATTAGCATTGAGCCATCAGCAAGGATGCAGTCCCTCCCCGACGCCGCTTCCGCTGTCAGGCCGCCGCCTTCCTGCTTGTCAGGAGCTCCGACGAGGAGCTGTAAAAACCTTTTCCCCTCTCCTTAACAACTGCAAAACAACACGCACACACCCCGCCCGAGCAAGGTGCCTGCTTTTTTGAGGCCTCTTGACAGGACGTGCTGCAGGCACAAATTGTAATTCATAAAGGTTAAGGGGGTCAATGCCTTTTATTACCAGTCTGAGTGCATCCAGCTTGATGGGGCGGGCATGCAAATGGAATGTCTCCGAGTGTTCTGTGCAAGAGTCAAGACAGTGGGTGCGTGCTCGCTTCTGAATGGGAGGAAGTAGAAGGTGTCTAAAGGGTGGTTGTGTGTGTGTGTGTGTGTGTGTGTGTGTGTGTGTGTGCGTGCGTGCGCGCGCGCGAGCGAGCTAGCCGCCTCTCTCCACCTTCCACAGCCGTGTAGGTCCACACACCCAGTGCCCGGTTAATTAGACAGTGTGACATTGACCCGGCGTAGTTAATGGCCGCTTTGATATGCGCCGACCTGCAATTAATTCATTGTAAAGTTCATGTTTTATTATATGGTTATTTCTGACCTGTAAGGTGCTGCTTCTGATTGGGACCTACTGGTACAGCCCCACATTGGAGATTTGTATTCACAGGCATAGAAAATTAGCAGCACTGCTTTAAAGATAGCCTTGTGCATAAGATAGATAGATAGATAGATAGATAGATAGATATCAGACTTAAGGGGGGGACATAAAATTCATGGGGGGCACAATTATTATTACCTACAGACAGTACATATTTTTGATAATCCGATAGCCTGCTCTATTCCCGAAGCACTGACGCACATAATCGGCATGTTAAAGGTCCCATATTTTGGCTATTCAGACCTCCATAGAGTGACATGGACTTTGTATAAAAGTGTCCATTTCATTTTTAAAAAACACCTTGGTTCTGTCATACAAGTGTCCAGAAAAGGCCCCCTGACAGCTAATTCTGTTTGACAACAGTTTTGTATCGGCTTTGTCCATATTTGGCTAAGACTGCCCCCTTTCCTCTGATTGGTTGCCTCCATTTAAAAACACAACCCTCACTACTTGTACTGGTAACACACCAGTCCTCACAATTTAATGCAATGGTATCAGTAGCCACAAAACACTTGTGTGTTCGACTTATGAGATGTAACACCAGCAGCATCTCTCAAACTGAAAAAGCACCACGGGGTGTGCAGTTAAAGGGCTCAACAAAGGGACATGCATTGCCAAAACAGAGAGCACACACACACACTTTGAACTTACTATGAGTTGTGTGTCAATAAAGCATGCTGAACTTCCTCATCAACACATTCTTCCAATAAGGTCGACCATTTTGAGAGATCCTTTTGAAAAGCAAGCTGAATCACATGAGCCTTGCATCAGGGCAGCATACTGCACCAATGAAAAAGAGCTTTCACACATTGTCATGGAAGCTTCTAAAGTTAGGGCAAAGTTGCAGGCTCTGACAAGAGTCAGCACAGCTCGCAGTGCACGTTTAAATGTGCTAAGTATGCTAGCCATTGTCTATTTTACATCTTCGGGGTGCTGCCGTTTTCTTTACCAGGAACAAACGACGAGCCACAGTATATTCCAATTCAACCACATCAGTCTCACCTAACAGAACTAGAGATGGTTGAAATTTCAACCACTTGAGTATATTTATAATTATTAATCATCAAATATGCTCACAGATTCACTTCAAAAATTGTGCGGGACTGTGGCGAGCCAACATGACGTACATACATAACGTTATGAAGGCCTACGCAGCCCTGACTTTTTTTTCTTCCAGCCAGGCCATGATAGGCTGTTGCAGATCAGGTTCCCATCAATCAAAAATAATCACACCATTATTTATTTGTATTCTTAATTTCTTTGTGATAAAGAACTCAATATAAGTATTCCTTAACATGAACTAATTAGCTAGTATAATAAAATACAATACAAATTAAAAAAATAAGAATTTTAGAGCTCTGTCTCACGCATCTTGGCGGGTGGGCATGGCTCCCTATGGCCTGCCCAAGGAGGCGGGTGTAGCTAGATAGACAGATAAAAAAATGAGGCATTAGGATGATTATTGAACTGTATATCTTAGTAAATCTTTAAGCAATGTTTTGCCATTGGAGTGTGTCCAATTGCCATTACATTACAGTACATTAAAAGGCACTGCTCATTTGACTCTGTTGCGGCCTCTACTGGGTGTTCGCTAGAATGACCTTATTTTTGCAGGCCATGTTTTCAAGACGTTAGTTAGTGTGTGCTTGGAAAATTGGGAATGAGTACAAAAATAGTGCTTTCTGTGTTCCGCTCGAAAAGTAACTTTTAAGTACAACTGTTAAGCATTTAACTGTTACAGTGTGTTCAATAATCAGTGACGTCATTATGCTAAATTGAGGGAGCTGATTGTTAGCTTTTGATGATTAATCTGCATACATCCATCTATCCATTTTAGCCGAATATGGACAAAGCGGATACAAAACTGGGTCAAACAGAAGTAGCTGTCAGAGGGACCTTTTCTGAACACTTGTATGAAAAAACCAAGGTGTTCTTTTTTTTTAAAATGAAATTGACACTTTTATACCAAGTCAGTGTAAGAGAGTCCCTCTATGGAGGTCTAAATAGCCAAAATATGGGACCTTTAAAGTCAGCATGCGGCAAAGAGCAACTCCCCGCACTCATTACCTTTCCATCACAGAGCAGCTGCTGCCAAGTCATTCGTCATGATTACAAATCTGCCTGGTGTTGTTGGTAGCCTGCAGCTCCACCATCAGCCTGTAAGTAAGATGCAAGCATACGGCCCCGAGAAACCTTTCCCTCAGGGCTGCTGGCTAAATTGACGACACAACAGGTCATCGTAGAGGACTCGAACGAGATGCTTTGTTTTGAAGGAAAAGAATAAAGTTGAACAGGATCCAATATTTGGAGCTCAACTGAAGTGCATTGCCCTTACTGACCAAAACACAAATAGAAGGATGTACAAGTATACTGTGTGATTTAGCATGATAAACCACCCTAATCCAGATTTTTGTTATGTTCTGATTGATAACAATGCCAGTACTGTAATACTCCCCCTCCTCTATGTATGTGTGAGTATATATATACTCAAAACTGTATTGTCTTCATTATATAAAAGTATTTTTAAAATGCCAATGTTCGTCAAACAAAATTCGACTCACTGACAAGCAAGACGTTTAACTATGCTGCCTTTTATCATCTGAAGAACATATTCAGAGTGAAGGCTTGCATGTGTCAAGCAGACCAGGAGAAGCTCATCCATGCTTTTATCTCAAGTAGACTTGACTATTGTAATGATCTTCTGACTGGACTCCCTAAAAAGAGCATTAAACAGCTGCAGCTCATTCAGAATGCTGCAGCTCGGGTTCTGACCAGAACAAAGAGATCAGAGCATATTACTCCATTCTAAAGTCTTTACACTGGCTTCCAGTCAGCTTTAGAATTGATTTTAAAGTTTTGCTACTGGTCTATAAATCACTAAACGGTTTAAGTCCTGAATACATGAATGAAATGCTCATGGAATATAAACCCAGTAGGGCTCTGATATCGACAGACTCAGGTCAAATAGTGGAGCACAGAGTCCAAAGCAAACATGGAGAAGCATCATTTAGCTATTATGCTGCACACAAATTGAATAAGTTGCCAACAGAAGTGACATCAGCCCCAAGTGTGCATGTTTTTAAGTCCAGGTTCTTTTTTCCCATGCTTGTTAGAGCATTTCCAGTTTTAAATGATATTTCTTGCACTGCATGCCGTTTTAATTGTATTTGAATTTTTTTGTCTTTGTTTTAAATGTTTATAAGCTGTTTTTTTCTGTTTTTAAATGCTTTTAATCATGTAAAGCACATTGAGTTACATTGTGTATGAAATGCGCTATATAAATACATTTGCTTTGCTTTGCGATATAATATGTATACATATGTATTTATTTATCCATTTATTTTCAGGTGAATATACCTTTAAGACTGAGTCAATGTGGGGAGGTGTTTTCTCCGTCTCAGACCACATTCTCGTTCTCAACATTATACTATTATTTTTTTATAATTCAAATGTATAAACACACCAATAACAAAACAACTGCACAGGTGCCAACAAAGTCAGTCTGTCAATTAAACTATTAGCCAAAGTGTTTGATTTTATAACCTAAAATTGTAACACTTTTTACAATCCATAAATTATGTTTTGAATTGATACACATTATTTCTCCTCATGCTTATATTCACGAATTATGGTAGACAAAACAGACTGTGAGGTTTAGGAAATGAATAGCATTGTGAATTGTTCTTATAAATAAAGTTGATTCAAATGACCTTCCGCTGTCATCATCCGGGTTTCGCCATATATCGCGTTACGCATGCGCACTTAGTCACTGTGGTTCGACCTCTGCAGTCGGTAAGTGTGTAATGGCTGTCCGTGCTCGAAGCACATCCGATATCGCTTCTCATCCTCTTGTCAAACGTATAATTGCTGCATGCAAAGTGCAATAGCTGTAGAATACATGTCATTGTATATATGAATTGCTTTATTTTCTATGTGGGGCGTTTTAATACCCGTTTGACCTTAGTTCTGTCCGCTCTTCCTTCTTCAGAGAGACCCGGGCTTCAACCAGACTTGAAAACTACCTGAAGTAGAAAATGTACGCCTGTGCAAAGTTCGTTTCCTCGCCGGCACTGGTGAGTGTATCGCCCTCTTTGCATTTTAACCATTTAAATTGAAGTCCCGCGTCTTGAATATCACCGCCAAACCTAGGGGCCTATGAATGAACTTGACTGCAGCTTGAATGGCAAGGGTAACTGCAGCCTTGCTAGATGGCTAATGCTAACACGGACTTTGACATTCAGTTCCATACACTAACTTCATTTTGTTTTATTTTTTAACAATGCACTTTCAGTTCCATTACAATTCACAATTTGTCTCGTAGTCTGCAGCTACCATGAGCAATGGGGGCTACCAGCTAAGGTCATTTAGCCAATGTGTCCATAGAACTTTAAACTACTACCGAATAACTTTTTACATTTGTTCTAGCTCACTTCGATGGCGGATAATGTAGTTAAATAAGTGAGAACTGTTGGCTTGTCATTGGAAAGTTTTACAGAATTTTTTTTCAATTGCTACATGTTGGCTGCAACTAAAGACTTACCCAGTGTGCTTGGTCATACAGCGTGATTATGCTGCACTGATTATCAATCTAAGCACTTCCTACCTGATCCTCCCTCTGTTGTTTCTGTGTTGATACATAAATGTAATAAATATATGGCTTCTCTACCTATGCTGTTACAGGTCCGTGCTGGCTCCCGGGTTCTTTACAGACCCCTGTCTGTCTCTGTGCTGTCCAGGCCTGATGTGAAATCAGAGGTAAGGATATATGTCAGTATGTGTACTTGTGGTCTTGATCAGGAATACATATTCTCAGGTATGATTATATTAGTTTATTTTTTTTAAAGGTATGACAGAATAGCTCTGTAGGTGTATGCATGTTGACAGTCTACTGTCAATTGTTTTGACCATAGACTTGATACCTGGCTTTCACTACTGCACATGTAAAATGTCATTTCATGTAAAGAGCAGTGTTTCTTGACTTTTGAGTCCGGGCACATATGTTATAAGAAAAACAGTATATACAGTTGACTAAGCCTTGTGATCAGTATTTGACACTAACCCAAAAAGGTGTGTAATTGCCTATTGATGCCACAAGATGGTGTCAAAGCACTTTTTTTTTTATTAGACAAGGCTATGGCCTGGTTAAATAAAGCTCCTCATTTCAACATACTTCCTTGGCCCCAAGGTGCCACAAAACTGCACCAAAGCAATATTTGTATTAGACATAATGTTGGCCTGAGTACAAATGAGGTGAATAAATGAGGTTTTCAGCAAATAACAGAGGGTAGGTTTGCCAAAATATCTGCGAATGGGATAATTCACAAATGCTGACCTGTGAATACAGGGGCTTTCGTGGATGCAAATAACTTCTGCCAACTTGCGGAAAAGCATTTAATTGTACCTGTGTCGCTGGCATTGTTCCATTATTTAAAGTACACGGGATAATAGAGACAACTACATGAATAATTGAGTCACCCTTTATAATTGCTGTGGGGAAAAAATCTGGGAGGGGGGGGGGAATTCGAATAAGCGGGGGGATCAGGGGTGGTTTTCAGTTCCACGAATAATGTGGGATGTTTTTTTTAATTCTACTAATCTGAATTTAAGAATGCTGAACCTCGAATATACGGAAGTCCACTGTAAATGCAAAGTAATTTTGGGACAAATTTAGATTAAATTGGATCATTTCCTGCAATATATAGAAGGATTATACAAATTTTTTTGAGCTGGTTTCATTCCAGAGCACTGTTGCCGTGATGCCACATGGCCCCCTGACTCAGGTCACATTGAGGGGCTTCCAGACAAGCGCGGTGAGCCGGGACATCGACACCGCAGCCAAGTTTATCGGCGCCGGAGCCGCCACAGTCGGCGTAGCTGGATCCGGTGCTGGAATCGGGACTGTGTTCGGGAGTCTGATTATTGGCTACGCTAGGTGTGCCTCAGTTTTATGCAAGCTTTTTATTGATCAACACTATATACAATATATCATTTTATTAACTTTATAGATCCCTAATAGTTTTTCCTCTTTTGCAGGAACCCATCCCTGAAGCAGCAGCTGTTTTCCTATGCCATCCTGGGATTTGCTCTGTCTGAAGCCATGGGACTGTTCTGTTTGATGGTTGCTTTCCTGATCCTGTTTGCTATGTAAAACTCTGCTGTCCAACTTTCACTACACTTTGTGGCTTCCCAAATTTGTTCCGTGTTGGTGTCAAAGAAAATGTACATTTTCAAGTCGTTCAGAGACTGTCAAAATGAGCAAAAACATGTATTGTACAAATGTAAGAAATTACGTGATTAAAATACATGTATTTGACTATTTAACAATGTAATGTCTGGAATAGTTTTAAAACCAAAAGCGGCTTTTTTCTAAATGTCATCTATTCTGTGATTAGCTGCAAAAAGTCTTGCTTTCTCATGGAGATCTCATGGAAGCTTTTTGGGTCCACCTCCATAAGTCATTGGTTGAGCTGCAGTTTATTAGTTCTGCTCTTAGGCAGCAGGTGAGTGTGGCTTTTGTAAATGGCACTGAATAAATTAAAACGTTTAAAAGGATCTCAGAAAATAATATTCGCCTTTTATTGAATGGAGACTAGTTGTACTATTTCAATTCACCCACCAAAGGATACAAAGTAAACTGCACGTACTTAAATTACCATATGTTTAAAAAGAAAAAAATCTCACTGTTACATAGATGGTCATTTTAAAAAAAAATAACGGGGGGGGACTACTTTGAAATCAAGAGGCTACATTTTTTTAGCCACGTTTAAAATAGCCCATGCTTGTATAACTGGTTGTTTAGAATGCTAATGCATAATATAAAATAATAGCTCGATAAAAAACAAAAATGTACGAAACGTGTAGCTGTTCTCGGTGTGTATGATGTCATTCTGTGACCAAGACGGAAGCATCTGGACACCTCTCGCGATACTGCTATTCAGACGTGGGATTTTGGAAAAATCCAAGGAGGGTAGTGGCTGGTTGAGGTAAGTAGTGTCCATTTAAACTATGGAAGAATGTTTACAATGCTATCGTATGAAATTGTGCCTGGGTTATTGGTTTAAGCATATAATGTCTGTTATATTGTACTGAAATGAAAGACAACCCCTTTGTTAAAACGGTATTTAAATCTAAATATGGCGACGGTTGCATGTTCACGCAGGGCTAAGGCTATTGCATGGAAGCGACTGGGAAATATGCTCGTTAAATCTGCAGGGCAATACGATGGTTGTGGTACCTTTTTATTAAAAAAAAATAAAATTGTTTAAATTCAAAACGTAAACCGGAGCAAAAGGTGACTGGTGTTTTATTTTGTCGCTCTGTGGAGCAATGATAGTAAGACGGAGGATGTAATGTTATGATGAGCCATAGCTGTCAACAACTAGTAACCGCCCATCTCTGACTTGCTTTGTCCAAATCTCTGACCTTTTTGTTTGCCACAGCGTCCTTTACTCTTGTCTATTACAATTTAAATTCTAGCTACAGATAAAAAAAAAAAAATAAAAATAGTCGAGTTGTTAAAACCACATGACAATTTAAACCACTTGTTTTTCTATCCCATTTCAGACTGACTGAACAGGAAAACCTTAATATGAGTGATGATAAACCTTTCCTATGCACTGCTCCTGGCTGTGGACAGGTAACACTTGCTTTAATGAGACAAGTTTGTGAGTAAAATAGTGGTACGTGGAAGTATGGTTTCAGTGTTTGACAAGGTCTCATACAGCTGCCTACACAAAGATAATGCTCAGTTTTGATTAAAACTGTCGGATGTATTTAACAATGCTAAGTTATTTTTAACTTCCAGTCCATTTGCTGTTTTGTTTTCCAACAGCTCTTGTTGAGCATTTGAAAGTGTCACAAAATGCCAAAGACAAAACAAATAAAAAAAACAAAGTTATACGTTGATGCTGTTGCACTGAGCTGAAGTGAGATATGCTGATGTCATCCATGAAAGCGGGCCATCTTTTTGAATGAGTTCCTATAAAGCTAAATAACTCATGAGCCCAGAACGAATAATTTGCCTGAATATTTTCAGAAAATTCGGAATTGTACAATTTACAGCTACTTGTCAACTTAACAAAATATCATATAGCGTGTTCCCCCGCTATATTGCTATTCATAGTTCGCACCCCGCTATATTGTGGTATTTTTAAACATTATTTTTATCAGTTTATACTTTCTGTAATACCCTCGCCACATTTTCAATGCACGTTTCAGCTGTTTATTGAAAGCTAGGAGAACAATAAAAAAAAAAAAAAAACACTCGCGCAGAAGCTGCTGTTTGGTCACAGCTGGAGCTCAGACACTCAACAGGCAGACTTGCGGATTTCACACGCCATCCCACCAAGCCCTGCCTCTTAAGGCACATGCTTAAACACAGACGCTCCAATATGTCCTGAATTTTCTATACATATTTTGCTTGCTATTTCTTTTGTTCAAATACTTTTGTGTTTGAAATGTGTGTTTTATGTTCGAATGTGTTTAAACTAGTGTCAAATGTTTTTTATATGGTCTCTCTATCAGATTTTCCTCTATTGTGGATGGTTCTGGAATGTATACACTGTGATAAATGGGGGCTCACAGTAATAGCCGTCACAAAGAAAAATGTCTCTACGAAAAGAAAATATCCCCTCTGTACCAGCATGGTTGAAATTGACAAACTTCAAGGAATAGAACATATATTTGTCCAAATGCCTCATCGAAAGCATTATCTTATGGTCCGAAGACTCTGAACCTCATGTTTTTGTCCTGCTGTTTTGTTTGTCCTCCCAGAGATTTACAAATGAAGACCACTTGGCTGTCCACAAGCACAAACATGAGATGACCCTCAAATTTGGTCCAGCCAGGACCGACAGTGTCATTATTGCTGGTAAACCTAACAAAGTTCAGAAATGCATTTGCTTTTTCACCCAGTGTCTGTTCTTACATCTTTACTTCCATTGCAGACCAAACGCCCACACCTACACGCTTTCTAAAGAACTGCGAAGAAGTCGGACTCTTTAATGAACTCACGAGCCCCTTCGATCACGACTTCAAAAAAGGGACTGAAGATGACATCAAAAAGGTTGTAAACCCCGAAGCTTCTCTGATGATGTCTATATTTATGTTACTCGTTCATCCTAACAAGCTCATTTACTTGACTTGTTTGTAGTTACCACTGGATTTGTCACCGCTCGCCACCCCTGTCATACGCAACAAAACTGAAGAACCCGCCGCCCTAGAGGCCCATCGAGGTAGCCCTCTGCCTCACCCGGAATCTACGACGAACGACGACAAGGTGAAACGCTGATTTTGTTTTTTGCTAATCTAAGTCACAGGGTAAATGTGTTTCTGATCTGTCTCTTTAAATCCTCTCCTACTAATATCCATATAATAATTCATTAGGCTACAGTGGAACCTCCAAAGTAAAACTCCCCAAACGTTGTCCTATTCAACCATCCATTTTCGGTAATGCATAGTATGTGTATTATGGTGGCTGTCGATTCCATTGGTGTAGAACTGCACTACATCTTACAGATTCATTATGATAGTACTCACTTATACACTGCAAATTATGACTACAATATAATATGAAACATACTGTTCTATGAAGAGCTTGTCCCTCCAAATTTTGTGAGGTTTTTGTTATTATTCAAAATACAAATAAAAGTTCATCGATCCATCCAATTCCTGCAGCGCTTGGTCACCAGGCAATCGCAGGGCACACATTGGCCACGTAACCCATGTGATGACGTCACAAGAAATACACTGATTAATGCTGACTGGCCCATGTGACCGTAATACTGCGTTGAATGCGGAAGTAATGTCTACAAAATGTGCCCGTTCTAACTGGGTTACCTAACTGGTGTACGTTAATCGCCCAATTTAAAATAAATAAGTAGTGGTGACAGCTTATGTGAATTGCATGACACATTGATCATCGTCACTTCGCCTGTTTGACCATCCCTTCGCAATCCATCAGGCGAGAGGCACAACTCGCACCGGCTTCGGTCCCCCAAAGCGTGACGAAGCCTGGCAGTCCACCTTCCCGACCGGAACGTGGGCTACGCGAAGCGGAGGTCGACCAGCAGACGTTCCCCTCCCTCTGACCTCAAATCAGCATATTTAAGCATATCACTAAGTGGAGAAAAAGAAACGAACAAGCATTCCCAATTTCCCATGATTATTAAAAATTTTAAATACTCATTAAAATTCCTCAAGGGGGTATTTAGTTTACACTCCGCTATATATTTTTTTATTACACACCACACAGGGAAGCAGACCAAAAAAAAGTACCAGAGGGGCTTGTCAATAAATGGCCCACTTTCCCTACGTTTGAATATATAGGTAACCCCCATTTATTGCGCATAGGCAAAAATCTGCGATAATGTGAGACCATATAATTTTTTTGGGTATAGTTTTACGCACTTTAAACCCAAAATATAAACTTAACCCATATAACCTTATTAAAACATGGTTAAACCTATTAAAACACACTTTTTAAAGTATTCTTAGGATCTGTTGTCACTCTGATCACAAAGTTCTTCAAATAAGAGTCAAAGCGTACATGCTTCAAGCTATTTATTTGTCACCCCCAGCTGAAGTTTACAGTAACACTAACACATACAACAAAAAAGAATTAAACGCTATTTAAACACCGTGTTTTTTCTCAACTGTATAATGTTGTGTCATGAAAGTCTGCTAGCTTAATGCTAACATAATGGGAAGCACCATAGTATATACTGTAAGCATAAATATTATGGAATTTATAAACCTTCACTTTCACACACACTTAACAGTGACACATACAGACAGAGAGTACAACAATACTCACAGGCATATATTCGGTCTGCACTCTAGGAACGACGACTATTACTGGAGCTAAGTAGGGGCCCTTCTCAGCCTCTTCTTTTTGCTCTGCACTGCATGTCACCCAGTAGACCGCAGTGCTGTCCAGAATGTTGCAGCCCAACTATAGTTGAAGTATTAAAAAAAAAATGTAAACTAATACAGAACATGTTTGTATGTCCTAGATGTTCATAAGTTGAATGTTAATTAGTAGTATTGAAATTCTTGGATATTGCGGCAGTGCAAATGATGAACTGCGACCGAGGGAACATTGTGAGATGAAGTAAATAATACATTCCATGAATCAACCACAAACCACAATGTGTTCTCAAGCTGCCTGTCAACAGACACTTATTCATTCTAACAACACCGATAGAACACCATTAGGTGACAATATCACTCTGTAAATAAACACCTTCGTGTTCTGTCTTATTTACATGTCCCTCAGGAGCCATTAAAGGGTGAGCACCTATATATTTTATTATACCGCTGTTAGCTTTTTTTGTACTTGCGTGACCGTTCAGAGTTTTTAGATGTTGTTTAAAACATGGCCTATACATTTAATAAAGGATTTATGATGGTGATATGGTTTGTGCCTGCAACAAATGAATCACGGAACGTTGTTTAACTTTGGAGTTTCCACTTTACTGTCATCACAACTTGAGGTTAAAGATAATGTTCACCTTGTTCTGATACAAATAGAAAATTGTTATCGTTAGAATTTTGAGAAAACTAATATTTTGTCTTTTCTTCATCTCTTTCCTTGTAAACATTGAGACAAAAAAAGACACATCTGCTGTTGATGCAGCTGAGATGTTGTGTGATGTTTCCAGGACTTATCTTTGCAGCCAGCCTCACTGCCAACATCCACTATAGTCCATCCTGCATCCCTCCAAGTTCCCAATGTACTCCTAGCAACCTCAGAGGCTAATCTTGTTATACAGCAAGCGCTCCCATCGCCAACATCTAGCTCTGTTATTACCCAGGTCCCATCCACTAGTAGGCCTATAGTGTAAGTAACTCAGAATGTCCATTTTAGAAAAGGAAAAAAAAAAATCATAGTTCCAATTTTGAAATCTTCATTTCATTTTAAGTTTTGTCTTAGTGGGGCATGTGCTTGTTCTGTTTTTAATTTAAGTGCAGTTTGCAGACTCTTCATTTTGGCTGTAGTAATTGTTGTTGTTCCTTTCAAAATGAAAAGTGCGCTATCATTTACTTAAATAATTTAAGCAATACTCGTGTGTAGCAAATGAGTGTACAGTGGTGCCTTGAGATAAGCGTGACCCCGATTTAGGAGTTTTTTCGAGATATGAGCCATCATTCGAATTTTTTGCTTTGACATGCGAGCGCAAACTCGAGATACATGCGCTGCATAGTGTCAGTAAACGCAATGTAACTCTCTTTAAATAAGCAGTTCGGCAAATAGTGAATTTGAATTAATCTAAAAGGAGGCTTCAAGATGTTTAATCTCAGTCTCATTTTACTGTTAAGCTAGTAAATAGAAAACAAAGAATTACAAGTTGTGATTTAAAACAACCAATTGTGCCTTTAGAACACCCTTGGCAAGATTAATGCTAGAATATAATGGAAAATGCCATTGACAGGCTAATGGTGAGCATCGATAGTTGTGGTTTTACAACCCTTTAATCAACAGATATTTTAACACAAATGGTCGAACAAGACATGTAGAGTAGACAGATAATATAGTAATACTCACAGGCACAATGTTTTATCCTCTATGAAAAATGACTAATACTACAGCAATTTAATGAGTACCTTACAGTACTATTAATAGTAATAGAAGTCTATTCTTCATCTGTGTCTGCAGAACTGCGTTATACAGTACTGCTGCTACAAGGCGGGCACATCTGAAAAAGCAGCGCAGTGAGATGAATTGCAGCATTAAATCATGATGCACAAACTGTTTAGTACATTCTATTATTACTCTGTTTTTTTATGAAGTACAATTTTTTTTGTAAAGTACAATATAGAGTGCTATTTTTCCTTATTAAAAACAAAAATGTGTTTTTTGCTGTTTTTGTTTTTTGAGGGGTGCTGGAACAGATGAATGGCATTCCCATTCATTTCAATGGGGAAAGATGATTTGAGATATGAGTGTTTTGAGTTACAAGGATGGTCACAGGATAAATTAAACTCATATCTCAAGGCACCACTGTATTTTTGTTTAGTATACATTCGTAAGTGATCATCAGACACGCATCAAATACAGTCTGTGTAGGAAAAAAACAAAACAGCTGTTAGTGGTGTGCTGTTTGTCCATGTGATTTGTTTGTCAGCTAGTAAGCAAGAGGTGATGTTTTAGTTGCTTAACGGTATCAAGACTTGATGTCATTTAATATCACAGTAGAAACATGAAGTCATATTTCTTGAGCTTGATGGGTGTTTCTTCATTCTCTCATCAGTTGTTACTTGAATGTGACAGAACGTTTTTATCTTGCCATCACTGTCACTTATATGTGTATATTTTCTTTAAATTGTTAACGTCTTGCACTTTTTTGTCCTAACTTTGATGTCTTTTGTTTCCTGCTGTAGGCCAGTGTCTGGCACCTTCCCTGTGCTCTTACAACTGCCTAACGGCCAGACCATGCCAGTCTCCATTCCAGCATCCATTACTAGTTCCAGTGTACATATTCCCACCACGATCCCAGTGAGTGCTGCGCTGATTAGGTTTTCCCAAGTAATGACTCAGTGTTACAGAACTGGAAATGATACTCATATTTCTGCTTGATCATTAATTTCTTAATTTCCCTACCAAAATCTGAAAATAATAATTAACTATTACAAATGTTGATTTTAAAAACTTATATTCTACTGTACTATTTTCTGCATGACAAGTTCAAAATGGCCGCTCTCTCCTTATGAAGCATTAGTGTTCCTCTGCTGTTCCCCCTTTTAAGCAATCTTTTTTTTAATGGCTTTTTTCATACTCATATTTACTTACTTAGTGTAATGCCCTCCTCTGTGGGAAGGAGACCACAGTCGTTGGTGCACGTTCGGCCACTTATTGGAAGCCTGGAGAACAGTAAAACGAAGACAATGAGCAATCACGCAGAAGTTGCTGTCGGCCATAGCTCATACCCAGACACTCGCATGATAACCCACCAGGCACTGCCCCTTAAAGGCACACACATGTACACAGACACTACATTGCAATCAGTATTGTCTATACATTTTATATTTGCAATTTTTTTAATGTGTTCAAATACATTAAAATGTGTTTAAAAAGTAAATTTTAATATATTTAAATGTGTGTAATGCATGTGGGAGGGCTAAAAGTATTGAATATGGTCTCTCCAGATGGCAGATTTTAACCTATTGCGGTTGCGCCTAGAACTTAATCCCCCGCTATAAATGGGGGTTCACTGTACATAAAATTACAAAAGAACATGTCCAGTACTTTATTTACTCTCTGGTTTGATTTCTTCTGTAACTATTTAAGCAGAAACCAATGCTATGTTCTTACTGGAGGTCAATTCCGATTTTTTTTATTTGCCCATATGAATCTGATTTATTTATTTATTTTCATTTCATTGTGAACAGTACAATCCGATTTTGTTTTTCTTTTTTTTCTTTTTCCTTTCCTTCCTCCAAATCCGACCCAGGCCTCGTATGGGGATATAAATCGGACATGTATCCAGTGCAACTGCAGTCTCGACTCTCAGGTCGGCTCATCCGAACTATACTTCATCAAAAGGCGACAATCACGATCACAATAGTTCCACAAAACACACAAGCGCGAAAAGCAATGGCAGACGAAGGAGCAGAAAACAGTCAGTGGCGATAAGAAGGTGCTTTAGAACCGATAAATATAAGAAAATGTTTTCTTCGGTAAAACAAAATCTTTGAAATTGCCACAAATGCAACAGAACTGAGACCAACATGAGAGGCCATATTTACTTCAGTAAACGCCTCGTGACGTTGTGTTCTGTGCACATGCGTGTCATTTCACGGAGACATCTGTTCACATTAGAAGTCACATTTGGTTTTGAAATGTAAACGACTTACATAAAAAGATCGGATTTCACAAAAAATCTGAATTGGGTATCAAAGCCTCCAGTGTGAATGTAGTTGAAGTTGGGCCTGAAGTACTTGGTTGCTGACATGTTGTTAATTCCCCTGCTTGCAGACTTAGTGACCACGTGACTTACTTTATTGTTACAACCGATCTATCAAATTCTTCATGAGTCAAAAATAATTATTTATTCTGCCTATCGAAGTAACAATGTTTCTCTGAATAGCTAGCCGATGGTGACAAAATACTTTCACCTGACCTCCCAACATGCCTCGCTTGCACACTCTTTACGCCTTGAAAATAAAAACATTAGACCTGCCTCTTAATTGTGATGGGTCAGTGAGGTAGATGCCACATACCAAAGGAACACAAGTGCTCCTCAAGTGATGTTCAGACAACACTTAGTGATTGATTAATGCCACATTTTGTCCTTGCTCGTCTTCTGTTCTCTTGGGCAGCAAGGACTATTTACGACTTTGGCACAGCAGATTTGGCAGTCAATTTGGATCTGCGGAGCGAGCGAGGAAAGTAATGGACTTTGTATGGTTGTGACGAATACGCGGGAATTGGCTGAAGCACAACAGGAACTCATCCAGCACACTTTGTCATTTGTCCTTGTTCAAGTCAAATCACCGTTCTTGATTTCTGGCAGAGCACTTGGATTAGCACTAATGTGTTTTGCAATCCCATTATAAGCGCGGCTCGTGCAAGGGTTATGAATCTTGTGCGAGAAGAAAAGCGCTATCTTGATTTATGAGTTTAATATGCTCGCGACCAAGCTTGTAACTCTATTTTACTTATCAAATCAGTTTTCCCCGTAAATATTTATTGAAATGCCATTAATGCGTTCCAGTCGCACCCCGAAAAAAGGTACATTTTGAATAAGGAAAAACTGTACCGTATTGTATTATATAAATATAAAAACATAATATAATGAGATAATGTAAAGAAATATTCTTGTTTGATAAAATGTAAATAAGGCAAAGTCACAGTGTACTACATTTGTGTTTGTGTGCCTTTAAAGGGTGTGTGGCCTGCTGAGAGATGTCAGAAGCCTGGAGTCAGGCTGGCTGGTCGTTTACCACACGGTTAATTTAGTGTAACCATCTCTTCCATGCTCCTTCTGAGTGTTTTCCGCTTGTATTTGTGTTTGACTGTTTTTCCCATTCAATAAACAGGTAAAAGTGCATCGGCGATTGCTGCTCTCCTCTTTTTCACTTCACTCAAGCTGCGGCATATCTGAAGCTTGTGCATACCTAAGGTTTTAGCTTGCAACACAAAGCTAAAAATTGACCAATAGGACAGTCCCAGAACATGTTCTGATGGCAACATGGCAGCAATACACCTCTGTAAGGATTTTGAAGGCCGTTTAAAAAAAAAAAAAAAAAACAGAACAGGCCCCTATTTTAACACGACCTCACCCCCGCCTCCACCACTTGACCTACCAACATCGTATCAGCGGATCTGAGAGAAGTCTTCCTTCTGGACCTTCAACTTGGTTCTCTCATCCCCTCTTCAGCTTCCCTACCCATATGCTCTCACACAGCCAGGCAGAGATTCATTAGTGAGCACACGGCATCTCCATGTGGCACTGCCTCCACAAAATAACGGGCTATCTGACATAATGAGGCTGAGATATGAGGGAACTCTGCTGCGTGTGTGTGTGTGTGTCTGTCTATATGCGTGTGTGTGTGTGTTTTGTGGGGGAGCATGATGCCGCCTTTTACTGGGGAAGACTAATTTTGTGCTGGTGTCTCTCTCTGTGTCTCTGCTGTCAGCTTGTCAGACCTCTCACCATAGTGCCTAACGTCCCAGGCATCCCCGGTCCCCCCTCGCCACAGCCACAGCCTGCCCAGTCAGAGGAAAAACTGGTATTTATCATCATTGTGTTTTTACATCAAATATTTGTGTTACTTACTCGAATATAGCATTCCATATACAGCAGTATCCTCTTAGTGAGATTAAGATATCTCATTACTTTCATGAAGTAGGTAGTGTTATAAATGGTGTTTGTTTATATTGTGAACGATCCTGTTAAATAATTTTTTTGATATTCTTCCAAGGATATTAAATTTTAACAATCCGCACATTGATATCATAAAAACATTGTAAAAATTCCTACTTCTGCTGTCAGTTCTTACAGAGTTAAAAAAAAAAATAGTGTGTGTGTATAGTTAATCCCCAAATTATTCATAACCTGACCAAATTTTTAGTTGAGAGTATATTTTGGAAATGGAAAGGAGACAAGAAATTTTCAAAAGACCTGAGGCATTGTGTTAAAGATATAGTTTTAAAAAAATGCCATTTTACTTCTCGGGGGTCAAATTTTTTGTCCAAAATTATTTTCTCACTAAAGGCATTTCCAATGTTTGAAATGTACAGTACAGTAGATTAGAACGCACTAGTTGCTTGAGCAATTACCAGGATCTTTTTGAATGGCGCAAAAATAAAATGTCCTCAAAATTGTCTGATGTTACAATAAAGAGAATATTTTTACTTTTTAATCGCTGTAATACAACTTTCTTGTGTAATTTACCCACATGAGACAAAAAATAAATAAATAAATTCACTTTTAGTTTGGCTGGGGTCTGCATACTATTAAACTGTATGCAAGGTTTGGATCTGATCCAGAGTGTGCAATTTGAGGCATCTACCGTGTTCAACGCCTCTGGTTTTAATTTTATTTGATTTTGTGTGTCCTTGGATCCAGAAGATCCTCAGACCATATTGATTTTGAAGCCATGGTGATGGTCTATGCTTTCTGTATGCTCTTGTTCTTTGTGGTTTTACCATCAATATATTGATATTTTAATGACGAAAAAATTTATATTTCGATCATCTCAAGTACAAACAAACACTGCAAATATCTTACAGGAAATTCCTCCAGTATGAAAAAAGAACATAAATAAACATAGTCTGTCGTGAGTGAGATGTGTGTCAATGTGATGAAGCACATATCACAGCACCTGTAAGTGTTCTCAGCATGCGTTGCAGCTCGATATTAACAGATAGACTGTGGACACGAGGCATTTTTGTTGGCACGGAGAGATTGATCCTGACTGGGATGGAAAAGGAGAAGGAGGGGGCTATGCGAAGGGGATGTTGTTAGGAATCGTGTTGTGTGGAGACGACAAACACGGAGATGGCGTACACCACTTCACCAGGGAGGGGGGCAACTCGCGAAAGCCAGCTGAGGGCATCCTGGCACATGCTCAGCGAGACACATTAAGTCGGCCTCACCCTGCATGGAACCTTTTTGTTCAGCAGAATCCTGCCTGACCTGCATCCCCCACCTCGTCTCTCTCCTGGTGGCTCCCACTGCACTCAGCTCATCAGCAAACATCTAATGAGCCCACGTCAAGGAAACAGACCCCTGCTCAACCTGAAGGGGGAGGGGGGCGGGTTGGCTGCGCAGAGACGGCGCTTTACAAGGACTGATGATGCTGCAAAGACCACAATAATGATAATTAACTTGCTGAATTTAGAAGATTATACTGTTAATTAGTTGCAAAATAAAGATAAGTAATATAGTAGCAGATGGTTGAATAACACCCATGAGAGAGAGGGTTATTACACTGATGAGCTTTCCATGGCAGAGATGAAATATGAATCTGACTGGCTTCCCCCTCTTTCTCGGGGCCATTCCAAGAGAATAATATCTTGTTTCTGCCAGAAGAGCTTCTGGAAGGGTATTACACCATAAACTCATTTGGTAGATAGATTGGTCTGGCAAAGGTACTTGTTAGAATAATGTGTTCCTCTGTTTTCTCATGTAACTATATTGCCTCTCACTTTGTTAGTGTTTCGAAAGGCTCATTCTCTTTCACCTTGTTGGCTGGTGCTTGATGCCTGTGCTTGTGGATGCTCGACACTAGTGTGTTGAGTTATCTTTGCTAGGAATTGTGTGCATGCTGACGGTTGTGTTCTACCCTTGTCGTGCTTCAGAAAGTAGATTTATGAATGGATTAAGTCAAGGGTGCAGCTATTGAATACTTTTACAATCGAGTATTCTACATGTTGTTCCATCGATGAATTGAGTAATCGGATAAAATATGGTTTAGCATTATTAAATACAATGACATTTGCATGTGAGGTGGTGGTATTATTTTTCATTCATTTGGGGTCGCCATCATCATGGTCTACTGTAGTGTCTGTGACTTTGTGTGGGTATAGCTTTATAGTCCGTGTGGTAAAATTATCCCTGCAAAGCTGAGAGGCAGATATTTTGCTGTGACCTTTTTTGTAATCGAGTTATTCGATTAAACGTTGCAGCACTGGTTTGAGTTGATCATTCCCAATATAGGCTACGAACACAAATGTATTTGGACATGTGGCCATAAGGTCGTGGAAATATGTAATTGTAATTATAAGAGCTTTCACTCTTCTGTGAAGACTTTCTACAAGCATTCAGTGGGAAATTGTGTTCATTCATCCAGAAGAACAAGAACCTAAGAAAGGGCTTAAGCTCACAATTTCTGTTCTTTCATCTCAAAGGTATTTGATATAGTTTAGGTCAGGGGCTTTTGTGCCTTTATGCACCTTGCAAAGAGCCTGCCTTAAACCTTTCACAAACATTTGAAAGCTGTACACAATGTGTTTGTGCAATGAAGATAAGAACTTTAGAAGTAGTCTTTCTTTTCAGAAACCAGCCAGAAGCCAGCAGCTTCCTCCTCTATCCAACGGTGATGGCAATGAAGTCCAGAGCAGCGACATAACGCACACTGCTGCTCCTGCTTCACCAGCCCCAATCCCCACTCCTACCCCATCCACATCCCTCCCTCTGGCCTCTAACGTGCCACCCGCCAGTGAAGAACCCTCTGCACATTCCCTTCAGCAGCCGGCCACCTCCACCACAGAGACACCTGTACGTACTCACATATGCAGGGCTTTGACTACTTGCCCCACAACAATTGTGCAACTGTTTCACTTGTTTTCATGAGCCCGTTGATGTGATTGAATAAGTCCATTCAGTGTCAGTGGCCAAGGTGCACAAGTGTTTTACTAGGTGAACATTTGTTGTAGTTTGTCAAATACAGTACATGACTGCAAAATGGAGCCACTTACGGATCAGATGATAGTACACTGCCCATATGTCTCACAGTGCTTAACTATTGGCCTAGAATGAGCAAAATTGTCCCTTAACTAATATGACAAGCACCCTGAATGAAGTCAGGTTATAGTGGCGGCATGCTGTACTTCTCAACATTGCAATAAACTGGCCACAAATTTGACAGTAGTCATAATTAACAGAAAACCAGCCCTCTTCAGAGCGCTACATAAATTTGACCTTGTCTTAGGTCAGCTGCTGTATTCTGTGTGTTTTCGGTGAAAATGTTGCAATATTGACATGCTTGAGAGACGTGCTGGTCAGTCTGAAATGCTCGCACACTTTCGGCATTCTGTGTTTTTTTTTTCTCGCATTTGTCTTATGTGATGTTGCTGCCATCTTCTTTCGTTGTGTTTAATGGCGGTTTGCGAATTATAATAGAGCATTTCTGCCTGTCGTCGCCATCTTCCCGCTCCTTGACTCAAATAGGTGCGCTTCGCTTCCGCCTTCTTCTGTTGCACTCCTTTGAGCTTCACAATTGACTAACTCCTGCCATTGACAGGCAGCTACTGCATATACCAGAAGCATCAAACTGGAAGGGCTGACATTGAATGAGTTAAATAAACGTATCCCTAAGCCAGAGAAAATTGCGCGATAATTATTTTGCACTCAAAATCTGAGTACTCGTTGCAGCCCGAGTCTGGTACGACGTAAATAACACGTCGGACAGCAAAGCAAAGCAACTTTACTTATATAGCGCATTTCATACACACTGTAACTCAATGTGCTTTACATGATTAAAAGCATTTAAAAACAGAAACAAAACAGCTTATAAACATTTAAAACAATGAGAATTTAAAAAGAAATAATAATACAATTAAAACAGCGTACAGTGCAAGAAATATCATTTAAAAGTGGAAATGCTCTAAAAAGCATTGGGGGGGGGGGGGGGGGGGGGGGAAGAGAGGTTTTAACCTGGACTTAAAAACATGCACACTTGGGGCTGACGTCACTTCTGTTGGCAACTTATTCCATTTGTGTGCAGCATAATAGCTAAATGCTGCTTCACCATGTTTGCTTTGGACTCTGTGCTCCACTATTTGACCTGAGTCTGTCGATCTCAGAGCCCTACTGAGTTTATATTCCATTAGCATTTCATTCATGCATTCAGGACCTAAACCGTTTAGTGATTTAGAGACCTGTAGCAGAACTTTAAAATCTATTCTAAAGCTGACTGGAAGCCAGTGTAAAGACTTTAAAACCGAAGTAATATGCGCTGACCTCTTTCTTCTGGTCAGAACCCAAGCTGCAGCATTCTGAAAGAGCTGCAGCTGTTTAATGCTCTTTTTAGGGAGTCCAGTCAGAAGATCATTACAATAGTCAAGTTTACTTGAGATAAAAGCATGCATGAGCTTTTCCTGTTCTTCTTGACACATGCAAAAGCCTTCACTCTGGATATGTTCTTCAGATGGTAGAAGGCAGTTTTCGTAATTGATTTGATATGACTGTTGAAAGTCAGGTCGGAATCTATCAGAACACCAAGGTTTCGGACTTGGTCTTTGGTTTTTAAAGAGAGTGACTCCAGGTATTTACTAACAGCAATCCTCTTTTCTTTATTGCCAAAAACAATTATCTAAGTTTTGTTGTGGTTTAATTGAAGAACAATTTGGCTCATCCAGATATTTATCTGTTTCAGACAGTGACACAACACCTCAATTGAACTGTAGTCATCTGGAGACACTGCTAGATATAGCCACGCATCATCTGCATAGCTATAGTAGTCAAAATTAAAGTTCTGAAGAATTTGACTCAAGGGTAGCATATACAGGCAACAATTGCTTTCAACACAAATAGAGCTTAAACACAGTCATCGCCCTGCATTTGTTAAAACTTTAAGACCTCAAAATACGTAAAATCTGCTTTTTGGTACATTTCCCACAGCCAAACATGAAAAAGGCAGCTTTGACAGGCAGCGCGAAAGTTTGAAAATTACACTGCTTATTTACCAGCGGTTCAAGAAAATCTATTTATTGTTATTCCGACTAAAATACAGCTCTTATATTGGATCTCATACGACGATGCAGGTGTACTTTAACTAATGTATGCTAAACAAACTTTTTTCTTTCTGAAATGACTGAATGTGTCATAGGTCACTGATGATGTAGTGTTTTACTCATCTGACATTGGTGCAGGCAGAGTGGGTTCAGTTCCCACTGTCTCTATATGTGCCCTGTGATTTACTGGCCAAACTTAGCTAGGATAGGCTCCAACGACACACAACCCCGAACAGGATAAGTCGTAATGAAAATGGATGGATGGACTGATTGTGTCTTTACATGGGTCTCAATTAGAAAGACAGTAGTGGTCCACGTTTTTTATGAATTTCTTGCAGGCTTCCCCGGTACCCCCTGCTCCAAACCCTCCAAGCACAGGGGGTCGGCGACGCAGAACCACAAGTGAAGACCCAGATGAGAAGCGGCGCAAGTTCCTGGAGCGTAACAGGGCGGCAGCCTCGCGTTGCAGACAGAAGAGGAAAGTATGGGTGCAGTCCTTGGAGAAAAAGGCTGACGACCTCAACTCCACGAATGGACAACTTCAGGTATTCAGCAACTGATAATCGTGTGTATGCACTCTACTGTCAACATGCGCAGACTGTCCCTTCTGTCATGATGAAGTCATTAAAGCCCGTTAAGAAGAGATTCCACGTGACAGAAGCGGTGCATTTATGCATGAAGCCTTTACATCGATACGTGGCTGTCAATAAAGATGTTTCCTCCAGATGTCAGCTGCACGCAAGCGTGTCCTCGCTTCTGTCTCAGCAGTTTACCGAATGGCCTCAAAACTCTCAGAGGGAAAGGTGTCTGCTTGAACCTTAATTTTGCTGGAAGCAATTAAGAATGCGATGCTGACAAGTTCGAAGCAGTTCATGTATCTGTTGATATGTTTGAGTCAGGTGTACAGCACATTAGTGTTCCAGACAATTAAATAAGGGGTTATGTTTATGTTGCACAATCTTCTTTTTTTATGTAGAGGCTGGAGGAAGGGAAGGACATCAAGAAGGTTGAGGTAGTTGATATTCAGGTGAATAGCAAGTCAACAGTGGAAATGTGGTTTAAAATGAAGATGATAAGAGGAGACGTGTTTAAAATGCGTGAATAGGGTTATGCCCTAGTACAAATAAGGAAATGACACATGAAAAGAAAACAAAAGAACATTTTGCACAAAGATTTAATCAGCAGCGCACTTGGATACAGACACAGCTTATCAGCAAAACTGCCTCTAATGGGGCACAATTATTTTAACATCATCCATAACTAGCTTTTTAACGAGGTGTCAGACCCATCGGCTCTCAGGACTCCCAGCATCATGCAAAACCCATTTGCCCAAATTCTCTCAACTCAGAATCCGAATTTATGTGCAGTTTTAGTCTCTGTGGTGTGATGCAGTTTTGCATTAAAGTAGAAGCTCGTAAAGGTTATTATGTCATTTGGTGAAAAATGCTCTTTCCCTCTGTAAGTAACCAAACAGGAGTAGGTTTAAAACACTTGGCTGACATCAACATTGCTGTCTTCTCCATCAGTTCCCTTTATTGTTGGAAACCTTTTTGGAGGTGTTTACTAGGGCATGGACCTATTAATTGGATAACTCGATCACAAAAAATGTTAAAGCAAAATATCCGACTTGAAGCTTTGCAGTGATCATTTGTCCACACGAAAATCTTTTACTACAGACTCACGGACCACTCCGTGTAGAAATAAAGTGGCACAATGGCGGTGAGCCAGGAAGAAAGAGTGCGGTAAAGGACAGAGAATGTCCAAAGTTTGGAATCATTTCACTCTTAAAGAAGATAAATTGTCTACTGAAAAGCAGAACTAACTATCATTACATACCACAACAGCACGTCTACGATTACCAACACAAGGTGTCGATGTTAGCTAATTTCAGCGGTGGGTAGAGTAGCCAAATACTGTACTCAAGTAAGAGTACAGTTACTTCAAAATAATATGACTCAAGTAAAAAGTAGTAATCCAAATATTTACTTAAGAAGTAAGTACTTGATGACAAAAACTACTCAAGAGTAATTTGTGAGTACCTTGTTTTTTTTGTTTTTTTTTGTTTGTTTTTTTAAATCAGAGCATGAACATCAAATTAAAAAAAATAATATATGGGAGTCCACACACAGCTTCCACCATTTCAATCTTTAAGTGCCCAGAAACCAACAACACATGCATTGGGTCCTCCAGAAACATTATTTGCTTTATTCGCTTAAATGACTTCATGATTGTGTGTGTGTGTGTGTGTGTGTGTGTTTGGTAATTTTGCCACATCCACTGCCAAAACAACAGCAAAAACATCTGCAACTTTTGCTCAAGTTAGAAGTGGGCTGAAATATCCAAGTTTGGGCAGTCACAATTTAAGAGCTGCATGACAAAGCTGTTGTTTTTTGTTCTGTAAACACACTCGCACGGCTGTTTTTTTTCTCAAAATGAGTGATTTTTATTGGCTCGCGACGGCCACGTGTGCGGTCATGTGACTGCCTTGTGTCGTCTGATTGGTGAATTGGCATCAAACTATATTAATGACATAACTGTTCACGTTTGAATGGCGCAACGGGCGCCCTATGCGGAAGTCGAAGATAGAGTCTAAAAATAGACGCGCACACGCATGAATGGATAAATAAAAGTAGCATGTCGATCATTGTAACGGAGTAAAAGTATTGCTCCTTCTTCAGATACTGTAGTTTCTCGTGTATAATGCGCATTTTTTTCCCCAAAAAATTGTCAAAAGTCAATTGTGCGCATTATACATAGGTATAGGGGCAAATGTGTGCCGCCATCTCGTGGTTATGAAAAAGCTGTACACTATCATTCCAAAAGGCCACCGCCACCTAGTGGTTATGAGAAAGGTGTACACTTTCATTCTAATATGCCACCGCCACGTAGTGGTTATAAAAAAGGTGTAGCCTACACTTTCATTCCAATATGAGAGGGGTACGTATGACTGCAACTAGGTACAGTTGTGCTCATAAGTTCACATACATGCAGAATTTGTAAAATCCATCCATCCATCCATTTTCTGAGCCACTTCTCCTCACTAGGGTCGCCGGCGTGCTGGAGCCTATCCCAGCTGTCATCGGGCAGGAGGCGGGGTACACCCTGAACTGGTTGCCAGCCAATCGCAGGGCACATAGAAACAAACAACCATTCGCACTCACAGTCATGCCTCCGGGCAATTTAGAGTCTCCAATTAATGCATGTTTTTGGGATGTGGGAGGAAACTGGAGTGCCCGGAGAAAACCCACACAGGCACGGGGAGAACATGCAAACTCCACACAGGCGGGGCCAGGGATTGAACCCGGGTCCTCACAACTGTGAGGCTGACGCTCTAACCAGTCGGTTATGAGAAAGTTTTTTTTTTTTTTAAATATGACTGAACAACATTAATTTCTTTATGGTTATGTTTTGTTTAATGATAATTCTTTTCTGAAATGCTTGACCGTATAATTTGAATCCCATTAAAATAAAATGTGTTTCACCTGGTCCTTCATGTTTTCTTAAATCTAATTAACCCATCTTACAAATTCTGCCTGGGTAATCACATATATGAGCATAACTGTGTTTTCTAATTTACTAAATAAAAGTAGGGCTGTGAATTTCAAAATAAGAGCAAGTAAATTAAAAAAAGTATTACGTGTTCAAATAAAGTGGTAAACTTCAGAATAATTATTTGAAAAAACACTAACAAAATACAGATAATACTTAATGTTTCGATCATATGGGTAGAAGCAAAATCATGCATTGTAAAAATGCATTATACATAGAAGGGTTTTCCAGAATTTTGAGGTCAACTTTGGGGGTGCGTATTATACATTGGTGCGCATTATACACGAGACATTAAGGTAAATACTCAAAAGTAAAAAGTACAGTGCATTTAAAGTACCCTGACAAGTACAGTTTATTGAAAATGTTACGTGAGTAAATGTAACGGAGTAAATGTAGCGCGTTACTACCCACACTCTGGCTAATTTGAGTGAGTGTATACTATTAATCAGGCTAGCGAAGCGGTGAAAATGCAATATATGTGGTCCCTCCAGCTGTGTTTAAATCTGTCTTACAATACATTGATCCTGCCAACCCCAGCTCAGCTAAACCGATGGAATCAAATATATTGGTTCCTTTTACACTAATAGATTGAGCCACTTTCCGCCTCTTAAAGGCGAAAAGAAGGAGCTTAAATCTGCCACCGGTTGTTCCACGTGCCCCGGTCGCTCTAAATCCAGTTAAAGTCACCTTCAGCCTAATGTGGTTCTTTTTTTTTTTTTTTTTTATATATATATAAACAACATGCAGATAACCTTGGCTGAACCTCCGCTGGGAACTCTAACGACGGACGGATGTAAATCTCGGTAGCATCTACGAAGTTGTGATGACAGTCACACAGCTCACCTTTTAGTGCACACGCAGGGTTCTACTGCACTTGTGGAAATGTGTGTTGGACCTAGAAATTGCAGACTTGGATTATTGAATTATTAGCTTGTTGTACACTTAATGATTAAAGACAACAACAGCTAACATAATAAACTAACAATAATGGAATTGCAGCGGTACCTCATGAATTTAATTCATTTGTGAGTATGCTCATAACTCAAATGACTCTTATCTCAAATCAGCTTTCCCCATTGAAGTTAATGGAAATGCCATTGATCCCTTCCAGCCACTCCTAAAGCACCAACAAAAGTATCACTCTGTAGTATTCTTTGTTAAAAATAAAATAATAAATAAATACAGTAATAACATAATTAAATAGAATGTAAAGACAGTTTTGCTGTAATGCAATGGACATTGTGCTGCTCCTTCGGGTGTGTGTGCCTTGGCCACTAGGGGGAGTATTACACGTCCTAACATATATGGAATGTAAACGTTTTTAAAAAATGCAATGGATTTGCTGTAATTCAAGTGTGGCAAGACAACAGGATAGGATGGTGGTGTGTAAGATGACTCTGGTGGTGGGAGGAAGATTAGGTAGACAAAGGCAGAGCAGAGAACCATGTGGTGGAAGCTGAGACAGGACGAGTGTTGTGCAGCTTTTTTCGGGAAGAGGTGAGACAGGCTCTCGGTGGACAGGAGGAGCTTCCACAAGACTTGGACCACTGCAGCCAAGGTGATCAGAGAGGCAGGCAGGAGAGTACTTTGTGTATCTTCTGGCAGGAAAGGAGAGGAGGAGACTTGGTGGTGGAACCTCACAGTACAGGAAATCATACAAGGAAAAAGGTTAGCTAAGAAGAAGTGGGACACTGAGAGGACCGAGGAGAGGCGAAAGGAATACATTGAGATCAGAATCAGAATCAGAATCATCTTTATTTTCCAAGTATGTCCAAAACACGCAAGGAATTTGTCTCCGGTAGTTGGAGCCGCTCTAGTACAACAGACAGTCAATTTACAGAACACTTTGGAGACAGAGACATTGACAAAAAACAATTGTGCAAAAAGATGCAGAGTCCTCTAGCACTTAGAGCAGTTCGAATAACTAATATTGCAATAGACCGGTGCAATGACCATTGTGCAAGGGGCGCTGAGACTTCAAGGAGTGTATGCGGTTTAAAGTGACGAGTAGTGCGATAATCTGGGACAATGTTGGTTGTGCAAATGTTACAGATACTCCTCAATCAGTGTGCAAATGGAGCAGATGCTACTCTGGCATGAGTGGCCAGTATATGCAAATAGTGCAGCATGGCGAGACAACGACAGTGAGTGCACGAGTAGTACATAATTGGCCCCACAGAAATGTGACAACGAACTCAAGTCTAAAAAAAATTGCCAGCTTGTTGTAATGGAATTATAGGTTAGTTGTTTAAGAAGTTGATCGCAAGAGGGAAGAAGCTGTTGGAATGTCTACTTGTTCTAGTTTGCATTGATCGCTAGCGCCTACCTGAGGGAAGGAGCTGGAAGAGCTGGTGACCGGGGTGCGGAGGGTCCGAGAGGATTTTGCACGCCCTTGTCTTAGTTCTGGCAGCGTGCAAGTCCTCAATGGTGGGTAGGGGGGTACCGACAATCCTTTCAGCAGTTTTGATTGTCCGTTGCAGTCGGAGTTTGTCCTTTTTTGTAGCAGCACCAAACCAGACTGTGATGGAAGAACACAGGACTGATTCGACTACCGCTGTGTAGAACTGTCTCAGCAGCTCAGGTGGCAGGCCGTGCTTTCTCAGAAGCCGCAGGAAGTACATCCTCTGCTGGGCCTTTTTGAGGACGGAGTTGATGTTAGTCGCCCACTTCAGGTCCTGAGAGATTGTAATTCCCAGGAACTTGAAGGTCTCGACGGTTGACACAAGGCGGCTGGATAACGTGAGGGGCAGCTGTGGCGAAGGATGCCTCCTGAAGTCCACGATCATCTCTACAGTCTTGAGCGTGTTCAGCTCCAGGTTGTGTCGGCCGCACCACAGCTCCAGCCGCTCCACTTCCTGTCAATATGCAGACTCGTCACCGTCCTTGATGAGGCCGATGACATTGGTGTCATCTGCAAACTTCAGGAGTTTGACAGTCGGGTTCGCTGAGGTGCAGTCGTTCGTGTAGAGAGAGAAGAGCAGCGGAGAGCGGACACAACCTTGGGGCGCCCCGGTGCTGATGCTGCGTGTGGATGAGGTGGCCTCCCCCAGCCTGACCTGCTGTGTCCTGCCCGTCAGAAAGCTGTAAATCCACTGGCAGATGGCAGGTGAGACGCTGAGCTGGAGAAGCTTGGATGAAAGGAGTTCAGGGATGATGGTGTTGAACGCTGAGCTGAAGTCCACGAACAGGATCCTCGCGTAGGTCCCTGCACTGTCGAGGTGTTCTAGGATGAAGTGCAGTCCCATGTTGACTGCATCATCCGCAGACCTGTTTGCTTGGTAGGCAAACTGCAGGGGGTCCAGCAGGGGACCTGTGACACTCTTGAGGTGGTCCAGCACGAGACGTTCAAAGGACTTCATGACCACAGATGTCAAAGCGACAGGCCTGTAGTCATTCAGACCCGAGATTGCAGGTTTCTTGGGGACTGGAATGATGGTGGAGCGTTTGAAACAGGATGGAACTTCGCACAGTTCCAGAGAGCTATTGAAGATCTGAGTGAAGATTGGCGCGAGCTGGTCCGCGCAGACTTTGAGGCAGGATGGGGACACATGGTCCGGGCCTGCCGCTTTGTTAATCTTTTGTTGTTTGAAGATGCGTCTCACATCCTGTTCATGGATGGTTAACGCAGAAGTCAGAGGTGTGATTGTGGTCGCGGGTGCGGCCGGGTGGGTGTGTGGTGTGAAAGTGTCCTTTTCAAATCTGCAGTAGAAGGTATTCAAGTCGTTGGCTAGTGTGCTATTGTTCTCAGCTTGGGGGGATCGTCGCTTGTAATTAGTCAGCGATTGGAATGCATGCCAGACTGATTTAGAGTCGTTTGCGCTAAACTGTTTTTCCAACTTTGCTGCATAGTTTCTTTTTGCAATGTTAATTTCTTTAGTCAGCTGGTTTCTAGCTCGATTATACAGGGCCCCTGTCCCCGCTCTGATATGCGTTGTCCTTAGCTTGCCAAAGCTGCTTAGGGCATAGGGCAAAGGTAGAGGTGGCGACATAGGGCAAAGGTAGAGGTGGCAAAGGCCAAACAAGAGGCATATGATGACATGTATGCCAGGTTGGACACTAAAGAAGGAGAAAAGGATCTATACGGGTTGGCCAGACAACGGGATAGAGATGGGAAGTATGTGCAGCAGGTTAGGGTGATTAAGGATAGAGATGGAAATATGTTGACTGGTGCCAGTAGTGTGCTAGATAGATGGAAAGAATACTTCAAGGAGTTGATGAATGAAGAAAATTAGAGTAGAAGAGGCAAGTGTGGTGGACCAGGAAGTGGCAATGATTAGTAAGGGGGAAGTTAGAAAGGCATCAAAGAGGATGAAAAATGGAAAGGCAGTTGGTCCTGATGACATTCCCGTGGAGGTATGGAAGCATCTAGGAGAGGTGGCTGTGGAGTTTTTGAGCAGCTTGTTCAATAGAATTTTAGTGCGTGAGAAGATTATGCCAGAGGAAAAGTGTGCTGGTGCCCATTTTTAAGAACAAGGGTGATGTGCAGAGCTGTGGGAACTATAGATGAATAAAGTTGATGAGCCACACAATGAAGTTATGGGAAAGAGTAGTGGAGGCTAGACTCAGGACAGAAGTGAGTATTCGCGAGCAACAGTATGGTTTCATGCCTAGAAAGAGTACCACAGATGCATTATTTGCCCTGTGAGGAACTGTGGTACTGCATGCAGAAGTCTGGAGTGGCAGAGAAGTATGTTAGAATAATACAGGACATGTACGGGTGCGCGGCACGGTGGCCAACTGGTTAGAGCGTCAGCCTCACAGTTCTGAGGACCCGGGTTCAATCCCCGGCCCCGCCTGTGTGGAGTTTGCATGTTCTCCCCGTGGGTTTTCTCCGGGCACTCCGGTTTCCTCCCACATCCCAAAAACATGTATTAATTGGAGACTCTAAATTGCCCGTAGGCATGACTGTGAGTGCGGATGGTTGTTTGTTTCGATGTGCCCTGCGAATGGCTGGCAACCAGTTCAGGATGCACCCCGCCTCCTGCCCGATGACAGCTAGGATAGGCTCCAGCACGCCCGCGACCCTCGTGAGGAGAAGCGGCTCAGAAAATGGATGGATGGATGTACGGGTGCAGCAGAACAGTGGTGAGGTGTGCTGTAGGTGTGACAGATGAATTTAAGGTGAGACTGCATCAGGGATCAGCCCTGAGCCCCTTCCTGTTTGCAGTGGTGATGGATAGGCTGACAGATGAGGTTAGACTGGAATCCCCGTGGACCATGATGTTTGCGGATGACATTGTGATCTGGAGTGAAAGCAGGGAGCAGGTGGAGGAACAGTTAGAAAGATGGAGGCATGCACTGGAAAGCAGAGGAATGAAGATTGGCCGAAGTAAGACAGAATATATGTGCATGAACGAGAAGAGTGAGGCTACAGGGAGGAGATATCAAGGGCGGAGGACTTTAAATACTTGGGGTCAACAGTCCAGAGCAATGGTGAGTGTGGTCAGGAAGAGAAGAAACGGGTCCAAGCAGCATGGAACGGGTGGAGGAAGGTGTCAGGTGTGTTATGTGACAGAAGAGTCTCTGCTCGGATGAAGGGCAAAGTTTATAAAACAGTGGTGAGGCCAGCCATGATGTACGGATTAGAGACAGTGGCACTGAAGAGACAACAGGAAGCAGAGCTGGAGGTGGCGGAAATGAAGATGTTGAGGTTCGCTCTCGGAGTGACCAGGTTGGATAAAATTAGAAATGAGCTCATGAGAGGGACAGCCAAGGTTAGATTTTTTTTTTGGAGACAAAGTTAGAGAGAGCAGACTTCGATGGTTTGGACACGTCCAGAGGAGAAATAGTGAGTATATTGGTAGAAGGATGATGAGGATGGAGCTGCCAGGCAAGAGAGCTAGAGGAAGACCAAAGAGAAGGTTGATGGATGTCGTGAGGGAAGACATGAGGGCAGTTACATGGAAAAGGGCAGCTTACATGGAAAAGGATGACTCGCTGTGGCGAGCCCTAAAGGGACAAGCCGAAAGGAAAAGAAGAAGAAGCAGCCGCTAGCCGACTTACATAAGACAAAGTTTGTGGTTTGGTTAACGACACAACGTATGATTCTGTTTTATATATTTTTGACTGTAAACTTCAACTGGTAGTCCCAATAAGGAGCTTGAAGCAAGCACAAGCTTTTTTGAAGAACTGATCGCTGTCTGCCAAACTGCACAGGGCACGTTCATGGAGGGCAGAGTAGACATCATGGTTAGGAAAAAAGCTCACTTGAGTAAAATTTCTGCTCTCAACAAAAAGAAATAAAACCAACCAAGCAGCAGCTCATAACTTGAGTAACTCGTAAGTCAGGGCACATGTAAGTCAAGGCACCACTGTACTGTTTTTTTCCCCATCTTGACATGAGGATATTGTGTCAGTGTCCAAACACTGGTGCCATTTAAAAGTTTCACCGTGTTTCTCCTGTCTCCTGAATAAGAGTGAAGTCACCCTGCTGAGAAGTGAAGTGGCTCAGCTGAAGCAGCTCCTCCTGGCTCATAAAGATTGTCCTGTAACCGCCATGCAGAAGAAGTCTGGCTATCACCGTGAGTAATGCACTATTATTCTCCGTTCCAGGCCCCTCGCCACCAACTCTTCGAAAATGAGCACCATCTAACCAAAACCATCAACAGTAAGAGCCATTGATACATGAGGACACCCCCCTATTTTCTCTAAACTTTGCAAAAGTTGCCGCACTAATAGACAGCTGTACTTTAAGACAAATCCTTGCTACAATAGCTGAATCCATCTCAGGGAACAAGAAGAAGAATAGTTTTCTATTTTTGAACACAAGTTCTTAGGTCTGGATGAACCAGTGATTGTAGACACTAGTAAATATTGTGTAAAATTGCATAAATATGCTTTTTAATATCTCAGATTTCTTCATAGCTATGACCAAATCTAACCTGTATCATTCCAAACTTCCTATACTTTTAGACATTTATTGCTATGAATGAAAATTGGTGCCTCATATACTAAAATTATATTAATATAAAAGTTGAAATATTAAGTTATTAAAATAGCTGTAATCTGAGAGAAAAATGTTTTAAGAACTTAAAGATTTAACTTCATGAGAATGTTTTCATTGTCTTCTTTCTATTTAAGAGAATAAGTTGTAATATGGGGGGGTTGAATTTTACAAGTTTTAATTTCTGAGGGTGGAAAAAAAGAATAAAAAAAAGGGTGGAAAAAAAGAATTTCACAAGAATAAAAAGAAAAAAGAATTTCACAAGAATAAAGTTGTAATATTAAGAGTACAAAGGAGGATTGATTAAGTTAGACTAGTATAAGTTTCACAAACAAATGTTGACAGGACTTACTACTTCTTCATGACATTGAGTTTTTCATTCTTTTAACTTTATTCTTGTAATATGTTTTTATTCTTGAAACATGACTTTCTCATATAACTTTTCCATATTTTACTTTTTTCTTCCTCCTCCTCCTTTGTGTATGTGTTAATATGAATAGATATGATTTATTTAGCCTTGTTACCCTTATATTTAATTATCAAAATTAATCATAAATATGATATATAATTTCATTATAACATTAGGTCCAGCACCTACTTAAATTCCAAATATCCAATAAATGTTTCAAAAGAGTTTGAGATTTGATGGCTTTGTTAATAAGAACTGTTATTAGATGAGGAGCAATCACTTTTTATTATACAGCTTAGTGAAGCTAACTGGGCTTGCTCTCCAGGGTTGAAATCTCAGTTGGAGTCCAGTCAAACCCTGACAAGACTGATTCAGTAAAGTGCATCATTTCATTCTGCCTGATCCGTGGCTGTTTTAGTCTGACCCACAAGCCTCATCTGCTCTCCCGACCCGAACAAGCCTCCTCCTTCACAGTGCTGCCTGGGCATAGCTGTGGCAAATTGGGGCAAATTACTCAAAACTATCCCTCCAAGTTAGCTGACTTGAGTTTGGCACATTGAGCCGGCCATCTGCTTGCTGCAAAGTTGCCCTTTCAAAGTATAGAGAAAGCAGAGAGAAGCTTATTTGAGTGACATCACAAGTCTTTTTGAGAAGATTATGGTCACATATTGAGAGGCTGACGCTCTATATGGTGAAACAACTGAATGAATGGGTTAAAGTCAGAACATATTTGCACCTTGATTTCCCATTTGCATGCGCTCAAGCTTGGTGCAAAAACAGGCTGCTACATTTCATGAGCAACATTAGCTTCCATTGTGCTCCATTAAGTCGGGTACACACATACTGTCCTGGCAATCGGGCTAAATTCATTAATTTGCCTCCCTTGTGATCCAAGTCAGCAAAAACCTGATTCTGGGATGTTGATAAAAGATTATCATGAGCGATTATCCTTTGGTGTGAGGTTTGTTGAGTAAATTTTGCAGCCCAATCTGCTTGGAAAGGTTTGGGACGACAATATTTAACGGCCCTGACCCGTTTCGGATCCTACAATTGGGACAAAGCCACTCTTAACAGACCTCAGACCTTAGGATAATCTTATAGGATAATCTTATAAGACATAAGATTGTCTGACATTTGACGTCCTTGGTCGGGAAGGGGCCACATTTGGACAACAGCTCGATTGTCTTTATCTGTGTACCGGGCCTAAGATGTCAGCCTAGCTTCTTGTACTTCTACTACGACATTATTCTTCTTTGTATTTTCCCGCAGCCTGGCTGCCCAGTGGCACTCTCACAGGTCAGTTTTGGTATTATGACAAGATATGGTTATGTGCAGTGTGCTGTGTTAATCCTCTTGAGTACATCACACAGTAAAAGCGCTGTTAGCAGACAAATGCCCCCCCCCCCCCCCCCCCCCCCCCCCCCCCCCAACACACACGCACACAATCTATGGCGTCTCTCTTTAAAAATTGGTTAAGATGTTAAAAATAGTTCTGTGTGTAGCCCGCGTTATTCCGGCACAAAATGGAGAGCAGAGGCTTCTTTCTCCCCCCTTCCCATCAGGATCCAATTAATTCAAGGCAAGTGCCTAACAGCTGGTGGCATTTTGACTCCAAGTCTTGCATACGCTCTAGTGTGAGCATCATTAAAATCAGGTGCTGTAATCATCTGTCGCTGCAGTCGTTGGCAAGGTAACCAAAAACAAATGGGATGGAGGTCCGGGGCTGGGGCTCATGATGTACATTAAATTGAAATTGGAAGCTTTAATTAAAGGAACGGGTGTGGAGACGCATCATAACAGGGATTAACGAAAAGACTTGAACACTCGGCGCCTTCAACTAGCACTTTTAACGTCCTGGTCCGCGCTTTTTGAAGCTCCTCCAAGACACTTCTCCCCCCTCACTGCAGTCACCGACAAAGACGAGAGCTCCGAGGAGATGTCGGTCCCCAGCAGCCCCCAGAGCGAGGCCATCCAGCACAGCTCCATCAGCACCTCCAATGGGGTCTGCTCATCCTCAGCGCCCGCCACATCCAACCAGAGCACAGATGAGAGCCAGCCACTGAGCGGCGCCACCCAGTCTCTGCCTTCAGGGAGCTGATCATCCCGTCCTGAGCTGGATTTGGTCACGGGAGCACTGTTCAATGCCTCAGTGTCTCTCTCTCTCTCTCTCTCTCTCTCTCTCTCTCTCTCTTGCACTCTCTCTCTCTCTCGCTCACTCACACACACACACACACAAACACGCAAAACCACACAGTAAAGGGATTGTCCTCCTGCCTCATTTTGGAACATACTCCTATTATTTATTATTCTCTCTTTATGTTGGGTCCATTTTATCTTCTTTAGGCAATAGTGATGTTATGAGACTCAAGGAGAAGGCACTTTAGGTGTAACGTAATGCTGTTATAACGTATTTATTCATCTTAATGAGTTTTTTTTTCATTTAACAGTTAATTCAGAAGTAGGGATGGGCGTACTCCAATAATTTATTAGGAATTGTGTCAATTGTGTGCAACTGATCATTGATTAATCGTGTTAACTCAGGTAAGTTGAAGTACCCTTCCAGCAGAGGCACGGGTGATTGTTGGTGCACTAAAGAAATACAGTATGGTGAACTGCCATAATTTGAGGGGGATACGACCAAACTCTGCCGTGAATGGCGAAAATCTGCGAGCAATTGACAAACCCTGAAAAATGTTTATAACTGCCTGTAGATGCCACAAAATGCCAGCAAAGCACTACTTTTGTCGGAATGAAGCTCCTCAACTCACTCAAATGTTCCTTGGCAGCAAGATGTCATAAGAACAGCAAATAAATGATTTTTGTAAGTAAATAATGGTTTAAAAAAAGAGCAAATGCCGTAGCGCGAATATGCTGGGGTTCGCTGTACGTGACTGCAGCTATGAGACAAAATTTTGTCGGGCCAGACCATTTGTAGATGGGGCAAAAGAATTTTTTTTTTATTAAATACTAATACTGTTTGCAATTAATTTTATGAATACATAATAAAGAGAGCAATGCATTTGATGAACCAATTTTTGTGCAAAAAAAAAAAAAAAAACGGGAAAATGAATGAAACAAGTATTACAGGATTCTTAAATGCTCAGCGGGCCGCACATTGCCTACCTGAGCTACCCCAATTGCAATGGCACAACTCCGCCATTTTGTTCACTCTGACACTGGCATGGAAAAGGGAGTTCAGAACATTCAGAGTAATGTCATTTGGTTAATTTCCTACATTGTAGAAAATGGAGTCCAATGCCCATCCCTTCTCAGTAGGTTGGAATACCAAAGTGTGTTGGCACATTAATTTATTGTATTTGTTTTATTGACATAAAGCAGCACTATTTAAGTAGTCACCCATATTTTTATTATTTACATGATTTGCTTCCTGTATTTTGCACATTTAGAGAAACTACGGGTTTAGCTTCTTTTTTTTTTTTTCAAGCAGTGGCAGCTTTTGTCACATGACACAATTAATTGTCAGTGGCTGAATCCGATGTTCCCATTGGACTCCTTTTTATTCTTTTGTTTGTGGTGGTGGGATCCGCTGTAGTCGCATCGTGCAGTTTGACTGTTCACACGTAGCCTCTGCCTGCTCAAATGGAAAAGAAAAAAAAAAGTGTAAGAAGGTGTCCCGGTTAAAAGCGTGCGTTGTTTTTACAACATTCCGCCCGTAGTTGATTGTTACTGAATCGGTGATTGTAGGCCTGCAGGACATTGCGTTGTCATGGTGGCGGCCTTTTCGTTCAATAGCATTCATGTTTTTGTATCAATGTTTAGCTGGCACTGTGGCTTGCTTTTGCTCTTTAAATATGTGTAAATAGCTTCATGCGGCAAACTTGATGCTTTTCAGGTTGCTCATTTTTAACAAAATCACGTGAGCAACATCACTGATACATTTGTATGTTATAGGTATTGAACGTCTTAATAGGAGTTCTTGCTGAGCTGTTTTGAACGTCGTTAAAATTGCTTTTAGGGATTTTCATTCAGATAAGCAGAAATAAAGTAAGTCCCACCGTGATGTTAATATTTATACTCTACTGGCTTACTACTGTGTAGTCATCCGAGATGATTATTTGGTTATTATGAATGTATTTATTTTTTACATTTTGTGCTCTGCATGACATAATGATTCTCTGCGAGAATTCACCAATGTTTCAGTCGGATAAATATCAGTCAACAAGGAGCTTTGTTTAGTTGATCCGCTAAACCAGGGTGTGATATTGTGTTCCATGTGTACTCGTGACTTGTGAACGTTCTCAATGAAATTCCAATTGATAACTCATTGTAATAAACCTTTTAATATTTAGCTTTCAAATCTGCTTCTTTTAATTGTTCAGAAGTAGTATTGTCACAGCCGTTTTTTTTTTCATTAATTATTTTGATCATAACTAGATATGAGCATAACAGAAAATGGATGGATGGCGGTTTGTTTTTACACTTTCAAGTCATGAATTATTTTCTTGTGGTGTGTACTGCCACCTAGTGGTACCATAAAGTCGATCATTAGACCAAAACTTGTCGATGATGATTAAGACTAAAAAAATGAAACGTATATTGGAATGAGAGCCTCTTAAGTTAAAAAAATATGTACCATTTAGTGGAGTTTGTTAACTGCTAATAATTTTTTCCTGATTTGTGGCTCCATAGATTGGAGTCCACATTATCCGGATCCAATTATCCCTAATAATTTTTTTTTCTTTTCAATAGAAGAGAAGTCAGAAGAAAAAAAAATGCAGGGTAGCACGGTTAGTGGTCTAGTGGTTAGTCTGTCTGCCTCACATTTGAGAGGTTATTTGTTTGAATCTCAACTTCAGCCTTTACGTGTGTTTGCAGTTTTTTTTTTTTTTTTAGGTACTCTGGCTTCTGCCTACATTCCAGTAAACATGCATGCCAGGTTCATTGAAGACTAAATTGTCTACATATTTGCGAATGCTTGTTTGTCTGTACAGCATGTGTGATTGACAGTGTTTTGCGGGGTGTATGTATCAAGCACTATAGAAAATAGATGGATAGGCGCGGGGGGGGGGGGGGGACTGCTGTTTTAACAGGTGTTCACCTTCTAGATCCACTATACAGCATTTTACCTGCCAATCATCATCACAATGACCTTTGGAACATTATATCAGAGTGAACACTGATTTGCATACTAAGAAAGCACTATACTGTAGGTTCACCTTGTTAGTGCCATACTCCCTGACGGACGACCATTTGCCCTCAAAAGTGACGTCATTTTTTGTAGCAAATATTTCACAAGATATCGGAAGCAGAACATTCGTGCAAGTTTTTGCTCCATGTTGACATCGAGGTGCATCTTGATAATAAAATGTCAGTACTGTAGTTCATTTCAAAAAGTGAAATGTATCCATGTGTATGCCTTTTTATATAGTGTATGTAAATATATGATTTCAACTGTAGGAAACTACCTTTCAGAAGGCCAGTTCCTAAATTTAAAATTACAAATAACTGATTGTTTCATATGTAATGTTCTAATTTCTTGCAATGATGAATTATAGGTTATTGTCAACTGTAAGCAATAATATATATATATTTTTTTCCCAGAATCATGAAATATTTCACTGTGTTTTGTGAGTCGAGACATGTTTCACTTATTGAGTTGAACTGCTGTACTGGTTCCAGGATATTGAAATTTCTTGAGAGGCACCTCTATCTTATTTGGCTCCTTTCTTTTTAACGCCATGATGGTTGCATGTATTAAATTTCCAAGTCTAGGAAACCTTAAGTTTGTTATGCTTGATTTGACGATTGAAACAAGTCCTTATTTTATTATTTTTTAATTTATTTTTAAGTACTATCTTGAAATGTCCAACCGGTGGCGCTGCATCCAAGCATATTGGAGTGGCATCCTTGTCAGCGCACTGTTCCTGGCAACATGGTATGGAGCGTTGAAGGAAGGGGATTCAATATGTTTACAGCAGTCAATGTCTTTTCACAGCAGGAAAACCTTGAGTGGAATGACGTGTAAATACACTTATTGACCACTTCATTAGAGTCACATGGGCTATCAAATGCGACTCCCCCGCCCCCATACTTTAAATAGACTAAATATTTAAAATAGTTCTCAGTGACAAAGCACCATTCTTTACCACTGGAAACGACAACCATTGTTACATTAATGCACGTTTTGCATGAAATTAACATAATAAAATTAGGTAATGTGTTATGATATTAATTTCCAAATTTTACTGAAGTCTCCCTAGCAACATGGCGCTTCTTGACAGTGCATAAGTAGGCCATGCTTGATTAGCTGCTGATCACACAGGGGAGAGTTGTAAACATTACTATGTAGGTCACGGCGTTCACAAATAACATGTTTGCTTGGGCAGGTCGGGGGCTTTTTATATACAAGCCACAAGCCAATGGTGCCACTGTGCAGCAACATGCATCTTTAAGGGATGACTAGCACAAAGCATCACCGTGTAACAGTGAGGCCAATTCCTTTATTTTTCCTGTAGACCAAAAACATCTGGATTTGACATCGAAAGATGGAGACAAGCTGTTCAGCTTTTAATTACAGATATTTACAGTTCATGCGTAATCTATTTGAAGCGAAACCCACATTTTCAGCTGAGCAGAAGTATTGGAACTGATGAAAACAAATTACTAAAATGGATACGACTTAATATTTGATTGCAAACCCTTTGTTTGCAGTAACGGCATCAAGCTTGTGACCCATTGATATCACAAAGATTTTTGAGGTTACACCCATAACTCGTTCACTCGTAGGCATTTTCAAAGCAGAGCTCCCCATATGCCATCTTTCAACAACCACATTTTGTTCTGTGACAATAGAAGCAATGGACCCACTAAAAGTAAGAGTAGATTCTCCTCTACCAGAAAGGTTTGTTTCTAACCTTTTCTGGTCTTTAGTAATCAGCAATGGAACATGGGTTAGTTTCACCAGAAACACCGGTTTGTGACAAGTGGAGAAAGAGCTCTCTGTGAAAAGAAACGTCAAGCGGAACAGCGACTATGATGCTAATATTTTTTGCTTTTGCGACACCCCAAACTATAAAACAAAAACAAGACGGAGAAAGGGCTTTTGATTGTAAAATAATCCATTTACAGATATACAACTAAGGCTACGTTCCCACTGCAGGTCAGGCCAGATTTTTTTGCCCAATGTGACGTATCTGATGGTCAATGTGAACAGCACAATTCCGATTTTTCTCTTTCGTATGTGGATATAAATTGGATATGTATCTGATCCGATTGCAGTATGAATGCGCAGGTTGTGCTCATCTGACGGATTGATGTCGAGTGTTCTGTGTTCTTGTCTACCTAATGTAAAGAGGACTTGGATTCCTTGGAAGGTGCTATATAAATCTAAGCTCTTCTTTTTATTCTTCTTCTCCTTATTTTCTATTGGTAATCAAAAGGCAAAACCTGTCACAATTGTTTAATGAAACAGACTTTTTTTTTTTTTTTTTTTTAAATATTGATGAATGAAGAAAAAAATGGAGTGCAGCAAAATAGGGCACCTTTTTCATCTAGGGCAAAAGGACAGGTGCTTGAGCACCACTTAGTGGCTATGTGCACATGCCTGATCTACACACATATTTGTGATAAAGAATGATATTTCTATGTAAAAACAGCCAGATGATGTACTGACAGGCATATTGATTCCATAATGTGGCGAACATTTGACCCTTAGCAGTATGAATGTGTGGAGCAGCACTTTTAATTAAGTGAGGATTAAGGCCAAACAGCCTCATTGACAGGCGGATTGTATCATAAATACAAAAGGAGCGACACCGTTTTTTCTGCATGGGGCATCAGGAGTAGATTTAAAAAACGCAGAGGCTGCTGAATAAAAGATGCCACGGCTAACAATGAAGAGCTGCTGAGTGCAGATTTTTTTTTTTTTTACAAATATATATAAGAAAGGGCTTTAACCCCTTAAATCCAGGGAGACAGAGATGAAACAACTTGATTTACATTTAATTCAGATTATGTAAATATTCTGCTTGTGTCCCAAACCAAACAGGAACAAGCTGCCTGCAGCAGCCACTCAAGATGGCCTCTATTATGATGCAAATGTTGTGCATGAGAAGATTTCATTCACACATAATGTGGCGGTTCATTTATTCATTCGTGAAGCGTAGATGAAGGATGATAACAACATATTACCAGGAGAGACCAGCCATCTACTTTAACTCTTTTATTTCTGGATAGGGCTCTGGTTGCAAAGGGGTAGACAATGTCTGGAAAGTTGAATATGGGGAACTTTGGAAATAATCACAAATTTCAAAACTTTCTATAGAAATAACTGGGAATTGAGGACCTTTCACGCATGAATATAAACATTTTATTATGTCATAAGCAGACATCATTGCAAACGTCAGAGCATTACAGTACCGTGGCACCCCGACAAAGGAATGAGAGTTTTTTTTTTTTTTTAGTTGTGGGTTGTTGCTTGATCAGTTTTGTTCTTTGTCTTGAGTCGCTAGCAAAATTTGAGTCACGAGCGCTAGATGGTAGCAGCGAACTTCACAGCTGCTATCTTAATGCTAACACACAATTCAAAACGCCATACATGGGCTAACAAAATTAGCATCAATTATGCAGTAGTTACAACCCTTTACACAAAAGATATTTGAAGACAAATGGTGCAGGAAGACATGTTGACAGACAACAATACTCACAGGCATATATTCTTTATCCTCAGTGAAAACTGACTAATATTCCTGCAGCTTACTGAGCTACTGTGTCTTTTTTTGTGTATTGTGTATATTTGTGTATTTATTATGTATTATGGTGCCCCTGGTAGCCAAGGCCCGCACACCCAGAAGGAATAGCACAATGCCCAATGAACTATCATGATGCACAAAATGTTTGATTATGTACATTCTAGTAATTATGTTATTACGGTATGTTTTCATAAAGTACAACACAATAGAGTGTGACTTGTCTTACTAAAGAAAATATGTAACAAACATTTGGGTGTTTTTTTTAGAGGGGTTATAACAGATTAATGGCATTTCATTCAGGAAAACAATATTTACGATGAGTGTTTTCAGCACCATTGTATTTTAATTGCTCCATTTTCTTTTTTTCACTTCACCAAATCTTTTTTGTAGCTCAAATTTTGGCTCACAATACAAAAACAATCGACAGTGCTTAGCTAAAAAAAAACTCGGGGCACTCTTAAATCAAGGTACTACTGTAATTGCAATATTCAGGATTATTCTAAAATAATGGCTATATTTATGCTTTCTATTGAGGGCCAAAATGTGGTTTTGTAAGCTCCTGGTTTATTCCCATTAATTCCACAGTTGCCACCATTTTAAACATTGACCGAATTTTGCAACCCTATATGTGGGACCCCAGGCACGGGCTTCCTCTTTGGTGAGGAACAGCGGTGGTGTTGTGGAGGGGCCAAAGCCCCAGTGGGCATGTGCACCCGCTGTACTCCGCCAATCCCTCCCCAGAGCTTTGGCCTTTCGGCGAGGCTCCAGGAGGTCTCCTCCATTAGCGGCTTGCATTAGTATTCATGCCAGGCTGGTCCAGTCTAGTTGCTCGAGTGCTGTGTCTGCACATCATCTTCCTGCATGCATTTTACCTACGCGCTTGTCAATATTTTACTCCACGCTCCATGCTGATGATGCCACGGCGTGCTTGACACGTTGTTTTATCCATAAAGTGAAGCCTGTGTTCGCTTTGAGAACATTGATCAGAACAGAGAAGCTTTGCAAATCAATACAGAAACAATTATTTGTGAGGATTTTTCAGTCAGACATCTGTCCATCTTTTTTAATTAATTTATTTTTGAAATGTATTTATTATAGCTGTTGCCCTCATTAGGGTCATGATTTTGGGCGAGAGACACCAGCCAATCATAGGGCAGAAGTAGACAAATTTATACGTACATTTATACATACACCCCCCATATACAAAATGTTTCCTGTGTACACAAATGTACATATACATACTGTACAGCTATCCCCCCCCCCCCCCCCCATACACTGTATGCAGTTTATTTTTATACAGTCTTTTAAACTGATGTTTGGACATTGCTTTAATTCTTCACTCATACTTTTCCACAGTTTCATTCATACCTGGAGTCTTTAAATAACCTAAAACAAACTCCACACGGGAAGGCTGGACCTGAGATTCGTAAACCAGAACCTCTTGGCTCTGATGCAGAAGTACTAACCACTAGTAACACTATGCTGCACCCAAAGAAATGCAGTATACAATATTTTCAACAATGTGGATGAGGGAACTCGCACAAACCACGCTAACACTTCTTCTGCCTTACAGTTGTGAGGTCCAGGGTTGGAATTTCAGCTTTGGCCTTCCTATGTGGAATTTGCATGTTCTCCCCGTGCTTGCCTGGGTTTTCTCAGGGTACTCGGCCTTCCTCACACATTCTAAAAACAAGCATGTTAGGTTCATTGAAGACTAAATTGTTCATGATAGGCTGAATGGTTGTACAGAATATGTGCCCTGTGATTGGCTGGCAACCAGTCAAGGGTGTATACTGCCTCTTGCCCAAAGTCAGCTGGGATAGGCTCCAGCTCACCCATAACCCTAATGGGGATCAGCGCTTTAGAAAATGAATGGATGAAGAATATCATGACAGAAAACTGTGTAGAGTGAACTTTGACATGTGCTCTCTCACTATACTCGATTGTTAAACAAGAGTGAGAAGACCTCAGGGTGGTTTTCTCCCATGAGCTACGACTTGCAATGATGACCATATTCCTATTAAGCTTTTTAATTAAAACACCTCACATCCTGTAACTTCTTCCTTGGTTTCATATTCGGCATATAAAATGTTACGATGCTCTTTCAGAAGCTGTAAAACATCTCTTGCGCGCTCACTGACATTGACTGCATTACAATGTCAACCAATGGCACATCTACCCCCTCTCAGTGCTACCCACCCCCCCCCCCCCCCCCATCCCGCTCCCCCTGTGCACTGACCACTGATTGCGCTTGTATCTTTGTAAGCACATTTGTGTTGATTTATTGTCTCTGTGGCCGTCTTGATCTCCCTCATTAGCTCCTTCATTACACTGTCCATCATATTGTACGCTGGCTTTTATTGAGCCGTTCATCCTTCGTAACAGTGACACGGTCTTTTCATAAATGGACGTTCAAACATAAAACTTTTTTTGTTTTTGTGCATGTTTGTTTGGACTGCTACTATCCCAGCAGACTTTTGGCAAGAGGCGGGGTGCACCCTGGACTGGTCACCAGCCAATCGCACGGCACATACTGATAAACAAGTATTCAGATGCACATTCATACGTGAGCAAATTTTTGAATCTTCAATGGAGATAACTTGCATGTTTTTGGCATGTGGGAGGAAGCCGGAATACCCGGAGAAAACCTAAGAGGGAAAATGAACTCCACGGGGAGGCCGGTGATGATTTTCGAACTGCCAGAACTAAGACAAGAGCGTGCAAAATCCACATCCCGGTCACCAGCTCTTCCAGCTCCTTCCGTCAGGTAGGCGCTACCGATCAATGCAAACTAGAACTAGCAGACATTCCAACAGCTTCTTCCCTCTTGCCATCAACTTCTTAAACAACTAACCTACAATTCCATTGCAATATGCTGCCAATTTTTTTGTCTTGAGTTTGTTGTCACATTTCTGTCAGGCCAATGATACATTACTCGTGCACTCACTGTAGTAGTCTCGCCACGCTGCACTATTTGCATATCTGTTGTTGACCAATGCTGGCCACTCATGCCAGAGTAGCATCTGCACCACTTGCACATTGACTGAGGAGTATCTGCAACATTTGCACAATCAACATTGTCCCAGATTATCGCGCTACTCGTCACTTTAAACTGCATACACTCCTTGAAGTCTCGGCGCCTTTTGCACAATGGTCATTGCACTGGACTATTGCGAGATTAGTCATTCAAACTGCTCTAAGTGCTAGAGGGCTCTGCATCTTTTTGCACAATTGTCAAAAAAAATAAATAAATAGAACAACTGTACCGGCATTACTAGATAACTAGCAACCCTTTATTGCTCAGTGACTGTTTTCCCCAATGTCTTTATGTCTCAAAAGTGTTCTCTGTCAATTGACTGTCTGTTGTCATACTAGAGCGGCTCCAACCACCGGAAACAAATTCCTTGTGTGTTTTTTGGACATACTTGAGAAAATAAAGATGATTCTGATTCTGAAGAACCCTCAGAGCTATGAGCCAGACATCCTAACCACTATACTCCCATGCTGCACTGTCTTTAGGAAACATTGGAGAAAAGCACTCATTGGTCATTCATCCAATTAAAATGACATGAAAAGATATTTGGCGTTTTCATATATTTTTTTAAAGGCACATTCTTGTACATACATGTGCATCTCAAGAAATCAGAATATCATCAAAAAGTGAAACTCATGTCATAGAGTCATTCATTAAACATGGCAAAATACTTTTTACAAGGCCAATTCCTATCTAATTTCTACATCAATAATAATGTTCATTTTTTTTTCTTATGTGATATTCTAATTTATGAAGAGAGTGAATTCTGGTTTTCCATTAGCTGTGAGCTATAAACACAAGCATCAGGAGCAAGTCTCATTTTCCACGTCAGACGCCCTTCACTGGAATATTCATTCATTCATTTTCTATACCGCTTATCCTCCCTGGGATCGTTAGCATGCTGGAGCCTATCCCAGCTGACTCTGGGCAAGAGGCGGGGTACGCCATGGACTGGTTGCCAGCCAATCGCAGGGCACATATAAACAAACAGCCATTTGCACTCACTTTCACACCTACGGGCAATTTAGAGTCTTCAGTTAATCTACCATGCATGTTTTTGGGATGTGGGAGGAAACCGGTGTACCCGGAGAAAACCCACGCAGGCACGGAGAGAATATGCAAACTCCACACAGGCGAGGCCGGATTTGAACCCAGGTCCTCAGAACTGTGAGGCAGATGTGCTAACCAGTCGCCACCGTGCCGCCTCAATGGAATATACTCCACATAAATCAACTGTCTGGGTTCAAATAAATGTTCATGTTGGTGCTTAACAACATGTTAGGGGATCCACACAGTTTGCTACAATTTGTTCTGTCTGCTTGAGCTCTTGAACGGCCCTGTGCTCGTTCTCTCATGCAAGACCAGTTAATTTCATGGGATTACGGGCCCCGCAAAACTGGGATTTTCCTATAAAATGTCCCAGTGAAGCTACTGAGCGATGTAGATTATGAGGTTGATCTGGAGACATTTGGAGCGACCAGGTCACTGCTTTAAAGAGGCAGCGCTACACTAGCCGGGGCCATAAAGTCTGTGACTGATGGCAAGAGCACAGAGAGTAGACTCTCTCCCCTTCTACACCAGCTGGTGATAAAACTAAAAAGGACGCTCTGACCTGTGAGAGCTAGTGTAACGTGACAAGCACCCCGTGTTTGATTAGCCAATAAAGCCAGCTGCTTGGGGACATGAATGTCAAAAATGGAACAAAATACTTGTTGCTTCTTTTTATTTAAGATCACCACAAGAGCTCAAAGCCAGGAGTCACAAAGTGATCAGAAAGCACACTAAAAGGCCAGGAAGTATGATGTTATAGTTTTACTGCTGTATTAGTTGGCAAACTAAAAGCCCATACAAGCAAATGTGCATGCCACTATGGAAAGCTGTTCGAGCATTTACAGTAGTCACTATCCTTGATATCCATCTTAAGATCCATGTACTAGTACGCTCTTTGTCCTCATTAATAAGACAATTCAGTGCACGAGTAGAACAACGAGGGCACACTAGTAGACGAGTAGAACTGTGTCTTACTAGTCATGTTTTTTCCACTACCAGTGTCACTTTTGGCCTGCTACGACTCAATCAAACCTCATGAGTGAACTACTTGCTGCACGAGTAATACTACCCAACTAGTAGGCATGTGTCATACACTAGTAGCTTGCTGGACCCTTCTAGTAGCACCAAAATGACCACATGTAGTTTTACCTCACTAGTCACATGTAGTTGTCTTGCTAGTATGCACAATTGTCATACTGTAGTGTAGCGCAGTAGTCCAAAAAATGCATTACTCGTAAGACGGTGGTTTCACTACTTCACTGAATTGTGGCAAACGAGTGCATGGACCTTAAGATGGATAGCAAATAAATGCTTTCCATACAGGTATGCCACAATGGATTTTAATCTGTGTAACCTTGAAATAATGGAAATAGAAATAATCCAATCCAGGACAAAAATGTTGTCATCATGAAACCTTCATGAACTGTACTGGCAATATGTAACAGTTAGACATTATTATACTTTGTAAGTGTAGAAATGAGTCCATTACAGTGGTAAAAATCATAGGCTTCAACAATAATAATAATTTAAAAAAAAAAGATTACTGTGATGGATTAGGATTTTTAACATCAACTGTGTAGTTAATAGTGCAGTTATAGCAGTGTAATTAAGTGTAGTGGTTGAAATATCTGCAACATAGTTCTGAGGTTTGGTGTTTGAATCTCAGTTGCGGCCTTCCTGTGTGGAGTTTGCATGATATGTGTGTAACACTTGATTATAGCATGCTAATCCCCGGACTGTCAATCACAAGGCAAAAACAAATCTTAAGAGTAGTGTTTGACTTTTTGTACCATTGTAATTGAAGTCTAATGTAATTGACACATTCGTCACATCTAAAATGGCAGCAATCTAAGGTACTTTGGGTGTATTCTCATGTGCAGTTATTTTTATACGTCTATACATATACGTTATTAGCATCCCTCGTTATATCATGTGTATTGTACACGACCCCGTACTTTGAGTCAGACACCATAACAAAGGAATATCCCTGGGAGAGTCAATATAAAAGTATTTCTGATTCTGATTAACATACAGTAATTACATAGAGCAGTCAGTGCCTTTTTATAATTGGTTTTTAATCATTTTTCAGCCTTGGGTATCAGATTTACATTCGAGTGATTTGATCATTTACATAATATCATTCTATAGAGATTTCCTTGATTCTCAGCGTCAGTGTTGGGTTGGGGGGGGGGGGGGGGGGGAGTGTACTTAATATCTTGATTTTTTTGTTATTAATCGTAGGTGCATCATTTGCTTAAATTGTTTTTCACAGATTGACCATCCTGTAATACTTTCTGTAATTACACTTTTTATTTTTTATTTTTTTAATGGCCTTTTACAAGTATTTGTTACAGAACTCTCACATCCTGAATTCACTGAAGCCGAAAACAACCTAAACTATCTGGTATCTGAGTACCAGCAGTACCAGGATATGACCTCAGAGGACGAATGCAAATTTGGCGCAAATGCTCAACAGGATGCTTGAAGACATTTTCTTTTATTTTTCTGCAAAACTTTGACTTCCCTGATGCTATTAAAATTACCCGAGCTGATGTTAACTTATTTTTCTTTGTATAATTTTTACTTCCTTGATGCTATTGTAATTCCTTGAGCTTGGGTAAACTTTTATCTCTGTTAAAACAAGAACACTCTGTAGACTGCAGACCCCCGCTATGACCAAGCTATAATGTCTGTGCTAAATTCCACCCGTCCAACTTGACATCTAATGTAATTCAGTGTGTAAGAGAAACAACATGGAACGCATACAGGCAGCTTGTAAATTTTTCTCATTTTTCCAGTGGGTGTAGTAGGTGGCAGAGGTAATAAAGCTGTGAAAGTATGAGACCTCAATTTGTAAAATCTCTCCGTCCCTGTAAGTGGAAATAAATGTCTTCTAAATTGGATACTCAACAAAGCGTTAACCCTGCCAAATTTGAATGACTAAACAAATCAGGCTTCAAAATCGGGAAAAATCAAACTGTGGTCTCTCCTCTCAAATGCTGTGGACGTGTCCGCCAAATGCAAGAAACTATAACCCCCCCTGAAAAATGGATGCTAATTTGTCTATCATCTTTCTTATGCCTACACATTCCTACGTGTTTGAGCTGCAAAAATATACCTGCTTAAAGGCTCCGGTGACTGGAATATAGCCCACATCGCTGGGTTTTCCATGCTAGCTACGTAAGCTAACATGCTTAACACGAATTTAAATAACGGCTTTGAATTGTTCTGTAAATTGTGGCATTCAGGGAAGTTGCCATTTCGGGGTGTGTGCATAGCTAGCTAGCTAGCTAACGGCACATTAATAACTACAGTAACAGTAATTTCAGCAGCATATATATGTTTTGATGGGTAGTGTATTGTTCTGATCTTTTCCAACCATGCTATACCTTAAATAGTTGTACTCATGTTCTTACACACTTTTGATTACTCTTGCAGTCGAGTCTTTTGGCTCTTCTCTGGAAGATGTTGGTGGATGATAAGCATTGATCTCTGCAGACATTTGGTGGTCTGTTCACCCTTTTTATTAAAATCTTATTAGCTTCCTGTAGTGGGTCACATGTAAGATGACAATATTATGGGATTAGGGATACTTTATCTATATTCATTCAAACCGAGTCATAAACCTGCCCTGACAGATGCTGCCTGTTCCTTGTTTATTGTGCAGCACTGCTCTCAAGTCACACCATTTGATCCCACAGCAAATAATGTTCTCTTTGCTATTTGAATGATGCTGTGCAGCCAGTTCTTCTTTTCTTTTTTTAAAGGTGGGTCTATGCTGTCTCATGTGCTAGATAGATAGTTGGGGGCGATTTTATTCCATCTTTATCTGAGAATGTTAGATAACAGACCATTGCTGGTCCATAATGGGTTTTGAGTTGTATATTTATCTTTGAGAGACAGGCCATTGGAGGAAGTACAGGCGTGTGAAAGTGGACAATGAGCCAGAGGCAAGCAAGGCTGCATGTCAACAATAAGCAAGCTTGTCTTCGCAGAGGACATTGCATAGTGCCTGACAATCTTTCTGTGGTTTGGAATAAAGCGACACAATTGCGCACGCTTGAGGGCGATCGTTGCAGTTGGATTATCTCGGACAAATGAGTCCTTGCAATTGTGTGACTTTGTGATGAAATCACACAATGAAGGGAGCTCAAAGACAACGCCGGATCATAGCGGGACAGCGGATGGCAAAAGAGTTCAACCCCAGTGGTTATCCACAAAGCAACCGTTTGAAAATCCTGGCAGATCACAGTCATTATCCCGCTGCTTGTGTAACACCTTTTTCTAGATATTATGTAAGGTCACGATGGTTTCAGACAAGTGAGACAGTGAAGTAAGAGTATAAATTGTTTGCTAGAGTCTGTTGGGATGACGGGTTGAGAGAATTAGTGTAAACTCAGGGACCTCCGGGCAAGGTTCAGTCTCAGGTTAGATGTTAAGTAATACATCATTGCATGATCATTATGCTGTGATGTAATATTCAAAGCACCAGAAATGTAATAGTGCTGTTGTACTTTTTTCATGGATTAGTCATCTGTGATGGATTTGTGGCTCTCAGGACAAAATTGAATACTGTAGAAATGATGACGGTCAGCTTGTGAAAGTCTTAGTGCCGAATAATGGTCAGCTAAGTTATAATGCAGTTTCGATCAATTTTATGAAAGGTTGTAGTAGAAAACAAATGGATGTCAATTTTGCAGCAACAAAATCATCATTAGAAACATTGTTTTCTTCCAAATGATTTAAATTGTGAACTATAATAATCCATCCTTCAATTTGAAACTTTGAGCTCAACGATTGAAAGTTTCATGAGAATTAAGTTTACTTAATAAGGCACAGCAGTCGTGTTATTTTCAATGTGAGGAGAATGAGTAATAATTCTGTCAGCTGATAAATAAAAGGCTATTGAACGATGAGCTCCGCCATCAATTCTCCCAAGAACAACCTACAAAAGCATCTGAAGAAACCTGTGTCCTTGAGTGACCACAGTTCTTTGAAGCATTCATTTGTTTTTAAGAACGAAATGGGTTTTCATTGTAACTTACAGTAATATTAACACACACCTCTAAAATATCAATTAACATCGACTCCTCATGTGACCAGTTAGATAACGGAGCTATTAAGACAACCAGCGGTGCATAGAAGAAGTCCGGTGGCTCAGAAATGTTCTCATGGGAACCTGGAACTCGAAGCAGATGCTGTTGGTCTGCGGCTAGTGAAACATAAGATGCAATATGCTCAGCAATCCACAGGTTTGCGTCCTCCGCAGCCAAAGCAGACAGTGAGCAGATTACAGATCACATCATCGAGCGCTGCTGCCAAATGTGAGTTGAGACCAGCTGTCTCCCACTACAGTAGCTTAATTGCCTTACTTATTCTGTCTCAAACTCCAAACTTTGACTCCAAATACTTACCCAGTAATTAGTCGATACATTTCAAAACAATCAACATCACTAAAACTAAAGGATCCAAAATTTGCGTGGACGTATTGTTAGAAATCAATTGTGTCTTTGTATGTGTTCTGAACATTTCTGTACATTGCTGTATTAGTTCAAGAAAGCTTTGCCCGATTAACGGTAAGCCAATCAATTAAGGACACTGAGTAACTGATTTCCTTCAGTTGCAACCTAAAACAGTTTCAGCCTTGGGGTGTATTTTTTAACCCAAATTTTGGTCTTTTCCTTCATTTGTTACCAGCCATTCATCTTGCTAGCGTTCTTTCTAAATAAATTCAATAAAGCACAATGCCGTAAGGAGCCAGAATAATTTATTTCAATCAGTCATCTAAATTGTTGCAAAATGAGCCCCATTGACATTTCAGCCATGTATGAGTGTCCAATTATGTAAGAATGGAAAAATAGATGACTTGCTGTATATATCATCTGTTATGGCATGTGATTTGCGAGTTCCATTTAAGGAATTTTAAATGCTTCAAGAGGTGCTTGAAGATATTCTAGTTGGAGGAAAGAATGTGTTCCAAATCTTGCTTTCAGTGGTAAATCTGTTGCCTTAGTAAGGGTCTTGTTGTTTCTATGACCCTCAAGGTTTGAAGCACATGGTCAAGACAGTTACGCAAAAATACCGTGATGTTCAATAACAGGAGACATGACTACTTGTAAAAGAATAGAAAAACAGCTACAGTTACCAAGCTTGGTCAACAACTAAAAACATTCAGCCTATAGTCAATCAGTTCAATGATATTGTCTACTAATATTTTACAATTTTGATCAACTCACATCAGTTGCCATGTAAGTAGCCTCCCCAGTAGTTTATCACAAGTCAAACCAATTTCACCCACGCAAAATTGGTTTACGGGAACAAACCACCTCTTTTTAAAAAGTAATAGCGTATGGGTTAAATTATTTGGTTTCTGATAGCTTACATTCAGTTAAATGATTGACACTTGATGGCTAAATTATTCAGGGAATACCAAAATTAAACTGCGATTGTGATCATTTCCTTTTGCCAGAATAACCAGCACACAAAAAGCCATTCGTCACAGTCTGAGTGCTTTTGTTCTGACTATCACTGGAGGAAACAGCTCTTTGTGCAGCCACAATGAGATAAAACATTTTAATTATCATTTACCAGCCTATATATTTCCCGTTTTTTCCTGCATGATCCCCCAGTCGATATCTGTGAGCAGACCAAAATTACTTCTCCACACAAAACTGGCCTGGACCATTTTGTTTGGGATGGTGAGCTTTGATTCCATTTTGCCGCCTTAGCTGAATTTGTGATGAAAATAAATAATAAAAAAAAGGTAAGTGGACCACAGGACTACCACATGGGATCAGTAGATCCATTGAATGACAGCACATTTACATGATGTATTTCATACATCCGATACATTCTGAAGATGTCATTGTTCTAAACAAACACGAGGCACTAATTCAACCGCCGCAGCATGTTTATTCAGATAATAGTCTTGTGTCATAGTGGTTGAAATAATCCACAATTAAACTGCAGCTCACGGTCATAGCAACACCCAATATTTCATTATTTCATTCATCTATGTGTTGCAAGCACTGTGTGTCTTACCCATGGTCTGACCTCGCTTATGAATAGCAAATCATGATAGCAGAGCACCATGCATCACTGTCACAGCACAGGCTGTTCCAGCCACATGCTGGTAATTTATCTTTCCTGATGAAATTGTGTTTAATTTGTTGCAGCTTTCTTGCAAACCCAGCAGAAAAAAAGGGGTTGTTGGAGCGACATCTTAAATCTATATGGTATCTCTCACAGTCTCATTAAGTAGTGTTTCTTTGTCTGGGATTGTGCTCTTCCACACCGGTAAATAATAAATGATGTTGATTTTAAACTTTATACCATAGTCATCTCGTTAAAAGTAATTATGAAGATATGTCTGGCTTGCTTGATGTTGGCGATACAAAACTGGCGGGTGAAGGCATCCTAGTTCCTCTGTAGTTGGACTTTATCACAGTGTCCCATCTCTCACTCATGTTTTCTGCTTACATAAAACATGACGTAACTTTGGTATCTGCAGCTTTGCTCGAGGATGAGCTCAGTTGAGCAAGTGTTAAGAGTTGTGCATCGCTAAAAGTACATGTTGGGTTTATTGCAGTGAGGTGGGATTTCCAGATTAGGATTCTTATAGTTTTAAATGATGAAGCACATGATTATCTGCATGTCTGCTGTGGACATCAAAATCACATCGGAGCAAAGAATGTGACCGCCCTCTTAATGGTTAGCGGTGTTGGGTCAGCACTGCATTAGAGGAACATTTCCTTATGTAACAACTACAGAATGTATCATATCACCAAATGCGTAATGGCTTGAGGTCAGAGAAGAGGGTAGCAGAGAGTAAGGAAAGTTCTTGCATCAAAGTAGGAACAGTCAAATGATGAATTATAGGTGTGTGTTTTGGTTTTATTAGTTGGCTTTTTGTGGATTTTTTTGCTTGGTGAATTCCAAAAGGATCAGCCTCACCAAGCCGTTTTATGAAATTAATGTAGAGCTATGTTATAAATGATGTTATGTAAGCAAACTCTCATTCAAAGCAGTATGACATTGGCGTCACTTGTTATCAATGTCAGTGTTGTTCTTTTTACCTTTTACTGTGGTACTTCTTTTTACACACGTGGCAAGGAAGAACCTTTATCATCTTCACATTGCACTTTAGTCATTTGTCGTTTAGTTAGAAGAGTTTGTAGTGTTTGAACTGCTAGCCCCTCACTAACGTGCACAATTATTAAACATGGCCATTCATAACAGCATGCGATTATGAAAGTGGGTAGTCATGATACATAGTCACAGAGAACACTTAACTCAGCTTCAACAAAATAGCAGCGCTAGCAATAGTGAGCTAGCATTAACACTGTAAACAAGCCGACGTTATCCATGGCTACTACGTGGGTAGCATGACTTATTTGTATTGGAGTGTTACTATAACACTAAATGTTATTGGTTTGAAGTTTTATTTTTTGGAATGTACAATGAATAATAAGAGGTGTTAAAAGTACCTGTCGAGCCGGGATTATGCAAATTCGGTGTCGGTTCTGAATCCTTTCAGCTGCCTGAGGTACCTTCGCTCTGATTCTGTTTGCTAGTCTAATGCCGGTTGTTGGCAAACAAGGGATGAAGGGATGGGCTTTTTCAAATTTTCTGGAGGTGGCTATTCCGCCATAGTTTCAGCAAACCTCGTTATCTGACGGATAAGAAAGAATGTTACGTTACTGAGAAAAGATCTGTACAGTGGATGACGGTTGTGACCCTGGAACCAATTATTTCCATTTTTGCTGTTGAAAATAATGTTTGGCCTTAGATGTTCCACTGTATAGCATTTTCAGTGTTTGCTTAGTATTTTGTGGACACTATTTTCCATGCCATTATTTTGGTGATTGTCACTATGAGGATTTGCTGTGGGACTGTTGTTGCTGCAAAATAGTTCATTTTCAATGTACTGTAGTTGTAAAATATTGTGTATAAAGGATTGCTACAAGGCCGGCTATGGATGGGCATTTTGGCATTGTAATGGATACTGTACTTCATATGTCCACCTCCTGGAGTGTAATTTCTGGACAATTTTGAGAGCCAAGTAACTCAATCAGCGTCAATTCGAGCTGCGTTCAAAGTGAACCACATCCTGGGAGTGGGACACGCCTTCTGCACTTAACAGCAGGCAACACAATCGCACTCGGAAGCCACAGTGTTTGTGGACTGAGAGGATGAACTGGTGCATACAAAAGCTTTTGCTGTCTTTTATCTGTTTGCAACTCAAATACCCAACTGAGCGAGGACGTGCTCTGAGCAGGAGGCTTGCTACAGAAGCGTCTGTTTGACTTCTTTCATGTAATGATTCAGCTACTGTTAGACATCACACATTGGGATGTCATTCTACATAAGTACACTTCTCTTCAAAGCTCCCCTCTGCCTCTGATTTTTTTGATACCTTTCCACCTACCCTGACTCTAGCAAAGGGAGTTGGCACACTGGCTTTCTCTGTACTGTTCTAGTAGATGTGTAAGTGTGAATATTGCACCTTTACTGTCTGAAATAGACTCCACGACACGGGGGAATAATCACATTTGACTTGGAGTGCGAATTACAGAAGCAGGCTGCACATATTTGCTCTCACATTGCTATGGTGATGCTATATTTGATACCTAATTTGCATTTGGATCAGGATTGTAACAATAAATCTCGAGAAAACAACAGTTGGACTGCAAGGTAGCACAGGAGACAAAATGCAGCATGTCTAAACAGAACAGAACATGTTGGGTATACATTTTTTAACAGTACGCTGTGTAGTGGTATCAGATTTTAAAGTGAGCTCATAATATATGTAAGCTTGCCCTTGCTACAGTATACTGTATGAACAAAGGTATTGGGAAATCTAGCCATGACACCTATAAAAAATGAATGTGGAAAAAAAATTCTCTCCTAGCTGTAACAGCTTCTGGGAAGATGTTGAGAGTATACATATTTGTCCATTCATCCAGAAGAATGGACAATCTATGTACTAGTTCTCACTCTACATGGCTAGATTCTAGACTTGATCAACATTCTCGGAAATGTTTGTCTGATTAACTTCGATAAAATACAAACTGTTTCACTATGGGGTCTTAGATGTTTGTGTTCAGTCTTAATCGTAAGGGTGTGACTGGTGTCTTAACTGTCTTGAAGTTGCTGCTGCTTGTTTCAAAAATATACAGTACGGTGAAAAAGTATTTGTACCCTACACTTCCTTTTGCCTATCTATCACACGTAACTCTTTGGCCTATCAAGCCAATTTTATTGTCTCACAAAGACAAACAAGTAAATCCAAAATGCAGTTTGTTTAAACTCTATATATATGTTTAAGGGGGGGGGATCTAAACGTTTCTGGCCCTATGTAAAAAAAAAAGGAATAAGCCCTCACCCTCTCCTCTTTTTATATAATAATTATCATTAACTCTAATTAAACACAGTTTCTGGAAAGCTGAGTTCAAGTTCACTGGCCTCATCACCGCCAGATATGTTGAGTCAAGAGATCCACAATTACAGTGACCCGAAACATACTCGCAACGCCACCTCTGAATGGTTGAATTCAATAAAAATGAAGGTTTTGGAGTTGGCAAAGTCCAGAATGAAATCCAGTTGAGATGCTGTGGTGTGACCTTAAACGGGAAGTTCATGCTTGAAAACCATCCAATATGATTCTGCGACGAGTGGAACAAAATTCCTCCAAAGTGATGCGAAAGACTCCCCACCAGATATCGCAGTTGCTTGATTTCTGTTATGCTTCCAAGGGTGACATGACCAATTATTAGATTGCTTTTCCACCTTGGGCCAGATGTTTTCTCCTTATTACTTAGAAAGTGCAATTTATATTTACGTGGGTTGTCTTTGTGAGATATTAAAATTGGTTTGAAGACAGCATTACCACATCACCGTAGCCTCCCATTGCTCGGTGACTCTCCGTAGTGTGTTTTTATGTCGCAAAAGTATTTTTTGTCAAAATGACGGTCTATTATCGTATTCGAGCGGCTCCAACTATCGGAGACAAATTCCTTGTGTGTTTTAACATACTTGGAAAATAAAGATGATTCTGATTCTGATGTTTTTGGAATGTGGGAGGAAGCCAGAGAACCTGGAGAAAACCTGCGCAAGCACAGCGAGAACATGTAAACTCCACACAGAAAGACCAGAGCCCGGATTCAAACCCCCATCCTCAGAACTGACACAGATGTGCTCACCACTAGGTCAGATCTGTAACATTCAAATGTGAGAAGTATGCAAAAAAAAAAATCAGGAAGGGGGGGGGGGGGCAAATACCTTTTCACTGCACAGTACATATTCTTCTCTTTAGGTCATACTATATTTTATTGTATTTGTCCTTTTATTCTATTAGGCCCATCCATTCATTCCCTGTTTCTGTGACAAGGCAATTTTCAAAATAGATCTTCTTCATAATGGCCCACTTCTGTTGAAGCACTCTGTGCTGATGTGTGACTCGTTCACTGCTCATTACCGGCCCAAGCTCACTCCAGCTCCTCTGCTCGGTTATCTGATGGCGATAGCTCGTGGCTCGTGGAGGGGGGCGGGGTGGCGGTCACCATAGCCGACGAATGCATGCCGCTATTGGCTGGTGGGATCCATTTAATCAGCCGTGACTACTACAGGATCCACCCCCGTACTCCTCCCCCTCACTCTGCCTGCCCTGACAGCATCCAAACACAGTGTGCAACCTCTGTTCCAGGGAGAATATCAACTCAGCACAGGGAGGAGAGGATTAACGCCGCCGCACATCTCATCTGCATACGTGTTCCGAGGGAGCCGCATGACGAGCCAAGGCTTTTTTGGTCTAAAACCTTTGTCCTCTCTGTGTCTGCATTACCAGGACTCTTTTTGTGACAGCGATACCAGGACTCTTCTTATTTGGACTCTTGAGTAATTTCATCCACACCTCATCGACAATAACGTTGTTTGGCAAGGATTTGCTTCTTCATGTTTGGACATTGGTGCTGTCTCTTGCTGCCGGGAGACGGCCGAGTCTAGGATGCCGTCTAAAGAGCCCTATGAGGCTCACAAGGAGGACAAGTCCCTGGTGCAAAGGGCCAAACAAGAGGCCAATCAGGAAGAGATTTTGGCAGCCACTCTGGGGATGAGGATGGGGCCCGAGAAACCTTCAGCCACCTTCTGGCAGCCACTTAAACTCTTCGCCTATTCACAGCTCACTTCTCTTGTCCGTAGAGCCTCGCTGAAGGAAACTGACCGCACGCCAATATCGGAGAAAGTCCATAACTTTAAGGTGAGACTGGAATTCAAAAGTAAACTTCAAGGGGGCTGGTGTTGCTTTTCAAATAAACAGTAGATTCATTTCATCATGTGTGGCCAAAGGGCAGCTTCTCACGCTTCCCCGTGGGGAAATGAGATGAGAGGGAGGGGGAGTTGCTGAGTAGGGGATGCGATTAAAAACACAACTGTTTTGGTCTTTCCGATGAAAAGAAAATCTGCGGGGTGCCCTGTGTACCACTGCCGTTAATTTGAGTGCCAGATGGAGAGATTAGGCTGATGGAGTAGGGAAAACAGTGCTCAAGTCTATGTGCGGTTGTTTCAACTGTCCTGTTTTGGTCTGCTTGGAATAGAGAGCAGGAAGAGAAATGTTAGCAGCAAGGCTTTGAACTGCCCTCTTGCCTCCTTCTTTGTTCCCATTTATTGCTAAATGTTCCTTTTTTAACATGTAATGAGTTCCTGCATTAAAAAGCCCATTACCAAGAAACCACATCCAGGGATACCCAGATCAAGCCTTCTAACCTCACGAGTCGACAATTCTTTTTTTTTTTTTTTTTCTTACTGATATTCATCCGTCCGTCCGTCCATTTTCTACTGCTTATCCGATATTCTTCCTTCAAAAACAATAAAATAAACCACACAATTTCACTCATTAGAATCTAATGAGTGGAATTGTGTGGTTTATTTGTAATGTAATGATGAGATGATGCTGTAAATGATGTACATTTCCTAAATTAATAACTGCAGTGCAAGCAGCTGGCAGTACAAATATTTGTTTGCCTGGGCCAACTTCAAACTTGCAGTATATAGATTTAAAGCAGATGTTTTAAAAATGCACTTTGTTGTTGTGTGGTGACTGGTGATACGGTTATTCCGACTTTTTCGAGATGTTCATTTGACGGCTGAAGCGGCTGTCTGTTCACACGAAGTCTCAAACTGCCGCTTCTTGCTCTCAGGGGCTTTCCTGATTGGCTGGCTGTTGTTACCTGGTTGGACTCGGCTGTTTCCATAGCAAATTTTCCTTTGCACGAGCGGAGTGTCAACCCCCCCCCCCCCCACTGTGCCGCCATGACAAAAGACTTGACACTCATTACTACAGTCACCACGAGATTCTGTTTGAACCTCATTCACAGTTGGGTCCTCCTTGCCTGCTTTATGTAGCCTTTTATTGAGCAAGGAACCATATTTGGTAACTTCTTCGAAATTGACTCTCCATTCCTCACTGGAAAGTAACAGAACTGATTTCTCACGGCCAATCAGCACACAGAAATAATAATGATATTTTAAATGAAATATCATAATAGTATGATTCCAGATGATAATAATTAAATGAAGTGATTGTATTAAAATGAATAGTAAAAGAACAATGATTTTAACGATTGCTTCAAGGCAGTTTCCATTCAAGACTCCTGACAAAGAAGGCAATGAGATACACATGAAACAAAGTGGCTGTCGAGAGCACTCTGTATTTGCACGGTGTATCGTAATCACTGTTATAATATCGGTCATTGTCCTCCTCTGTGCTGCAGGTCCATACCTTCCGCGGGCCTCACTGGTGTGAGCACTGTGCCAGCTTCATGTGGGGCCTGATGGCTCAGGGGGTCAAGTGTGCAGGTACAATTTTTAAAATCACTTGCGTGTCTCCTCACTGATTACAAAGTGAGCATTGCTGAATATGGGTTATTTGGTTTTTAGTACATCTGGAGCTGGATTATTTCCCTTTTAATCTACAATCCCAACAGTGAAAACATTGGATTAGCGTGTTAGACTGGAACGAGGGCTTCATAGTTATGATGTAACATCAATTGCACAATGTTTGTGAGCATGAGTTCATTTGAAAACATTTACAAGGGACTTTCTTTTAAATGAAAAACAAAAACTTTATAGTTTTCAACCAGATTTATCTTTACCTTTTTGTTGATGTTGTTGCATATTCCAGTGTTTTTAGTTAACAATAGCTGTTTCATAACCTAATCTGCATGTAGGATTATTTTTGACATGCTCAGCAATTTAATTTGAATTTTTGAAGTGAAAAAAGTTTGCCACTTTGTAATCCTGATGAGGCTCCGGTTGAGCTGGAGCTGTTAGAATTTACATCCTTATCCGACGTCGGTTTGATGTTTTATTGATGAAACAAAGTGTGTCACACATACACTCGCCGTCAGCGGGCACTTTGGCGTTAATTGTTAATGCTTCCATTTTGAAAGCTGACAGCAACCAAATTGAAGACGCATATTTTTTCAGTCAGGCTTTCGAGACTCATGCGCTGCCATTCCTTCACTATCCAGCACCAGTACTAGAATCTAGGGCACCAAAGTCTCTCATGGTGCTTGGATTTGCATACCAAAAAAAGTGCTCCACCGCCCCCTTTCCCCCTTTTGTATGAGCTCAACTGTTTTGGCCAAGCGCCAGGGAGCCAGCCTTTCCTTGGTGCTCGTTGTGCCACATTTGCTCATCTGCGGACACCCTCACCAAACCACCCCCCACTCCACCCCACCCCCACAGCCTCATCTCATCATGCCCGTGAAGGAAAACAAAGCTGGCATGTCTCTTTAATGAGGTGCCGAGCTCAGAGCGAGGGGAAGCAGCTCCGTTTCCGCACAAATTAAAATGCAGCCGCTTCGACCAATCACCTCGGTCTCACAGCTCATCCTTTAATTTTATTAGATGTGAATTATTTATCAAACTCACACCCACCAAACAACTACACGTCAATTGGTGATAGAAGATAGAAGTCACCATTAAACATCACCGTTCCAGAGTGAACCCCAGCCTCCTCGCCATAGCAACCAGCCAAAACTGCTGACAGCACAGTAAAATTGCATCCCGTGTCTGCTGCTGTTCCTCGGACGACCACCACACCCTCACTCACCCCACCTGGGACCCTTGGAGACCTTTAATGTGCACACATGGACACAGGCAGCACAGGCCTCCTCTATTTTACCGCCTGTCAGATACCCTTAAGAGAATCATCTCTTAAGGTAATTACATTTCTGCACCAATGCATATAAACGTTGCTTCCTTTTCTCCTGGGACCCAGCTTAATCTAAATAATGTCTCCAGGTTCTGCATGGACTAGGTAGTATGCTTTAAGGTGCAGACTTTAGGAAAGAAAAATTGAAAAAAAATTTGGGGAGTGGGTGGAATTAAAAAAAAAAAAAACGTGGATGAAAAGCTCTCTGAAATTAGAGAGGACTCAAAAGATCTAAGAGCTGGAGGAGCTGCTCCATTTTAGTCTACGAAAGTAGGTCTAGTGTAGCCTGCAGCGGCTGAATTGCTGCTTCCGCTGCCATTGTTGCTGCATGAGCTCGGATTTTGAAAAAAAAAAAACAGAGCTCAACAGCGGCGGCGCACCACCTCCACTCCACATCCTTTTTAGCGTTTTCTAATTCGCAGCGCGCGGCCGCCTCTGTTACGAAGGCAGGAGTGGAGTCTCTCACGATGCCTGTTCTCCACTGGTCCCCTGTTCACCCAACAAGGTGGACCCTGCACAGTTCAGATCGAACATTAATACTGTGCTTTAATATAGGAAAATGTAACAAATTTGGATTCAATTAAAATGTATTACAAAGTTAAAAACTCAAAACAAAAGTGAAATAAAAACTGAAAACACTTCTAAAAGAATAAATGCAAATGATTGTACTTAAAAGTGAAATTGAACTGAACTGCACTTAAGAAATGTACTGTGCTTGATTAAAACAAAAAAAAAGGTTAAGCCAGAGTAAAATTATGCCGTTTGAACATTCTTTTACATACCATTAGATATAGCCCACGCACCACTTGTGCTATTCGTACCACACTTTGAGAACCTCTGGTCTAGATCCGTCCAGCCATCTAGGACTACTAACTGTAGACTCTTTAATGTATAATAATGATTGTAGGGAAGTGCATGACAGAGAGAGGCGGGGCTTCCTGACATTCCGGGCGTACACATTGATTGGGAAGACCACAGTAAGTCCTTTGTTTGTTTGTTTGTTTGTGTTTTGCTGGCCTAAACGCATAAAAAGGGCCGGCAATTATTTCATGTTGGAATTTGAATCAATACAAAAGCTCAGTAAGGCTGGTGAACTGAAAGACTCCATCAACAATATCTATTATTTAGCTTGACAAAGGACAATGTCGAGGGGCAAGCGAGCGTTTTAGCGCCTCTCAAGCCCTGTCGATGTCTCTGTTGCAGACTGCGGCGTGAACGTCCACAAACAATGTTTACCTCTGGTTCCCAACAACTGCAAGCCAAGTCTGAGACACATCCGGAAAGTTTACAGCTGCGACCTCACCACCTTGGTGAGTGCCCACAACACAGCGCGACCCATGGTGGTGGACATGTGCATACGAGAGATTGAGTCAAGAGGTGAGTGTGCTTGGAATGGATTCGGAGATTTAAATAATCCTTTGGATTATTTCTGTCGGCATTATAACAATGTATGATAAGAATATTCGTACCATTTAGACAGTCCATCGATTCTCTCCTTTGTCACGCCACTAAAATTCACCCCGGACCGATGAGAGTCAGCTAATTATGCTAATCACGAGGAATGTGTTGCACTGTTTCCTGCCGCCTCAATTGATTGTATTGCACTTAAAATGATGCCAGAGGAGCTCATTGCTCCCTCATTGTCTGCCCCTGACTGACATCTGGAGCTCAGTTTGATCTGTGTCTTTATTAGGGTACTTAATGAAGCAGAAAACAATTCACATCTGCCCATTATTTTAGCCTGACATGGACATTTTTTATGTATGTATTATAAACCTGTGTGTGTATGCATGCATCTATCTGTATTTTAAATGAAATTTACCAAATGCGCAGTGGTAGAAATACATTTTTCTGAAGCGCCTTCCTTGTCCCGCAGGACTGAAGTCCGAAGGTCTGTACAGAATATCAGGATTCAGCGATTCCGTGGAAGAAGTCAAGACGGCGTTCGACAAAGGTTCGCTTTTCTTTTTGTCCACCAAAAACTGAGTGACTTTGCATGGTTGCACATCCTTGGATGAGTGACGACCTTCACTTGAGATTAATTAGAAAGTGACACATTTGAAAGGATTAGCGGCGTTCCGGGAGTGACATCAGTGTCCCTCTCATGCAGTGTTGACACGAAGCCCCTGAAGGGGGAGCAGCTCCAAACTACTTTTATAATACTCATTACAGTATTCATATAATTCATAATATTTGAACGCGAGACAGTTGGAGAATACGGGAGTGCAAGATGTTTTTTGACAAGAATTTTCTATTTAATAGGTATTATCAGATTTCATTTTATATTTCATTTAAAATGCTTAACATTTTTGTTTTATAGTGAGGCTTGCAGAGCTTTTTTTTTAAATACTTCATATTACCAAATGTGGTTCCTCATCCAAACTGTGAATGGTTAAGGATCTGAAAGACAGGAGTTAGTTTTTTTGGCTTGTCTTTCTTCTACTCAACACCAGCATACAGGCTATGGGCACACTACAGCGTGTCGCCCAAAATATTGACATCATTTTGTAGTCTTCTAACATAGCCAATTCACACTCAAATGATCTCAAATTTGAGGGGTATGTACATTGTATAAAAACTAAGTCTAAAGGAGACATATGGTGCATTTTTTGCCCATTTAAAACAGTTCCTAGATGTCGTAGCATTTCTGTGACATACTCGTCAAAATAGCCCAAGGATCAAGAATTATATCACATTTTATACACCATAATTCCTTTCTTGCTAAAATCTACAACCTCTGTATCACCATTCATTGTTCAGACCACTGCTATTTAACCCTTTTTTTTTTGTGGAACACAAACACGCTGAATTCCCTGCTGTATCGTGGACATCTGCGGTTTAGAGCAGATTTGAATGTTTTTTTCCCAGTATACTTACTGTAATGCCCTCACACGTGGGAAAGGACAGCTGCGCCCGTTCACTTTTCAGATGGAATATTGAACGCTGCAATAACAGTAAAACATATGAACACAATGAGCACGCTCACGCCGGACCTGCTGTCAACCACTGCTCTCGCCCAGATACTCACACGCAGACTTGCCCCCGCTCCTGGGTCCATCTCTTAAAGACACGTGCATGTACACAGACAGTACGATCTGTAGTATTTTACATTTTATGCTTCCATTTTTTGTATGGATTCAAATAATAAATAAATACATAAAATAATAGTGTCTTTTAATAGTTTCAATGTGTTTAAACTGTGTAGGGGGGTAAAACTATAAATGTTTGATCTTATATGATTTCCCGATGCAAATTTTCACATATTGCAGATGGGTCTGGAATGTATCCCCGCAATGAGGGGGGGTTTGAACTAAAATGATGTCAATTTTATTTTTTTTGTGACACACTGTGGATTAAAGTATGATATGATACCACTTACATTACAAATATTTCAAAAGTCATGCTGTATTTTATACTGTACACTCACTACATGTCATAAGGAAAGCATTGTCATCTTCGTTTTGCCAGCATCAAGGAGAATAAAATGCATGATTAGGGCGCAGTAATGCTAATCCAGTCATGTGAAAAAAATAGTAGTAGTGATGCTCCGAGCTCATCTTTAAAAATCAGATGTGTTGGGCCGTATAGTCGAGCAAGTGCGGTGTGAATTTTAACTGGAGCAGTGGACTTTCCCAGATCGGCATGTGGGAGATCACCCATGACAGTGTGTCGTTCCATTTCACGGCGCTGTGATGTTCAGCCTGCCAGCACAAGTAGGCCACGGCCTGCTCGCCAAAGCACACACAACTGAGGGAAAGTGGCAACGAAAACATACAGTAGCATACACTTTGAAAGGACACACCGTCGGCATCGAGACCAACGCTTTATTCTGGCATTGACGTGAAAACTGCGACCACGAGCTCGCTTCTCATCCCGCTTTCCTTCTTTGCCTCTGACCTTGTTCCATCCACCCGTTGTTCCATCACACATTCCCATAGCTGGCGAGAAGACGGACATCTCAGTGAAAGCGTACGAAGACATCAACATCATCACGGGCGCTCTGAAGCTCTACCTCCGGGATTTGCCTGTCCCCGTCATCGCGTACAACGCGTACCCCAGGTTCATCGAGGCCGCAAGTGAGTCTCAGACGAAACCACGTGCCACCACCAAACTCCATACTCAGCACTGAAGTGTATGGAGAAATGAATCGAATAAATAATATCTGACAGCTATGTTTACTGGAATATGCATTAGCACTCTTCCTTTAAGTGCCTAATTGCTTTCATCACCTCTCAGGAAAGCGCTTCATTGATTTCCTGAATGTGCTCCCATGTGTTGAGCCCACCTTAACCATTATATCGTTCATGTGTCAGAACTCACGGACCAGGACAAGAAGCTTGAAGCTTTCGGAGAGGCGTTGGCTATGCTGCCCTCGTCACACAATGAAACACTCAAGTATCTCATGGCGCACTTAAAAAGGTAAGCAGCTTGAGAAATAAGGAAAACCTAAATATAATGACAATTCACTGAATACCACATTGCTAGTTTAATATCTGTTGTCTAAACCGGTGTTTCCCAACATTTATTGAGCTGAGGCAGCCATTTTACATGAGAAAAATCTCATGACACACCACCAAACAAAATAGTCACAAAAAGTATGAATGCTGAAATAATGCTGATCTTGTCTCAATTTACCTACGAATGTATTTACTCAGTGGGGAATAAAGTCTCGTTCAATTGAACAAAAAGGTAATGTTCTTGCAGCAAACCATGACTTGCGCTGTCATATGAATGCTGACAGGTCTATACACAGGTTCATTGTACCGTCTGCCATCCAATGGACCAGCTTTTCATTGTTCTGCCTGTCACTATACGTCACTGGCATAGATAGAAGAACAAAGATATATTTGTAATTAATAAATAGCACTTATGTGCCATGGCACCCTGGTTTGGAATCATTGGTCAAAAGTATATTTGATCTCCATCTAATACTTCGATTCAATAGGAGAGTTGTTTGTAAGTCCTGCCTTTTTAAGTTTAAATGTTTTTAAAGCATGTGAGAGTGATAAATCTATTTTTTATATGGTTTGTATAGTGTGGATTTTCACCTATTGTGGGTGGGTCTGGAACATATCCCCGCAATAAACAGGGGTTCACTGTATTGTTATATAAATACTTTTTTGATCGTATCGATGGATTTTTGATACAGCTGCTGTTTGGATCTTATTCGTGTTATTATTAGCGTACCTAATGCTATGGCCAGTGAAGATAAAGAACCTTGTGACTATTTTATTTTTTTTTTAACTTTCACATTTCAGGGTGACCCAAAATGAGAAATACAACCTGATGAACGCCGAGAACCTGGCCATTGTTTTCGGGCCCACTCTAATGCGCACCCCGGATCTTGACGCTATGACCGCCCTCAATGACATCCGCTACCAGAGGCAGGTGGTGGAGGTGCTCATTAAAAATGTAGACACGCTCTTCTGAACACACATCAAGACAAGATGCTGCAGACAGACAAGCCCTCAAACCTGCTTTTTGTTAAGAAAAAAAATGTGAATTAATTGATTCATTTTTTTATATAAATGCCCCTAGTATTGTATGGACTCTTCATACCATGCACTAGGTATAGATGATGAACCTTACACTTTGTACTCTATGCCTCCCCATTTTTGTCGGGGGATTTATATGTAAAGCTGACATACCAGCATGCATCAGTGCTTTGTAGCCGTATCTCAGCATGCGGAAAGATTGTTTTGCTGTGATTTATTGCTTTTGTCTGTGTGGTGATAGATGTAGTCCACATTCCCACCTGCCTAGCGTGCAGTCGTTTCTTCAAATTTTGTATAGATTCAACTAAAAATAAGCTACGGATTTTTGTTTTTGGGGGGGGGGGGATTTTTACAATGTCTTATTTTTTTATTACCTTGTTGTTGAATGAGCCTTTCAGACTTCCCTGTCAATGTGTACACACTGGTGCATTTGCCTGACTTATTTGTGCATTATTTGTGAATTAATGTTGTACTGTCATTTGTACACAACTTGTGCATGACCAGTTTAATTTATTAAACTGATAAAACACTGCCCTGTGAGTGTAGAGTCTCAATGTGTAAACAAATAAGTAGAATTTTTGAACAAAGAAAACAAAGAAAACCCCACAATGATCACTGAAATTACTTAAAGCTACTGAGCCTGGAATTTGCCAAAATGTACGGGATATGTCAGAAAGGTTCTAGGACTGGTGTCACGAAAGATGTATTTCAAACCCCAACTACAAAACTATGACCAGCACATCTACAAAGAAATCCACCCCCCCCCCCAAAATGCAACGTACTCACCAAGGATGCTGATTATTAAATGTATTAACGTGTGCAGATCACTACAGACATTTTGCTCGTCGACGTTGGTTTGAGTTTTGTTTTGACCGACCAATCAGAATAAAAATGCTGATGTCATATAAGTCCTGTTTAATCACATCACAAATTCATAGTTGTCAATGAAAATGTCATCTTTTCATGCAAAGCACAAAGAAAAGCTTTTTTTTCAATTTGATTTTATAAAAATAAAAAGAAATCTCAATTTGGAGCTTGTTTTTCATTGCACAGCAATGAAGCATTTATTGACCTTGTTCTTTGGTTATATCATGTAATCACTTCTCATACAAAAGTGATTACATGCAGCTTTCATTGAAAACAGCTAATTTCTTCACATTATAATAGAAATAAACAAAATATCTTAGATGTGGTTTATGTGAGCGGCACGGTGGCCGACTGGTTAGAGCGTCAGCCTCACAGTTCTGAGGTGCGGGGTTCAATCCCCGTCCCCGCCTGTGTGGAGTTTGCATGTTCTCCCCGTGCCTGCGTGGGTTTTCTCCGGGCACTCCGGTTTCCTCCCACATCCCAAAAACATGCATTAATTGGAGACTCTAAATTGCCCGTAGGCATGACTGTGAGTGCGAATGGTTGTTAGTTTCTATGTGCCCTGCGATTGGCTGGCAACCAGTTCAGGGTGTACCCCGCCTCCTGCCCGATGACAGCTGGGATAGGCTCCAGCACGCCCGCGACCCTAGTGAGGAGAAGCGGCTCAGAAAATGGATGGATGGATGGGTGGTTTATGTGTGTTGCGGGTAGCTGCAGGGTGACCTTGACAAAGGCGCTGTTTGTCCTTAATTATGTATAATTATTGGCAATGACAGGTTGTCCCTAAAAGCGTCACATCACGTGACTGTGCCTAAAGTCCCCCATCAACACGTCACTCTCAGTAATTCAGTGTGAAACTAAAACCAGCCAACATCATTTAATGCACGCACGCAGGTTTACACAGGGAGTAGTGCCACATAATGACACATACAATATCCTTAAAATACTCGCTAATATTTTTTTTTGCTTTTGTGACACTTCAAATGATTAAAAAAAACAAGCTTGACAAAGGCTTTTGATGGCAACATAATTTATTTACAGATAACACAACTAAGAAACGTGCCGTAAGCGACATGACTCACCGCATGCTCGAGTTAAACGTCAGTGGCTTTTTTCCATGGCGTTCGTCATTCGCTCCATGAACTGCGTCATCTTTTCTCATGATTGCAACACACATTTTCTACTACCTACTGCGTCACATTGTTTATACCATACACTTACATATAGTCTGTTCAAGTGTGAAGTGTCCAAATTTCCAACTTCTCACTTGTGGCTTGGATGAACCTGGGGTAAACTTCCGACTTCCAACGTGTTGGCATTTCTCTCCCTCATAATCTACATGTGTGAAGCCGAGATTCACCCCCTAATCTTTATCTTCTAGTCAAAAACTGTGCTGATCTCACAATCCAAAGCGATGCAACGCCGCCATCTACAGGGATCTGTCGCTCATTACAGTGGTTTACAAACCTGAATTTCACAGACAAGCTGTGCGAGTCCCTCTTTCATGCCTAGCTGTTGAAAAACGAGATAGGAGTGATTCGACTTACCAGTTTTTTTTAGATGCGAGCCATCATTTGACCAATTTTTATTTTATTTTATTTTGCTTTAACTTGCTAGTGCAGACTTGAGATATTACCACTGTATGGTGGTAGTGAACTCAACTCGACATACTTTACAATAAGCGGCAGTTGGCTAAATAGTGAACAATTCATCAAAAAGAGGCTTCAAGCTGTTTAATGCCACTTCCAGTTTGTTTACTGTTAAACTAAACACAAAAAAAGAGAATTGTACCTTCTGTATTTAAAACAACTCCACAGCTTCCGCTAGTTTAATGCTAACACTAATTAGCACCTATGTTGTGGTGCATTAACCCTTCAGGCAATGGAATGAACACAAACAATGCAGCAACTACATGTAAACAGACACTATAAAAGTACCCAGTCTTTGAAACGTCTTCTAAAAAAGAACAGTCCAGTTGAATGGGCACATTCACAGACAGTGCACACAGTCAGATATTCTTTATACTCTGCGTAGAACAACTGAGTAGTTAGTTCCTTAGTGCCTCGGACTCAAGTAGGATTCATAATAATGCCTCGATATCCGTCTGTGTGCCTTGTAATGCCCCCACGTGGCCAACACGGGCACACCAGATGGAGCAGCATTGCATTGATGCAACATGACAAAACTCTTTAATTATTTTTCATTCTATTTGTCAATTTATATTATAATACGTTCATGTCGAAACCGTCTGCAACAAAAGTGAGTATACCCCTAAGTGAAACTGTCCAATTTGAGCCTAATTATCTATTTCCTTTCTCGAGTGTAACGTGACTCCTCTCAAGTGTGAATGGCGAGCAAGTGTGTTAGATGTGGTTTATCACACTCATTCCGATTACTGGAAGTTCAAATATGGCACCTAGCGGCAAAGAACTCTGAGGAGATTAAAAGAAAAAATCAAAAGGAATTGTTGCTTGGAATTATTGTACCTTTGTCATATTCAGAGCTTCTTTCATTGTTGTCTTGCCTTCATGTCTGTCGGTTCCCCCATTTTTTGTTTTTTTTTCCAATCCCACAAAGCAACCTCGACGCAATCAGAGCTTGACATCCAATCAGTCGGCCGTCAGGCCCCGGCGTCACCTTCGGTTAATGCGAGACAAACCCACACTTGTCTCCTGGTGATTGCGCGGCGGAAAAATTGGATTTTCATCCAAGCGTTTAGCATCCCCCATATCCATCATAGCGTCATCTACACGCCGGCATCAAGCTTCTCATTCGCCGTGTTAGATGCTGTGATAAGCTCGCGGTTGGCCGCTGCGTCGTCTACGCTGGATGTCCCCCATTGTCATTAATGAGAGTTAATTTCAAGAGCTGTGATCCATGAGATAAGTGACCTTTGTGTGTTGTGTTCCCCCTCATGCACAAGATTGCGCTGAATATATTCACAAATGCTGTTTATTCTGTTTCTACGGCTGCACAATAACTCTCGTTTACATAGCGCATACACATCCTCCTGTTATTGCTCATTGAGGCGTGCACATTTAGTAGTCTTACGTTGTCCTCTTTTCTTTGTCACATTTCTGTCGGGCCAATGATATATTACTTGTGCACTCACTGTAGTAGTCTCGCCACGCTGCACTATTTGCATATCTGTTGTTGACCAATACTGGCCACTCATGCCAGAGTAGCATCTGCTCCATTTGCAGACTGACTGAGGAGTATCTGCAACATTTGCACAATCAACATTGTCCCAGATTATCGCACAACTCGCTTGAAGTCTCGGCGCCCTTTGCACAATGGTCATTGCACCGGACTATTGCAATATTAGTCATTCGAACTGCTCTAAGTGCTAGAGGACTCTGCATCTTTTTGCACAATTGTCAAAAAAAAAAAAAAGATGTACCGGCATTACCAGAAAACTAGCAACCCTTTATTGCTCAGTGACTGTTTTTCTCAATGTCTTTATGTCTCAAAAGTGTTCTCTGTCAATTGACTGTCTGTTGTTGTACTAGAGCGGCTCCAATTACCGGAGACAAATTCCTTGTGTGTTTTTTGCACATACTTGGCAAATAAAGATGATTCTAATTCTGATTGTTCTCCCCCTGCAGACGTTACACATTACGTTTTTTCATATTCAATGACTAAGTGCAGATGTTTAAACAGAAAATCCTCATGTACTGTATGTCTAAGGGTAAAGTAAGCCCACTTCCTTTTTTTTTTTTGAACCATTTTAGCTGCAAATGAACTGAAACTTGCAGCCGGAGGGTGTGGATTTTTGTCTGATGTTGTAATTTCCAACTTCAGCTCTTATACCAAAGCTATAAATAAGAAACAGTTTACAACAAATTCTGTTGAGGCCACTTTTGGCCAATTGAAACACATTAAAATGACTTTTTAAAGTTGCACTAAGCAGGCCCAAAAAAATGGTATGTAAATTTGACACACCACAGAGAAGAGTAATGTTAACAAGTCTGCCAAATTTGAATGACTAAAAAAAACTTGCTAGGTATATCAACTCAGGTTTCAAAACTTGAATAATAGGGCCGCCTCTGAGCTCTCAGCCGCTGTGGGCGCGTCGAATGGATGCCACAAAAGGAATCAAACATACTGAGGGGGCGATAGCTTATACGATGGAAAAATCACGTTAGGAGGCTCAAAGTCAAAATTGAATGGTTTGGTTATTGTGGACTGTAATCATAAAAATAAGCACATAAATCACCTTACCCTCGTTGTCGGTGACATAATGTCACAGCCGAACACGGCACTTGACGACAGCGGGACGGTAGGAGGAAGCCCGGGTCGTTAGACAGTTGGCACTGCCCCATTCACTAGTATGAAGTTACGGAGCCATGTTGTCTCTGGTGAAAGTTTGCAAAACTATCCGTCGTAAGATGCGCACTGTAAAGTTGCGTTGATGTTCAGCTCGCCGTCCGTGTGTGTCTTTAAAAAGTCAATCCATCGCTTTTTTAGTTCCTCATTTTTTGGGAGCTTTAAAAAAAAAAGACATCACAGAGCTGTTCTGTAAATTGAGGCATCCAGCGAAGACGTAATTTGTGTCAAATGAGTTTCATTCGAGAGTCAGCACTTGAAAATGTTAGTTTTTTTGTGTTTTCTGCCAGATTACATCATTTATCAGTTTTTGGACAAGGTGGCAATTTCATATATTATTTTTAGTTTCCGAAAGAGGCATTTAATGACTCCACTCTAGCAAATGAATAATGTAGCATTCTAACTATATAAAAATAAATAGCAGCTAATAATATAATTTAATAGAATGTAAAGTATTCAACCGTTTGTAGATCGTGATAATTCAATGGGCATTGTTTTGTTTTGCTCATTCTGGTGTGTTGCTTTGGCCACCAGGGAGCAATAAAATACATGCAGCCATACCGCATCAAGTTGATGATGACACACACAAGTTAGCTGCAATAATTTTAGTTGTTTTATTTTTGCATAGGATAAAACTATATATACCTGTGAGTATTGCTCTACGTTCTGCATGTGTTGCTACGACTTGTGCTTAAATACAAGTTTTATAATTACTGTGACATTGATGCTCGTTTTGTAAGCACATGTATGGCATTTTGCGCTGTTTGTTAGCATTAAGCTAGCAGACTTTCGTCAGAGTTAATGCGGTTTGTTTAAATACACAACGTGTGGTTCTATTTGTTTCATGTCTAGTTCTGAAGTCGAATTCAACTGGGAGTGACATGAAACACCTTGAAGCCTCTTTTTGGAAACATTGTTCACAGTCTGTCAAACTGCTGCTTGTTGGGAAGTTTTCTGCCTTCGTCCAGCGCTTGTAACTTGTGCTCCCAACTCGAGGCAAAAGAATTGGCCGAACATCGGTTCATATCTTGAAACACTCATAAGTCGGGTCACTCATAGTTGAGGTACAACTGTTTTAGCTGCAGTAATATAAGAAAAACATACTGAGAACATACAAAAATGTCTTTTTTTTTTTAAAGGTTGTTTTACAACCTGTGCTAACAAACTGAAATTTGAAGGGTTAAACAATCAAATTCAATGGACTTTTTATACTAATGACGTGTACTGGTGTTAGTTAAACATTTCATGTGATAAAAAAAACAAAACAAAAAAAGCTGAAAGGGCAGTAAAAGGCCTGAGAGTTAACAGCTTTTATATAAAAATAAACATCCGTGAGCAGATATAATGGGGGCTTGTCTCGTTACATGGAAGACTTATGGTGTGAATTTGGAGAGTGCGGGGGTGGGTTGGAGCAAATCTCTCTTAATTCCGACGTTGCCAAAATGGTGATTTGAACCTAAGTGAGATGAATGAGGCCTGTGGTTGAGCGAACACTTGATTGAACGTGCGGTGGGTGTGAGGATATTAAGTTGACTGACCCGTCACGGGGGCGCCGACGTGGCGAGCAAGTGCAGGAGGCGGGACTCGAACAATGGAAAATGTGAGTGGGGAAAAAAGGAAAAATTGGTTTACCATAGGCGGAACGGTGGGCGTCTGCCTCACAGTTCGGAGGACCGGAGTTCAATCCCCGGCCCAGCCTATGTGGAGTTTGCATGTTCTGCCTGTGCCTGCGTGGGTTTTCTCCGGGCTCTCTGGTTTCCTCCCGCATCCCAAAAACATGTACTCTTTGTATACATATTGATGGTTTTTATAATTGCAACATGATAGTGGTAGTATTAAGAGGTGGATTAACTTGGATCAGATAAGTCCCTACTGAAGGCCCACAGGTATCAAATGCACGGCCGTCACGGATAAAATCCAAACTCAAGTCACAATGTCCCACAGTTGCACACTATAACTTCAATGTTTCTCATTCGTTGTGTTTCAGTGGGCTGCGTCTAGCGCGAGATTTCATTGCGCTCATTTATCGCATCTCGTTGAAGTTGCGCGCTGGCCGTCAAGTTTGCGGCGGTGTATTTTAGCGATGGATTACTGTGGCATGTTGATCTCGGAAGGCGCGACATAGAATGTGTCCCTCTCGAGTAACGAGCGTTGGCAGCCATTCGCTCGCCCGTCAGCTGTGGGACAAAAACAACACGACCGCTGCCAAGAGCTCCCACAAGGCACTGCATGTGCATCGAGTCATTTGCCAGTTGTGAAAGAATGTTTTAGTTAGGTCAAACCTTCGCAATTGTCTCGTGGGCTGGAGGCGACGTGCTGAAGTTGGACTTCTGGGTGACTGGATTGATTGACAACAATGATTGTGCTATCCCTCATTTTTCACCTAACCATCCTGACAGGTAAGAACTAGCAGAAAACGGAATGGAATGCATCTTTTGTGGTTTCTTTTACATTTTCATTTCAAAAACACCTCATATTTTCAATACATATACAAGAGGCTGCCAGGTGACTGAAACTTGACCCAAATCAAAACTAATGAGCGATGCTGATATTTGAGTGACAAGGGCACGTGCACTCTTCCTCATTTGGCTTTTCGTCTTTTTCCCCATCTGTCAGCGCGCCTCGGTCCCTTGCATGATTACCAGTAGCAGGCGGTTCCATAATAGTTTTTTCAGATTGAATCATTCAACCATTCAAACACATCTTTGTAAAATGACCTTGACATCAAGGTCAGCTGACAAATAGAAATAGGCCCATCTTCTGACATTGGCTTGGAGGGGAATGGTCACAATAAATATTCCTTATTCCCTGCTTGTGTTATTATTCAGCCAATTTTCGCCTTCCACTGATTCAAACCATTCCAACTTCAAAGTATTTACCTCATTCAGAGATCAGTTAAAATTTTCCATATTAGCTATATAACTACTTTTCTCATAATTCCAAATTTCCAAGAATCCAATTGAAATTAATGGACACGTGTTCCAAATTGAACTCATACCGTACTTCCAGGCGCCACGGTGGACGACTGGTTAGTACATCTGCCTCACAGTTCTGAGGACCCGGGTTCAAAACCCGGCCCCGCCTATGTGGGGTTTGCATGTTCTCCCCGTGCCTGTGTGGGTTTTCTGCGGGTACTCCGGTTTCCTCCCACATCCCAAAAATTGGGAATTGTCCGTAGGTGTGAATGTGAGTGTGAATGGTTGTTTGTTTATATGTGCCCTGCGATTGGCTGGCGACCAGTTCAGGGTGTAACCCGCCTCTCGGCCTGAGTCAGCTGGGATAGGCTCCAGCACACCTGTGACCCTAGTGAGGATAAGTGGTCTGGAAAATGGATGGATGGACTGTACTTCCATAGCGTACAATTAATTCAACTGATTCAAACAATTCCATCTTTAAACTGTTCATTTACTTCCCAATAAATAGGGAACTATGTATAACATTCCCAAAATTCCCACATTTCTACAACAAAAGTCCCTCATGCTGACCTGTTACCCCAAAAAGTGCCTCATTTGTAATTGAGTTAATACAACAATAAATTAAAATAATAAATAAATGATTTATTTGATTTTTTTAATTTATTTTTTTTGGAGTGTGCGCGCAAGTTCACGACAAATGACTGACACTTAGTCAGTCACACCTATCTCTGATTGGTTGTTTTTTCTCAGGTGTGGTAGTTTGTTTCAAATCAAATATTTATATATATTTTTGGTTTTTTTGAATGGTTTTTGTTTTTCGAATGCTAAACTCCCCTTTAAGAGATACTTAGCATATTTACCTGCTTCCACATTTCTTGACTGATTCAAACCATTCCAACTTCAAGTCTGACACTCTACATTTCAACAATTCAATTAATTCCACCACATTCCAGCTATGCACCAGTTTTTCAGCATTCTCACACAATTTCTGCAGAAAAAAACATTTTGCAGTTGCCATGCTAATCCAGCTCAAATGTTTAAAGTGTCAGAAAAGGTTTTAATCTAACGTTTTCATCATTATCTGTGCTTCAACACATTATTATTATTTTTTTTACTATGGTGCACACAAAGGCTATGCACATGTAGTACAAGAGTCTGCCTGACACTTGTCACGTCTATTTTTGTCACATTCATAAGGCAGCATAATCACTTTCTGACACAATTCCAAGCAACCCCCCACACAAGAGTCATCATGCTGTTAAATATTGCTGCTTGTAATCCCTTGTAAACAAGCCCATGAGTCCTTCCTGTGTGCTTTCTTTCTTCTGGAGCTGCCACCTGGGCTTCCAATGATGAAACCCGCCTGGTCAAAACCCTCTTCACTGGTTACAACAAGGTGGTCCGGCCCGTCAGTCACTTCAAGGACCCGGTAGTTGTCACTGTGGGCCTGCAGCTCATCCAGCTTATCAGTGTGGTAAGATTTCAGGACAGACACACACACATGCACATACACGCATACACACACAAAGTCTCTGTTGAGATTCTGCATTTTATCAGCTGTCTGAACACATTTGTTCCATCCACAGGACGAAGTCAACCAGATTGTCAGCAGCAACGTGCGACTCAAACAGGTTTGAAAATTTCATTTTAGTTTTTTTTTTGGCTTATAAATCATGCAAGACACATTAAACACCATCGGACCTGTATACAACTGTGTTTTTCTTTTTCTTTTTCTTTTTTATTGTTAAACTTCTTGCTAAAGTTCCCATTGTCTCTTTGTGCTTTTTCCAGCAATGGAAAGATGTCAACTTGCAGTGGAACCCGGAGGATTATGGCGGGATCAGAAAGATCAGAATTCCCTCCACTGACATTTGGCGGCCCGATCTGGTACTCTACAACAAGTATGTCATGAGGCCTTTTTTGATTCTCTTCATGTCTGCTATTTGTGATCTACAGTGAGCTGAGTGATCTCCCAAAAACAAGCAAAACACCTGTTTTCACGCTTTCCATACACTTGTGAAAGCTTGGGTAAGGTTTCATCAGGCTAAATATAGATTGTGTAGTAGAACTTTCGCACACACAAACACATACTCCATATGTTACGTCTGACACGTAGCACTATTTCCCCCCCGACTACCTGCTGGGCTGCCACACCAGCGAGCGGCGAGCTGAGCCTGGACTCGTCCTCGAGCGCTGCTGTCGCCTTGCGTTATCGTTAAAATAACCATGTTGACACTGGCCGTGGTTTTTGTTGTGTGCCCGCAGCGCCGATGGTGACTTTGCTATTGTGCATGAGACCAAAGTGCTGCTGGAGCACACGGGACTGATCACGTGGAACCCTCCTGCCATCTTCAAGAGCTATTGTGAGATCATTGTGCTGCACTTCCCCTTTGACCTGCAGAACTGCAGTATGAAACTGGGCACCTGGACCTACGATGGGAACTTGGTCGTCGTCAATCCTGTAATTACACTCACAATTGTGACTTTTAAAGAATGCCGATTCCCACCAAGGGGTACTTTTTGGTTTGTCATGTTTAAATTGTGGAAGGGTATGAAAGGGATGAAAATTTTATTAATTTAAGTTAAAATAATAATTACATATTATTATCATTATTATTAATATTATTATTATTAGTAGTAGTAGTAAGACGATGATAATTATTATTAATAAATAAAATAAATGTGTTAATTAAAATAGTTACAATTTAATGTAATTTATTTTTTCCAGACCCAACCGCAATAGGTAAAAAATTACCTTCTCAAAATAGGTTAAAAAAAAAAAAAATTAAAAACAAGACATTTTGTCCCCGCGGCACGGTGGTCGACTGGTTAGAGCGTCAGCCTCACAGTTCTGAGGTGCGGGGTCCAATCCCCGTCCCCACCTGTGTGGAGTTTGCATGTTCTCCCCGTGCCTGCGTGGGTTTTCTCCGGGCACTCCGGTTTCCTCCCACATCCCAAAAACATGCATTAATTGGAGACTCTAAATTGCCCGTAGGCATGACTGTGAGTGCGAATGGTTGTTAGTTTCTATGTGCCCTGCGATTGGCTGGCAACCAGTTCAGGGTGTACCCCGCCTCCTGCCCGATGACAGCTGGGATAGGCTCCAGCACGCCCGCGACCCGAGTGAGGAGAAGCGGCTCAGAAAATGGATGGATGGATGGACATTTTGTCCCTAAGATAAGTCAAGAAGTCTTTTTGTCTTGCTGGAAAGTAAGAAAAAAGGAAAACATGTCTTAAAATAAGTATAGTAAGATGCTTTCACTCGAAATAATCCAAATTTACTGAGTAAGATTTTGCATTTTTGCAGTGTACATGTTTAATTCGTTCCATGAGCACACTCGTATCTCAAAAGATTTGTATCTCAAGTCACCTTTCCCCACTTAAATGAATGAAAATGACATTAATTCATTCCAGCCTCCCCAAAAAAGCAACAGAAAATTTTGTATTGTATTTTTTAATAAGAAAAACAGCACTCTTAAAAAAACAAAAACAAAACAATAATGACATAATTAAATAGAATGTCAAGAAATTAACTGTTTTTGCCACATTTTACTTCAATTCAATGGATGTTGTGCTGCTCCTTCTGATGTGTGTGTGTGCACTATGGCCACTCGGGGGCAGTACAATACATCCATCCATCCATTTTCAACACCGCTTATCCTGGTTAGGGTCGCGGGGTGCTGGAGCCTATCCCAGCTGACTTCGGGCGAAAGGCGGACTATACCCTGAACTGGTCGCCAGTCAATCGCAGGGCACATATAGACACGGACAACCATTCGCACTCACATTCACACCGTCGCTGAGTGGGAACTGAACCCACGCTTGCCCACACCAAAGTCAGGCGAGTGTACCATTACACCATCAGTGACCCAGTACAATACAGACATACGGATATACGTACGTACACGGAGACATCACAACTCCGCAGTAATGTTAATATAATCACTCATTGTAAATATCGTTTATCCCTCCCAAATGCGTTCAACAAATTTAAACTTATTAAAACACACTTCAGACATACGGATATACACGGAGACGGTCACAGCTTCTCAGTAAGCTGCAGTAATATTAGTCCTTTTTTGCAGAGGATAAAGAAAATATGCCTGTGAGTATTGTCATATTATCCGTCTATATGTGTTACGCCACTATTTGTGTTCAAACATCGGTTGCTTGGAGGGTTGTAACACCGTGACACAGATGCTATTAGTTACCCCATGTATGGTATTTTGCATTGTGTTAACATTAAGCTTTAGTAAGGCAAAAGTTACAATTGTTTCAAGACAATCTGCGTTTTTAGTTTAGCTTGACATTAAATTTTAACTTGGGAGTGGCAATAAAGAGCGTGAAGCTGCTTTTATGAAGAGTAGTTCACTATCTGCCCAAATGCAGATGGCTAACAGCAATACCATAAATATCATGCCGCTTAGTTGCTTTGTCTCTCCAGGACAGCGATCGTCCCGACTTGAGTAACTTCATGGAGAGTGGAGAGTGGGTGATGAAAGACTTCCGCAGCTGGAAACATTGGGTGTACTACGCCTGCTGCCCAGACACCCCCTACCTGGACATCACCTACCACTTCCTCATGCTGCGCCTCCCCCTCTACTTCATCGTCAACGTCATCATCCCGTGCATGCTCTTCTCCTTCCTGACAGGGCTGGTCTTCTATCTGCCCACAGACTCTGGTAAGCCGCTTCCGTGTTCTACATGCTTTAGTGAAAAAGCTCTCCAATTATGACATAATGGAAGAACATGATCAGAGAGAATAGTCTTAAGTCATGGGTAACATTGCTTTGATGCATAGTCTTTCAATTTCAGTGACCTTTTACCATTTTGCATTGGAATCCAATGTGGAACTAAATTCAACTTTTTATGACAAAATTTGAGCTGGCTCACTGGGCTCCTTTGAGAAGTCACAAATCAAGTACAGTAAACACCGACTATTTCGCGGTTCAGTGTTTGCGGTCCCAATATTTCCTTTCTTTTGTGTGTTATTTATTACAGTTCTTACTCTATTTTGTTATTCTGTTCGTGCAGTATTTTTGTGTTTGTTATCCATTGCATTTGCTCTTTCTCAATATATGTGTTTAAATGTGTTTGCATTGTTTGAAAAGTTTCTTTAAAGACCTTTAAAAAATGTAAGCACTGACCGTAAATGTTATACAAACATGCCTAGGGTGTCTTTAAATAGTATAATAGAAGTATAATAGAATGTAAACCCTGAGTTTACTTTACAGTAATATACGAGGAGCCAACGAGAAAAGTTTTATAATTGCTTATAGATGCCACAAGATGATGCCAAAGTGCTACTTTTATGTCAGCCAGGGCTTGAGTCTGTCTAAAAGAGGCTCTGTCCCTCACTTCAACATGCTGTAGTTCCTTGGCACTAATGTGCCACAAGATGGCGCTACTACACTGCTTTTATATTAGACAGGACTTTGGTGTTGCGGCATTTTAGAGCGTTGCACAAAGAGCACAGCAACACAGTATTGGCAAGTTTTTCAGCGAATAAAAGGATAGTTGTAAAAAAACAAAAAACAATCTGGGATGTCAAACAATTTCTTACACTCCTCACTGCAAGGCTTCATTAAAAAGTCACAAAAATATGTGCAACGTTTTCCGTGATATCATTTTAATACCTTGTTGGTAAACTCAGCATCCATAGCGCTAGCGAATATGCCAGCCTGAGGCCTCCCCGACCACTACGCAAACAACTGCTCCTGCGCACATCTGGCCCTGTTCCCACTGTGTACAGTATGTCTGCCTCATTACCCAGCGTCCCTCTGTGCTGTCATGTCTGAAAGCAAGCCTTCGCTCTCATGTATAATACATGACTTGCGCCCTGTTTCTAAAATCGCTGCTGCCAAAATACACTCCGTCATAACTGCCAAGCAATGGGAAACAGCATGCTTTTCATTTTACTAGTAATACATTTGATTAAAACTAACAACATTTTACTTCTAGGGGTCAGAATTGATTTGAGGATTAGCAGGAGGCCACATAATTAGCATTTTCAATATAAAACAGCAAAAAACATTGCCATCCTTAAAAAGGCCTAATACAGACCACTCCAGATTCTCTCTCTTTGTGGTGTGAAACTGTGGAACAGTATGAGTGAGGAATTAAAGCAATGTCCAAACATCAGCCAGTCTAAAAGAATGTGTACACATATGCTGCACACAGGTGATGGTATAGGGGGAAAGGAGTGATAGTAGATGTCAAATACTGTATTTTACAGGGCTGGAGCATTATAATCTCCCCATGTTTTGCCTTCTGAGCTGATCGGGACGCCTTGTCGTGTCGTCCAGGTGAGAAGATGACCCTGAGCATCTCCGTCCTCCTCTCTCTGACCGTCTTCCTGCTGGTCATCGTGGAGTTGATCCCGTCCACCTCCAGCGCGGTCCCGCTCATTGGGAAGTACATGCTCTTCACCATGGTCTTCGTGATCGCCTCCATCATCATTACCGTCATTGTCATCAACACTCACCACCGATCCCCGAGCACCCACACCATGCCCGAATGGGTTCGAAAGGTCAGCAGGTGACTCTATATTGTGTAGAATTTCAATATTTCTAGCTAGAGTATGTATGTGTAGATTGGTACAGGGGGGTAGCTTTCTGTCCTTTTGATATACTGCCATCTAGTGGATAGATAGATGGATGGATGGATGGATGGATAGATGGACGGACAGAAATATATATTGTGATCCCTGACAAACATTTGTTTTCTTTGGGGGTGGGGGGTAACAGCTTTTTATCGAAACCATCCCGAACATTATGTTCTTCTCAACGATGAAGCGTCCCGGAAAGGAAAAGCCAGTGAAGAACATCTACGGCGGCGACTTTGACATCTCAGACATCTCTGGCAACCAGGCTTCTGCTGTGCCCTACCAATCACCCATAACCAAAAACCCAGACGTCCGCAGTGCCATCGAGGGAGTTAAGTACATCGCGGAGACGATGAAATCGGATGAAGAATCAAACAACGTAATATAAACATTGGTCTTATTAACATCATTCTTCAATGTGGCCCATGTTCTGTGTATGACAAGTGTTCTGTGTTCACTTTGGCCAGGCTGCTGAGGAGTGGAAGTTTGTGGCCATGGTGTTGGATCACATCCTGTTGTGCGTCTTCATGGCTGTGTGTCTCATCGGCACGTTAGGCGTGTTTGCTGGACGTCTCATTGAGCTGAGTATGCTCTAGATCACTGGTTCTTTAGCTTTTTACACCAAGTACCTCCTAAACAAAATTTAATCAATATTAACGCTGTCCAAGTACCACTGGCACGAAAATGCAATAAGGCAGTACAGTAAGTGTTCATCAAAAACGAGACGGAGGTTTTGTTACTATAAAGTATTAAATATTATTATAAGCCATTGTAACATGCACAATTTGAACATTAACAATGCGCTCAAATATAGGAAATGTATTGAATATAAAAGTTAAATACAACTGAACTGTACTTAGGCAGTGATTCTTTCATGTACCACTAGAGGGAGCCCGCGCACCACACTGAGAATAGCCTCATGGCTGCTCAAAGAGGAGTGAACCTCATTACATGTTTTTTTTTTTTTTTTTATCCCATTATGGATTGTGGAGCTCCCTGTTTGCTCTTTTGGTGCTTTAAAAATGACTGTATTTATATTTTCAATATTATTGTGTAAACCTGTATCATATATAATGAGTAGTTTGCCTTTTTTGGTACTTTTATGAAACTAATGTCATGCACTGCAGGTTAACACATCTACAATAAATCCTATGAGGATTATAATGTTCCATTTTTGCAGGTTCTATGTGTGCTGTGCATGTTATGAGTAATACTAAGTGTTCTGAATGCCATTTTATTACAATATATGATCATTAGATGAATGTTAGCATGTCAACAGTTACTGTAATTCATCATAATAACTATCATACAATACAACACAACACAATACATTCTGTTTGATAATTATAGCTTGAATATCTGTCAGGAAGTCCTTTATAAACCCTTCCAATCTTTGATAAACCCTGCACAATGTAATGAGATAATGCTGTGTTCTTGTCAACTACAATTTTTTTTTGAATAATATCTACTATATTAATTACGTCTCATTAATGTCTTTGTAAAGGGAGATATGAACTAAAGTGCTTTATTGGATTTCATCTGATTTTGGCGCACGTCTGCCCAATGTTGATGTGTATCAATGTATGGAGTCTGTACAGGTATGCAACTACATTTACTATTTGGAAACAAAATTTAGGGCCACATGGAGGCCTAGATGTCTCCCTCACAATTTTGAGGGTTGATGTTAGAAAATTGATTAATTGATGGAAACAAATTGCCTCTTGAAAATGTTTTACGGCTCGATTAGGTAAACTTTTGTGCGCGATGGGCACGTTGGACTTTTAAAATAGACTGAAGGACCAGTGCATTAGTAGATTGAGGTAATAAATAAACAAACAAATACATAAATAAATACATTATGTTATTCATAATTAATAAAACTTCTTAATTAAATTCTAATTCATCAACCATCAACCAAAACAAATTAAATCTACGGTAGGGATTTTTTTTTGTAATAATAATTTGTATTATTATTATTTAATAAGACGAAAATAAAAATATTGTAAAAGCACATATTTTAAACAACCAATTTTTGCAAAAGTAATGCAACTAATATTACAGGACTCTTAACGTAAGTTGGCCAACCCTGTTTTATGGCGGTGTTGTTTTTCTGTGAGGTACGGCTCAAGTTATGAATGACTACCCCCAGTGTAACTTGTCATATATTAAATATAAATAAAAAATTGACACATATCAGCAATGATTGCAAATATATTTTTTAAAATCACTCTTGTATTGGACTGTGGAGGAGTACCTAATTTTGTGGCCGATGAGTGTTGACTGTCTGCTACTGATGGAAGTCCAGGTTAAGCCCCGCCTCTTCCTTCCACCTTCGCTTGTGATTGGTCGACTCGATATCGGCGCCTCTTGCTTTACGAAAGTTAACTGGGAGGGAAGCCAAGTAAGGAAAGCGTCTGTGTCCTCTCGCGTTCGCCGTTCATTTGCGCCGTTGTGTAAGCGTGGCGCCTCTGCTCTGCTCTGCTCTGTCCTGTCCTGTCCTGCTCGGCGTTTCTCATCATTCTGTGTGTTGTTGACGACCAAACGGTGCCATTTGTTTCTCCAGCTAACGTTAGCTATAGGGCTAACAAACATGGCTACTTCCACCGGGACACATAAGGGCACTGTTGGCACAGAGGCAACGGTGAGTTTCATATTTCTCTATTGACGTCTTAAAGCAGCGTGACTAATTGTTTTAACAACATATATGCTCTAAAAGAGTCGTTCCTAAACTCACTCAACTAAGACACACGTTTTACATGTGAGAAAAAAATAAATACAAATCTCACGCCACACCACCAAACCTGCCTGTCACTACATGTCGCTGGTATAGATAGTTGAACAAAATAATTTTTTTTCTTGTAGAAGAAAAAAAAATTGATCTTTTCTCTTGGCAAACAAATGTGACACGGCACACTGGTTTGGATTCTGCTGTAAAAGAGTATATTTACATATACAAATACAAATATGCTGATTGTTTTGGTTGTTGTTAGAGATTATCAATCATCTGGTTACCTTTGCACCTCAAACTTTGATCTTAATGCGAGTTGTTTTTTCAACACTTTAAAAATAGAAAATCGAACATTGATCAATACAAATTAGTATGTGATATCTTGAATAGATGAATAATGAGACATTGAATACATTTAAATAAAAATGAAAAAAAATAAAAAATAACATCAAATGTTAGGAGGATCACCAAATAACTACAAAATTATACATTTCTGATTCTTTCTATTTTCATGTCAGGCTATTTATGGAGGGAGTTAAAGTGCGGAAATGTTGGTTTTGAAGCCAAAAGTAATATACCAGAAATTGGACGCATTTCTGCCTATTTTCATAGTTACATATTGCTGGCATCTCCAAAACCTTCACTTTTCAGGAACCCCCCCCCAAAAAAACATGTTTTTCAAGCCATTAACTTTGCATTGTCAAAGAGAGCAAGCCATTTTTAAGACTCAATATTGGTCAATAATAAGTAAAAATAGCATACCCACATGGGGTCTGACCAATAGTATGGATTATGGAAACATATGAAATTGACCAAATTTGGACCTAGCAGGTTTGAGCCCGACACCAGCGATATTGCGTAGTTTAAGGAAAAACAATATGACATTTTAACAGGAATGAAAATATAGGAAGTTACTCCTTCATTCAGTATACTTTGACCAAAACTGTTTTATGTTACATTACATTTAAAAAAAAAAATGGTCCAAAGTTTCATCAGCATGCCCACAAAAGGTACAAGAACTATTCGCATCCACAAATTTGAAGTTTAAAGAGTTTGCAGGATGTATTTTGTGATGAATTTTAAAATGTATTTCTTTTACGTTGTTATTTGTAAGTTAAAAGCTATGCTTTTGTTTCCAGTTTAGAGTTCCAATAAAAATGTTCCTCTAGGAGGGAATCACTTTTTGTCTTAAAAATATAATCATTATATGTTTATTGTTACATACCTTGTAGATTAATACAATTCTCCATGTGTAATCTGACAGTCATGACTTCAATACGACCTTAACCCATGTGTCACTGCTGACACTGGTGGGAAGTAACATCAGCATTATGGAGATCAGCACCACCGCTGGCAGCACCTTTCCACATGGGGATGGAGACGTGATGGATCCCTCTCCTCCATCATCCAGAATATCCATAGACAAGCTGCTTCCGGCTTTGTTGAAATGTTTTGGGATCATCCTGTGCGGCTACATAGCTGGGAGGGCCCGCATTATCACATCTACTCAGGGTCAAGGTTTAGGCAATTTTGTGTCCAAGTTTGCCCTGCCTGCGCTCTTGTTTAAGAATATGGTGCTGCTGGACTTTGGGAACGTCATCTGGCCGTTCATCTGGAGCGTTCTCATAGCCAAAGTGTCTGTGTTTGCCATCGTTTGTATCCTGACGCTGGTAGCTTCCAGTCCCGAAAGTCGCTACAGCAAAGCTGGACTCTACTCTATATTTGCCACCCAAAGCAATGACTTCGCTTTGGGTTATCCAATTGGTACGTATGATGCTTTTGAGTACGACAGACGCTAGGGCTGCAGCTATCATATAGTTTTAAATCGGAGTATTCCAGCAATCATCCCATCGATGACTCGAATTAGTGTTGCAGGTATTATTTTGGTCCACTTTGGGTTCACCATCCTCACATTCTATTGTATCTGTGACTTTAAACGTGTATGGCTTTAAAAAGGCGGGGCCTGGTCTGGTGAGTGACATGGGCGTCAGCGAGTGTAGAGTTAGTTGGCTATTAACTGGCTAACCTGTCGTACTATATGTACGACTGCATTAACATTAGTGCGTGTGGCCAAATGATCACAGCGAAGCTTCAAGGCAGAGATGGCACTTTGACCTATTTTGTAAACAAATTATTAAGGTTATCCAAGTGACCATTTCAGCTCCTAGCTCTATAATGCCGCAAGATAGTGCTAAAGCAATGTCTAATGGAAAAGTAGTGCTTCGTCGCCATCTTCTGGCATCTTGGGGCCAAGAAACTATGTTAAAGTGAGGGAAGGAGCTTCTATTTGACATGGCAAAGCCCTGTCTAATAGAAAAGTACTTTAGTGTTTTGATGTTATCTTGTAGCATCCATAGGCAATTGTAAACCTTAGTGGGGTGTCAACTACTTGTTTACATAGGAACTTTTTGTTTGTGGAAACAACTTCCTGTCTGCCAAATTGTGACCACATGCTTTCATCTGACTAGGATGAAGGTATTCAGTATGTTTTAAAAAATCGATTGTGTTTCTAATATTTGACTCTGTGTGTGTGTGTGTCTAGTTAAAGCTCTATATGAGACCACATATCCAGAATACATCCAGTACATCTACCTGGTGGCACCTGTGTCGCTCATGCTGCTCAATCCCATTGGCTTTGCCTTTTGTGAGGTCCAGAAATGGAAGGATAAGCGTGACCAGCAGCAGGGCAAACTTCTGATTGTGGGACAAGTGGTGCTACACGTCCTCAAGAACCCGATAGTTTTCATGGTCGTTATTGGCATCGCGGCCCACTTTATCCTGCACCAGAAGATACCTTCCTTCATGGAGGACTTTGTGGATGGTTTGGCCAACTCCTTCGGGGGGGCCGCTTTGTTCTACTTGGGTCTGTCCATGGTGGGGGAGCTGAAAAAATTAACCAGGTCCACTGTTGTGACGCTGATATTACTCTTGACTGCAAAATTGTAAGTAAAAGAAGAACAGATGTATTTTTGTGCTGGTGTTTTGAATGAATCAGACATTTCTCTGAACTAATGTCTGGGTTAAATAATAGAGCAATACTGCATTCCTCAGGTTGCTGATGCCTCTGATTTGTAAAGATATGGTGGATCTTCTAGACAGCACTAGCCCTTTGAACCACTCGAGTCTCTCAGACTATGCCTTTCTTTATGGAGTGTTCCCCACAGCGCCCAGCGTCGCTATCTACGCTGCGTATTACAACGCACAGCTGGAAGTGGTGAGTCTTTTAACTATTGCGAGAAATTAATTGAAACTCTGCCATGTTTTACATTTTGACATTGGGGGGCGGCTTTGTGTTGCAAGCCAAATTTGACGAACGAGCAAGCTTCAGATATGTTGCCGCTCAAGGGAAGAAAAAACAAATTGAGCAATTCAGGTATAGATAAGTTAGCCCTGAGATGTGAGCAAGGAAAGTCCCTGATGTACTTTCAGCTGTTTATTGAACGGGACAAACAGTCAAAAACACACAATTACAAAACGAGTACACTCGCACACAAGCAGCTGCTGTGGGCCACAACTAACGCCCAACATTTATTTTGGAATATTTTTATTTAACAGTACTGATGTTCGATACCATTTTTTTTTTTTTTTTTTCATACCGATACCAGTATTCACCCTTGAGTACTCACCGATACCGAGTACCAATACCACTGATACTTTTCAAACATAAAATTTCGATGAACACAATGAAAGATAATTGAATAAAGACCTTTCTTTCTTTCTTACGCACATGATGATTCGCGAATGTGTGAAACTGCCGTAGTGTTGCGTCAACTCCTGGTGAGGAAAACTTACTCAATGTCATATTTTTTTGCCTTGAGTATCAGGTGACTGGTATCGCCAGCCTTCACGAATACCCAATACCTTGAAATAAGGCCGGTGTCACCCTGATACTGATTCCTGGTATCGGTACTTGCCAATCCCTATTTAACATCCATCCATTCATCCATTTTCTGAGCCGCTTCTCCTCACTAGGGTCGCGGGTGTGCTGGAGCCTATCCCAGCTATCATCGGGCAGGAGGCGGGGTACACCCTGAACTGGTTGCCAGCCAATCGCAGGGCACATACATACAAACAAACAACCATTTGTACTCACATCCACACCTATGGGCAATTTAGAGTTTTTTTTCAATTAACCTACCATGCATGTTTTTTGGGATGTGGGAGAACATGCAAACTCCACACAGGCGGGGCTGGGGATTGAATCCCGCTCCTCAGAACTGTGAGGCTGACGCTCTAACCAGTCGTCCACCGTGCCACCCCCTATTTAATAGTTATGTGCAATTTTATCATATTAGTACAGTTTTTATAATTTTCCTATATTTAAGCGCAGTGCTAATAGTCAAACTGCGTAATGTGACAATGTCTTACAGTGCAGTATTGTTAATTTTTTTAGGTCTCATTTTTTCATGAACAGTTAATCCTACCATTCTACCATTGTGGTGATACTTGGAGAGCTAAGTATTTTTTTAGGTGGTACATGGTGTATAAAGTTTGAGAACCACTGTTCTAGATTATGCTTGAAGTTACCAGTTTCCTTTTGAATGGTGCAAAAGATTATTTCCTCAAACCTGCCAGAGTTATCATGTTTGTGTGTTTTGTGTTGTCATGGCTGCTCACGTTGCATCCTGTCAGGTTATTTCCGGAATGGTGATCAGCACTTTGCTCTCAGCTCCAATAATGTTTACCTCCGCCTGGCTGCTCACCCTCCGCTGGATGGATCCTCGGCTTCTGATGAACGCATTACAAGATGTCAGCTTTGATATAAGCATTGTCAGCTTAGTGGCACTGGTGAGTCGTAAGAAGACACCTCAATTTCAACATAATTCCAAATTCACAACTTTCCCTTAAACAACACTTCATGTTAGATGTGACCATCCATTGTTTGGGACATGTTAAGGCGGATTAATACTTTGTACTTCGTCATTTGCAGGATGTTTGGGGAGACAGTTAGTAGAGACTAAAAGGCTCATTTCCTCATTTAGTGTCACTTTTAGCCCAGTTCTAAGGAACCTGATTACGATTGTCTATGCATGGCAAAGCTGCGGGTTCATTTGTGTTGCACAACTACAAGGTTCAAAGAGATTTCATTTCAACCATAAAGGCTTTAAGGCAACGTGAAAAGCATCATTAAGCACTTTAAAACACATTTAATCAAACTGGTAAATACAAAGTTTTAACTACAAGGCAGATATAACAGGAGTGGGAATGTAATAAAATGTAGTATTTTAGTATTGATTTAAGACCTGCAGTTCTCCTACTACACACTTCACGAACTCACTTCAGTTTATAAAGTTGTGTATTTCCCCGACAGCTGTGGACTATTGCAGTCATGTTTTTTAGTAAGAAGTTCAAGAGACTGCCTCATCTGTTTTCAACCAACCTTTTCTTGGCACAGGTGAGCACAGCATGTGCAAAAACCGTTCAAGGTTTGAATCATTTCTGAAAATTTGCCTACTAGTATATCAATTATTAACTATCATTATTTGTTGTTTCAGTTCCTTACTTGTTTTGGAATGATGCTTTGGAAATTTGTGGTGAGGGGAGACAACTTTATCGGTCAGATCTTGTCTTTTACGCTCCTGTGCACCTCACTCTACTGCACTTACGTCTGGCCAGGTATGTTGTGAATACGCATGGCGACGATATCATAAATGCATGCTACTGTAATTGTCTAACAAAACATTTCTCATCTTAGGCTTCATTGCACTCTCTCTTGTGCTCTTGAGAAGGTTTGACCGTCTGAAGGTTTCTTCTGGCATGTTTGTCATTGTGAGCTGGGGGTGAGTCCACCATCAACAACTGCCTTCACTCATATATGGTCAATAACCACCTTTTAAACATGTTGTTATTGCAAAATTTATCTCAGTAACAGTGGTACTTCGATTTACGAGGAGCCCAACTTTTTCCTTGTTTTGTTTCATTTTTGTTGTTGTTGTATGTGTGACTTGTGAGCAAAAATTTTAGATACTTGTGCTAGATGGTAACAGCAAACTCAATTAAACTCCCTTCACAACAAGCAGCAGTTTGGCAGGTAGTGAGCAATTCTTTAAAAAGAGGCTTCAAGCTGTTTCCCAGTTGAAATTTACTGTCAAACTAAACATAAAACGAAAAGAATTACATGCGGTGTATTTAAACAAACTACATAACTTTGACATGAGGTAACCAAGTGTGCATAATATTGTGGAGTCTGGATGTATCAGTGGTTACTGTGAAGATTTCTTTTCAGTTGTACAGCGCTTGGGAACCACCCTTTGCCACACTAAAATAACTAAACAATAATTTTTAAGACACATTTTCTGAGTATTTTGCATGTTCAATTGCAGTACTGTTGTCTTTTAAAATGTTTTATTCACTAAGGGAGTACAGAAGCAAATAAATACATTTAATTTCATTTCAATTTTAGTAGTCAAAGTGCTATTTAGTAGTTGCTATTTTACAATGTGATGGTTCAGGTGTTTTTGTTTATGAACAGGATCCCTGCATTCACAACTGCTGTGTTGCTAATCTGTGGGGAAAAACTGCATGACACCTTAGACTCGTCGCAATTTTACAGCAAAACGCAGGTCTGTAGTGGAAATCATTTTTGTGTTTTGTGCCATGTTTTGTTTCATTTCATACGTGTATGTTCTATGACAGATCATCTGCAGCACAATTGTGCTCGCCCTCAGTGTGGCACTATCAGGGAGTTCCCTGGTGTTTCTCAGTAGAGGAAGCTGGTCCCAAAAAGACCGAAGTCAAGGGGCAAACACCTCCGTGGAAGACCTTGTGACTGAAACTGAACAAGATAACCACTCTATGTTTGAACCAGAAGTCCATTCAGAAGATCTCAACAGAGGTATTTAATCGTGTAAAAGTTACAAATATTGGTGTAGCTCTTCATTGCTGGATGTAGAATTCAAAGACGTATGCTCATTTGAATTATTCAATTGATGATAATGGTTATTATACAGTGGTACCGTGACATACCACTCGACATATCAGTTTTTCAACATACGAGCTGGCGTGTGATCGATTTATTTATTTTTTGCATTGACTTGCAGGTACAGACTTGAGATCCGTGTGCTGTATGGTAGCAGCGAACTCAACACACTTTACAATAAGCAGCAGTTTGGCAAATAGTGAACAATTCATCAACAAAGAGGCTTCAAACTGTTTAATGCCACTCTCAGTTGAAGTTTACTGTCAAACTAAACAAAAAACGAGCACACCACAAATTACACCCTGTGTAGGTAATACAAATAGCACTTTGTGTATTTAAAACAACCACATACAGGAGTTTAGCAGTTCAGCCCCCTAGCTTAATCTTAAAGCTACTGAGCACCTATGTTGCGATGCTTTAACTATTTAAGCAATGGATTGAACCTAACGGTGCAGCAACAACATGTAGACAGACAATATAACAGTACTCACAGGTGTATGTTCTTCGCCTCAATGAACAGTATAGCCGGCTGTCTTATACTGCCCCCAAGTGGCCAAGGCAGGCAAACCAGAAGGAACAGCATTCAATTGATGCAGTGTGACAAAAACTTTGCAGTTGTTTTTTGTTCTATTTAATTGTCATTACTGTATGTTTTTAAGTACAATATTGTGAAGTGCTCTTTTTCCTAATGAAAATACACATTACAATTTCTTTTTTTTTGGGGGGGGGCATTCATTTCAATGGGGAAAATGTTTTGTTTTTTTTAAATTTTTTTAGATAGGAGTGTTTTTACTTTTTTTAATGCTTTTTCTATTAATTCTGTTCTGTTAATTCTATTAACTCTGTTTTATTTACTACAATACCCTTCACTAGGTTCCTGATAATCACTGTCACTGTCCCTCTTGTTATCAGCGTGCCTCATGTGTGAATCTGCACCACCCCAGCCCATGCCTGACATGATCATCAGCACCGATATGAACCACACAGCAAACTCACTCACAGGTATGGAGCAATAAAATGCTAATTATTTTGGGAATTGTGAAATTCAATCAACTGCCCACACAGAACAAGGAATGTATGTTGCAAATCTTTTTGTTTTGCTTTATTCTTCCCCCACAGCCCAAAGTGAGAATAGCAATGATTCAACAGTGTGCCTTGTGTTCAGAGTGGAAGAGCTCAATCAGGATGAAGATAGACAAGTGGCCCGTCATGTGCTCTTATGTTTGCTTCTGACTGTCGGCTCGCTCGCTGTGAGTAACAACCATCACATCCTCTCACTTAATGTTCTTACAAGTAGTGAACGTGTTATCATTATTTGTGCATCAAACCCATATCAGTGGCGGTGCCCACACAAATACAGGGTCCTTCAACAGAATTTTAGGTCATTGAAAGCAGACTTTACTTAAATGTGTCCTTCCCTTGTGCCAGAACTTGTCCAGATGCGTATGGTTGCTCTTTTACCAAGACCCAGGTAGACTGTACGTGGAGCTCCAGTTCTTTTGTGCCGTGGCCAACTACGGGCAGGTTGGTGTTCTAATCAAACTACGAACGCACACGTCAAATGCTAAATAAGGGCATGGTATGATGTGATTCCAGGGCATTCTCTCCTTTGTGCTGTTTGGCCTGGACAAACATTTGGTTATACTACCGTTTTGGAAGAGGTAAGAAAAATACAGTATTGTGAAGCTTAGACCACCCTGTATAAATAGAACACCATATTAAAATGTGTCCAATAGATTCAGAATAACCTCAGTCTACAAATTTGTAGCACAAGTAAAAAGTATAAAGTTTTGAACTAGAAGGGGGCAGGGGGGGAATGGTTGACCAGATTAAACGCTAAAATAAAGACTTGTACTGTATTTCTACTGTTGTTCAATGTCTGAAAACCTCAAATTTCACCAGAATAGTATCTAATGGTTAATGTAGCCCCCAAGAAAATGGTTAAGTACATTTTCATTTTCTTTGGGGAATATTTGTGAGAACATGAACTCTGATTTTAATTATAGTGTCGTTGATCTAAAATGCTATAGTTTTGGGACCGTTCTCTATTGTTTGCAATTTTCAACTCATTTTCCTCCTTGCTAATCAGTGAGGTCTTCACTGGAGCCGACATGTACTTTCGTCCACAATTGTTTTTTGGGGGGGCGATAGGTAACCCTGAGAAGAATATGGATGGAAAGGTGTTTATTTGTTGATGATGTGCCCGTGGTTTAGGCTGCACAGACTGTGGTATAGAAAGAGGCAAGAAGAGCAACCGCGAAGTAACGTGCCCGAAGAGATCAGGATGACATGCACTGACTTCATCGAACGCCATAAGGACCAGTGCTTTCATGACATTGTCAGGAAGAGGAGGTGAGAGAATGTCCTGATACTGCTACTCCTGTTAAAGGAAATGAGTAAATTACACTTTTGTTCTGTTGTCCCTTTTTTTTTTTTTTAACCCTTTATAAAAAATGGTACATTGTTCTAAACAGAATCGAAACGTCTTGCCTGATGAAAAGAGATTTCATGAAAGTTGAGTGGTACCTTTGACTTTAAAACTTTCAAGTCAATATTTCTGTGCTTTCAATTTTTCACTTTTTTTCTTTGGGCTTAGTGGTGTGAGACAATTTTAATTACGAGCGTGCTTCGGATACGCCACAGCTCGAGTGAAGAGGAAAAAGATGTGATTCAGTTATTGTAATACCCTCGCATGTGGGCAAGGCATGGATGTCTGCTTCGGACAAAACAAAATGTTTATATTTATGCTTTAATGTTGATACCTTTTCATTAATATACCCGCAATTACCCGTTAATTCCTGCGAAGTTTCCAATTTGGAATATTTCCTAAATCACCCATGTTAACTTTTCATTAAAATTTACCACAAACATTCCACCTTTTTGCAACACACGTGCCACCTGACCACCAGGCTCCACATCTTAAGGCACATATGTAACACTTATATACTAATACACTTATCTACATTCGTCTACAAATCGTTTTTAAATTGAGTTTTCCCTGTGACTGTCAGGTGTGGAATACGGAAAATGGTGGACTGTTTCCTGGGCTGTGAACTTGTGGAGTGGCTCCAGCAGGTGGGCTTGGCTGAGGATCAACCTGCGGCCGTACTCTACGGCACGTGCTTGCAGCAGGGTGGCGTTCTTCAGCACATCGAGCAGGAATGCTGCTTCCAAAACGCTCCGATTTATTACTCCTTTGTGACCTAAGCTGTCACCCAATGAGCACTTTTAACTTCAGCACTGTATGAAGATGGCTACTTTACACGTGTACGCTTCATATAATGCATGAAAATGCTTTAGCTCAACCAGAGGCTATTATTCAGGGCTGCATGAGCGTTGCAACAACATTGACGATCATCGTTGCTGTCTGAGAGGGGTTCAAATTCGAGTATTTTTTTAAGACGTGATTACATGGGTGGAAATTCATTAGTTACCGTATATCTGAACTAATGATAGGATCTTATACAAGAGCTGTATCAAATGTCTTTTGTACAGCTATTCTGTTGGCATTGTAGGGGTGTAAATGTAGCCTTACTGGTATCTGTCTTGTCTTTTTAGACAAAGAATCCGACGGACCCAAACATGCATGGTATCAAAAGAGTTGCACCTTTCAAAAATGACATATGTGAGTGGTCATCATCTTTTGTCAGTTTTGTAATCACTAGGCTAACGGCCATGGATGAACATTGTGACGCCAGAGACAGTCACATGACATATTTTGGAAGAGTAATTGGCTGGAAATGGCTTTACAACAGAATATTTTATTCCTTACCACAAATATGGCCGTACGTTGACATTGCTTATTCAGCATAACTCCAAATGACCCAAATGCTCAATACATAACCCTAAAAGTTTTTTTTTTTTTTTTTTATGATAGTACTGCCAACCTTTTATTTTATGCAAGTCAAGACAAGTACTTCATATTTGTTATGTTTGGTGCCAGTATGTAAGGGAATATGTACAAAGAAGTGACGTGACTTCTCTGTTTACCTCACTACCAAAGAATGGAAGATTAATTTTATTTTGTTTGGTCTCTTTGTTTGAAGCATCATACACAGGGGCTTTTTCCATGGTGAGTATTAACAAAAAGCAAAGACTTGACCTTTTTTTTTTAACGACAAAAAAACAGTATGTCGTTTGGACATTTAAAAAGGGCAATTAACTAAGATTTTTTTTTTTATTAGTGATAATACTGTACAAAAGACAGGAGCGTAAAAACGTGAATTTTATTTTCTCTCAGGTAAAATATAACTGCAATTATTGTTTGGTATATATATTTTATGCTCATGCCACATTTTGTACAGTGCTGCTTATTTATGGATTGTTTTGAATAAATCTGCACAGACTGCACATATTGTATTCCATTATCAATGTGTAAATTAAATCAGTCAACATGCAGTACACTTTATTTGAGCTTACATGTCATTGTGATAGTTTCTGGTACATACTACTTAGTTTATGGTCTGAACTGTGTCCTGAATGATTGACTCAGAAGCCTTTGCTGTACAGCTCCATTTCATCCTGTACAGCGCTGGAGAATAGATCCAGTAAAGTATCAGGCTGCTTGATGCCATGACAAAGAATCCCCTCCATTTGTTTCATTCTCTCACTTTCTAACCTCCTCATTTCGCGAGTGAGCCGCTCTCCTCGCCCCTATGGAGAATAAAAACCGCATAGGTAAAAGTATTCTTCACAACATGGCTGAGACATGACTTCACGTGAACTTGTTTCACCTTGTGTGTCTCAACGGCTGACACCACGTCGTGTTTGGTGAACAAGCTGTGCTTTCTGTCAGGCTTGCTCTGAAAGTGAGACTTCTTTACTGGGCCATAACTGGGAGAAGTGGTCTCCTTTAGCTCCACTTTCATGTTTTCCACAAAGATGAAGGGTTTGAACACTGACCTGTTGCACAAAAGAGGAGCATGGGCGGCGCCATCTCTTGTAGTCATGGAACATTTGGTCTACTAATTTGTAAAATAATTTTTTTTATAGTGCTTGTCCTCAGAGTTGCTTGAGCCTCTCCGGCAAGAAGCAGGGTACATCCTAGACTGGTCACCAGCCAATCGCAGGTCACATACAAACAAACATTTACATTCACACCGAAGGACAATTTGGTTTTTAATTAACCTAATGTGCATGTTTTGGGATTGTGGGAGGAAGCTGGAGAAAACCCACCCAAGCAGAGCAAAAACACAAAACGCCACACAGGAAGGCCTGAGCTGGGATTTTAACTCGGAACCTCAAAACTGAGAAACAGACATGCTAACCACTACACCGCTATGCTGCCCAATGTTAAATACATAAACTAATCATATCAATTTCTTATGATGATCTCTGGAGCTTAAAGGATGTTTCCATTCCATTTTATGCAGTAGACATTGGTAAAATTGTACCTTTCAGGGGATGGAGTAGCAGTGAAATAGTGAACCCCTGGCAGAGCTGGATCCACAGGTACCACCGACACCATACTGCCTGTTGTCATGAACATGCCCTCCATATTGATGCCACTCTCTTTATCCCTCAGGATGTCCATCATCGTCTGAGCGGTGATGTGCCCTTAATAGATTAAAATAATAACTGCATAACCTGCTTTATGCTACCATACTGTAAAACACATTAGCACTCACAAAAAGTTAGAGATAATGGGCTATGAGGTGAAATTTGAGGTGAATAAACCTAAAATGCACTAGAGCATTTACAGGTGAACTTAACTTGACCTTCTCTGAACTTTTTTTTATGCCACTGTCCAACTGCTCAATGTTCCAATGCTTTTTGTATAACTTGCTGCTCTCGAATAAGGAGCTGTATAACAACTAACCATTGCTCTTTTGCAGCAACTTCTTTCCTTCACAGTATCGACTGCCAGATGCTTCAATTCTGCCTGTGTTCATGTAGGAGTAGACGGCAGCAAAATTGAACTGGACCTTCCCGTCCCACCAGCCTTTACGTTGTGCATATTTGCGCAGGTCAGGATGTTCTCTGTCAATCTTAGTTGTGATGTTGTACTCGTTTGAGATGTTGCGATATCCACCTAAAGAGGAAATAATGGTAATTTAAAAAAAATAAAAATATTTCAGATAGTTCTATCTTAAAAGCACAAATTAGATAAGCAGACTATACTTTCGTTCTTTTCGTTAGCTAAAAGCACCCTCTAGTGGACAAAAAGTACAATACATTGCCTCATCTTTATTAGGTACACTTCATCCACTGCAACCGTTTTGAAATCTAGGCATCTTTTATTTATTTATGATATATTATGGGCAGCATGGAGACTGAGGTTCAGGATTAAAATCTCAGCTTTTTATCTGGCATGTTCTCACCGTGCTTGTTTGGGTTTTGTCCGGGTACTCCAGCTTCCTCCCACATTTCAAAAACACCCATGTTAAGTCACTGAAAACTATAAATTGTCCATAAATGTGCATGTGAATATCTATTTGTCTATATGTGCCCTGTGATTGATTGGCGACCAGTTCAGGGTGTACCCCGGCCTGTTGCCCAAAGTCTGGATAGGCTGCAGCTCACCTGGAATCCTGAGGACAAACGCTATAGAAAATGTATGGATGGATAAATGTAATACATTACGTATGTATAATTATTAGGGATGATGAAATCTGAAAGACAGCCATCAAAACGATAATTATAATTTCATCGTTTTGAATATATAGCTTGTCGTTACGATTAATAACAATTTATTGACAAGCAGTCATATTTGACATCTACCAACAACAAATAATGACTATATTAGTTCTGGTTGCAAGGTAAGCCAATAAACTTCCTGCTTATCTCAATCAACTTGCATAACTAGCAATTAAGTGCAATGTCTTAGCAAGTTGCTCCTCATTACCTTCCATTCTCTCTGCGGCCCAGTACTTCCCGGAGGTCTCCATCACCCAGGCCTCCTTCCGGTCCGAGATCAGGAAACTGTTGTGGTAGGTGAAGTCACATTGTTCCTCTAAACAAGCTCCTCCTTGGCCGTGTTTCTCCAGAAGCTCGGCTATGACGCGCACGCATTTCTCAGCAGTGTCAGCCCTCTCAAGTGCAAGCCTGGAAAAATGGCGGTCCCAGATCCCAATGCATTCTGGCATGACATATCAGCTGTAGAAATGTTTTGTTATGATAAAAATCCATTACAAAGTTGTACAGTGAGCTTACCTTACAAGATCCATGCCAAGAAGAGCCTCCTCACCTTCAGCACTCTCTCTTCCCCACACAGCCTCATTCCCAACACACACTTGGTGCTCATTTGCACCCATTTCTGCGCCCCACAGCCACGCCGGTCTGCTCAAAACAACTGCATACGTGTGGGCAACTTGATCGATCTCGATGTAACTACACTTTGTACCCGGAAAAGAGACAGAGGAAAAATAATGTTATCACAAAAGGGTCACAAAGTGGGAATACTGAGGCTATAGCAAGTGCACCCACCTTGACCTTTGACCCCGGCTCATAGTCTGAGGCAGGGAAAAAAAGCACTTCCTGGACTTCATCACAAGGCCTGTCGGAGTTCTTTCCAAAAATGATGCGGTGCCCCTCGGTGGAGGGGGGCAGAGCCACAAAGGTGTCACAAGAACATGGACGCATGTTGGATCACAGGCTGACTGAGCTCAATTGGTTGTGATCGGGACCTCATACATGACCAGACAACATTGTATCCAAAAATGTCAAACACCGTGCAAGAGCAAATGAAAGACAAATAATAGGCCAAAATAATAGGTAATACAATTGTTAACTGTTTTACGCATTTACCATTTTACGGTCTTTTACTTCCTATAATCTCGACAGCTCCGTTGTTTACGACACTCACGTGACTAAACTGTGATTGGCTGCTTCTCATTACACAAATCGATACCAATTACATTACTGTTTTTTTTATATGCGCTCACGTAAAAATATAGCATAAAACATAAATATATCATAAGATGTTAAACCACATAACATAGTATTTTACCGGAGCATCCTGCAGTGTTCTGGAGTTTACGACACTTTTTGCGGTTTAAAGTAACCCTTAGTGGTGCGTTCCTGGTTCCTCGGAATTTTTATTGAAATCAATCTTATTTCACTACTACTATTACTACTACTACTAGTAATAATAATAATAATAATATTAAATAATATCTAGTGCATTTAATGACGCGGGTCAATAACTCATGGGGTCATTAAAATATATATTACTAAATGTATTGTTTGGTGAACATATGATGTTTGGGATACACTAAATTATTCAAAAGTAAAGTATAAATGATACATTTATTTATCGTCAGATTTCACAGTTAAAATGCGTTGTCACTAACCTACATGACAACGAGTAGATTGTCCATTTAGTGGTTCAGATAAAGAAATACAGGATGTGGTATGGCAATAAATGCTACACAGCATTTTTTCAACAAAGAATAAACGTGCATTACAGTACATACCTAACACAACCGCCAACGTTACAATCAAGTTCTGTAATGACATATATATTAATAAGTAAATGTGAAAATGCAACGTACGTCACATCACATCATTATTCGATGACACATCAAATTTAAAAGCTACGTTAAAACTGGACCATCTTAAATGTACAGTAAAGTATTGAAACAATATGCTTGTGTATTCACTATTTTTCCCAGGAGACAGTAGACATTCCACTAAATACATTGAACGCATCAACGACTTCCGCTTCCTTCTAGTTTACTTCCGGGGGGAGCGAGGCAAGCGGGTGTTAGCTGAAATCTCGTTTTAACCCTCAATAGACATTTTAGGTTATCAGCCATGGGGAAGTCTTTTGCCAACTTCATGTGTAAGAAGGATTTTCACCCTGCGTCGAAGTCGAATATCAAAAAGGTCAGTAAAAGTTACCGTCGCGGAATGAAGCTCTGGGGTATACCGTTTAGTTTACTAGCAAAGCTTCCTTCCTTCACCTGGTTTGAGTTGCAGCCACTTGGCAGTTAAACGCCCAAAAATGGATTAAAAGCCCGATAATAGCTTCATTATCGGCTATAAGATTCATTAAGAAATACAGTGTACTACAGTCCAGTGTTTCACAACCTTTATGGAGCACATATTTTACATGAGAAAAATGTCACCGGACACCACCAAACATAAATGTCACAGGAAGTGCAATTCCAATGAAGTTGGGACGTTGCGTTAAACATAAATAAAAACAAGAATACAATGATTTGCAAATCATGTTCAACCTATATTTAATTGAATACATTACAAAGACAAGATATACTGATTAACTTTATTGTTTTAGCAAATAATCATTAACTTGGAATTTTATGGCTGCAACATGTTCCAAAAAAGCTGGGACAGGGTCATGTTTACCACTGATTTTCACCTTTTCTTTTAACAACATTCAATAAACGTTTGGGAACTGAGGGCACTAATTGTTGAAGCTTTGTAGGTGGAATTCTTTCCCATTCTTGCTTGATGTACAGCTTCAGTTGTTCAACAGTCCGGGGTCTCCGTTGTCATATTTGGCAGGTGGCAAAAAAGACTGAGAAAGTTGGGGAATGCTCATCAAACACCTGTTTGGAACATCCCACAGGTGAACAGGCTAATTGGGAACAGGTGGGTGCCATAATTGGGTATAAAGGAGCTTCCCTGAATTGCTCAGTCATTCACAAGTAAAGATGGGGCGGGGTTCACCTCTTTGTGAACAAGTGCGTGAGAAAATAGTCGAACAGTTTAAGGACAATGTTCCTCAACGTACAATTGGAAGGAATTTAGGGATTTCATCATCTACGGGCCGTAATATCATCAAAAGTTTCAGAGAATCTGGAGAAATCACTGCATGCAAGCGGCAAGACCGAAAACCAACATTGAATGCCCGTGACCTTCGATCCCTCAGGCGGCACTGCATCAAAAACCAACATTAATGTGTAAAGGATATCACCACATGGGCTCAGGAACACTTCAGAAAACCAATGTCAGTAAATACAGTTCGGCGCTACATCCGTAAGCGCAACTTGAAACTCTACTATCCAAAGCAAAAGTCATTTATCAACAACACCCAGAAACGCCGCCGGCTTCTCTGGGGCCAAGCTCATCTAAGATGGACTGATGCAAAGTGGAAAAGTGTTCTGTGGTCCGACGAGTCCACATTTCAAATTGTTTTTGGAAATTGTGGACGTCGTGTCCTCCGGGCCATAGAGGAAAAGAACCATACGGACTGTTATGGACGCAAAGTTCAAAAGCCAGCATCTTTGATGGTATGGGGCTGTGTTAGTGCCAATGGCATGGGTAACTTACACATCTGTGAAGGCACCATTAATGCTGAAAGGTACATACAGGTTTTGGAGAAACATGCTGCCATCCAAGCAATGTCTTTTTCATTGACGCCCCTGCTTATTTCAGCAAGACAATGCCAAACCACATTCTGCACGTGTTACAACAGCGTGGCTTCGTAGCAAACGAGTGCAGGTACTAGACTGGCCCGCCTGCAGTCCAGACCTGTCTCCCATTGAAAATGTGTGACGCATTATGAAGCGTAAAATACGACAACGGAGACCCCAGACTGTTGAACAGCTGAAGCTGTACATCAAGCAAGAAGGAGAACGAATTCCACTTGCAAAGCTTCAACAATTAGTGTCCTCAGTTCCCAAACATTTATTAAATGTTGTTAAAAGAAAAGGTGATGTAACACAGTGGTAAACATGACCCTGTTCTAGCTTTTGTGGAATGTGTTGCAGCCATAAAATCCGAAGTTAATGATTATTTGCTAAAAACAATAAAGTTTATCAGTTTGAACATGAAATATCTTGTCTTTGTAGTGTATTCAATTAAATATAGGTTGGACATGATTTGCAAATCATTGTATTCTGTTTTTATTTATTTTTAAGACAACGTCCCAACTTCATTGGTGTTGTACAGTGTATGTATACACTGAGATAATAATAATGTTGTCTCAATTTACTCAGAAATTTACTTATTCAGTGTGCAAGCTGGCCCTTTTTAATTGAATACAACGCCATTATCCTGTTGCATAAATGCAACCGGTGTATTACACAGGTTAATTGTCCTTTCTGCCATGTAGTAGAAGAGCATTAAATGTTCTGCCTGTTACTATACGTCGCTGTTATAGATGGATGAACAAAGATTATTTAACATTATTTTGATTATTAAGTGAAATTGGATACACTGATTGGTAATCTCAGTGTAGCCATTGGCATTGCCCTTTAATGTCATTCAATTGGTATTTGTTAGCTAGAGTTTTAGATTAGCACTACTGTTAGCATGCTTGTAGAACAAAATTTACAATGTATGAATGCCAATGCTGTACACTTTCCAGAAAATTTCCCAAGTGTGATCCTCCTTTTCCTTGTGCAGGTATGGATAGCCGAGCAGAAACTAACTTTCGATAAGCGAAAGCAGGAAGACCTGATGCAGGCATACCTGAAAGAGCAGGACACCTACAACAACAGGTAACTCCTAATGCACTGTTGTTGTCTTTGTTTTTGAGTCATGTATTTTACATCAACCAATATCCCCAAAGGGGAAAGGAATGCAGCATAAAGTATGTAATGATGCTCTTGTCTCAATCTACTCACAAATTGGCTTACTCGGTGTTACATATGGGCCTGTTTAGTTGAACACAAAGCTGATATACTTGCAGGATCTGGAGAAAGACGCACACGGAGATCTGAAAAGAAGAATTTTGGACCAATTAAGTAAAATTGGATAATTTCCTCAGACACATCTGATTATATCTCATTGAATAGATTAAAATAGAATAGGACATTATTGTCACTGTTACAGCAGCAAGAAAAATCAGTAAATTATGTCTAGCACAATAAGAATAATAATAGCACAGTGGTTGGGAATCACTGCCCTAATAAATATCACAATGGTTTAAATATTTCACAAAAAAATAACCATAATGAATATTTGAGTGTTTATTTAGTTTTCCTCACCTTTAGGGTGTTGATGGGGGATGATCGTGTTAAAAATGGCCTCAATTTCATGTATGAGGCTCCACCAGGAGCGTCAAAAGGTAAGTAACCTCGTCATCATAACTCTACCATTTCTATTTGTATACCGAACAAAAATATAAACTCAACAATTAGATTTTTGCGCCTATTTTTCATGAGCTGAGCTCAGTTTCAAAACGTGTGTGTGTGTGCCGCGCACACACACAAATACCTCAAATATCTTTCATGAATCTGTTAGTGAACACTTCTCCTTTGCCGAGATAATCCGACAACATCCTAAAACTGCCCACAATAAGGCTGCTCTCAAAGGTGCAGATTTACTACATTAGTCACACCTGTGAGATGGGTGAATTATTCCGGCAAAGGAGAAGTGCAAACTAACACAGATGTATACAGATTTGTAAACAATATTTGAATCAAACAGACCTTTTGTGTACATAGACAAAATCTTACATCTTTGAGTTCAGCTCATGAAAAATGGGCACAAAAAAGTGTTGGATTTTTACTTTTGTTCAATGTACTTGTATATATTTGCCAGCAATGAAAGTGTTGGATTTTTACTTTTGGTCAATGTACTTGTATATATTTGCCAGCAATGTTCAGTCCTAACACTTGCTTTTCTCTGCTGCACAATTCCTGTTCCTACTGCAGAGGAGAAGGCAGAGGTAAAATTCATGGAGCTTTGCCTTCTCTTTATGGGCTTCCTTAAAATTCTGTTATGTTATTTATTATTTACAAGCTAAACTCATTTGTATCCCGTTTTTCTATAAGGAAGGAGAAGAGGAGTACAAGTTTGAATGGCAGAAGGGAGCTCCTAGAGAAAAGTAAAACTTTTTTTTTTTTTTTTTTTGCAAAATCTGTAATGCTCTAGTTATTTAACCAGAATTGTAATTATGTTCTCAGATATGCTAAAGATGACATGAATATCAGAGACCAGCCTTTTGGAATTCAGGTATTTTGTTGTCATTTGCCTGCATACCAACAAATGTTTGTTAAATTTCATGTTAAAATTTCCATTTGAAAAATATTTAATATTTAAATCTGCACTAAAGAAATGTAAACAAGAAGACGACATGGCATTGCGTGTTATTGTCTCAAGTTGTCAATCAACTTAAGTGTGCCAATATGGTGTTTAGGAAGCTAAGTTAATTGAATACATGCCAAGCTGTGTTCATGTTCAAGGTGCGCAATGTGCGCTGCATCAAATGCCACAAATGGGGTCACGTGAACACGGACAGAGAATGCCCTCTGTTTGGACTGTCAGGCATCAACGCCAGCTCTGTGGGTTCAGAGGAGACAGCAGGTACACGTGGATCGCACTTGTTTTACACATTACCTCTTACATTGGTTGTGTGGGAGTATTTTGTAAGGCATGCGTAATTAATGACATTCTGTGATGATGCAATGTTTAGATCTTACAATTTAAGACAACTCATTCTCTATGTGTGTGCGTGTGGGGACAAGGAAGTGGGGTGATGGCACAGGGGAGCATGTTTCATCAAGTATGATGTAGTAAAAATGGGAGGGTTTTTTCCACAACCAGTGCACTTGACAGAAACAGTTACTGTACAATGGATATAAAAAATCTACACACCTTTATTCAAATGCCAGGCTTTTGTGCAATGAAAAGAAAGAGACCAAGATAAATCATTTAAAGACTGAAACCGTTAATGTCACCCATTACCTGTACAACTCAATTTATTATTATTATTTTTTTAAAATCTTGTCACGAGAGAAAATAAACAACTGCAATAATGAGGCTGCATGATCATGCACACTGTCTGGAAATGTGGCAGTGTTCAGAATTGACCAAATTTAGAGTCATGTTAAATTGGAGTCAGCACACATCCGACACCATTTAAAATGCCTCTGATGAAATAAATAAAGTTCAGTTCTTTTAGTAGGCTTTTCCTGACATTTCTTTTACTTTCTAGCAGAAGCCTGAAAGTTTGCTCAAACTGACTGCTACAGATTCTTCGACATGCGTTTGGGAAAATTTGGTTCCGGTCCAGTAAAAGCAAGGTTGAACTTTCTGGCCGCAAGTCCGAAAGTATGTTTGGCGCAAACTGCTCAACACCAAAAAGAACACCACACCTGCAGTGAAGCACAGTTGTGGCAGCCTCATGCTTTAGGGCTGTTTTTCTTCAGCTGGAACTGAGGCCTCAAGTCAAGCTGGAAGGAATTAGGAATAGTTCAAAATTGCAGTCGGTGTTGGAACAAAATCTTCAGGCTTCTTCATATTCGTGTCTGTGGTAAATACTGTAACTATTGTGGTTAAATACACCCTTGCTGTCCACTGTTAAAATGATTGATAAACGCTAACACAATGTTTATTACAATGGTTCTTGTTTGCATTTATCTAAAACTGTGATGCAAACTAGTCAACAGTGTTTATATTTTGGACACTTAGCAACAAGAAGTAAAAATACTAGAAACAGTTTGCTGTATTACAAAGCAGTTCTACACCAAAACTGCAACCACATTAATAAAACACGTTTGTGTTTTACGATTGAGTGTTAGGTCTCTTGTATTAGATCAGATGTGCGTGTGGATCTTACCCGTCTTTCCTCGACTATTATTATTTATTTATTTATTTATTTAAATTCAAGTTACAGAATAATATTTGCAGTGAGTGGAGCTCATGTCCAACAAAAAAGATTTCAGGAGCTAAATCTGTCACGTTTTCAACCTTGAGCAGATTCATAGTTGTGCAGTCAGCGAGTAATAATGTTTCACCCCGGGAGAGTCCCGTCAACAGCTCAATTTTGCGGCGCTCTAATGGCCGTCCTCCCCGCGGAAGAAGAAACAAAGTAATTATTATGTATTGTGATTTCTCCCGAACCGGTGCTTTTCCAGAACATGATATTGTTTGATTTGCTCACCCAGAAGAGGAGTGACTTGATTTGATGAGACGTCCCGTTAACAAAGCCGCCCCCAAAAGTCCCACTGCGGAGACGGCTTCGGGCGACGGTCTGCCATCAATGGCGCTGTGATGCTGTGATTTGCACTAACAGGTCCCTCCATGCACCCCTCCGAGCTAATGGCTGAGATGCGTAACAGTGGCTTTGCCCTGAAGAAATGTGTCCTTGATCGGAGCGCAACCGTTTGTGATACAGCACAGGTAATTGTCAGCACAATCATTTTCTCTCACCTGCTCTCTCACTCTCACACACACACACATATTGTAAGAACACACAAATTCTCATATCCTTGAAAGAGGGCAGCCTAACCTTTGTTAGCCTATGCTAACAGAACAGAACAAATGTCATGTTTTAGCATTTTGATTCAAGAGTAACTAACTGCTAGGGCATAGAGAGTTCATTAAATTATAATTTTAGCATGATGTGAATGTACAGCTCTGGAAAAATGAAGACCAAAAAGCCACTGCACTGTTTTTGCTATTTTGACCATAATTTTCTGCAAATAAATGCTCTAAATCAGTGGTTCTCCGTTTTTATTACAAGCATAGGTAATGCTGTGATTTGTGTGTGAAGAATGGGTGATGCTTGTAATCAAAATGTTGAATTTGTAATTTATTTCTTGCATACCACTAGAGGGTGCCCACGGCATATTAGCCATACTCACACGACACTTGAGAAGCATTTGTATTTGGAAGTTATGTTGTCAGTGGCTTACAGAAAAGAAGCTAAAATGTTAATTTTATTCAAATGTATAACTACAAATGGCAAAATAAGTTGGCCTTTACTGATTTAAAAAAATTAAATTTTGTAGTGGTGTCATTTTTGTCAGAGCTGTATGTGTTTATCTTGTTGTGAATAAACCCAATTTGTATTTATTTGTATTTATTTTGAAGGAATATGTTGCGAGCGACCAAGAAGGAGATCCTGAGGTGGAATTTTTGAAATCTTTAACAACAAAGCAGAAACAGAAGCTCCTCAGGTAAGAAGAACATATTTTATACCCATATATGTTCATTCTTAATATTTTTCTAAATGTGGTTGGGTATGTTGATGTAAAAGTGGTGTTGGGACATGATTTATAGTTGCCATTTGCTTTGTAAAGGACTACCAGATCTAAAATACAGTTGCATCTCAATAAATTAGAATATGGTCGCAAAATCCATTTATTTTAGTACTCATACATGGCATAGATTCTTTAAAAATTAGGGAAAATATTTTTCCGAGGGCAAATTTCTGCCTAATTTCTACATTAAATAACATTTGCATTGTTTCTTGATTGTTTATTATGTAATATTGTAGTTTTTAGAGCTGGTGAATGTCGGGTTTTTGTTTGCTCTGAGCTATAATCAAAATTATCCATCCATCCATCCATCCATTTTCTGCGCCGCTTCTCCTCACTCGGGTCGCGGGCGTGCTGGAGCCTATCCCAGCTGTCATCGGGCAGGAGGCGGGGTACACCCTGAACTGGTTGCCAGCCAATTGCAGGGCACATAGGAACAAACAACCATTCGCACTCACAGTCATGCCTACGGGCAATTTAGAGTCTCCAATTAATGCATGTTTTTGGGATGTGGGAGGAAACCGGAGTGCCCGGAGAAAACCCACGCAGGCACGGGGAGAACATGCAAACTCCACACAGGCGGGGCCGGGGATTGAACCCGGCTCCTCAGAACTGTGAGGCTGACGCTCTAACCAGTCGTCCACCGTGCCGCCTAATCAAAATTATGTATATAAAAAATAAATTATGGAATATTTCACTGACTGTGAGATGTACTTGTAATAGTAATTGAAAACAATTCCTTTGTTTTCAAGTATTGTAGAACACAGCGTAGTGCATCATCCAGAGAGGTGTGTCTTTATTATTTTGTTTTCCTTGTCAAGCTATTGCTATGATGCAGTGCAGTTCCTCACCAGCGCAAACTGCAACCACAATTATAAACATGTTATTTAAAATAATACCTCTCTCACCGCATCAATCAAAAGCACAATTTTTGATACAGACTCTGCAGGTATACCTAATAGTGTGGTTGTATGCGGCATCAACACTTGTGACTCATCGACAGGAAACTCGATCGTCTGGAAAAGCAGAACTCCAAGGAAAAAAAGAGTAAAAAGGAGAAGAAGAAGAGGAGCAAAAGGAAGCACAAGAAAAAGCATGAGAGCAACGACAGCTCAAGCAGCAGCAGCGACTCATCCAGTAGCTCCAGCGACTCCGATGGCAACTTCAAGAGCCACAAGCGACAAAAGAGCAAGAAGAAGGCGTCCTGCCGGGATAACAGCGCCGAGAGGCCAGATCAGAGCCGCCAGAAGTCCTCGGCGAGCCCCCGCGCCAGAGAATATCGACAAACATGGACGGAGAGAGGAAGGAGCCCGGGGGAGGAATGGAGGAAGAAAAAGGAGATGGCAGAGGGTGGTCGAAAACGAGAGCGGAGCCGCAGCGGCGAGAGGGCTAGAGAGCGACACCTCAGAGGAGACGCTGAGAGGAAGAGAAAGGAAAGGGCGGCGGGTGAGAGGAGTCGAAGCAGAGACAGAAGCAGGAGCAGTAGAAAACGCTGAGGGCTGCTTATACCACGCTGGATGGACATTTTTTTTCGAAAGGACTTAAGAAGCATGCATTTCCTTTTCCTACCAGTAGAGAGAAGCAGTGGACAAAATATCAACATCCGCTTCACTTTACTGCTGTCAATATTATACACAGTTAGCATGGTGAGACGGCCTCGAGAAATTATTCTGTGGGTTACTGCAGGGGTTTTTTGTTTTTGTTTTGTTTTTACAATATAATCCGTCATGTTTTAGACAGCTTTTGAGTCATATAATTGAAGAAAACAAAAAAAACTTTTAATTTACAAGTAATTGTGTTGCCTGTGTTAAATGAATAGCGTTCGTTGTGATTGGACAGAGTGCAATGTTCTCATTATTAAATAAATCATGTTTGAATATCTAGATTAGGATTTGATTCCTTTTTTTGATGTTGTGTTGACGTGCACCACGTACCCAACATTTTTGTCCACCATACTCATTTTATTTTAATTTTCTTTGCTCCATGTATTGAAATATTTCAAATCAAATATTTAGACGACAAGGAAAGTAAAGACTAGCGCAAGGCCGTCGTCAACCTTTTAAAATAAATCAAAATGGGGTGGTTGATGTGTATTTTGCTTTCATTTAAACTGGCACAGAGGTGGAGCAAATGTATTGAAATGTTTGCATACAATTTAGTGGATGCCACCAATTAAAATGGGTATTTTTCGAATTGTGTTGATCTACAAAATATTTCAATCACTCTATTTCGTTTATTTGTACACTGAGAAAAAGTACTCCATTTTCTGTTGTACATGATTAAAATGTGGCAAACTGACGTATTTCCCCCCCTATTTTCCTCGAAAAAAATAATCAACTTAATCAGCTAGACGAAACAACTAATGTACATGCTCAAATTCAAATGACTTTTTCGGTCCAGTTTGGGTTGGATAGCACCGAATTTTGTTTGAGTCCAGTTTTATTTGACCACTGACTTTCAACCTGCCTGCGTGCACACTGTTTAAAAAAAAAATGCCACTTTCTTTACATTACACCCATTTCAGTTTAACATTTAAAAACAAAAAAACAAAAAACGAGGCGACCGTGTGGATGAAATGTTGTGAGCAGCCGGACCCGTTTTGAAAGACTTTGGACGCTGTGCTGACCAAACACAAAGAAGTCTGAGAGCATCATTGAACCTTTTCAATTAAACATTTGAGCGAGCCCGGCAAGAAGCGTTTTTCAGCATTTGCATCTGACTTCTTGCCCCTTAATCTTTATTTATTGAGAGCGAAAAAGAAAAACAAAACGATTGTGCAATATTACTGTAGAATTTAGGATTTTTTTTTTTAAGAAACCGCTTAATAACATCACGTGAACAAAAGCTCGCTTTTAAATTAACCAGACGCGAATCCCTGATCTGAAATACAAGAGACATGGGGCTGCGCATGTGTCCAAAGTTATAATTAATAGCATTTAACAGCATTTGCATTTTTTACGCCACATTAAGCAATGACTTACTCTATTGGGGGAAAATAGTCAGTCATGTTGACAATTAAAAATAAAGCCCAAATATCGATGTCAAATTCTACATCACACAATAAAAGCCTTTTCAATGTGTTTTTAATTACTTTTTAAAATGAAAGTCGTATAAGTGTGAATTTATACAGGTAAACATTTATATATAGATTTATTTTTTTGATAGCAACAAAAAATACAAAATAAAAACGAAAGTTTGAAGAAGCTGTGCACGTACATAGAATATCTACAAAGTGCATCGGAAAGTAAACGCGATCCCTGACGTTCAGGATGTAAGCAACACGAATGAAAACAATCCAAGCTCAGTAAGAACAATAAAAACATGAATTGAACACGTCATCGTTAGTCATATACAGGATGCAACTCACATTGTCCAAGTTCAACAGTTTTCTCCTCACCATTAAATACTGCTGAAGCGTCTGGTGGTGAGATCTTAATTGTTCCCTCATGAAATATGATTCCCTTATTAAATAAGACCCGTGCGATGCAGCTCGGATGCTGGGGTCCTTTTCCCCCATCAGGGCTCGTCGTGCGGGGACTGGTCCTTAACCGTGATCCTGGGGTTGACCCCTTCCAAAATAAGGTCCGGGGACTCAGACCTGGGGGTCTCCAGGTTGCTGGTGTCGGTGTCGCTGTCGCTGCCCTTCTTGCCTCCCCCTCCGGCCGTGTGCGTCTTGATGTGCTTGCTCAGGTGGTCGCTGCGCATGAAGCGCTTGTTGCACACCGGGCACGCGAAGCGCTTCTCGCCGGTGTGGGTCCTCAGGTGTCTCTGCAGCTCGTCGGAGCGCGTGAAGCGCTTTCCGCAGAAGAGCCAGTTGCACACGAACGGCCTCTCGCCCGTGTGCCACCTGAGGTGCGCCTTGAGGTGCGACGTCTTGCCGTACACCTTCCCGCAGCCCGGGATGTGGCAGCTGTGCAGTCCCTTCCTCCGGAGGCTGGCCCCGGCCGGCCCCAGCCGCTCGGCCTCCTGGCAGTTGGGGCAGTCGCACGTCGCCCTCCCGGAGTACCTCCGCGACGACCGCGAGGAGCCGCCCCCGGAGATCATGGCGTTGGCCGCCGCGGAGGTGTCCGTGTACGCGGGCAGCACCGTCTTGAAGCCGTCCTGGGCCAGCAGGTGCTGGCCGGTGCTCAGCAGGTGAGACGCGGTGGGGCTGATGCCCGTGGAGCTGAAGGCCGAGTGGGTGAGCGAGGAGAAATCCGCGTTGTAGCCGCTCAGCTGGGAGTGGATGGCCTGCGGGGTGCCCGAGTGCAGGGAGCCCTGGAGGGGGCCCGCGGGGTTCTGGACGTCGAGCCACGAGCCCGGGTTGGTGTGCACGTCCCACCAGGAGGACGCGCCGTTGGCCACCTCGCCGGAGATCGTGGAGTGGAAGCCCGACTTGTACCACGACTCGTACGGATGCGCCATGCCCACGCGCGGGTACAGGCTCTCGGCGGACGTGTGCACCTTGGAGATGAAGGCCGACTGGCCGGACTCCTGGCTCGACACGCTGCCGCCGTTGGAGAACAAGCCGCCGTAGTCGCTGGAGAAGGCGGCCGACGTCGGGGAAGTGGAGGCCAGGCAGAAGGCGCTGCTGCCGGCGCCGCTCGTCGGCGTTAGTCCCGCGGGGGCGCGGCTCGTCGCCACCGTGAAGCCGGGCAGGGCCGAGCCCAAGTTGCAGCTCGACGTGGATCTCTTCCACGGGTGAAATCCGCTCTTGGAGAAGGCGCTGGCGTCGGGCAAAGTGCTGAGGGGGCTTGTGTTTCCGATTTTGTTGCAGGTTGCGGCCAGCATCGCTAAAGGTGTCGTTCCAAACCGAGGCTCTTCCTGCTTGGGAACAACAACAAAGTGGCACTTTTTCAACACCACGCGTCGACAGCTACCATCATGTACTCATCGCTCCGACTTGACATTCGAAGTTGGACTCGCAAAAGTTGCCTCAAGCGTCACTTGGAAAACAACTCACCCCAAGAATGGAGGTAGCCATATCCGAGTTGCGTCCTGCGGCTGGGACAATGGGCGGCGATCTCCAAGCTGCTGGGATCCGGAGTGATCCAGAGCCTCCGTGTTGCGGCGAGGCTCAACACGGGTTCTGTTCTGGCTCCAGTTCGCCGGCACTACTTTTAGTCGGAGCGAGCGTCTTGTTTTGAAGTGGAGCTCGCCGAGCGCACGCAGCCAATCGGGAAGCGATTTATGGGAAAGCGGAAGTTGTCGGCCAATCGGAGGAGCGCGCGCGCGTTGAGACGCCACGGGCCACGCCCACAGGTCAGCCGCTTCTCAGCCTCGCCTCATGCTCACATATACTGGACCTCACTGGATTTGACGTTTTTTAATGTCCTCCCTTTATTTTTATGAATTGCTGCTCGAATGTCCAACGTCTTGTTTGCTTCGTTTTGGGGGTGACTCCTCCAGGAGGTAAGGATTTCTTTTAATTGTCTCCATGTTCTTTTCTGTTTTAGAAAATGTTGACAGCGGATGACTTCATCACGGGATAAAATACGTGTTCGTTGTGTAAAAACACCTCACTTATAGACTTGTTTTTTTTTTTATTCTTTTTTTTTTAGCGTGCACACAAAAAGGGAGCCCGAGCTACGATTTGCACGAAAACGCCAAACGAACATTGAAGTTATGATTTTAGTAAATATGATGCAAGTACGGTGATGAGTGGCATTGACGACTGCTTTGCTGATAGACGAACTTCCTACATAACTGTGCAGTTACGCGTCATTTACGAGCAGCCATGCCTCCGTGCACGCATAACACTGCCAGGTGGTCATTATCGTGTGTATTATTATATTCTTAAAGTTTCAACATCGCTACGGAAATCATTCACACACTTCATTACATTGGATACATTTAATTGGAGGCTTCATAAGTCACAATACAAATCTCTTACAAGAATAATCTTATAATGTAAAATTGCCCCGCCACCCAAACCTGTGTGAATTGACCCCTTCTTTCAATGCTGAAGCAATTTTACTGAGAGGGGAAAAAAAAGTCCAACCGAAGCATGTGTATTACAGTATTCAAATGAGCATAATTATGGAGAATGAACGGTGCCAGTCAATAGAGCCTATTTTGTTGAAATAAAAATGCACACACACATTGGAGGGCTGAGTAGAAAAAATAAAATAAAATCCACGTTGCCAAGAAAATGAAATCGTTTTGCAATCATGACAATTTTGCTAATATTATTAAATATTGCCTTATTAAAATGAGTTACATTGTGTAAAGGGGATATTTAAAAGATGGCATTTCAATTTGTATTTGACATAGGGCAATACGTTATTTTCTAATTCTGGATGTTAACCATATATTTGAAAAGGGATGTGATAGAGAGACTTGAACCCGTTTAACGTAAATGTGGACCCTTCACAGGGCCTTGATAATATAAACACAATAACAAAAACGTTTTTTTTTTTTTTTTAATTATATGCAATATATAATTCTTTATTAGATTTGGAAAACCAATATTTAGCTTGAGGACAAAAAGGGCACTTCGGGTTCTGTTTTAGCGCGGTGCAAATTTAAGAGTTGGACGTCTGGCTCGGCGTGCTCCCCATTTGTGAGCACTGCCGTGTGCCAATTAGCAGCCCATTACGCGCGATTAGATTGATCAATGTACCTTAAACAAAGGCGATGATTTATTTGGTCGAACGAAACGCTCTGCGTCCACTGTGATGAGTCTGAGTGGGGGTGCATAGAATGCATCCACACACACACACACACAAAAACAAAATAATGATGAATTGGGACCTCCTTCTGGAACCTGCACTTGCCTCATTCACATCCGCATTATGACCGCCTTACTTTCTGCGTGTTCAACTAAACAGGCTGCAGGATTATTGGCCGATGTGTTTTTTTCTTTTGTGTGTGTTTTTTTTAATGTGCAATTGTGCCCCCGTGTGCTTTAATTTGTGTCTCCGCAGAGAGGAAGTTGATGTGAGGACATTGAACTAATGTGTGCGCGCCTGCAGTCGAAAGCCTGTCTCTCACAAACAGTGCAAATGCGACGCGTGTGCCTCAATTACAACATAGTGAATTGCTTTTCAAGCAAATCATTGCTCTACCAAGTATTTGAACAATTTGTCAAGATGACGTTTACATTAGCGCAATTAGCCCAAGTCTTAGCATTAATGCTCTGCTATGATTGCAAAAAGAAGAATGTGCATGTGTGTGAAATCCAACAAAGTGGCATATACATGAAATATTAATATGACTGTCATTGCAGCAGACATTGCATGGAGGCCTAACCCACCTGCCACAATGTTAGGCGCACCTGCACAGAGCTTTATATATATATATATATATAAAAACAACTGCCTTTTTAAAGATATTCATGATACTTCAGTTTTTATTGAACTACACTGCAGCAAATTGGTAGCTGTTTATAATATTTTCTTACACCTAAGAGAGAGCTAAAATATTTGAAACACTTCCCCGCATGAGCCACAATAATGTGTTATTATGTGCCAGCCAATAAGCATTATTCCATTTGTAAAGATGGATTGCAATTTGTATGACATGACATGGTGCATGGTGTACTGAATATAAAGCCACTGACAAATGTCAAGAAAGGAGCCCAGTTGCCACTGCAAACTTATAATATAGTACACTGTGATATCATAACTGCCCATTAAGCTGCATCGATAGCCTCGACCGCAAAATTTGGAAGCAGGGGTCGGCTCGCCATGCGGCTCCCAATGTCAACTTTCATTAAGGTGAGAGAAGTGCGAGAAATGGCTCCAAAGAAGGTGCGTGCTATGAGGAAAGAGCAGGAAATAAACATAATACGAATAACATGTATATTGTCTCCACAGGGGAAAGGAGAAGATGCAGCCAAATCTTCAACTCTGATTAGAAGCTTTGGCACGTCACTGAAAATAGGAAGTGTGGGCCCGCCAAATGTACGGTAAGTGGAAGATTATTTATGTTGATGACAATACAGTCAGATTGCGGCCTTCTCTAATGTAATGCACGAGCATGTGCAGTATGCAGATGCATTGTACAGCTGTGCGAAAGACGATAAGACTGGACGTCAAATGGGGTGAAACTTAAATACGAGCCCTGAATGTGGGAAGACAGCGATAGCATGATGTTCTGGCATCACATGCTTAAGAAGAAAGTCTGAGAAATACAAACTCCACATTTAAACGCGGTGACAGTTTGACTCTGCAGTACATGAATTTAATTTTCATTAATGTCTATTTCAAATCTGAAATCAACGAGCATCAGGTATCAGTTTGTGTTCAACTACTTAAACCATGGGCTTTGTGTTCTCGTGATCATGATGTATGCAGTCACGTCGATGGCTTGAATGCGCCGCGCCTTAGATGGCACCCTCCAGGTCTCTTGGTCACATTAGACAGACAATATAACAATACTTAGATATATTCATGAAATGACTAATATTACTGCAGTTTACTGAGTCTTTTTTTGTTTTTTATGTATGTCAATCTTGTACTGAACCCTAGTGGTAAAGATGCGCACACAGGAAGGAGCACAATGTTAATGGGCTTTAAAGTATGAAATCATGATGCACAAAGTGTTTATTTTTTTTTACATTCTATTTCATCGTGTTTTTAGAAAGTAGAATTCTGTAGAGTGTTTTTTTTATTCTTACTGATAAACACATTTTCTTGCTTGAGGGAGATAATATGATTTGTTTTGATTGAAACGGAGCGGTATTAATTAAACAATACAGTATGTTGATTATTATGGTTGCACTTTTTTTTACTTGTACTATGTAAAGGCAGAATTTTGGCTGCAACTCTCGTATTGTATCACATAAGGTTGTCGCATTAGATCATCGCGTGTGAGTGTACCCAATAAAGTGACCAATAAGTACAAGGATGTCAGTTCACCGTAACATCAGTGCCATGCGAGGGCTTCTCACTATCTTGTTGCTCAGAGATGACATGATTGTTGAAGAAAAGGACACGGACACATTATGATCGACATGATGCTGCTTCAGAGCAAAGAAGAGTCTCACACTGACACACACACACACCGATAGGTCAAGGCAGTTTCAGAATGTCACTGGCAAGGTGGACAACCTGTCAAGGTTCTGTGCTGATGTCATGTTGTGGTATCAGGCGGCAGAGTGCTAGATAGGTCAACATACTCCGCCCCCACACACTCTCACACTCTTGTTTGCACATGAGACACGCTTAGACAAGACCTCGCGAAACATCAGTGACGCATTGTAATAACAGGTCATATTCCACTTCCATGTCGAGCCCTGCAGGCCTCACAATTTGCTTTGACGATAGGTCAACTGACAGGTTGTAATGCTCCAAAATTATTCTTAAAACTGTTAGCTAATTTAACATAGCCTACCACCACGAGTCAGAACGTAGTGTAATTCCCACACAAGTGTTCAAAAATAAACACTGCTGCCGGTGCACTTTATTGAACAAACGCTATCAAAATAAACACGTAATAAAAACATTTATACACAAGCTGCAAAGGCCACAAATGTCGCCCGGGGACTCAAAAGTACGCACTCTCGCTAACTGTTTGCCAGTTTAGAGGCATCCGCTAACCTCCGCTCACGACTCTGCACTCTCATTTGCTGACTCCCACGTCACTCACCAGGCCAGGCACCGCCTTTTAAAGCCACAAACACTTAAAGTCACAGATATAGTGTGAAACATGAAGATGGTGACCCCAAGTGGACAACAATAATACCTGCACCACACATGCACATAACGTTGTTTAATATGCTAAATCATTTTTTTGATCCAATTAATCGATGGGATCTTTGGTAGAATAATCGATTGTAAAAATATTTGATATTTGCCGCTCCAGCTAAATGTATTATTAGTTCTCACCTATTAAAACAATTCCTCCATGTAATGACCTTGAAGATTTATAGGATAAAGTAAATAAGCACGAACTCTATAGTCTCATGTCCACTTGTGAACCTCATTGTATTGATGTGGATTGTTCCTTGTTTTCCTCAGCACAAGGTGACCCAAGAGTAGCTCCAATTTCGCTTTATCTAAAGAGGGGCCGCATGCACTTTAGCAATCTTGAGCAATTTCACATCTATAGGACCTGGTAAACTGTCATTATACTGTGAAGCACTGAGTGAAGGGATTGTCCTGGATTACAGTTAATAATGCTGTGCCATTATAAAGGCTGGACAGTTGTTATTGTCTGTAGCGTTTGTTGCTGTGCCGAATACATCTGTGGGATCATAACATGGTGCATTTGTCTCATTCTGATACGTTTATTTTATTATGGATTCTCTACTGGTTTACAGTATTCATCAATTTGCATTAGGCACTGAGGTGTTTCTGGGTGGATTAAAGTGTTAAAACCCAACCGCACCCTTTCACCACTGTTTGCATTTTCAGGAAGTCAACCTTTTTCAACGTGCTGACAAAGAGTCAGGCTGCTGCTGAAAATGTCCCCTTCTTCTGCACCATTGACCCAAATGAAAGCAGAGTGGCCATTCCGGACCAGCGCTATGATTTCCTCTGAAATTTCCACAAACCGGCCAGGTATGAGGTCTCGCCGTTCATCTGTCTCTCGCATTTGACATCTGCTCACAGTCGTCTTGCTCTATCGCTAAAACCAAACTGCTGTTGTTGATATGGCCTTCCTGTGATGTATGCTTGCCGCTCCACTCGATTCACTTTTATACTTGAGCTGTGGGTCATTCGCGTTTGTAGAGGCTCCTCCAGCTGGGCTGCACATACAAAGATTGACATATTATATATTGTACGCGTGTATTTTAGAAGGCGACCATGAATCTCACAACTCACAATAAATGTATCTGAAATGCTCTTTCCATGTGTGTAGCTGAGTGAAATGATTACCAAAAAAATTGGACATCAATTAGTATGATGTGGTGCATGTATACACCAGTGAAAACTGCAACCACAATAATAATAATAATAATAATAATAATAATAATAATGCAAGTTAAATGGCTACCTCTCTGGAAGAATCAAAACAGCGTATTTGATACAGCACACGTACTGGAGGTCATTAGATTGTTCAGAGAAGCACAGTAAGGGAGTGGTTATGATGTCTGACTCACAGTTTTGAGGTTCGGGGTTTGAATCTCAGCTCTGGCCTTCCTGTGTGGCTCATTAATAATTATTAATATATCAAGGTAGGTGGATAATTTGATGTGCCATCTTGACCGTACTGAAAGTTTAGGTCACGGGTGTCAAACTCAAGGCCCCGTGGGCTAGATGCAGCCCGCCACATTATTTCATCTGGTCCATTGAAGCAAATGTTCTTGTGAAAACCTGTATCATAATTGGAAATTGTCTTTACATTTAATAATGTTGAGATATTGAAAACATTAAAGTTGTACAAACTATTTTCCTCGACTTCTGACTTTAAAACTAGTCATCCGTCAATGTGTAGTGTACATTTAATAATATGATGAGGTGATTATACATTTGGTTTGACAGCCATTACAATCCTCTATGGCAGTGATTCTCAAAGTGGGCGACGCAGCTCCTTCTTGTGGTACTTGAAAGAATCACTGCCTAGGTACAGTTCAGTTGTATTTAACTTAGGTTCAATACACCTGCATTTAATCTTTATGAACGTTTTTTTTTTTTTTTACGATTTATTTGGGTAAAAAAAATTATTGTACTTTTATGTGCAATATATTTTAATTGACTCATTTTTTAAAATACTGTTTTTTTATATTCCTAGATTTCAGTGCCGTGTTAATGTTCAAAATGTGCATAATGTTACAGTGGCTCACAATAATATTAATATACGTTTTAGGAATAAAATCGGTCTTGTTTTTGATGAACACTTAGGTCTACTATGCTACTGTATTTGAATGTTGGTACCATGATGATGGTACTTGGAGAGTTAAGTATTTATTATTTTTTAAAAATATATGTTTTAGAACTACTGCTGTAACCGTTACTATGTGGCCCACGACAAGAACGCGTTTGACAAACGTGGACTATCGGGTGATGAATAGGGCTGCACACGATTTGGCGGTGACTCGAACTAGGACTCGAGTGGGCCTGAAAAAGCGATGAATGAATTCGAATTTTCGAACTCGAATCAGAACGAATCTTAGAATATCACACTTCTTTAGACTGACAAAAGCTGCAACTACTGCCACGCCGCATTAACCTAAAAAAAAATACAAAATATTTCACGATTTTAAGCCTGTGTTTACGGCTGACAGCATTTTGACTTACTGCGCATCTGCGCAGTTGTAGTTCGTTCTTGCAGTTGATCATGGATCACGGATGCAAATAGCCGTAGCCCTCCATCGACACGTTGATCTGCGCAGAAGGAAGCGTCCGATAGCCGAGCCCAAGGAGCTGCACGGATGTTCGTGGCAGCGCCACAACCGAAGCCGGAAAGGAGCCATCGCTGGTGGAAAGCAACCGCGGCAGAATGAAACACAACACAGTGTGGCAGATGACGAGAGCTGTAGCTAGCTAGTTAGAAAGGAGGCTTCTGGTCTCAGCCAGCGAGGATTTATGGCACCAAGGCAGGCATAGAACCAACCCTGTGTCTACCTTTGGCAACGATATGGCGAGGGATCCTGGTGACGTGAGCCTTTTTAAACTACCTGGTAAAAAGAAAAACTTTTGTGGAGGGTGAAGCGGCAGCCAAAATGCACCGGCGTGCTCTGTTCCCATTTCAGTACATGGCTGTCAAACAATCACATTGCATTGACATCTATGACATGTCTTTATTTCGGAATAGCACAAGGAGTAACGATTCAATTCTGATTCGGTTACTGTCAACACAAATAACCAATCGCGATTTAAAGGCCGAGTCTGAGCCCTAGCGATGAATTATGAATAATTTATTGCGTGATGAATTAAAACTTCAGCCAAATAAGACATTGTTGAGCACTGACAATATTCTTCTGGACTCTCCAAGACGCAGCAAAATCCCAGCGTTGAACGTTGTCGACATTGCCTGGAGCTCAGGCGGGCCAAGGCGTGGGAAATGCCTTCCTGTCCCCAACGCTCGCTGTGGCATCTTCCACATGACACGTGAGGCCAAAAGCTGAGCTTGAGCTCCCTTCGCAGCATTCCTTGTGAGCGACTCCACATGGTGCAACAGTGCATGACGAACATTATGACACAGCTCAAAGGCTTGCGAGAGACTTGCAGCTTTTTCAAAGTTGTGCACAACTTCTTGTTCGCGGGCCATTTGGTGTCTTAGGTGCAGAGATCAACATAAAAGTCACAATTCATTAAGTTGCAGCAAAGCTCACATTCCCTCTGAAAAGGCTCCCTCAAAGACAGTGACAGAAGTACAGAGGGTTCTTGTCTATGTTAAGTTTCAGAAGCTATGCGGCCTGGTTTGAATTACGCTAGCATCGCATGCCTGTTTGATCTTGCACTGTATACGTGCCATCAAGATTCGTGTGTGTTTTTCGAAGCCTGAAAAGTTATCAAGCGACATTTTGGGAAGAGCGAAAAAGCTCCCTTTACTCCTGCCATGGTTTTTGCAGTGTTCTTTCAAAACCATTTCCAACTGAGGAGATCAAGGTAGGATATGTACCTCTGCCAAGGCCACACACGCTCACACTTTAAATCCAACGATGGAATCGTGGTTCCTCTTCAACTTAACCAAGGTCGTTTTTCAAGGATATTACAGCAATAATAATACTACAGACTTTCTAAATCTCTCCCCTGTGTCCCCACCCCGAGAGGATGTTGTCACGTTTTTATCCAAGCTGCCCTTCAACGCATCATGAACAGTTGCCACACAGGTGAAAAAGACAAGCCGTGTGGCCATGATGGTTTTGCCTGCGCTTCCTCCCGCCACCGTTACGAGCTCCTCTCCTTCTCCTTCCTGCGTGTTGAAGCACCTGCGTCCTTTTCTTTTCCGACATGGCACGAAATTTGGTGGCGAGGCCAAGTCTTTTGTTGTTTAACATTTACCTGTTTTTCCCACAGCTGCCTAGCACCATACATGATTAGCATGCTGAAGCTTTTCTTGTTTTAGTTTGTCTTAGTTTGGGCTGCTGACCACCTAGTAACCCAATTCGTTTGTTGTTTCTTTTGCTAGCATAGGTTTTTTTGTGTGTCTTTTCTTAGGTTAGGGGGATAGTGAGTGCTGCCCCCCACTGAATGTCGCCCGTATCAGATAGCGCCCATGTTTGTCATTAAGGTTAATAATGAAGGCTTTGAGCACTGTGCTTGGCGTAACTCTTACCAGGAGGTGGGCTAGACCCAGTTTTGGTAATTTCGTGGACTAGCGTACATCAGCGCATTTAAGAGGGGGAAGTCAAGTCTTGAATGCTAACATTGGTCACGGAAGGTGTAAGTGGTACTCTTGCCTGACTTTGGTGGTGACGGTATGGGTTCAGGTCCCACTCAGTGATGGTGGGAATTGATGTCTGTCTCCTGTATGTGCCCTGTGATTGACTGGCGACCAGTCCAGGGTGGCATCCGTCTTTCGCCCGCAGTCAACTGGGATAGAGGCCAGCTCACTAGGACCCTTAAGATAAGTGGTATAGAAGCTGAATTGGTGCCTAAAGTGGTTTTCATATTTTTACCTTTCTTAAGAATGTTGTGGAATTATTTATAACATTGCCTACAGTTAATAAAGGTTTGATAATGGCAACACTTTGACCCGTACCCTTGTTTTTCTTTAATTCATTCTGAATGCCATTGACCTTTGAGGTTCTGCTTTAAAATTAACATGCGCGTAACACACACACACACACACACACACACACACTCACTCTAAATGCACCTTGAAAGCAACAAACTGATGTCTTTTTAAAAAAAAAAAAAAAAGTAAATGCCATATGTCAGTGGCATGGAAAATGTTTTTCTTAAAACTGATGTTAGTGGCTTAAACTTTCTAGGATTTATTTTCCATTCTTCTAACTCCACACATTGAAAAGAGTTGACTCATTCAAAGGTAATTTCCCTTGTTTTTCTGACAGCCACAGTCCTTCTGATTCTTGTTTAACATTGTCATTATTGTTAATCCCCTAATTGCCCCCAACTTTAAAACTGTATAAAATCATTGCTTATATGTGGAAAAATATAGCGCTACAGTATGTTTCTAGACTATGTCGGCATGGAGCTTTGCAGATGCAGTTGTTGATGTTGTTCTGACTTTCTTTTCAAATTGATACTAAAATCTTGTGACAAGTCGTTGACTGGATTGTTACACCCACTGGTCTGTTCAGAGAATGCCGTGAAGCGTAAATGGAACACCGTTGTTGACACACCCCTCTGTTATGGAACAGAACTGGCAACAAGACATGGCATTGTATCGATTGGCTGGCGACCAGTCCAGGTTGTAACCCATCTCTCACCCAAAGTCAGCTGGGATACACCCCTGCTCACCTGCGACCCTAATGAGGATAAGCGGTCTCGAAAATTATGGATGGACTGATTATGTCTCCAGGTCACATAATGACATGTCATGTTGCCTGTGCTGATCATTCCTGAGGTAGTAGTGTGACTGACTGGTTTAACAGTATTTGCAGTAAGTCGTTGATTGCCCCTCCCTTTGATTGACATATTTGGTTATTCCTCTATTCATTGTGGTAACGCTGTCATTCCGCATCATTTGTTGTCGACCAGTATTACCGCACTACTTGGAACGTTGTTTAATGACTCTGTGCATTTGTTTCTCACAATACCAAAAAATTGGCTTCAATATTATAGCTGTATAAAGTTTTTAGGTACAGAGAGGCTACCATGGCAAAAAGGGAACATTAAATGATTTGTATTTTTATTAATTCAAAATGTTAGACAAAGGTTTAAAATTATCGCATACCATGCAAGCCTAGACCTGAATGTAGTTTTTTTGTTATAGTGGCTTTTTTTCCTGTGGCTCCAACTATTGGAGGTACATTTCTTTAGTTTTAGACCAATAAAGATGATTCTGATCGTGATACATATTCTAAATGAACATTTTAGAATCTTCTCATAATGGTGGTCTCAGACATGCATTGATTCACAAGTGGTATCTTTAGCAGTGCTGTACTAAAGTGAGGTGAATAGGAACAGTGTCCTTGTGTAACTAGCCATGTACTGATTTTATGGCATGCAGTATCTGGCCACTATGGGTGAGTGATATGATGGTCACTTACATGCTAATATTTTTGGGGAGCTGGCGTTAATCCATCCACACAGATGTTTTCCATGTGAGAATGGGCTGGCAATTGTTCTGGAGTCTTTTAAACTTAACAGACCAAACCCGCGTTTGTGCTTGTCTGAGTAAGTAACTGAGCTGCTCATTTTATGAACGTTGACCTCATTTGTGGTGTATACGACTAGGATATCTTTGGAAAAGAAGTCTTCTTTCCTTCACTAAAGTCACCCACGTTGTGTGCATTTTAGGGATTTTATTTTAACCTGCACTCACTTGAGGCAATATTTTTGGGAATCGCAATCAATTATCAAAGCCTGGGAAATGCTGTTCCAGTATGACAGTGCCGCAGAACTCAAAGCAACGTGTGCTTCGATGTGTTTGGTGTGTCAGAACTTAAGAGCCCTCATCGCAACCCCAACACCTGTAATTTGAATTGGGAACCACTTTTCCTTTGTTAAATTTAAAATAAAATATGGAATATTAAAATTGTTTTCCACAAGGCGAGAATAGTGTTAGAAATGTTAGAAAATGTCAAAATGAGTTATTAAAAGTGAAAACGATTTGTAATTTTGGTCTAGAAGAGTGTGAATAAGACCCACATGAATGGTCTCTGAGGAAAGCGTTGCCATTGCCTCAGCGCCGTTCGGACCGCTGCCGAATCGGCGATGCCCGAAACAAGACACAGACATGTTCTACCTCATCTACCGTTGTGTTCCCAGCTGTGGCGACACTGCCAGCTCACCTGGCCATATTCCCAGTTTGTTTTCCATCAATTATCCATTTGAATGCGAAAACGATGTGTCACCTTGACAAAAGCTCAATTGGTTTCAAGGCTAATCTGCGGTTTTGTGTCACGCAATGTGTGGCCTTGGGGCATTTACACCTCATTCCAGGTACCTGACTTACTGGAACCTTTTTTTTTTTTTTTTTTTTTAAATTGGGTGCAGGTTTTCCTTATGCTGGGACATTCCCTAATATAATTGTCACTGTATAATAAGTAAAAGCCCTGGCAGCTTTGCGTAAACTCTTGTTTGATGGCCTCGGTTTGCTTTAATTCAATCTTTGAAATTTCAGGTCCAATTCCAAGTTAGTTTCATATTTTGGATAGACTTCCAGAGGAAAATAAAACAAAAGTGTTACTGAAGCTACAAATAGCCATATACTGATTCTGATGAATTGTCTGAACCCTTGAGGGTTTATTAGTCCATTCAGTTTGAGAATATATAAAGGATATTGATTGAATGCTCTCACGGCTGGGATTTTTTTGATTGACATTCACAAGTCTCTGGGAAAACTCAATGCTCCGCGATTTTACAGCTAGCCTCCGAATTCAAATTCTGTGGCGTTCATACCAAGGTTACGTGAGGTGGGTGTGTCACAACGTCTGGACGGGAGAGTATGCGTCGATGAAAAGGGCACAAATCTAAGTGCTTAAAAACAGACTTAGTAGTAAAAAGGAGAATATAGCCCTTAGTGTGCTGAATTGTCTTTCTACTGAGGAAAATGAGCACACTAGTACATGGACCTTAATGGACCTTAAGCTACATGTCAAGGCTATTGAAGAAATGCTCAAATGGCTTTCCATAGATTGTCACCTCCAGAGTCATTTAGGTGGTGTAAAAGCAGTTCCACACAAATAATCTGAAACTGATGAGAATGTGAATGTTTCTTGTCCGCTATGAAATTGATGAATCTGTTGGGGACAATCTAGGCTGTAGATTTCAGCGCAGACGGTTGTAACCGACGCCACTAATAGCATTTCTTCAGGAATTATACAGTGCCTGATCACTCACTCGCTCACATAATTTCCATGTAGACAACCATCCATAGTACTAATACTTGTCGCTGCCCAGATATTTGTGTACGTGTGTATTGTGTGTGTCTACAATCATGATCAATAACGATTCTTAAATGTGTATACTGATATTTAAAGTGGTGTAAAGAAACCAAGTACAAATACTATGTTTCTATGAAGTAGATGTTTAAGGTATCTGTACTTTAAATTTCTTACAACTTTTTACTTTTACTCCCTTGGAGGTCTGGCGTCATGTTCATGTCGTATTTCAAACCACAGTATTCACTAGCCCACTTTGCTGATTTCTTCATCTGTTTGTGCGTCAAAGCCACTCCTCACTAGGGAAAACCTTTTTTTGTTTTTTGGTTTTTTGTTTTTTTAAATCCTTTGTTTGCTTAAAAAATCTGACAGTAAAATAAATTACCCCGTGGCATGTACATTTTGTTTTGAGTTCATATTAGTCGTTGTTTTGAGCAATACTGGCAAATACGTGGCGGGATCATCCTCCTTTTTGTTTCAGCTGCTGTCACAGCATTTAAATGAGCATTTTGCTTGAGCGAGAATGAAGAGTTTTTGTCATCCTCCACTCACGGCGGATGATTAGAGCAAAATGCCTTCCCATCTCGAGTGGAGATCGCCACGGCTCCAAATAAAATCCTCTGTGATTGAAGGTCGCAATATTTTGAATTCTAATAGGCCTGCAAGATGAATTGCCTGAAATAGACTTGCGACTCTTCCTGCTTCCTCCTCCTACTCAGCCCACACCCCTTCCTTGTCCCCCCCTGTCCACTGTGAAAAGAACCACTGGGAATGGCAAGGCCCGATGATCATAGAATTATTGGATGGTGATTCTAAACCCTTCAAAGAGGAGTTGCTATGGAGATCTCGTTCCAAACTGTGAAATGATTCTGCTTTGAAAGGCCGGAGGGTCTGAAAGGCGAACACATCATTGTTCAGGTGGCGGTTGGTTAGGAAATCGCTGGTGGCTGTGCAATCAGCGGCACTATGGCAGTGAAGGACCTGAAAAGGTTTGTTCTCTGATGTGGGACAACACTTGTGTGCATGTGAAGCTTTCTCCCAGTCCAGGCACTCTCATGCGCTGCGCTTTTGCAAAACAAATGGAATATCAATGGTCAGACTAAAGATGAGGGGATGAACTCATTCATTTTGTTTTTGGGTCATCGTCAACAAATCGGCTTTTCGGACCTGATCGCCTCTACATGAATCAACTTGTGATTCCACTTATTACCATTATTTTCCGGAAGCTCATTACTCATTCCTTTAGAGTAGGAAAATGAACTCATTTTTTTACATTTTTTTTTTTTTATCATTCATAAAAAATACACATTTGCCAAAAACAAACAAACCAAAAAAAATATTAGCTAAAAAAAAAAATACCAGGGAAAACTGTTTGGGGGGGGGGGGAAAAGAAATTACCCAAAAGTATTTTAAAAATAATACTAGGGAAAATATTAGAGGGGAATTGGAGGGGGGGATGCTAAACTAGTAGAATAAAATACAAAAATATTGGGCAAAAATAGACAAAATATTTGTAAAAACACAAATATTTCCACCCTCGCCCCCAAAATAGGCAAAAAATATGATGACAAATTCTTAAGGAAATTTCCAAAAATATTAGTGAAAACACAAACATTGCACATGTACAGTATTACACAAAAAAGTCTATCTGTATAAAAAATTTGATATTTTCAAAACTGCCTTCACCACAAACAAAAAGAAATAAATACTAGGTAAAAGTAATTTGAAAAATACCAAAATATTACCATGGAAATATCAGAAAAATAATACTAAGGCAATTATTATGTAAACAAATTCTTGGGGGGGAAGAAACATCTAAAATATTAGATAAAAAATATGGAAAAATTGGACAATATATTTGTATATATACAAGAGTATTCGTACCACCCCAAAAAACATACTGGGGGGGGGGAGTAGCGTATGAAAATGTTGTAAAATATATAAATACACACAAGCTCCCTCCAGTACAAAAGTAAAGTACATTTGTCCTGGTGGCCTTGCTGGTCTACTGCTATAAAATTGGTGATAAGGTTGCCATGGTAATACCAGACTTTTCCTAAAAAGGAGCCAGTTTACCATACACATTGATTTTGGTGTTTTTTAAAGGCCAAATGATGATACACTTTAGCTTGAATGCTTTGAATTCAAACAAAATTTCATGAGATACCACTTTTGATATACTTTAAAGATTGGATCACAGGGTGTCAAACTCATAATTTTGTCAAGCTGCCTTTAAGTTGCCAATGTATTTATTGTAATTGGTATGTTGGTACGCAAAGGAAGGACTTCTGAAGATGTCATCATATAGCTGTCAGTTTCACGAATCCTATAAAAACCTATTTCTGAATAACCCTCGTGTTCATCTGTAGTGTTTCAATACCGGTGAGACACCCATTATGAGCGTCACCCTTGACAGACCCGTAAAAAAAGCTTTTACTGCTCTGAATACCAGCAGAATTGCAGCGCTGACTTTGCGTGAACACTTTTTAAAGGCAGCGAGAGGAATGCGAGTTCTTCAGATGTGCTCTTAGCTGCCTTGCATGTGAAAACACGCGCAGGAAGTTGGAGGCGAATGAATACTGTAATTTAACAGAATTATGTTGACCACGTATCCTCCCAGGTAGCGACATCACAGCGTGGTAGCTCAATCAGTATCAGTATTGATCTTCGACTTGACACAGATTGCCGTCTTGTCTGTGTACGTCATTCAAGACTGATGAGAGCTAAAGCTTCTTTTTCAGGGAGGGGGATGGCGTTCACTGAAAAACTCAAAACTAGCGGGGCAACTGTGGTCTCCTACGATAATTTCCGAGTCGCATTATGCTGTAGTTCTTGTCTGGCACCCCCCGAGCTTGGAGTGCCACCGTAAATCCCAAAATTGGAGGTCTTTGTCAGGCCCTTATAAGGCCATTCAAAGCCACTCCCTCTAATCTGTTTGTTGCCTTTGAGACTTACCCGTTTCACCACAAAAATCGGAGGTTTAGGTTTACCATTGAACTTTATAGCCATTGTATTAAGTAGCTGTTATGCTAGTATGTGATCTTGTGGACAATGACAGGGCGGACATGTTTGGCTAACGTTAGCATTTCATGAGCACATGGTGGACCTTCACTTTGCAGCATGATTCGGTTAGCAGGCTGACTGTGAGCTGTTGAACAAATATATATTTTTCATTTTTGAAAGGAAGTGATGTCACTTGCTTTTCAGCTATGACAGGGTGGACATCCAACTACACACATAATATGATAAAAATGATTAGTATTTACTCTAGAACCATCCACCGTTTCCAACTCCGGTAAAGAAAGACAAAATGCTGACTGAAAACATGAGAGTTTCTTAAAGGGACAGGTACCCCATCGTGACAGAGTGGACAGCAGTTTCAGGGACACGTGCAAATGATGAAAGATGATAGAATATACATGATCAAAATGACTCGTTTTATCAAAAAACATCATGTGTAAAAAAAATTATTTGGTATCATTCTACCACTTATTACACACACTTTGAAACATACCAAAATCCCATGCATCCAATGAAAAAAAGAAAAGGTACAAAAAGGAAGGAAACACATTTTAAGAGACTTGCGGTGTCATTGTTTGGCCACTTTGTTATAAGACCTCAGATTTGAATTATTCTGCTTCATGTTCATAATGAGGACTGTTAATGTAACATTAAAAAAGGACGGTTAAGCTGTAACCGCATCCCCGGAAACTGGTGGTGCTGCGTCTTTGCGCCAGTCGGTGGCCTCACAGGAGCAGGACACGTTTTTAACAATCCGGTCGAGGACTAATTGGAACGAGTGTCCCCTCACATTTCCTCTTTTTTTCTTTCACCTTACGCATTTGTTCCCCAGCTCTCAGCCAGGAATTGGGTGGCTGTAAATTTGGAGTGAATGTTAAATTAGGCGGAATTAATTGAAGGGCATTACTGTGGAATATGTGGTGACCAAAGGAGAATGTCAGCTGATGACTAAATAGTGAGTGATCAGCTGCTCCTCCACTTCTAAAGCCTTTGTGTTATTGAATTTTCCGCTTTTCATGTGAAAGATGTAAGATAGTATAACATTGTAGAATAATAGTCTTAGAAAAAAAGAAACCTTGCTTTTCAGAATATTTTCAACTCTTGCAACGCTTTCATTTGCCAAGATTGAAATCAATCATGACAGATTTATTACTAATTGCAACACTTTTGAAAACTTGCGTGCGAAAATTGCTCGGCAGAATTCACACTGCAGAGTATCCCAACTTTACGTTGTGATTGCTGCTCATGCATGTATATTATTGCAGCAAACAAAATGATTACATTGCAGTATATTTTCTAAGTTCGAGCAGAGACAAAGGCAAATTTTCATTGCAATCAGTGCTGAACTGGGAGCTGGTAAATTGGAGCAGCAAAACAATAATTCCACTGATTAGCCCCTTTCTGTGGAGCCTAAGTGAACTGTTTATACTGTGGAGTACCTCTGCAAGAGGAGACGAACCAAAACAGGCTGATTAGCCAAAGACTAATTGAATAAGTCCGTTTCAGCATGCGGACGACATGCAGGATGACAGCTTGCGCATAAGTCTACAGCTTCTGTCGAGTAAGTCTTCCGTTGACCAGCGATGTTGGTTTACAACAACCTTGTTGTTCACTTCAAAGTTAAAAAAGAGAGAAAATTAACCGAGTAGAAGAACAGGCTCAAGTGCACTCGAGGGAAGGATTATTTTTGTTCCATCTTATGACGTGCAAGAACTCCCTCTATTCAGTGTTGACGCTAATTGCTCATGTTGGCATCCTAACATGCTTGTGGTGGCTAACTATTACCAGCTACAGTCAGAGGTGGCAAATATACTCATACTCTAAACTTGACAAGTACAGATCTGTGTGTAAAAAAAAAAAAAAAAAATTAAATAAATAAAAAAGAGACTGGTAAAAGTAGAAGTACTGGTTCAACTGCGGTTAACTTAAAAAAAGCACAGACTCTGAAATGTACCTAAGCACAAAAGTAAAAAATTAAATAATATACAATACCCGTTTTAATAACATGACACCGTGGAAAGAAACCTCTGCACTCAAAATACTTTCCCCCTTATTAAATTGCATAAAGCTATACTGAAAAGAAACGCTATCAAAACATGTTCCAATAGCTTTACTAACGTTGTGAAGTGACAAACAAAAAAACGCTAATTACCTAACAACTAAAAAAGTACCCTTTACCTACAGTGTGTGTGTGTGTTTATATATATATTTGTTTGTGTCTGAGAGTCATCGATATTCCAAGCGTGCATTCGTGTTCCAGCATGTTCGTTGATGGTGTGACAGCTTTTTAATGAGCCAATCATGGTGGTGACATAGCTTTCTGTGACGATCTCACCTGTCTGTCAACACTATTTTTATACGGAGCATTAACAGACGTCACAGAGCACGCTCGGAACATACCAGACTCGTTTCATTGAATGCCTTACCCGGCATGTTCTGTACTTCCTTGTTGAATGAGATGGCATTCCCTTTACGACTGGTTATTGTTGATTGATGCAAAAAAAAAAATGTGTGTATTAAATCAAACGTAGGGAGTAGTGGTTAGCACGTCTGCCTCACAATTCTGAGATCTGGGGTTCGAGTCTGGGCTCTGGCCTTTCCGTGCGGAGTTTGGGTTTTCTCCTGGTACTCCGGCTTCCTCCCACAGTCCAAAAACATGCAAGTTAGGCCAATTGAAGACTCCACCCTAATCCAGTCCACCGTGCCAATTATAACTGAGCGTTATTGTCATTGCGATGGACCTAATCTGCTGACTAGTCAGTTTATCTATCCGTCCTTTTTCTATAGCACTTATCGTCATTAGGCACTTATAGAAAAATAACCATTCACACTCACACCAGTGGATAATTTAGAGTATGCAACTAACCTAACATGCATGTTTTTGCAATGTCGGAGGAAGCAGAGAACCTGCACAAGGAAGATGAGATTGGAAACCCAAAGATGACAGACATGCTAACCACTATTAGCCCATCCAAATTCATCAGTTGTTTTGTTTTGGTCTTGAAAGCCCACAATTCCCACAATGCCTTTTGTAACAAAAACGTCTTTGTGGCGGATTCATGGCGAAAAAACGACAAGACTCATTGATTCCATTTTTACCGATTTGACTCCCTCCTGCTGTTACTGGCAAAGAGGAACAAAAAAAATCGATACTGATGCGTTGTTGTGTGTCCTTGCGCTGCAGGTGCATTCGACGATGAGGATATCATCCACGTTGAGGGGAGTGTGAGGGACATGGAGATCATCCACGAGCAGCTGAGGGCTGAAGGACGAGGAGATGATCTTCCCTATTACTGACAAGCTGGAGAAGACAACCATTAGAGGCGGTGAAAAGAAACCGAAACCAGAATACAGTATGTGAGTCAGTCTCAGCAGGATCTTTACACCCCCCCGACAAGTCCTGTACCCCCTCCCAGCGGCACACAAATAATCACCCTCCCACACACATGGCAAAAGAAGAAAAAAGTGTTTTTCTTAATCTCCACACAATTGGTCTCACCCCCCGCCTCTCTCTTGCCATTTTCTCCCTTTCTGAGATTGAAAGTGATCAGGGGTCAGGAGTGTGCCGCTGTAGAAATCATTAATAGAGAGTTACTTATTCAGTGGCCGACCCCGGGTCAGCGCTGTGGCCTAATGAAAGTGTTTCCACACAGCTCTTTTTCATCTAAAGTAATACTCACATCACTGAACATGCAGCTGCTTAACGGAGGAATTACAGCAGGGGATGTCTGTCTACATTGCACCAAAATTGTTGACGATTCAGCGGAACCTTAAAGTTCCTGTAAAGTGGAAAATAAATGTCTAAATTTGACAGACCGCAGAGAAGATTGTTGCCAACAACCCTGCCAAATTTAAATGAAAAAAAAAATCACCAAATATATAAAATGAGGCTTCAAAATCATGAGAATTCACATTGTTGTTTCTGCTCTAAAATGCTGTGGATGTGAAACCACGCCCCGCTCAACTGTCAACTGTCAATCAAATACCACTTTTACAACCTGAAAAAATGGATGCTACTTTGTCAAATATCTTTAAGCCTAAACATAACTTACGTTTGAGCCGTGAAAATATATTCACTTAAAAATATATCCCCCCCGCGGGTCGTCACTGGGCTTTTCCAGGCCATGACAACGAGGCGCTCCAAAGCGGCCATGCCACTTCGAAGCTCCAGTTCGTACGCTGTCTGTTAAATCGGACTTAAAGTCAAGGTACGACTATACGGTGCTCTTTTTCTTAATTAAAAACATGTAACAATTTTTCATTTTTGTTTCTTTTTTTCTGGCGGCTGAAACAGTAATGACATTTCAAATAATTCCTTACACGAAAATGTATTTCATATACGAGTAATGTCAGTGACAAGCTTGGTCACAGCGCAAATTAAGTTCTGTATTTAGAAAAGATGGCTTACAGTTTCTGCACCAAGGAGGTGCAGAGCAAAATTTAAGGGGGTCAGATAAAATGTGCAATGTTGCATAAAAATATGTGAAAATGCAGCCACATTGTTAAGATGATGAGTCTGAACCGGCAACTTCAGCTGCGATTTGACTGTAAATGTCCCATGATGCATTTAAGGAGGGGGAGGTGGCATTTCACTCGGAGCGACGTGCCCCTGCCACTCCGAGGCTCGGACCACTCATTACACTAACGAGAGGGGCTATTTCACCTGCTCCACAGCCCACCCCCACCACGGCCGCGCCTTCCTCCCCCTCGCGGCACCTCCCCGCAACCCATGCAGCCCCACTAACAGGAGCCATTCAGCCTAGGCAGGTGGCCGCTTTACGCACGTAATTGCTGACAATTTTTGGCAATGAATAAAAATGATCTACATTACTCGTCAAAGGTTGAGCAAGGCAAGTCAAATCTATGGAAGACCTCTTTAGATGGTAAGAAAGAATGGCGCTTATCAAAGGCTGTGCCAGGCTTTTAAGACGGGAGGGACGCGCCTTGATTGTCTCCCCGGCCGGCTGTGTGGGCCTCGCTCAGCTGCCACTCGTTACAGTTTTGCATGTTTATGTCGCCATTAAATGCACGGCTGTGCCTCATCTTTAAATGCAAAGTGAGACACAAGAAACTTTTTACATATAGTTCTGCCTTACATGTGAGTTCAAGTTCCGTGTGTGTGTGTGTGTGTGTTATGGCCTAAATGATAATTGTGTTTATTTTGATTATAATCACAATTATCACAATTATTCATCATGTTATGGAAAACATCTGTACTTTTACTGCACTACCTTTCAACAATGTGTAAACAGTTTTCAGTGTAAAATGAAGCTTTAAAATGAATGGATTATCATTATAGAATGAATGATAATAAAAATAATGCAATTTACCAAAGAACTTAAAATTGATTAAGTGCTTGAATAAACATGTGAGTATCTTTCTTGTTGTTTAGGTAGCTTAATGAAGCCTTAACCATGCGTTCGCCCCCTGGTGGTTGGCTGACTGCTGGTCTACTATTGAGAAAGTGCTTGATCAAATACGTATGCAGTAGAGCCTGCATTTGAAATGTAAATATTGCAGACGATGAGGTTCATTTAATTGTGGCATCCAAAATCATGATCACGATTGATATTCAATTAATTGTGCAGCCCTAATATACTGTGTGTGTATACGTGTCTATGTGTGTGTGTGTGTGTGTGTGTGTGTGTGTGTGTGTGTGTGTGTGTGTATAGTACATTGAGTAATACCCCACTATATTGTGGTTCACACTTCGCTATCCCGCTATTTGATGTTTTTTTTTGTTTGTTTTTTGGTAATTTTATTTATTTATTTTTGTGTTACTACAGTTGTTACTGTTTGGACAATATCATTTCTTCTTGTTCTCTCTCAATGTGTTTTTTGTTGTTGTTGTTTTAAAAGAGTATATAAAGACCCTTAAAAAAATATGTGATGTAAATGCTATAAAAACATGCCTAGGGTGTATATCATTGATTTCACTTATTGCAGGGGTGGTCTGGAATGTAACCCCAGTGATAGAAGGTCGATTACTGTATACATTTTATGTGATTTTCAGTGTATTTAATTGCTGCTAAAATGCTAAGATGATTCAATGCTAATCATAATAATAATCATAACATTAATAATAACAATAGTAGTTTTTTCAATGTAAAAAGATCCCTCAACAATCTCATGATGACTTTCAGGGCATGCAGCTGCAATACTTTATACATTGTTATCAAGATTCGCTAACAGTGCTTCAGTGGTGTTTACAGGAACAATCTTCTACCACTTTTGTCCATATGAATGGTCTCGCAAACAACAATAATAGGAAGGCAGCACACCAGCGGCGCTTGGTGGTGGTGGCCGTATGCGTTTGACCCCTGCGGGACCCACATGCCTTTTATTAACATCTGCCTGTTAGGGGAGCGCCGCACGGCGGCCGCAAGCTGATGAGGGAAACCTGGAGCGGGTTCAGGCCATGTCAGCCGCCGTTTGCTGTTTCCATTTCACACATGATTAATCTCTCTGTGAAGACTTGGGCCGGGCGGGCGGAGTGTGTGCGCGCCTCTTCCTCTGCGCCTCTCCTGCTGGCTGCACTCTGGTTGCCTGACTAAAAGGCCTTTAGAATTCCTGTGGAGAGAGATGTGCCCAGAGTGAATGCAGCTGGCTGGGGGTCAGCGTGCGGAGCTTTTTGCTGCCATTGTGTAATTGAGGCTCTGGCAAGGTTTTTCCCTCAGTTCTTTCAAAAGGGAGTATGATTGTGAAGTGCGCTAAGGGTTTGGGGAGGGAAAAGGAGGCAAGGGGAGTGTTTCAGGGGTGGGGGAGTTTTTATATGAAGAGGCAGGTCAAGTTGACAGGAACAATAAGAATGTGTTCCGCTAATTTCTGCGGGGCTGAATCAACAATAATAGGCTCCATTTCTTTATTACAACTTTTCTATCTCGCGCCCTCCCATTCTCCACCCTTTTCCGCCTCCACATCCTGTCAAGAAGCAGTCTTGACTGTGGTCTCAAGTACCTCGCCGATCCATTCGGCATACACTCAGTATACTGGGAATGCTCAATATTTTCTCCAAGAAGAACCAGTCAATAATGACTTCTGCGGATATTCGGCTTGGCTACATTCTGCAAAGTGCCCGACGACGGATCCCTAATTTACACCGAACGAACCATCTTCCTTTTTCCTTTTTTTTTTTTTTTTTTTTTTTAAATATAATAAATCTGTCCTTTTCAGCTGCATAGCCATGCCAGAATGGTGGATCTGTAGGCCTTTTGTGCTGGAACAGTTTTGCTCTGGAACAGGGAAGTTTCAAATACTTATTTTTTAATTATTCTGATGTTTATAGAATATGCAGCTGGAAAGAAGAGGGTCTTGGGGGACAGATAGAGGGACAGAATGGACAAGGGGACTAGGGGTGAGAACCACAGCAGAACAATAGTTAGACAGTGTAGGTATTTGACAACAAATAATGTTACAAAAGTCAAATCATGTTCTTATTTGTGGACGGGGGGACACCCGGTGAGGACACGCAACAAAATAGGACAAGATGAGAGAGAACGGAAAAGCGCAGGACAGGACAGGATGTGTGAAATGAGCAAGGCAGTGCTACTGATGAATAGCGCGGTGGGATGCTTTTATAGTGTCAAAACACCTGTAAGAACCAGCGAGTTGATATCGTAATACAACGTGTTATTATTAGTGGACCCAGCACAAGCAATTAAAACCTATAGCGTGTCTATGGAATTTATTAGTGAATGAACACCATATCACATGCATGTTGGTCAACTGGTGTACAGCGTTGCTGAGCTGGCACATTGAGGAAGGCTGGGCCGCAAGGGGGGCCAAGCCTGCGAGCCCATCCCAGCGAGCCCATCCCATAGGGGACCCAGCCAGGTAGACTCCACCCACTCCCCAAGACCCAGGCTGGCCCCCCAGTCCAACTGAAACACCCTGACCAGTCCCAAAGGGAGGGGCAAGGGTACTGGACCAACAACCCCAACGTCCAATTGCCCCCACCCGCCACCCAGTGCCACCCCTGCCACCCCCAGAAAGCATGGGGGCCCCAACCACCAACAGGGCCCAACGCAGGAGCCAGCTGCCACCCAAAAAAGCTCACAGCCTGCCAAAAACGAGCCCATGTCAAGTACCTGTCACAAGCAATGACGGGCAATGGCGCCAAGAGAGGGGAGAGGAAGGCGGGGATACAAGAGGGGAGGTACCCTACTCTCCTCACGGCCTGACAACCGAAGGGGGGGAGAAGGCCCCCAGGAGTAAAGCCAAGAGAAATGTGAATACCCACCACCCACCCTATTACTATGGTTACCAGGTCCCCAACTGGCAACCATTATCCCTGTACCGTGATCGTGTGTGGTGGGGTGTCACGTATTAAAATTGGGGAGACTGGTGGGGGTGGGGCGAGACGGTCACAGGGCAAAGATGACCTGTAACCGTTTCCCATCCCGACACTGTCCTCCCCCCACAGATGGGTCTATGATGCATTAAAACTGGAGGGCCGGCAGGCCAGAGAAGGGGGGCGACCGGACTTGAGACCAGCACAGATGTGCCAGGACCCAGCCCGGCGTCTGCCTCATCATGCCTCGTGCTAGCCACCCAGGGGACCCTGAATAAGATGTGAATGTACCCAATGAGTGAAATATGTACAGTGAGAGTAATAAAAATGCCGGCCCGGCCCAACCGGCTGGAGGACAGCAGCAAACCCCCTCCCCCAGCCACCACAGACCAGCACCCAGAACAGGGCACAGAAGGCTGGCCCGTCCAAGGCAGGAGGCGGCGACACCATACCATAGGACCCGAAGTCAGCCGGGGACCCCACACAGCCCAAGCGAGAGAGAGGTGACGACCACGGCGCAGCGCCCCGGGGAGATGGAAGAGGATGACACAGGACCTGGCTCCAACTCCATGGCCCCCACCCTCCACCCGGAGACCAGGACGAGGCCCCTGGAGTAGGGCCAGCGGGCCCCTCACCAGCATCCACGGACTGAGAGCAGCCCCGTGACCGGCCCCTCCCAGGATGGCAACACAGACAAAACCCAACCCAAGAGGAAGAGGAAGAATCAAGCCCAGCATCCCCAGAAGCCCTCGTCGTAGATCCAAAAGGATTGGGTTCAAGTACATGGGACAGTGACTCAATGGCATCCACAGGAGTCTAAAATGAGAAGATATGATTTGGTCACATTACATTGCATTTACATTAGATTACATTTTTGTATGAGATTCTTTCCCAAGCAAGCAAGAATCAAGCTTCAAGGGTCACCATTTTAATAAAAGGTGACCAGTTAGAGGGAAGTGGGTAATGCAGCCATATGGGTGGCACAAGCCAGTGCAAACTGTAGGCCAGTCTCAAGCCGGGATAAATGCAGAGGGTTGCGTCAGAAAGGGCATCCGGCTTACAACTTTGCCAAACAAATATGACTGTTCATCTAAAGAATTCCATACCGGATCGGTCGTGGCCCGGGTTAACAACGTCCGCCTCCGACAGCGTTAACCTGCAGCGTGCTGGTGGAAATTCAGCTACTGTGGGTCAAAGACGAAGGAGAGGTGGAAAGCGGGTTCTTCGGCTGAAACAGAAGAGGAAACCACAGAGGCTACAATTGAATTTGGGGACTTTGAATGTTGAGACTATGACAGGAAAATCTCGGGAGTTGGTTGACATGATGATTAGGAAAAAGGTTGATATATTGTGTGTCCAGTAGACCAGGTGGAAAGGCATTAAGACTAGAGGTTTAGGGGCAGGGTTTAAATTATTTTACCATGGTGTAGATGGAAAGAGAAATTGAGTCGGGGTTATTTTAAAAGACGAGTTGGCTAAGAATGTCTTGGAGGTGAAAAGAGTATCAGATGAGGGTGAAACTTGAAATTGAGGGTGTTATGTATAATGTGATTAGTGGCTATGCCCCACAGGTGGGATGTGACCTAGAGGTGAAAGACAAATTCTGGAAGGAGCTAGACAAAGTAGTTCTGAGCATCCCAGACAGAGAGAGTCGTGATTGGTGCAGATTGTAATGGACATGTTGGTGAAGGTAATAGGGGTGATGAAGAAGTGATGGGTAAGTACGGCTTCCACGAAAGGAACTTGGAGGGACAGATGGTGGTAGACTTTGCAAAAAGGATGCAAATGGCTGTAGTGAACACTTTTTTTTCCCCCCAGAGAGGCAGGAACATAGGGTTAACCTACAAGACCAGAGATAGAAGCACGCAGGTGGATTATATCTTGTGCAGACGATGTTATCTGAAGGAGGTTACTGACTGTAAGGTAGTGGTAGGGGAGAGTGTGGCAAGACAGCATAGGATGGTGGTGTGTAAGATGACTCTGGTGGCGGGGAGGAAGATGAGGAAGACAAAGGCAGAGCAGAGAACCATGTGGTGGAAGCTGAGAGGACGAGTGTTGTGCAGCTTTTCGGGAAGAGGTGAGACAGGCTCTCGGTGGACAGGAGGAGCTTCCAGAAGACTGGACCACTGCAGCCAAGGTGATCAGAGAGGCAGACAGGGGAGAGTACTTGGTGTATCTTCTGGCAGGAAAGGAGAGAGGGAGACTTGGTGGTGGAACCTCACAGTACAGGAAATCATACAAGGAAAAAGGTTAGCTAAGAAGAAGTGGAACACTGAGAGGACCGAGGAGAGGCGAAAGGAATACATTGAGATGCGACATAGGGCAAAGGTAGAGGTGGCAAAGGCCAAACAAGAGGCATATGATGACATGTATGCCAGGTTGGACACTAAAGAAGGAGAAAAGGATCTATATGGGTTGGCCAGACAGCGGGATAGAGATGGGAAGGATGTGCAGCACGTTAGGGTGGTTAAGGATAGAGATGGAAATATGTTGACTGGTGCCAGTAGTGTGCTAGATAGATGGAAAGAATACTTCAAGGAGTTGATGAATGAAGAAACTGAGAGAAGTGTGGTGGACCAGGAAGTGGCAATGATTAGTAAGGGGGAAGTTAGAAAGGCATCAAAGAGGATGAAAAATGGAAAGGCAGTTGGTCCTGATGACATTCCTGTGGAGGTATGGAAGCATCTAGGAGAGGTGGCTGTGGAGTTTTTGACCAGCTTGTTCAATAGAATTTTAGCGCGTGAGAAGATGCCAGAGGAATGGAGGAAAAGTAAAAAAGTGCATTTTTAAGAACAAGGGTGATGTGCAGAGCTGTGGGAACTATAGACGAATAAAGTTGATGAGCCACACAATAAGTTATGGAAAAGAGTAGTGCAGGCTAGACTCAGGACAGAAGTGAGTATTTGCAAGCAACAGTATGGTTTCATGCCAAGAAAGAGTACCACAGATGCATTATTTGCCTTGAGGATGTTGATGGAAAAGTACGAAGAAGGTCAGAAGGAGCTACATTGTGTCTTTGTAGATCTAGAGAAAGCCTATGACAGAGTACCCAGAGAGGAACTGTGGTACTGCATGCGGAAGTCTGGAGTGGCAGAGAAGTATTTTAGAATAATACAGGACATGTACGAGGGCAGCAGAACAGTGGTGAGGTGCGCTGTAGGTGTGACAGAGGAGTTTAAGGTGGAGGTGGGACTGCCAGCCAATCATAGAACCATAGAAACAAACAACCATTCGCACTCACATTCACACCTACAGGCAATTTAGAGTCTACAATTAACCTCCCCTGCATGTTTTTGGGATGTGGAGTCCCTGGAGAAAACCCACGCAGGCACGGGGAGAACATGCATACTCCCCACAGGCGGGGCCGGGATTTGAACACCAGCCCCAGAAGTGTGAGGCGGATGTTCTAACCAGTCGTCCACCATGCCGCCTAGGAGTGACTGGGTTGGATAAAGTTAGAAATGAGCTCATCAGAGCCAAGGTTAGATGTTTTGGAGACAAAGTTAGAGAGAGCAGACTTCGATGGTTAGGAAACGTCCAGAGGAGAAATAGTGAGTATATTGGTAGAAGGATGATGAGGATGGAGCTGCCAGGCAAGAGAGCTAGAGGAAGACCAAAGAGAAGGTTGATGGATGTCGTGAGGGAAGACATGAGGGCAGTTGGTGTTCGAGAGGAGGATGCAGGAGATAGGATTACATGCTGCGGCGACCCCTAACAGGACAAGCCGAAAGGAAAAGAAGTTAGAGGGAAGGGGCTCTCGTGCATGTTATCCCTGTCAAAAGACTCACCACTCCTGCGTCAGTGTGAGCGCAGTAATTGTTCATTGTTTGGCATCAGGATGCCTCGCGTTGGGGAAACAATTATCACATGGCCTGCTGGGTTTATGTTCTTTTTCATCTCCTTTAATGGCTTCTCGGTCATTCTCTTTTGAACCCCGAACAGGACATACTGTAATGTGCAAACTCAAGAGTAGTGGATGAAAAGAAATCCGTCTGCTATTATCACGAGTGGAACGAAAAAGAGGTGAGCTTTTCATGTCTCATTCATTAAACTTGGTGATAAGTCAAACATTTTTTTGTTTTTGTTTCTTTTTATTATCTTATGTGCTAATGTAATGAAAAGCTTAAATTGGCTTTTTACACCACGGCTGGTGTTAAGTCATCTCTAACAAATTTAACATCATCTAGCAAATGCTAACAAACAATGCCAAATGCCATAATCCTTTAAGCAACGGATATTTGAACATGGGGAAACACACGTAGACAGATTGTATAATTATACTCACAGGCAAATATTCTTTATCCTCTGTGAAGAACGACTAATATTACTGCTAAGGAGTTGTGACATCTCCAAATGTCTGTATTACACTTCCTTCAGGTGTCCATGGCGCGCAAACAAGGAGCAGCATGATATGCATTCAACTGTAGCAAAAATGTGGCAAAAAGTTGTAATTATAGCATTATTGTATGTTTTTATGAAGTCAAATGTTATGAGTTGTCATTTTTCTTACTAAAAAAACACTATTGGTGTTTTCGGGGAGGCTGGAACGGATCAATGGGATTGATGATTTGAGATACGAGATTTTTGATTTACCAAGTGTGGTCACGAAACAAATTTCACTTGCATCTCAAGGCACCAGTGAACATTGGTTAACCCCGATAAAGCCTAACGCATGTGAGACTTACGCTTTTGAGGCATCTGCATCATCATTGCAATGTTTTTTTTGTTTTTTTTCTTGAAAAGCCCGATGTATGCTGGGAAGAACATTCTCCGAGAACTTTGCCTAAAAGTTGATGCAATTATCTGGAAAAAAGTAAAATAAGGTAAAAAAAAAACAAAAACAAAAAAAACCTTTGATATTTTGACCGTTTTGTTCAGAAGGACAAATAAAAGGTCGGATTTCAAAGAATTGGGATGTTTCATCAATTATTTGATAGTTCATGCTTTACAGGTTTAGAGTTGCATTACGGTTCAGAGTCGTTAGTTGGCTTTAGACTTGTCGGCACAAGACAAAAATGACATAATTTCATGGAAGCGCAGTGACACATCGTGCTATCATTCTGCCACTCGCACGCCACCCAAGTTTTTAACGTTTACAAATGTGAAGCAGATGAGCTGGAGGCAGCGATCCGGTCTCATCTGTACAGTCATAAGACACATTAACATAACATACAACTATAATTAAAGTAGCATCTTCTCACTCATCTTTTTTTTTTTGTCTTTTACTGAACTTTTATGATGCATTGATCACTTTCTTTTTGATCAAAAAAATGACATTTCCTCAAATGTGTCGCTGCCACCACGGCGGGGGAGCATGGATGATGTAATTTTGGGGTCTTGATCAGAGGGCCAGAATATAAGCTCTTGGCAAAACCAAAGAGATTCGGATCCAGTTTATGACATCTGTTCACAACTTTTTTAATTAAGCACAACCACCAAACATGCATAATAAAACAGAGCAGAGACTTGCATCAATGCTCAACAACTGAAATTTGGAACATCAGAATTCTGGGCGGCAAGGATCAGGGTTCATCTCTCGGCTTTGGGTTTTCTGTGCGGGGTTAGCAAATTGTCCCCCGTGCTTGCCACATTCCAAAACCAAGTACGTGAGGTTAATTTGGCATCCTAAATTTCCCACAGGTGTGAATGTGAGTGGTTATGCTTGCTGTCAGGGACATACTGTAATTCAGGATTACCTTTCCCACACAACTGAAAGGCTCTCAAACACACTACTGAAACGCTCTCATACAATTACTGAAACACTCACACACACACACAGCTGAGATTTTTTTGTACTGACATCCACAACTGAAACGCTCTCACACTACTGTAACACTCACATACAGTACATACTGTATGTGTCTAGTGAAACGCAATCATCAAACTGCTGGAAGACTTTAACACACTACTTAATTAATTAATTTATTTAAAAGAGACAATGCACTTTATTGAACATGTACAATACTTGTGTAAATGTGCCAAAGTTAGCATACAGCTCTCATAGACACAACAGAAATAGTCTTGACACACGCTACTGATTTTCTTTATTTTATATTTTTTCTCATACTTACTATTAAAACGCTGCCATACACTCTACAAAAAGGCTCTCGTACACCCTACTGAAATGCTCTCTGCTGTCCATGTGCCACCAGTCCAGGAGGAGTCCAGGATGTACCCCACCTTGCACTCAAAAGTCAGATGGGATAGGCTCCAGCTCACTCATGACCCTGAACAGGACGCACGCTATATGGGAGGATGGGGCATCATTTTGAATACAGATCATCTTTAAAAATGAATCAATTTACGCTTGGTTTGGATCATAAACAGACTTTAAATACACACAAGCACATCATAACACATCAATTTATTAGCACCTGGGTGAGTGTTTGCCGATGTACTAACTTGACCAAGTATGCCCCAAAACAACATCCTGCCTGCAAACCCTGAATAGCCTGCAAAACTTCATTAAGCACTTCATCTAACATATGGTCCCCATTTTCCAACAGCATTTTCTCAATTCCATACGATATCAAAGAGAGTGAAGGCCTTAAATATCAAAACAGCAAATATAAGTATGTTCAAAGCAAAAAAGTCATTAATACCATCTGGTGATGCTCAGTAAATCACAAGGGGGGAAAAAAAACTCTTGTAGGACTATTATAATGAAGATGGTTTCACTGCACATATTTGGCTTTGTTGTCACGTGTTGCTCACAATTGTAACATGAGTGCCATGCTTTTTACAAGCAACACAGCCTGGAAATCCCCACAGATCTCAAAGACCGTGTCCAAATACGACCAATAAAGGAAATGTGTGCTTATTCAAATGCAACACGACCATATCCATAAACTAAATGTAAATCCTTGAAAGCCATGAGACTGAGCGCTTTACTTTCAGCTCATGCTAAGAAAAGTTAGCTTTGATTCTTCTCTTCCACCCCCTTCTGGTTTGGAGTTTGAAATACTATGGAAGTCAATAACCGAACAGCAATAATGTTCTTCGGTCTATTTGACCCATTATTGAAATGTGTCAAAAAAAAAAGAAAGTTTGATTGAAATTTTGTTTTTTATTAACTCCATTACTCACCATCCATCCATCTATTTTCTTCCGCTTATCCGAGGTCAGGTCGCGGGGGCAGTAACTATAGCAAGGAAGCCCAGACTTCCCCATTCCCCACTCACCATTTGATGCAACATATATAGTTGATTACTCTTATTAAGCAGCTACCCTTACTACTTTCTAAAAAAACAAAACAAAAAAAAACTAAAACAAAAAACTCAATTTGACCCGCACCGTGACAGCAGGGTTAAGAGAGGAAGATTAGTAGGGAATTAACTATACACTGCACATACAAACTTAAGTTAGATTCCGACTTCACGTTATGTGTCAAATGTTATCAAACTTAAGGGTCTTTTATTGTTTTTTTTTACTGCTTGTTATTAACAGTGATTAACTTCTTTCAACAGTTGTGTAACATTTCAGAATGTTAAAACGTGAAATGTCTGAGTTGCATCGGGAATGTGACACCGTTGCATTCCATCATTTGAGTTAAGGCTGAGTGCTTCATGGATTTTACATCTTTACATTGACAGCGGTTCACTTCTATTTACACTGTTAGCATGTTCTTCCCGTGCCTGCGTGGGTTTTCTCCGGGCACTCCGGTTTCCTCCCACATCCCAAAAACATGCATTAATTGGAGACTCTAAATTGCCCGTAGGTATGTGTTTGTTTGTATGTGCCCTGCAATTGGCTGGCAACCAGTTCAGGGTGTACCCCGCCTCCTGCCCGATGATAGCTGGGATAGGCTCCAGCACGCCCGCGACCCTAGTGAGGAGAAGCGGCTCAGAAAATGGATGGATGGATGGATGGATGACACTTCAACATTTTGACCATAGATTTTGAACCAAGGGCAACCTTAGTGAGGTTCAGAGCCAGCCCGGGGCATAAGCGAAATAAGTGGCTGCACCCTGGCTAATAAGGAGCCCCCCAAATGTGTCAGGATTATTTTTAACACATTAAATATATTAAAGTAATGGAAGAGGTGACACAACGATCAAAATCCTATACTCTATCCTGGTGGTCCTGAGACTTATTTTTACACCGCTGGAAAAATACTTGGACTCGTGAGGTTGCACTGTGTTACCAACAAATTGTACCTTTGCTGCAGCAATACAAAACAGTTGTCATCTCTTTGTTTATTTTTATTTTTCTCCCTATCGCAACAGTAGAGTAATCTCATACTAGCCGACTCAAGTTTCACTTTTCCAATTGCATTATCAGTTCCTTGTATCCCATAGGCAGTCATTCACCTGTGATTGATTGTCAAAATGTTCCTGCCACGAAATCCCAGCACAAATGTGACTGTCAGACGGAGGGAGGAGAAAGAAAAGTCTTAAATCAAATGATTCATGGCTTGTGCAACAGCTATCCTCAGTAGGAAGAGTTTTGTGTGCGTGCGAGTGAGTGTGTGTGTGTGTGTGTGTGCGTGCGTGCGTGTGTGGTATTTCCCCCCCCCCCCCCCCCCCCCCCCAACTGTGAGAGATGCAATAAATCAGTGTTTAAAACAAGCACAGCGTATACTGCTGCAGGGTCTCCAGGGTGCCACGATGAACAATGTTGACATCAAAGTGTTGATGTTTGACAAGTGATGAGTCACTTCCCTTGTCCAGAGAGGCGCTCACACCTGTATGGAGATGATTACAGGTAGATCTGGCTGGCCCTAATTGTACAATAAACGCTTGCTCTCAGCCCTAATGGCAGCCGGTCTGCAGCCGAGACGCCAGACTGCCATTTGCCTGTCGCCGAGCTCCCGTGTGTTTGTGTGTTTTTTTTTTCCCACCGGCGCAGTTGAGATGATGATACGGTTATGGACTATTCAAAGCAAACAGCTAGACAAATTGCAATCTCAGCTTTAATGTTTGAAGGGGGAAAAAAGGTGATTCACAGAATGAGGCAAATAAGCCAATTTTATCTGTGGCGTGAAGGACCGCCATTCAGGACATTTTCACCGATTTGCACTTTTCAGGCAATGTTCGAATTCTAAGGTATTTTGTTTAATTCATTCATTTGATCATTCATGTATTCATTTGAACTAAATGCATCATTTATTGTTTGAGTGAATACATTATATACAGCAAGGTCAAGAGAAAACATCAGAAAATCTGGATTTGGTCCCCCCTTTACAACTTGTATAAAAGGTTCCACTCTTCAGGGAAGACTTCATACAATGTGTCTGATGGCTCCCAGTTTTGTTCATCTCCAATGTGTTGGATGGGGTTCAGATCAGGGTTCTTTCAGATGCAACTCATGTTTTTACGTGCTTCCTTTGTGTTGTCATGCTGGAACAGGAAATGTCCTTCCTCAAACTGTTCCCACAAATTTGGAAGCATACAATTGTCCAAAGATTACAGTTCAATTCAACCAGTAATAAAAAAAAGAAATACAAAATAAAAATCATAACATAGCAAATATAGACAGACAAACATTTGACTTTATTCCCTGCGGGTAATTTATCTTTTATTTTTTCCCATTTCGTTTCAGGTATCATTCGGAGAGACGAAAGGCCACCAGCGTTTGACAGCTTAGGCTTTGCAGTTTTTGTACGTTGATGGTTCCGTTGCCCGCGGATGGCCAGTTGACATTGAAGCAGCGTTCCAGAATTGTTGCCTGGCAAAAGGTTTGTCTGTCCCGGAGTGCAGTTCAGTACCAGTTTGAGAAGCAACTACTGTACCACCTCTGATGAAAGCAAAGAACTTCTAGAGCAGGCGTTCTTGCGAAGGCAGGGAATGTCTATCTGGAGGGCTGCAGTGGATCTCAGCATCGACAAAAGCTTGATTGAGCAGATTCTTTGGAAGGTGATAAAGCTTTACCCACACCGACATCCATTTGTTGAGCATATAATCTTCAACTTGAAGCTTTTGAACAACCTGGCTACATTTTGATGGACACTGACCGAGATTATTTCTGAACATCAGACTTGCAGTGTAGCTTTCATCCAGAGGGTTTCAAACCTTCCACCATCCAGCCCCAAAGTGCTTGCAGCTTCCTGCAGCTATATTGTGCTGTTTGGACAAGTGCCTTTGCCAATGTCAACATTTTTGGGTGGTTATTTCTTGTGCACACCATCAGTTCACACACATCAGAGATAAGAGCTCCAGAAGCTCCCAAAATGGCCCATTTTCAAACGACATCATCCTGCTTGGAGTTCAGAAGCCGCATAGCATGCTGCCCTTGTTTAGAAAAGAATGCGCAGTATTAGCTTTAGAAAAGCATCATTAATGGAAGGATCAGACGAGGAGCAAGGGCAGCTTTTATCCCCAGGTTCTCTGCTGGAGACAGTACATCATTTAGGGTAGAGAGGGGCACATGGCTCCAATCCTATACAGCGCATGTGTATGAGAACGCATCCATGTGCATGTTTGAAGTCTGTCTCAGAGGCGACTCTATGCTCATTTGGGTGCAGGCGTAATTGCGGCGTGGAGATCAAAGGCGTGCCGGCCCAGTGATGTTCCAGAGGAGACTTTAGCACACAGCCCTCTCCTCTGTGCAACAGGGGTCCGCCTGCTGCTCGCCGACCTCCCTCTCCCCTCCGGCCCTGCGCTGCCCCTGCACATCCCTGCTCGTAAAAAATGATTAAGGCACCATTTGTCATGTGTTTATGGCTGAAAGGCATTGCGTGATAGGGAATGGCATCTACAAGAGTCTTTCGAGAGGCTTTCTTCTCTTTCGTCTTGAGACGTTTCCTATAGTGGAGTTTGTTTGTGAGAGGGGCTCATTAAAGCGTAATTGATGATGTGGTGGCTACAGCCTTGTCAGTTTTGGGATGTTTTCACTCATCAGTTAAGCTATTGTTTATTTTACAAGGCAGCACCATCTTTATCAGTATAGTAAGCCCTTGTTTATTGCGGGGGAGACATTCCAGAATGTGCAGAATAATAAGACCATAGTTTCATCCCTGACACATGTTTTAAACATATTTAGATTTCTTAAATTATGCTTATGAAAACACACTTTTTGAAATATTCCTGAACACCTGTTCTCACTCTCTCGCTCCCACGGTTCTCCAAAAAAGAGGTGACGCATGCTTGCTTCAAGCTGTTTATTTGTCACTCCCAGTTTGTCAAACTGACACAGGAAACAAGAGAATCAAACATTTTATATTTAAACATCGAAATGTTCAACCAAGCCATACAATTTGTGGTCTAACAAAAGTCTGCTATCTTAAAGCTAACATATTATTAGATGGGCTAACAGAAATTAGCATAGCTGGAACTGTAATTCTAAACTTTTAAACAGCTGCTACTTTGCGGCCAGCCGCACACCCAGCGGTGTGGCCGAAACAGACTGAACTGTCATGCAGTATGCAGTGTTCGACAACTAGTTCTCATGAGCTGGAGACCATCGGTCACTGGTTTTGTTGCGAATTGCGAAGATTTGAATTGCCAGTGAATTGCATCATAATGTCGCCGATGTAATAGCTAATGAAATATGCACATGAGCTTTCAGAAAAAAAACACACAAAAAAAACGCCAGGTTTAAGTGTAAGAGACCTAGTCACCTGGCAGCTGCTGTGTGGTACCTTCAAGCTGTCCCCATACAATAAAGTATTGCATTTTACAATAATATTTAACTATATTTATTATTTAATGTGTAACTGTGTAAAAGCAAACCGTGCGATCGATCATTGCCAATTGGCTGTCAAAATATCATACTCTCTCTTATCACCTGTTTCCTCTGTTTCTGGCAATTCGTTTCTTCATTGACAGTCCTGCGATGTTTTTGTGATTCAATAAAAAAAAAAAAAAAAAAAAAAAAAAACAGTATATTACATTGTTCGTGGAGCCGCAAAAACCCAATACAAGGGTGCAGTTTTTCCGTTGTGGCGCGTCGATAGATGTGCGGTGCTCAATCGCTTGAGTCGGCAACTGTAATTTTTTCACAATTGTCCACCTCAGTCGTGTTCAGGTCGCGTGGCAAGCTCGGTGTGCGGCGGACTTTACACACACGGAGCAGCAACACGTACAAAAATACTCACAGGTATATATTCTAAAACAGTATGTTCTCCTTCTCTGCCTCTTCTTCTTGCTCTTAATCACGCTGCATCTCATCCAGTAGCACTCAGTGCTACCCGGCATATTGTGTAACAATGTGGTACTACTCTGAAGGAGCACAACTCTAAATTCAGACTTGCCTGTTTACCCATTAAAAATAAATAAATAAAATTAAAAAATTGCTTAAAAATCTGTCATATAGCAGGGGAATGAACACTAGTTTATCCCCCCACCACCACCACCGCACCCACCCCCTCACCCCCCATTCTATTCTATATCTTCGTACTGTCATATTTTGGTGGTGGCAAAGGAGGACAGAGGAGAAAGATGTGCCATGATGGTCATCCTTCTTGTACTTTCTACTTTTTTTTCCCCCTTCATTCAAACCACGCGCATTAAAGTAAATTGGTGTCTTGTAAGTAGACGTGTTGACCTTTTAACAAAACCTGAGAGCCTGACTTGTTTGTCAATGTGTCTGCAGTCTTGCTTCTCCTGCAGGGTACAGTTTCAATACATGTGAGGGGGCGAGCAGTGGGGGGAAGATTGAATGTATGTGTTTATGTACTGTTTGCATGTATGTATGGCCTTACATGGCCCATAGTTGTTTCGTTTCCCCCCCGCCATCTGTTCCTAAAGTGGTTTGGAATAACAGAATACCCAAAGAACCTCAGCTGCCAATAAACACTCAGGGGCAACAATATTAGGTACATCTGCACTATATAATAACATTAAATTAATTTAAAAAGGGAGCCTTTATAAAGATACTACTACCATGCTGATTGACAGCTCATAGAAGGTATTTATTTAAGCATGTTTATTATTGTGGCTGGACTTTACATTTGTTTAGAACTACAGAATGCGGTTAAACTTGACTGGCAGGCCCAAAATACAGTATTTAAACACTTCTCAGTATGATAAAGTTCAGTTCTACACAACAAACTAGACAACCACAATAAAAAAATTAGCTTTTTAAACGAGTACCTCTCGTATAGTGACAGTCCAAATGGTGCATTAACATCATTGTAATAGCAGCTCTTTCGTTACAGCTTTTTTGTTTGATCTCACTGGATTCTGCAAGTCTACCTATTCATGTCTCCAGTAGGTGTATTCACTTATATTTTGTTTCCCTGTTCAGTCAGGGATCCCTCTTCTAAAGCATAAATAAATTTAGTTAAAAAATAACAATAATAATAACCTGTGTATTTGTAAAAACTACATTCTTAGTGGGTGTATAAAGCACATAAAATTGAAAGCAGTAAGACAAAAAGCTGCAAATGGGAGTAAATGGACCACAAGATCACAGTGGTTCACACACAATGAACACAACATCCTGTGGCCACTGGCAAACCAAATGTGGAAACACAACAGAAAAAACTGTTAATCACACTTAAAGACTCTTTATTAGGCCCAGAATGGAGAAATTCACATGAAAGCAGAATACAAGATTTAAAAAAACAAAAAAAAAAACAATAACCAAGTAGTCAAGTATTGAGTAAAAGAGCACAGTGCACACATCTATGGGTTCTGCTCAGTTAAAATACTGTGCACTTCACATTCACTGTCAATGTTGAAAACAGACAAAGCAATCCCTTGATGTTATTGTGCTGAACATGATGAGTCTTTGCGCTTACACATTCTTAAATATTGGGTAAGATTTAGCCCGTTTTGTCATTCGACAGCCATTTAAAAATAAAAGTTTTTTTTAAATACCTTGAATGTCATTCTTTCACCCTGAAATTTGCCCACTTTTCCTAAAGTGACCCAAAATACAAAAACTAATTACATTTTCAAAGTTTTTGTCATATTTGGCTCTTGATCTGTAGTTCATAATTTTATATAGGATATTTTGGGTAGTATCGTATGTGTGCATGGAAAATGGACAGTAAGTAAGCATAAAGCGAAAAGGAGCCTTATACCCAATTTGGCCTGTAGGAGGAGGTTTGACAATCAAAGTGAAGGAGGCCCGAGCCTAGCAGGAGTTGCAACATGTCAGACTCAAGGTATCCTCCTCGCACAGGATATGTAGTGAATAGATTCTTTATTCTCTCAGCTATAGTGTGACCACTAACTGCCATTTGTAAGAGACAATTATTTATCATGAACAAAACGCCAACTTTCCAAATTCACCTGACCCCACATTTTTAGGAAAGAACATCCCTTTTGAGGTTTTTCAGATTTCTCCAGATTCTCCTCAGCTCAATCAAATGGTGGGACGTGTCCAGACCGGTTCTTTAATTTACTGGCATATTGACATCATCAGACACCGTGTGCACTCATTTAACACCATGACAACTAAGTACAATATCAGCACAATATCAGTTCCAAGTTACAGTGACTCATATAAAACAAATGTACAAAGAAGTTACCTTGTTACACTAGCAGACGGCGCTAATCTAAGATTTAAGATCTTAGCTTGATTTCTTTTTTATGTAGCTAACATTCGAAGATTGAAACATGAATGACGGCACGACAACCACGAACAGTACAATTACGTAAGTGAAAGTGAAGAATGTTTACCATTTATCCTTATACAGTGTCTTGAGTCTTTCTTTCTTTGTTTGTTTATTTGGACGTGACAATGCACTTGAATAAAACACATTAACCAAAGTACATAATTAAACTGTAAAAGTACCCGATTTAGCGCAGGGCTAAATTCCATCTCTCGTCGCCAAAACAAAAACATAACACATGTTGGCAAAAAGCCTATTAAATACAAAACTAGCTAAAAGCAAGTACAATGCACGTAAAGTACAAAAAGTAACAAAAACAAAATACACAGTAATAATAATAATTTGTGTTCACGTGTTGTTTGTTAAGACCCATTTATTTTTTTTTGTTCATGTTTAAAGGGGATAGTGGAGCTTTCCCTTATTGATTGGGAGGTTGTTCCATATTGAGCAGCCTCTTATAGATATTGTACAACCCCAATTCCAATGAAGTTGGGACATTGTGTTAAACATAAATAAAAACAGAATATAATGATTTGCAAATCATGTTCAACCGATATGTAACTGAATACACTACAAAGACAAGATGTTTAATGTTCAAACTGATAAACTTTATTGTTTTTAGCAAATAATCATGAACTTAGAATTTTATGGCTGCAACACGTTCCAAAAAAGCTGGGACAGGTGGCAAGAAAGTTGAGGAATGCTCATCAAACACCTGTTTGGAACATCCCACAGGTGAACAGGCTAATTGGGAACAGGTGGGTGCCATGATTGGGTATAAAAGGAGCTTCCCTGAATTGCTCACTCATTCACAAGCCAAGATGGGGTGAGGTTCACCTCTTTGTGAACAAGTGCGTGAGAAAATAGTCGAACAGTTTAAGGACAATGTTCCTCAACGTACAATTGCAAGGAATTTAGGGATTTTATCATCTACGGTCCATAATATCGTCAAAAGGTTCAGAGAATCTGGAGAAATCACTGCATGTAAGCGGCAAGGCCGAAAACCAACATTGAATGCCCGTGACGATCGATCCCTCAGGCGGCACTGCATCAAAAACCGACATCAATGTGTAAAGGATATCACCACATGGGCTCAGGAACACTTCAGAAAACCAATATCAGTAAATAGAGTTCGGCGCTAAATCCGTAAGTGCAACTTGAAACTCTACTATGGAAAGCAAAAGGCATTTATTAACAACACCCAGAAACGCTGCTGGCTTCTCTGGGGCCGAGCTCATCTAAGATGGACTGATGCAAAGTGGAAAAGTGTTCTGTGGTCCGACGAGTCCACATTTCAAATTGTTTTTGGAAATTGTGGACGTCGTGTCCTCCGGGCCAAAGAGGAAAAGAACTGTCCGGACTGTTATGGAGGCAAAGTTCAAAAGCCAGCATCTGTGATTGTATGGGGCTGTGTTAGTGCCAATGGTGTGTGTAACTTACACATCTGTGAAGGCACCATTAATGCTGAAAGGTACATACAGGTTTTGGAGAAACATGCTGCCATCCAAGCAACGTCTTTTTCATGGACGCCCCTGCTTATTTCACCAAGACAATGCCAAACCACATTCTGCACATGTTACAACAGCGTGGCTTCGTTGTAAAAGAGTGCGGGGACGAGACTGGCCCGCCTGCAGTCCAGACCTTGCTCCCATTGAAAATGTGTGGCGCATTATGAAGCGTAAAATACGACAACGGAGACCCCGGACTGTTGAACAGCTGAAGCTGTACATCAAGCAAGAATGGGAAAGAATCCCACCTACAAAACTTCAACAATTAGTGTCCTCAGTTCCCAAACGTTTATTGAATGTTGTTAAAAGAAAAGGTGATGTAACACAGTGGTAAACATGACCCTGTCCCAGCTTTTGTGGAACGTGTTGCAACCATAAAATTCCAAGTTAATGATTATTTGCTAAAAACAATAAAGTTTATCAGTTTGAACATTAAATATCTTGTCTTTGTAGTGTATTCAATTAAATATAGGTCGAACATGATTTGCAAATCATTGTATTCTCTGTTTTTATTTATGTTTAACACAATGTCCCAACTTATTTGGAATTGGGGTTGTATTTCAGATTGAGGACTTCTGTTTCTGTGCTTTATGTCTCCCCCAAGCCTCATAGAAGACCATGTAGCGTGAAGGACATGCCATTTCCACTCTCTCTGTGCAGTGTGATATGCTGACAAAACACTTTCCCAAGCTAAGATGTACACCCTACAACCCAGAGTCAGTCCTAATGGATCCCTTCAGCAAGTTGTTTCAAAACAACACAAGAGGCTAAGCACTAAAACGGAAACAGATGGCCAGTCCAGTCGGGCCACTTGTTGACTTAATGAAAGGACACAGTTGACATGTCTCATGTTGCCTCCTTTTGCTCTTGTGCTGGTCAAGCCTTGGTGTCATCTCTGCTGCTAATGAGATGCCAGGCTATCAGTTTTTCCTGTGATGATCCTACATGGAGTCAGTTTGCTCTACACTAAAGGTGCTCACGTCTTACTGCTTTATGAGGCCGAATTTTGGACTCTTGAGTGTCCACCAAGACGTGCATGCTAACATTAAAAACCTGCAGTCCGGCTGTTGAGTCATTATTATGTATTTGCCTTTTATGAGTTGCAATGAACCTCCGCTATATTGCGGTTCATCGTTCGCGTCCCCTCTATATCGCAGAATTTTAAGCCATCATTTTCGTTGGTTTTTACAGTACGCAGTGTGATGAATTTTGATTTGCACGTCTTTAGTGTAGTACCGTGTTGTGCGGCAGCATGCTGGAAGAGATGCAGCAATAAGTTAAGAGCAAAAAGAAGATGCAGAGAAGGTCACCAGTAAACTTCAGCAATTGTCGTCCCTGTCGAGCACAGAGAATATATGCCATCTTGTTGTAGGCTTTGTTTGTGTTTCTGCTCCTTGTGTGTTAAAGTACCAGTTATTTGAATGTTTATACTGTAATTAATCTAACATCTATGCTAGTTTATGTTAGCCCATCAATGGCTTTAAGGATTACTTATGTAAGCATTTAGTTAGCTGACTTTCGTTACACAAAATTACATGGTTTGGTTGAACATTTTAGTGTTTAAATATAGCCTATAATGTGTAATTCTTTTGTTTCATGTGCCTGTTTTGCAGTTAACCTCAACTGGGAGTGACACATAAACAGCTTGACACAAGCACGCTTTGCTTTGCCTCTTATTTGGAGAAATGTGGGAGCGAGTGTGTGAGAACAGGCGTCGAGAAATAATTTTGTTTAGTAAGTTTAAATGACTTCAAAGAGTGGAAGAGGGGTAAGATGAAAAACATTCGCTGATGTTCACCTATTGCCTATTGCGTGTGGTGCTTTAAGGTATCCCCTGCAATAAATGTGGGTTAAGTGTATTGCTTTTGTCACCATTGTAAGAGCACATGCCACACACACTTACACCTGAGAAATAAATTTAGGGTTGCCATGCGAAGAGCCACATCGCCCATTATTAGGGTTATTGTTTGACTGTTTTGAACGGAGGGAGCAAAAAAAAGAAAAAAAAAGATGCAAGCTTGGAAGAGAGCATGATTGGCTGATGTTACGCATGTCCTTGATTACTTTCCCTCTGCTTTTATTCTAATAAGTAGCATTCTTTGTACTCCCTGGGACAGCTAGACAGTCTGACACACGATGGGAATAAATATTGCATGTGGTAGACATTAAGCTGTCATCTTGGGAGTGAGGGGGGGTGGGGAGACGAGATGGAGAAATGTGTGTGGTGTTCCTCGGCGCTGCACACTTTGCTTGTTCTTGTCACAATTTTGTCACATGCTGACGACTCCCTCCGTTCTACCCAAGGCCCTTTATTTTCTCTCGCCCAGTCAACTGCTGGTGAATGACAGCTTGGAAACCCCATAAGGAGAAGGATTTTGGGTGAGGAAGAACAGTCCTCTGGGATACAGCTTGAATTTCAGATTCATTTATGCTTTTTATTTTCTTTTAACTCGGCTCTCACAAATAGCTTTGAGAAGGACCCTCTCAAAATGACCACACTTCTTTATTCTTCTGTTTCCTCTCTTTGTAGCAATCCGCTTATTCTTTGACAATTGTGCCATTTTTTTAATGGTTCAATAAAAAATAATACAGTACAGTATATTACAGGATCAATTTGTGGAGAACAATATTGGGGAGGGGGGGAGCAGGTTGCAGATCGGTTTTAGGGGGCTTAGGACTCTTAAACTTAGCCATAAACAAATACTGCCAAATATTTTTTGGGTGGCTTGAAAGGTTTTTAGGGGGGCTGAACCCCCATAAGATAAGCCAAGCGATGCCACTGGTGTATTGGATGTGAAGTCTCAAAACATGATACACTCAACAATGGAAGGCTGCAGCCGAGATTCCAACCCAGAACCCAACTATGAGGCAGACGTACTCTGCCTCATTAGTGCACCATGGTGCCAGAAACCTTTGCAGGGTTAAATATTTCAGGTATGATTGACTTTCCCTGTCCATAGTCAACCATACCACTTGGGTGAGACGAGTCATAAACTCACACTTATGCCTAAAAGGAAAAAAATAAAAATAAAAATCTTGAACACCGAATTGATTTTTGGTGCATTCTAAAGCATTTGAGCATCGTCTCCCAAAACTGTTTTGAGAACCAGTGTGTACTTAATTGTATAGAAATAGCAATATTTTCATGCCCTTTGGTCACAGAGTGCCTTCTTGACCTCTCACTGATGACTGCTCCTTTTGGCTTCCATCATGTACAAATATTAAAAGTGACGATAAAATATCCCCTCAGAAGTTGCATGGCTTTGGACATCAAATATTTTTATTAGATTTATTAAGATTTATTTCAAGAAAAAAAAAAAAGCTTGTTTCCAAGCCCACTCTGAAGGTTTTTTCTTTATTGGTGATGTGATATGACGCTCTTAATTAAAGCTGCTCCCATTGTGCGTGCATTGAGATGCGTTTCCTCCACATCCCGCTCGCTTTGTAGCCTGAAAGGGGTTGACAATATTGGCGCTTATGTGCGCGAGTGTGTCGGATCTCCTTCAGAGATGCCAGTGTATGATGCATTTCCATTAAGTCTTGGCCGTGGGGAGCGACGAATGTCTGCACGCTCGTCGCTCTGGAGCTCACCACTGAGAGGATGAAACGTTTCCCACAGGGCCCCCTTCTTCCGTGACTTCCTGGCCCGCCATGAGCTCACACCTTTTTTTTTTTTTTTGGGTCTCCCTTAGCAGAGAAAGCAAGAAGGAAAGGGAGTGGGGGTTTGTTGCAGCAACATTCTCCCCCTGTAAAGATGCTCGGCTTGTAATATCATCTGCAGCAGGTTTTAGGCTCAGATACCAGGCCTTTGCCTGTGTATATAGTCCAGCACAGTTTTAGGCAGTAATTACATTATAAGAATACAAATGTATTTTAATAATGTGATGAAACAGAGTATAAAGGGTTAAACAGTTTGTGCATCATGACCAATTCATTGCAGCTACTTCTGGTGTGTGTGACTTGGCCACTGGGGGGCAATATAATACAGTCATGCACACATAAACGAAGAAGAGTTTCGTATGTACTCCATTTAGTAAGTTGGGGCATTTGTATCTCATTCTCCCAAATATGCACGATACACTATTTGCAAATTCACCTTTTTTTTTTTTTTTTTAACCTGTCCTCCGTTATTCGCCAAAAAACTAACTTGATTTTTTTTTTTGTGCTCAGGCCAAAGTCCTGACTAATATAAAAGTATTACTTTGGTGCCATCTTGTGGCAATTACAAACCTTTTTAAGGGGCCAATTGCAGATTTTTGCTAATCGCAGCAGGGTTTGGTCCCAATCCCCTGCAAATAGCGAGGCACCACTGACTACAATCGTAGTAAATTTATTTTCATAAACTCCCTGGTGAATACAGATAATTCAGTTACAGAAAGAAAAATGGTTTGCTCCACGTTTTGCTTCATTTGAGGGTCCCATACTGGATGTGATCTGTAAAATGTAAATCTACTTACTTCCCAGGACATTTATATTTAGACAGTGTTTCAGAACAACAGCTTTATTTTGTAAAGTGCTACATGCATCTAATGCAAAACATTGCTCAAGAATATTCTATGGCAATATTTAACAATTAATAACTTCAAGTTATGTGCAGTACAGGAGAATATGCCAAATCAGGTTTGCACAATAGTATTTTAGGTAAGCTTTTGTACAAAACAAAACAAATTAAGATGATATTAAAATGTAAACCTAACTTAATTAAATATTTCAAACCAAATAGATTTTTGTTTGTCACTACAAGTTTAGCAGTTGTGTTTAAATAAGTAATGCAGCGGGTGATCGGTGAGAGGATGGTGAGATATGATATTCGATATTATATTAATACAGGTCCTCGAGTTACGACGCACTCGACCTACGACATTTCGACTTTACGACGCCCGTGCCTCATCCGCCATTTTGTCCCCAGCACCATAGTGTTTCTGCTTAGCTAGTGCATAGTGCTTGTCTGTGTTTGTGCGGCGGGAGTATCTTTGCCTTTTCCACCCTCCTTTTTTCACACACTCAGCAGTAAAGGTAAGTACAGCATCTTATTTTTTTATTTTAATGTATTTTAGTTTCTTGATACGAAGTGTTAACCTTTCCTGCTACGGTCACCTGACCGTGGTCGGGAGACGCAGGGGTTAACTCCCTTCTCTCGTTGCACAGCTGAGCTGGGTGGCGGCAACAAAGGCACGAAGCACCGATTTGCTGCTTTATTGGGTTTATTAGCTCCTCTGCACATTCGTCAACGGGTCCTCCGCTAATCGCTACTCTTCCCCGGTCGCCGTCTCTACACTTGCTACTGTACACACTCGCACCGGCACGCGCTCCTTCCCAGTCCCGTGTCACTCACACATTGACGCACACGCCCACACACGCTGAGCTTGCTGTCACTATCATGTGGGACAATACCCGTAACAGAAGTATTTCGCCGTAAATTTCCACTTTAACGGTGAAATCCGTCTTCCGCGGAAAATCGTGTTAGGTCGCCAGCGTAGGAACGGAACTCATTCGTAAATCGAGGACTTCCTGTATATGATATATTAGGGCTATGCTAGCTAGCTCCTCCATTAGCCTCACTAGCAGTCGGGATGACTGACAGGGCAGTTTTCTTTGTAAATGTTATTCAAAATGAATAAATCCTCCATTGAATTTACGATCAAAACAGCACCGTCCATTCTCCAATCTTTCCGTTTCACTTTTAAACTGGCCGCAGTTTGTGAAGCCAGCGCTTACAACGAGTGACCTGTTTCATTTACCTGTTGGCCAACAAAAAACTATACGTGTTCCATTGATGTCAATAGTGACCATTCACCGACCTGTTAATCTGCTAAACTCATGAGAAGGTTGCTCGTAGTCAGCCCACTAGTTTGAGAGCCTCAGTTTGTTTTGCTTGCCACTGAGTAGCATGACTGATTCATGTCCGCTGATTGTTTTCTTTTCGAGACAGTATGAATACTCAATAATGTAAAATGGCACATAGATAAAGCAACGTTCACGATTACCGTAATTTCTCATGTATAATGCGCATTTTCCCCCCCCCAAATAAATTGGCAAAAGTCAATAGTGCACATTATACATAGGTGTAGGGGCAAATGGAACAAACGTTCACTTTTTATAAATGTATGCCGCCATCTAGTGTTATTAAAAAGTTGTACACTTTCTTCCAATATGCCACTGCCACCTAGTGGTTATAGAAAAGGTGTAGCCTACACTTTCATTCCAATATGACAGGGGTACGTATGACTGCATATATGTACAGTTGTGCTCATAAATTTAGATACCCTGGCAGAATTTGGGAAATATTGTGTTGTTGTTTTTTAATATGACTGATGACTGAACAACAACCATGATTAATTTATTTATGGTTATGTTTTGTTTAATGATAATGCTTTTCTGATATTCTTGACAGTTTAATTTGAATCCCATTAAAATAAAATTAAATGTGTTTCCCCTGGTCCTTCATGTTTTCTTTAAAGAATTCAACCCATCTTACAAATTCTGCCTGGGTAATCAAACATATGAGCACAATTGTCTGTTTCCTCATTACTAATAAAATTGGGGCTGTGAATTTCAAAATAAGAGCAAGTAAATAAAAAAAGTATTACGTGTTCAAATAAAGTGCTTAACTTGGGAATAATTCTTTGAAAAAAACCTATCAAAATACAGATAATACTTCATGTTTTGATCATATGGGTAGAAGCAAAATCATGCATTGTAAAAATGCATTATACATGGGTAGAAGGGTTTTCCAGAATTTTGAGGTCAACTTTGGGGGTGCGTATTATCCACGGGTGCGCATTATACACGAGAAATTACGGTATATCGAAGGTGATATCGCCACATCTATTTTTGTGTGTAAAGGTCGTTACATCCTTACATTCTCTGTATTCCGTCGAATACAGAAAACAAGTTCTGACACCCCTTATCTTACAATTGTACTTCTATTTTCTGTCGCTGGCAATGCTGTAGATTATGCTTTGAGTCCGTTATTATTCAGTTGCATCTGAAAGAAACTCTCAAGCCGTAGGTGATGGCCCATATTTAGCAGGCTTAGTCTTAGCTCTATTTAAGCCAGCCCATATGAACATCTCGTCAGGCCCAGATCATTGTCTCAGCGAGCTGCCCTTGTATTCTAGAACCTCCTATTGTTTTCTCCTCCCAAACCATTTAAGCCGATCAAAGCTTTGACAAAGCCATGGGGAAGCCCGAGGCATCTGGAAACACAGGAATTATGCTACCCCCTCCGGGTTCTCGCACATTAAGACAAATAGAGCAGCCCCGGGGGTTGTCTCCCTGTGGGACATCTCTAGTCACACCCAGTCTTTGTGCGACATTCATTTTTATTGTCATTTCCCAATTTGGTGTCATTTAAGTTACATGATAGCACTTTGGCATGCGTGCTACTTTCATATCGTTACATGTACTAAACGCTTATCAACTAACCTGAATTTGTACTGGATTAAAACCTAAGGAAACTTTGTTGGAAGGAGCACAAACAGCTTGTCCGCCAAGCATTGTTTGAGCCCACATGCTGGTGAATGATTAGCAGAAATAATGTCCCTGTCACCCTTAATCACATTAAAACGTGGTTAACATTTAATTTCTCACACTTGATATGCAAGAATTTCCACTTGATTTGCAGCAAAGGCCATTGGAATTCCATTATAAAAAGAATAAAAATTTCAGGCTTCATTTGTTCAGAGGGGGGATAGCAAGGCCAGAAAGTGCTGAATCCTTCTATTAACCCAGAGATGATACTCAATGCTGAGATATAATGGCAAGACTCACAGAGTGACAAGACATTGCATACACACTTACACACATCTTTTTTTTTTTTCCTGTAACTCAACACCAGTGAGAAATATCTTACTTGAAATGAAACACTAATTGGGCATCCCATTAAGTACACCTGCATTATCTAATAAGATCCAATTAAAGAATTCGGCCTTTACAAAGATAATCATGCTCATTTTTGAGAGAAGTAATAATTACTTCTATGATAAAAAACAATGTTTATTATTGCAGTTGTAGCTTGCAGTAATATCACTGCGTCATCCTGAGGAGTGTTTCTCATAGTTTGCCTATCTCACGTGAAAATACTTACACCCACTGTGAACTACAACCACAATAAACAAAATGTTAATTATCTCTTTATATTTTAGGCCTTGTTTGCTTTTACTATGATTTCAGCTTGTTCAGGGTCATTTGGGCCACATACAGACAGTTTATAACTTAAAGATTTTTTTAAAAATGTTTTATGCTTCAGTTCTTGTCATTAGTAAAATATGAATTTATTATTTTTTTAACACTTCCAATTTGTTTGCACATTGCCTTGGTTGTAAAATACCCTCAAAAATGACTTTTTTTCTCCTTTTCTTTGCTTAGAGTGCTTATACTACAGTCTTTCTATGGTCAGCGGAGGGAGCTTCCCCTTCTTACATTAAAATATATAGTACTTCTTCATGGTCATAAAAGGGTATCTCCTCTTCATGAAATCAATATTCAGTTATTCATTTGCTCAGAATTAAGAATTTTACATGAAATTCCTCCATGTCCAAAAATTGACCAATGAGCTAATCCGATAAAACAGATAAAAACTGAACATTTCCAAGTCTTGTCTCGAAATGAAACCCATTTTACTGTAATTGGATGATTCAATCCAGTAAATAACAAGACATTAAAAATGTAGTTTTCATGAGTTGGCCAAAAGTGGCCACAATAGAGCCAAAATGTACAATTCGATGTTAACAGTATATTATTGATATATTTAAAGCTCTGGAGTTGGAAATGACTAAATCAGACAAAACATCAATACTCTTTGGAAGTTTCATTCTAACCATTAACTAGAACAGCTATCATGTTCAAAAAAAAAAAAAGGGAAGCCAGGTGGACATAAATGGCCAGCATTGAGTTAGAGGGTTACAACAATATTATTTGTATCAAAGCAGAGTTTTGTCAAAGCAGAATTTTCGATACAGTTCGATCTCATTAGATGTTTTGGCTGACTCCACTATCACTTATGCCTCAAAAGATGTGACTCAAGCAATTACAGCAAAACAGCCATGTTTTACATAAACACGTGCCCAATGTATGCACTCCACAGGTGTTTTCACAGTAATAATTGGAAAGGACATAAATACAAATGGCCGAGTGGCGGAAGTCAGCCGGCAGTGGAGTCGACGGAATCGGTTTGGGGAGTGGTGTTGACGGAGCACGGCGGCGTCTAATTGACAGTGCTTTGTCTGTGCTCTTGCGGGAAGGGGGTGTTTCGTGTTCCTGCAAGGTGTTTGCCTGCACCTGTGTCACTCAGTGCAAGGACCCAGAAGAACCCCCCGCGCTCATTTGCACCTCACGTTATCCGTCTGGGCTGCACATTATTAAAATCATCCCTCAGCCTGCTACCACGAGCCCCTTCGTTACACGGCCAACTTGGCTCGGCTCTGTCAGGTCTTCACCAATTACAGTCTCAGGTACAATGGTCTATTCAAAGGATCACAGCCCTTGACTAGTGTGGAGAGAATCATTATTCAAGCCGCCTGTTGCGAACGGCGTACCTAAGGAATGCAAATCACGTGCCAACCAAATACAACTGCGTGCAGCCAAAAGTGACAAATTACATCTGCTATTATCGCCGATTGGATTTTCTACCTTCGAGACCCAGCGGCCATCTTCAGTTTGACTTTTTCTTCCTTTGAATAGCGAGGCATTGGTGACACCTGGATGGCAGCCAAACATAAACTCTGCATGTAAACAGAAAGAGGATCTCTGGCTTTAATAGATGTGCGTCTGACAAACTGGCACGTCAATTTTTAATTGACGCACTCAGCCTTTTTGGAAAAGCGTCCCGTCAAAGCCAGCTTCTCTTATCATATAATTTAGACTGCTAATCATTGTCGGAGCCACCGTCACACTGTTATTGGACAGGCCGTGCCACTGAGGTGCTCGGTCTCCCTCCCTGTCTTTGATTCTTCAGCTCTTTAAACAGGAAACTAGGATTACACATAATGACAGGGACACTTTTCCAATCAATCCTGCCTTAGACCTGTGTCAGGCTACCGTGTGAAAATGGATTTGTGAGCTGCTGTTCTTTCAGACTCGTCCAATCCCGGCCTCCAGAGCTAGTAGGGCTAATCTCATAATTGCCCTAACCCCCCAACTACGCTTATATTGTTCAGACTGAGAGTTACCATTATCGCCGTCTTTGCTCCGCTATGTCAGGTGTCCTGCTGTACTGGAAGACAAAGAGGAGAAAGAAGCACAAAAGCGTTTAGGACAGGTGACGAATGAATGAGTTCAGGGACAATACGGATGATCTCATACACAATTGAAGGCGAGGTGAGCCATATGCTGACGATCTTAATGCCGCACCTATGAGATACTTTGGGACTAACATGTTAGAAAGCATGCTGCCCTGCTACTAAAAGCACCAAATGAAGAAGAATCGCCATCATTCTGGGACAACACTGAAGAACTGACACTTTGCTCCAATGTAAAGAAGTCTGTGTACAGCTTGTAGATCTACTGGTGCTCAAATGACTCAATAATGTCGAAACCATTGGCAATAAAAGAGAGTAAACGCCTAAGCGAAACTCCGATTTGGGGTGCCATATTGAACTTCCAGTGACCAATATGAGAGCGATAACACCAAATTTAACAGACCCGCTCCCCATTCACACCTGGGGCTGGGTAACACGAACGGGTCACATGACACAGTGAAAATGGCTAATTGGGACATTTTATCTGAGAGGTGCACACACTTTTGTTGCCAGCGGTTGACATATTAATGGCTGCGGAGTAAATTTGAGCACAGTAAATGTACACCGATATACAATACACTGTACACTGACTAATTTACATTGGCGCAAAGTCTAACTTCTTCAGTGTTGTCCCACAAAATAGATCTTAGTCACCACCAGAGATGCTGATTGATAAATATACATGTGTTAATGTGTACAGATTGCTAGACATTTTATTATTATTTTTTAATTATACATTTACTGGGAGCAGTGCAGCCAAGAGAAATGCTATGAAATAAAGAGAATAAGTATAATATCACTTCATGGACCAAATGCTGGAATTTAGGTTGGAAATGTGGATCAGTGCTTTTGATGTGTTGAGGCCAACACAGAAGGCCTTGCGGTGGTGCTTTGAGATACAAGTTTAATTTGTTCTTTGGCCGTACTTGTAACTCAAAACACTGTTTTTCCCACTGTTCCAGTCTCCCCCCCAAAAAACAACAAACGTTTTTGTGATGTTTTTAAAAATGAAAATAGCACTCCCAAAATATTTATTTTATAAAACATAGTCAATTGAGCGTAAACAAAATTAAATTGATTGTGGATCATGGTTAATTCATTGCTACTCCTGATATGCACGATTTGGCCGCCAGGGGACAGTATAACACCGTCATGAAAAAACAAATGAAGACTCAGAACTACTGTAACTGGTTCAATAAACTACAGTAATATTAGTCGTTTTTGGTAGAGGATGAATAAATAATGCTTGTGAGTATTGTTATGTTGTTGATGCACCATCTGTGTTCAAATATCTGTTGCCTAAAGGATTATAACATTGCAACAATCGATCCGTTAGCCCGTCTATGGTGTTTTGTGTTGTTAGCAGTAAGCTAGCGGACAATTCTAAGGCAAATTTATGTTATGAATTGTCTGCCAAACTGCTGCTTGTTATGAAGTGAGTTGAGTTCGCTGCCACCATAAAGTGCTTATCTCTCAAGTTTCGCGCTCACAAGTCAAAGCAAAAAAATCTGCCGAACGAAAAACTCGTAAGTTGATTCACTTCTGTAAGAACCTATTTCATATACACAGGCTCTGTCCTGATAATCCACTTCGTCTACTTTTAGCTGATTAAGGTTATAAATCGATCACTTGTTTTAAACATAGAATGTTTGTTATTTCAGTGCACTCCTTTAGTCGGAGACAAAGTCAAACTCTCGTGGGGCCCACAGTCTTCAGACGTCGCTGTCATCAATATGCTTGCAGCAGCCAATGACAAATAGTCTCAGGCTAGTCACTGCGTCTAACCAGTTGTTTGTTTTTACCAGGCTGATGAAAATGAAGGAGTGGGAGGACGTTCACGAGCCGAGGTTGTTGGTCATCCCCTTCAGCGGCGGCCTGGAGAGCGTGCTGCAAGATGAGTCAAGAGGAGGTGCGTAAATTCTGCGCAGAGCACAAGACACAGAGGGTCATTAGTATTCAGTGTGAACACATTTTACTATCAACTGTGTCCTCCATGCACGCCTTTAATTGCATGTGCTGATAGAATAATAAATGGCAGAGTAATTACCATTATAAAGCAAAGGATCCCTCTTCTTGCTGAACAACTCAGTCAAAGGGTTTTCCTCTAAATTAAGTTTTTAACTGTCATCTGTCATCTGTAGGTATAATTATAACTTGGGCATTTTGGGTTTATTGTTCTTGTGTGAAAACCTCTATGGAGAGAAAAATTATGTCAGCAGTCTTTTTTTTTCGCCATCTCTCGGCATGGAACGAGTCATCTGCTTCAATTCTTAAAAATGCTAAATGAGTCTACGAGCTGCTAATTAATCAAAGAAACCACTGGAGAGTTGAATGTCTTGTGTGAAACAAAGTGACCCATCACATTCATTTAATAGGTTTATATTAGAATGAATGGGGTCTTGCTGCCGCAGTGTGTTGCCATCAGAAGCAATGAAGTCAACACAACAGCTGATTGTAACTAAAATGCGTCTCCTCCAGCACCGCGGGCAAGATCATCAAGGCAGGCTACGCTGCCCTGCACCTCGAGTACTTCTTCACTGCTGGACCTGATGAGGTCTGTGGATGGACTGTATGGGTAAGTGCCCCCCCCCCCCCCCCCCCCCCGACCCCCCAGCACAGATTGTAAGGGAGCGTACAAACCAATGCAGCACGTTCCACCCTGCTGGCAGCCTCACTGATATCACACACTCTCAACTTTGTCATGGTTGTGCTTTAGGCGGTCATTACAGGCCCAGGATAACTTCAATTACTGGTGAGCTGCTGAACAGTGAAAGTGGGGGCTATACATTGATTGAGGAGGGCAACAATTGATTTTGCCCATTACGTCCATGAGAATGTTTCCATCCCGTGCAGATCTGCCTGCCCTCCTCCTGCCGCTCGAGATAAGGAGCCCGCGCATTGTGCCTGCCTAATCTGTGTGACGGAGGATGTCTGTGCCAAAATTGATGTCGCTTTTCATTCCAGTGTTTGGGGGCCTTGCCGGGGGCTCCTCCTCCCTCTGTGTCTCAGTGTACACAGACCGGCCAGCTGAGAGCTTTGTGTTATAGGATCACAGCGTTCGCATCAATACAGATGTTGTGTTGGAGTTAAAAAAAATAAATAAATAAAATGAACAATGCATTCCAGTGCTTTTAAAATCTAAAGGAAAAAAACATCGTTTATTGTAAACAATCTGTTAGACAAATAAGATTTTTTTGAGTAAATGCATTAATATTTTTCAGTTCAGTTTTATGTTCTCATCTTATTGTACCAAAATAGGAATTACATAATTCATTAAGTTTTATGGAACACAAAGATATTAGAAGATACAATTTTCTGATGCTTTTGTCATGTTTTCCAAGTTGTTGACAATTCACCACAAAATCCAATTCCAGGTGCACCATATGCCAACTATTTTTCTCTATCCCCTTAATTTGATCTTTCTAAAGATCAGTATATATCAGCATGGTAACACCTACACTACATGGACTGGGTAGTATTACTTTCCTGTGAAACTGATGTGGATTATGTATGACAAAATAAAAACAAGACCAACCTTTGGTCAACATGTAGCATATGCAGCCATATAAGACAGGTTGTTAGTAAACAGTATATTACACCTGTTTAACACATGTTCCGTTTGACTTTAAAGCAGCAATCTATAATAGTTGTACTTTAAAGTTAAGGGCTTCAAAATCATGTCGATTGTCCACGGGCTTATTATACAGAGAATATCAGCTCTGGTGGTCATTACAAACCACCCATCGCATATACCTAAGCAATAGTACACACAAGGATTTTTCCAAATTTAAAAGATTTGTTTTTTTAAAATCTGAAACAGACCCCAGCAATGAAGTTAAAAAATCAGGCATTTAACAATTTTGGTTGTGTTGTGTGCGGTGTGCTCAGATGATCTCAACACAGAATCCCACACATACTAAGATTGTGTTCCACCGCCGATCTCGGAACAAGTCCTCCAAAACAGAACGCTCGCGTGATGACACGTAATCTAACAAAAAATGAGGAACAAGAAGAAACACGTCCACGTATGCTGAGTGTTTCCGAAGGTTGCCGGAAGCGGTATAAACTGGTTTTATATAAAATGTGATAAAGACGAAAGTTGCACACACGCATGTATGCACACACACACACTACAGTATTTATGTTGATGTGTGCCTTTAAAGGGTGTGGCCTATTGAGTGATGTCAGGATTTCTGACTCTAGCTGCCCGTTTACCACGCATTTACTTCAATATGAGCGTCTACGCCATGCTCCTTGAGAGTGTTTTCATTTTAGATTTGAGTGTTTGACAGCTGAAAGTGCATTGGCAACTTTACTTTCACTTCACTTGAGTGGTTGCATATCTGAGGCTCGTCCATGACCCAAATTTTTGCTCGTAACACAAAATAATCACCCAAGCGATGATTCGTATCTCGGGAAATGCATAACGTTAGGGCACTCGTAAGCGAAGGTCCTGTTGTAACTACTTCTTCGCCAATATTTTAACTTGTGATGGTGCAGATGTTCAGACAAGATTCCACCCAAGTCTGTAGACTTCCTCAGACTGTGCTGGGGCCAGAGGGGAAAAGTGAGCTCACCTTTACACAAGACACCTTGCATTACATTGTGATGACATCTGCACGTTAGCTCTTACCACCGCATGACTGATGGCACTGTTATTTATTCTTAAAAAAAAAAAAAGCCATGAAACACTTCAACGGATGTTATGGCGACATAACAGACGACAACCAGCCACAGTTGCTTCTCGGGGCATTTAGTCAAGTAAGCATCAGTGAGTAACATTATTAAGCCAATATATCTTGCATTGTAAAAACTACACTCAGTAACATGTTCCCTTTCACATGCTTTATTAGGCAGGCTAGAGGTGGCCATTATCTATCAGCATTGCTTTTAAGGAGGACAATGCGCATCTGTTGTAATGTACCATATTAAAAATAAAAATAACCCCCCCCCCCTTAATCCATTTCCCTCCACATAGACGAACCTTGATGCTGATTAATGGTAGTTAAGATCACAAGCACTCCATCAGTGAGATTGCAAAGAGATGGTAATGTATTGGCGCCATTAAATACGCATCATTCTTGTGGCATGAAATATGTTGACCCCAGCCTGATTAGATGCTTAATTAAAAGCGTTCAACAGTTCCTGAGCACAGACGCAAACACAGGCGGGAGAGCAGGAGGGCTTGACGAGTCCCCGTGATACACAGCAGCCACATCACTTGTTTGGCTCGTTTGTCATCGCTGGCCAGCTTGATTTCCATGCATATAAATTGAACATCAGTCATCCGTGAGGTCTTAAAGAGGACTCACAGGTGCAAATGATTTCTCAAACTACGAGTAGTGTTTTCATATGTGAATAATTCGTGGGGCAACAACCACTTAGGTGGGCCTTAGAGTTCTGGCTCTTGCTGATTTTAACCTCTGAGATCTGACAAAGTACTAAACAACAGAGACAGCAAATAGTGTGCACGTGATTCATTGTCAAACTTTACAACTGAGATGACAGTTTAGCTGGCTACAATTTGACACAATTTATAAAGCTGCTTTGTCCAGAATGCATAGGCCATGATCAGGGCTGCACGATAGTGGAAAAAAATGACATTCCGATTTTTTTTAAATTTTATTTTATTATTATTTTTTTTATTATTATTTATTTAAACTGCGATCCATATTAAGCTGTGAAATAATACAGGATCGGTGATGGGAAAGTTTATTTTCTACGCAAACTAGTTCAAAGTTCCGTTCACCGGTCCAAAAATTAACTAGCGGTAGTTCATTGTCCTTTTCTGTTTTTTGTCGATATGTTGCTGACGGGCCATTACCCTCAGAATACTGGCATTTCATTTCCCCATTTTTGCCACCCATTCAGTCCACACTAGCAAGCAGCTGCATCTTTCACCACGCAATCTCAAAAACATGAGGAAAAACTTGTTACTTGAATGGTGTTTTTTAAAATGAGTAATGAGGACTTTGTTTCCCCATAATGTGCAAACAAAAACCTCCCACAGTATGACAGGATTGATGGTGAAAGGACATTGATAACTTTGCATTCTTTGCAGCTCTGGCTAACTATATAAACTAAATAATTTTTCTACTCTTATATTACAGAACAAAATAATTTCCATATTTTCACAGCGTGATCATACAGTATTTTAACTGAAGCATTCTGATACAAAGAGTCATTTTCCTAGTAATCCATTTTTACAATTATGTACTGTATTACAAAAGAATACATTGACTCTCATTTACGCAGTGTCCCTGAACGCACCTCGCTTACTCACGCAGCTGCGCAGTGCCTGTCAACATTGGTTTCATTCTGAAGAGCGAAATAGGAAATTCAGCGTGTGCATTCTTTCTATTAACATGTCCAAACAGGTCCCTCTGCTGGTCACTTTTAATATTACAGATGATTCCCTGCATATTACAGAACACTAACAGCGCAGGAGACCTTGCGATGTGACTATTGCACGCACATAACATTGCGATGCTGATGCTCAAACTAAATATCGTGCAGCCCTTGCCATGATAATTTTAGGCCCCAAACTCCAGTTACAGTTCGTAATATTGCCTAAATAATTTCTAAACAGTTTAGGAAAACAAGAAAAAAAAACTAAACAAAAATTCAACAAACAAGGAGAGTTCAGTTGCCTCATTTCAATGTTTGGACATTACCACGATAGAATAGAAGTTCCTCCCCTCACTTTAACATAGTTCCTTGGCACCAAAATGCCACACGATAGGCCCAAAGCTGGACACTGGACTATATTTTAATTGATTTGTCTAAATGTGCCCAGTGATTGGCTGGCAACCATTCCAGAGTGTACACCTCTCACCTGAAGTAAGCTGGAATAGGCACCAACTCACCTGAGACCATAATGACGACAATGAGTATTGAAAATAGATGCATGCATAAATATTTTAATTGTCTTATATTTGATTCAATATTTCCATTATTATCATAACCTTTGTTACATGTTTTTTTCTACCACATAGTGAGGCATGTAGCTTCTGTTTTGACTAAGTTCAAATGGCCAAATATGGTTCTTTGCCCTCACTCCCATCAACTGGATTGTGTGAAGAGCTCTTCCACTTTCCCTCACTGAAAACTACCCATTGTTGTGCTCAGTAAATGTAGACCAGAACTCACTTCAAAGCTACATTTATGCTCTACTTGAGACACTCCAGAACTTAATACTGTCTGCGTTTTTGCGTCGAGCACAGTGAGACGTTATTGAATTTGATGTGAATTACCAAACACTATCAAGGCCTGCAGGTCTAAACTGTCCTGGCCTCTCACTGCAACACTGGCTCTTCTTGCCCTTATGACCAGAGAGCCAAGCATAGACTCGCAATGACACAAGATTACTCGGGCAGAAATCAATAGCAACAAGGAATGGGAACCAGAAGGTGCTGATAGCAAGGCTGACTTCTTATCACCGTCCACGGTGCCCTGGCAATGCCCAGCCGACGAGAAGGCTATCCAGGAATCGGGACTCGAGGCCCGAAAACAAATGTGCGTGAGACGCTCACGACACCTCACGCTCACCTCATCAAACGTTGCCTTCTTCACACGCTGTAATCCAGCTTCCCTAAAACAATGCATTTGTCCTTTTCCTTTGCTTTGCTCCCTGACAGAAAGGAACTAAGGCTCCACAGGCGACCGGAAAGATCTGCACAGACTTGGAGAAGGGCTTCATTATGGCGGCACTAATGAAATTCCAGGATTTTAAAGAGGAAGGCAGCAAGAGCGCTGTCAAGGTGAACAGCCAGCATGCCGGCACAGATGAGGGAAAGTCTCGTGTGATCAGTCGAGCTGACAGTCGCCGACTGCAAACTGCTCTTCACCTTTACTCGGGGGAAGAAATTAGTGCCCACACTGCAGCACGGCTCCTGTCAAGCCGAGCGCTCCTGGCTCTAAACATTGCCATTGTGCTCCAACTGTGCATATCTTTATCACTATATGTGCCTTCACTGGATGACGGAAGCTCAACGCAGGCTTTTTATCAGATCTACAACGCCGTGCCGTTTGGCTCAGAGCGCTCCAAATCCCAAAGTCACAGCGGCGGTAATGCGACAGTGATAGAAAGCGGCAAGTTAAATCAAGTGTGAAATGCCGTAAATAAGCGCAGTTTCATGGATAAGTAGCAAATAATTTTGGCTTGCATGTCTTTCTTTTCCGCGAGGGCATTGTACATTTTCTAATGGAATTTTTAAGAGTTTATTTAACTGAATTCAGTTTCTTTCGCCTCCATCTAGGTCAGAGGTCACCAAGATGTTGCCCACAGTCACGGGCTCTTCTAAAAATAGCTCACCAGTGATGGGACATTGTGATTTCCTAAGAATGTTGTAGAGGTGAGCATTTAAATATTGATATTTATCTGTATCTGTTTTTATGAGAAATAATTGTAATGGTCAACGTGTTCTCACGTAGATGAATATTATTAACTATTAACAATAGCAAGTACTGAAAGTTAATTTGAGCAAATTTGTTATTTCTTAAGTGTGTATAAAAATGGTACGCCTTCCCATTAATCAGCACACGGGAAGTAGCTCTCAGTTTCAAAAAGTTTGGTGAGCCCTGGTCAAGGACGATGAAGTGCTTCAATGCGGATTCTTCCAATTTCCGAGAGCTCTTGACGTTTTCCCATTTTGAGCAGGAATGGGGACTTTCAAAATGAATTCACCTTTTTTTTATATACTCAAATTTGTGTTTGCTTGCTCACAGTCAGAAATTAATCAAGTATAACATTCAACCACTAACACATTTTTATGTGCAGCAATGCAAGTAAATAGCAAAACAACAAAACAAATCTTTCCAAGTGTCTTTGTAATCCCTGTGTGACATTTTGTAATATAGTACCACTCTCCCTCCTAATCACAACTAATTTAATTATGCCCACACACAGAAGGAAATACCATGAAATCATTTCAATCTCCTTACCATTCAAGACTCAAAAAAAAAAGAGGTATTTGATATTTAATGCAGCAGCCGTGTATTGCCCACACCCTTCATAAGCTGCAAACAAAGAGTGAAACGTGGCTGTCCCTGGGGGAGTTCCACCATTGTTGTCCGAGGTTGAGATCTGAGTGTTGGGTCCTCACGGCGTGCTCTCTCACTGATCCCTCTCTGGGCCTCATAAGAACATTTCTTACTGTGGCATTAAGGTCTATTTAATGCCAGTTGTGGGAATAGGCCCTCTGAATGGGGCCGGTGTACGGGGTATCACATTATTAGTAATCATATCTGCTTAAGCCAAGCTTGCTGCTCCAGATGGCTGCTTTCAAGTGCAAATGAACCAGTTAGACGTGTCTGCTTTAATACATACTCAGGAATCACAAATAGCCATTGATTTTTATTTTTTTATTTCCCCCCTGTCTCCCTCTCCAGCCAGTGTTTCTGGCAGTATTGAGCTTGGATTAAATGGTCCCCTGAGCCTTTAAAGGGACATTGATTCTTCTAATTAATTGCACGCTGTTCAGGAGCCGAATGCATAAACCTGTCCATATTAGCACTTCAAGTCAATTATTTTGAGTTGGCCGGGAAGGGGAACAAATACTTACTGTACACAAAAGAAATGTTAGAACTTGTTCTGTTTCCTTCAGAAGTTTGATGGCGCTGCAATCAAAGGTTTATTAACATTTTGTGCTTGTGCGCACGAGAGTTGAATGAGCAAAAGAGAGGATTATTCTCTCAGCGTGAAGTTAGGCACCCCTCCAACAAAACATGGAGGGAAGCGTGTGTGTGTGTGTGTGTGTGTGTGTGTATGTCTGTGTGTGCATTTGAGAAGATGAGAAAAAGACATTAAAAAATGACAAGAGTTATTAGTGGAAATAAAAGAGACCAGAAGCTAGTCTTGCACTATTACTTTCAATTATTGCTACAATGTGCGTATTTAATGCGGCGAATAATGGATTGCCATACATATCAGTCTATAACATTTTTATTTTTTTTTCCAATTGTTGTACAACATTCAACTTCTAACAATTGTGCTTTTTGTCAACACACAGGCACCGGGGAAATATAACACGGAACTGCACTGTTGAAGATGGAGAAATCATCTTTTTCAAATTCAATGCACCAAATACACCCAAGAAAAAGTGACTCAAACAGTTAGCATGACTGACTGTGCCAGCGCAGGTCTGACAAATGCCGCCGCTGCACGCTCGCTCTCTGTCTCACGTCCTGTAGGATCAAATCCCTCTCAGCGCCAAGGCGCGCAGGTTACCTCAACTCTTGACAGCTTTTCTATTCAAGATCAGGATCAGCCCCCTACTCCAAATTGTAAGGAGCACATTACTCTCCAGATACTTCATTAATCTCCATCATGGCTGCTAGCACTGTCACAGCTGACAGCGGGGACAATGCCACCTGCTCCTCTCCCCACTTGGGCAGATAATGCGTGTTTTACAGTAAGCCAGATGTCTACACTCAATAAAACATTTGACAAAACCAACCTGTGTGTGTTTTGGGATGTCTGTATTGAGTGGGAAGCGGCATGGCCACGGTGATATCGCCTCTGCCCACCGCTGATTAGAGAATTAAAAAGACACAAATGACATTGACTGCAGCACAGAGGGGACTATTGTAATTAAATTTGTTCAGGGATGCTGATTTTGGGCAAGGGGGGGCAAACACAGGATGCGGTGTGTTTCAGCCAAGAAAGTGGTCATTTTAAACTGTCAGTCCTGAAGTGATGGAGGTGACCTTTCAGAATTCTCTGTTTGTTTGTTCAGCTATGATTGATGAATTACAGTAAGAGTGCTCTTGATGGAGAGAAGAGCATCCTTTACAAAAACATCCTAATCCCCACACTTGAACAATAATACCACACAAACACAAAAGCACTGCTTTTAAAAAAAAAGGTCTATTTTCATTCGAATGTATCAGCAGTTGTTGGAGTGCAATACAGAAAAAAAGTGATTAAAATATTCGATAATCATGTTGGGATAATGAGAGTAAACTCCTCGAGCGTTGTTTATTAAAATTCAAGCCGAGTCGCTTAGTTTTTGTTCATAATTTACTTTCACAATTCATTATATTATATTCAAACCTTTTGACTGTCATTGTTTTTCTTCACTGATTGGCTGGGTTGAACTCTGTTCAGTGGTATTCTTATGTTGCACATGCAGACTCTGACTTCTTGGGCTCACCAGTCAAACCCAAGGCCTGGGGGCCAGATCCGGCCCACCACATCTTTTTATGTGGCCCGTGAAAGCAAATTATGTGCATCCACTTCATGTTTCTTGCTAAAAAAAAGAGATTGTAAATTGTCTTCACTTGGAAAAAAATATTGCAAACTTGCCCCCTTTTTTTTATGAGTTTCTGGCTTTGTGGGTTCTTTCACTGAATTCTAATAAGGAGATTAATTGTACATGGCCATTACTTAACAAATTTCATGATGACCTAATGGTTTTAAGACAGTAGTGCACATATGGAATTTCAGGTGAAAAATATCATGCATGCATACTTTCAGCCACGTCTTTAAAGAACATTTGCCGTTCAAATGTAAAAAATCAACGTCAACTGAATAATTTTGCATTCCGAGTGGGAAAAAAAAGTGTTCAAGCCCAATTGCACATTCGTATCCTGCATAAAAATTCCATTTTTTATATTGTCGGAAAATGTTCAGACCAGCCTGAAGTCCAACCAGAAAATTATTCATGTTGAAGTAGTGTTTTTTTTTCCCCCTTCCCCAATACTTTGTAAGTGTTTGTGAAGCATTTATGTTGATGGAATCGAACGGCCGCAGCCAAAGTAAGATTGCATTCTCGGTGGGAGTCCGCACAAAGAGCAGTAGATCAGCAGTGCTTTTCAAATCTCTTGTAACCATTAAAGCTGTGAAGAACAAAATGCCCTTTTGAAAAAGATTGAATAAAATGGTAATTTTTCAGAACTAGTATTGCATATCCAGATTTCTGGAAGGAATGTATTGGATGTTGCACTTCGTCTTTGAGCACTACCAAGCATCGTGTTTGTTATGGAAATAAGCAGGATTATAGTCTTTGAGGTTTGATATCAGTGCTAAAATAGAGGTTGCTGTTTATTGTGGTGAGATGCTGTCTGTTTGGCAGCTTCAGCTTCAACCACTCGTGGTGTTCAAGCATTTCACGCAGCAGACCTCAGGAAGTCTTTGTAGGAAAACTGTCGCCACTAACATACACTGGGTTGCATACATCAACATGTTGTTTTTACAGGACTCCTCTCTGATTAGAACCATGCAAACCCCCCAGAGACCACAATGGAGACTTGAGACAAAACTGATGATGATGATTGATGATGACGGCGACCACATAGAATCGTATTCGTCTGCCGTTGTCTTGACGATGTGCAAGTTGTTCATATGTGGTCTGGTTTGTTTTGTTATTCATAAAATGACACAATCCTTTAATTAGGCTTAATGATGCTATTTATTGTGATGGAGATATTAGGATCTAAACTATTGTCTTATTATGGATGAATATCTTCTGCAAAAGTTTTGACATTCAGATACTAAGCTTACATTTTAAATTTGTAGCAATAAAAGAAGAATAATGCATTTTTCATTGGCTATATTTTATAACGTGAAATCATTGAAGATTTAATAGCACATAGGGGTTGAAACAATGAGTCGACTAGTCAATGAGTCGATTTTACTACTCCAAATCGATGTTTAATCCTTGAAGTTGACTAAACGACTAATCCACTAAACTTTTTCCAATCGGCCAATTTACAGAGGGCTTTCGACTCGCTCATCTGCTGCTGTTGCCGGACTACAACGCTTTGAGAAGCAGTGACACGTCCGGCCAACAAGCTGATGCAGTCAGGAAGTTACAAAATAAGCTGCTTGTGGAAGAACATAGCAATTAGCCTGACTAACTTTAGCTAGCTTCGGCTATTCTGATGACCGCTGTGGAAATATTTCGCCAAAAATGAGACTCGTAGCAAGTTTAATAAAAGCACAAGTAAAATAGAAACAGAGAAATACTAATTTGAGTTTACCAACGATTTCCCGTTTTACGACACATTATGCTACAGTATATGAAATATTGAACACAAGACCGGCTGGTTTGTTGAAGAGAAACGTGCAGGATTCCCACAAATTACAACAACAAAATTCAGCTTGATGGTAAGTTGTATTTTTAATCATTTGTCTTTATTTGTTTCTATGCCCGTCCGTCGAAGTAAGTCTTTACATGAAACCGCTCCGTGGTGCAACAAATGTTGGGACCCGCTGCAATGTGCTGAAAAAAATATCAATTCTGTCAACGATTAATCGACTTCGACCGTACTTCCAATTACATTATAGTCGACTACCCAAAAAAACTTTTGTCTTTCAAACCCTATTAGGACGTGTGAAATCAAACACCCCTGAAATCGTAAAATTCGGAATATAACCAAAATGTTCAGATATATTGGCCTGAAGATAGATTAATTCAAAAAGCATGAATGTATTAACTCTGCACCCATTTTCCTTTTTGTTACCGTTAACCCAAAAGGAAGCGCTTCAAACAAGGGTTAAGAGAAGAGAAGAAGTCACCTTGGAAGTTATGTGAAGCAAGCAGACTCACATTCCAAATCAGCAAGCTTCCAGCATTGTCACTTGTTATGAAAGTAATAGCTGAGTTTGGTTTGATTGTTTTGATGTTTTGCATTAGCAAACTTTTTTTTACACTTGTCCAATAATCAAAAATGTTAAGAAATGAGATCTGTAAGCGGCACCTGCAAGTCTTTTTTTTTTTTTTTTTTTTAATGTGTTCGGAAAACAAGAAAATACAAATAATTCACCAAACAAAAGGAGTCAGGTTGCCGTGGTTCAACCTTTGCAGATTACTATGACCTGAATGATTGAGAATTTACACAGACCTAAGGGGGAAAAAACAACAACATTTTTTAGCAAGCACATTGATATTTATTTTTTATAGTTAGTTTCCAAATTTGAAGAAATCTGAGTTCCACAGCACATTATGGTATATTTGCATTAAAGAAAATGTATTATACAAGCTCCCCCCGGAAGGCAAACATACAAGCAAATTCTCCCTTAGTAGATATGAACTGTCAGCGCCATCAATCAAGTGGTGCCACTCTGGCCCGACAAACCACAATGCCATCAAAACAAAAAGACCACAAAGTGGGAAGCTTCCTTTTAGAACACACATTAAAGGCCACAGAGTGCTTTGGTAAATAACGCACCAACTATCTTTGAACAAAGAACCATTACAACAAATAAATATTCACGCTTGTGTACTTCAATAGTTGTGCACTTTATTTTTTTTACATTATTTATCGTTTATTGTGGATGGCAGTGAAAATGGATGCCATGCTGTCATTATCACCATTGTTCTCTAACAAACACAAGAGCATTGTGCTGTACAAGACGCAGACAGAAGACTAAGTTAAATTGTGGAGTTTTTCTACATAAATACATGCAGTAAGTTCCTGTATACTTTCCTACTTTGCGCTGAATCTTGTTCACCTGCATCTCAGTCAGCATGAACTTGTGACTTGAGGACTACACACAAGTTTGTCCTATAATATTAAAAATAAGACTACAACTAATTTCCATGAAACTGTGGAGATGTGGCACATATGCAGCTAAAGTAGTTTCATTTTCTCTCTTTTGGCCACAATGGGCCCTCTCCCCAAGGCCCACGATGTAAATGGTAGTCCATAACATCTTACATCACTGTCTGCAGAAGTCCTCTGGATAACTAAAATTTGCAACCTGACATTTGGACAAAGAGACAGACGTCATGATTTATCTTCACTGTATTTACTTTGCGTCTGTCTCGTTTTAGTCCTGAGATTACTTTCTTTGTGTAATTTTCCCGGTCAAAATTTCGATCATCTCTGATGCTGGAGCTCTTTGTTAGAAAAATTTCAGTAACTTGCTTTTTAAATGGTGATTCCCTCTTTTTGATCAGATATCATTTACAATGCTGTACACACAAACGAAACAAAGGCTTGCTGCCGTGTTTGTTAATTTGGCAGACCTGCCAAATTGACTGTGCCAAGATGGCCGTGCCAACGCAACGAGGGTGTGTGTCCTTTGACATCCAACCGTTGCATGTGACAATTTGGTGACTGAAAGTCGGTCTAAAGTGAGACCTTTTCAGGCCATGTCTAACTTTTGGCGCACCGTAAACCGCTGGTGTAGCGCGATTTTGATGATTTTGATCGAGGTGCAGGCATAAATATATGCAAGCTCCGCAGACGTGGATGGGACTTTTTTATTCATAAATATGTGAGCAACGTGCATGAAACCCTCGGAATCATTGCAGAAATCAATTAATTGAATGCATTAGTATTATTATCATCATTATTATATTTTTTAAATCATTTAAGTTGCCAGCGCTTTTACCCTAGCTCATTCTATATTTAATAAGGGTATACCGCTAACTCCAGTCCTGCACGGATCGCTGAGTCCTTCCCCGCATACAGAAACCAGGGATGCACTGAAAATTCGGTCATTGAAAATGACTCCAAAGTGCATTTTCGTTTTTTGGCAGAAAGACGTTTGTCGCCGAAACAAAACAGCCGAAATAGGATGTAAAAATGGTGGCCAGCCTGTGTTTCTCTTGACAAAGCTCAAAGGGGCCACCAACGAGGTGGCGTGCTCTGTGGGCGTCTCAGTCTCGCTGTTTAGCGGCTACGACAGTCCGTCAAAATACATCTTAATTAGAGCTGGTCAGAGTTAGGTAGTAACACGCTACATTTACTCAAGTAACATTTTGGATAAATTGTACTTGTCAGATGCACTTTTTACTTTTACTTGAGTATTAATGTTAAGAAGAATCGATACTTTTACTCCGTTACAATGATCGACATGCTGCTCGCTACTTTTATTTATCCATTATTGCGTACGCGATCTATTTTTAGACTTCATCTTAGACTTCAGCACGGGGCGCCGTTGTACCAATCAAACGGTCACTGTAGTGTCATTTGACTCAAATTCAACTGATCAGATGGCACAAAGCCTTCGCGGGCCAATCAGAATGACTCACTTTGGGAAGAAAAAAAACAGCCCAGCGTTTACTCTATAGACTCCGAAAAACAACAACTTTACAATGCAGTGTCGTCTTGCGTCTGCCCAAACGTGGATATTTCAGCCCACTTCTAACTTGAGAAAACACCTTGCAGTAAGTTGCAGATGTTTCTATTGTTGTTTTAACAGTGCATCTGGAGACATTAGCCCTACTTAAAGGTTATAAGTCATTGTAAAACATGCTTTTTGGGGATAGGTACCATGCTGTAATATTAATCTCACTCACTCACTCACTCACTCACACACACACAGTCAATTAGTCTGTTCAGCAAACAGTTTCTTCATTCAGTCATTGAAGTGAGTAAAGCAAATAATATTTCTGTAGGGCTCAGTGCATGATTTCTGGGCACTTAAAAATTGAAATGGTGGCAGGTGTGTGGACTCCCATATATTATTTTTTAGTTTATTTGACGTTCATGCTCTGATTTATTTTCAGAAGTTACTCACCAGTTCCTCTTTATTTGAGTAGTTTTATTTTGTTGTTGTTTTTTTTATTCTGTACTTTCTTACTCTTACTCAAGTAAATATGAGGAGAACTACTTTTTACTTTTACTTGAGTCATATTATTCTAAAGTTACAGTACTCTTACTTGAGTACAATATTTGGCTACTCTACTCACCTCTGGGGCTGGGCGATTATAAAATGATAAATATACATAACTCAAAATAACTTTTCCGTGATAAAAAATTGAGACTTCAATAGACTTCGATAGATTGTAGCCATCCATGTTTTGACAGACAATACGAATAGCCAAAAATAATGCAAGTTGCTCTGCCCTGAACCAATCAAGTGGCATCAATAGAACCAGACCACGTTAGGTTGACGCACACAGCAATTTGCAGTGAGACGCAATAGGCACTAATGTTTGTACTAGAGCAGCAGTTGGGCTACAAGCTTTGTATCCCAACTGCTGCTGCAGCTGGGAAAGCGCTGGAAAAAAAAAACTAAATGAAAATGAGTTTTCCTTCGGAAGAAACAATGGGAGACACAGCCCAAGGCTCAACGGATGACATTTTGACAAGAAAGGCCCGAAAAGTTTGGCAGTGTGGAGCTATTTTGGTTTTGAAACGTTTCAAAAGAAACACTACTGTGCAACCCCCATCATTTGAAAAAAAAAAGTGAATCGCAAAATCTCTTTGTTCTTGTCAGAACCCGAGCTGCCGCATTCTGAATGAGCTGCAGCTGTTTAATGCTCTTTTTAGGGAGTCCAGTCAGAAGACCATTACAATAGTCAAGTCTACTTGAGATAAAAGCATGGATTAGCTTCTCCTGGTCTGCTTGACACATGCAAGCCTTCACTCTGGATATGTTCTTCAGATGGTGGAATGCAGTTTTAGCAATTGATTTGATATGACTGTTGAAAGTCAGCTCGGAATCTATCAGAGCACCAAGGTTTCCGACTTGGTCTTTGGTTTTTAAAGAGAGTGACTCCAGGTATTTACTAACAGCAATCCTCTTTTCTTTATTGCCAAAAACAAGTACTGTTACTTTAGAATAATATGACTCAAGTAAAATTAAAAGTAGTCATCCAAATATTTACTTGAGTAAGAGTAAGAAAGTACTCAATGAAAAAAAACTACAAGAGTAACTTCAGATTTTTTTAAAATTATTATTATTTTAATCAGAGCATGAACATCAAATAAAATTAAAAAAATAATAATATATGGGAGTCAACACACACCAGCCACCATTTCAATTCTTAACTGCCCAAAAACCAGCAACACAATACATTGGGCGCTACAGAAACATTATTTGCTTTATTCGCTTAAATGACTTCATGAAGAAGCTGTTTGCTGAACAGACTTATTGATTGTGTGTGCGTGTGCGACACCATAGGGATAGTGCTAATTTTGACATATCTACTGCCAAAACAACAACAGAAACATCTGCAACTTACCGCAAGGTGTTTTCTCACGTTAGAAGTGGGCTGGAATATCCAAGTTTGGGCAGTCACAATTTAAGAGTTGCATGATAAAGCTGTGCCCTGCGATTGGCTGGCAACCAGTTCAGGGTGTACCCCGCCTCCTGCCCAGTGATAGCTGGGATGGGCTCCAGCACTACCGTGACCCTTGTGAGGATAAGTGGCTCAGAAAATGGATGGATGATAAAGCTGTTGTTTTTTGGAGTCAGGAAAATGAACACAGGCGCTCGGCTGTTTTTTTCCCCCTAAAATGAGTCATTTTGATTGACTCGCGAAAGCTATGTGCACGGTCATGTGACTGCCTTGTGTCGTCTGATTGGTGAATTTGAGTCAAATGAAATTAGTGATCCCATTTGATTGGCGTAACAGGCGCCCTATGCGGAGGTCAAAGATAGATGGAGTCTAAAAATAGATGCGCACACGCAAGAATGAAAAAATAAAAATAGCGAATGGCATGTCGATCATTGTAACGGAGTAAAAGTATCGATCCTTCTTCACATAAATACTCAAGTAAAAGTAAAAAGTACAGTGCATTTAAAGTACTCTGACAAGTACAGTTTATGGACAATGTTAATTGAGTAAATGTAACGGAGTAAATGTAGCACGTTACTACCCACTTCTGCTTACACGGTTGTATAATGTTCCATGTCATGTTCAAATTTTGACAGAAAGTAAATATTTAAATCAAAAGGGTAAGAGTAATAGGGAACATTTAAATGATTTGTTTCATATCGTGAAATACTGTATATCTATATATCTATATCGACGAATATGAAAACAAATATTGTGATAGGATTTTTTCCCATATTATTATTATCTGTGCATTGTTGGAATGTCAATGCTAAATAAATATTTTCATTTTGTAATTTATTTATTCTTTGAAGCATTAACATTAATTTATTCAATTGCAATGTCTTGCTTTTAACGAGGTTAGTACACAGTCATAGCCATAAATGCAATTTTACTAATAATTGGCATAATAATTTTGGCATTACGGTTTTCGGCCTTGGTTTCCTCATTTTCTGGTTTTGGCCAAGAATTTCATTTTGGTGCATCACTAATAGAAACGTCTCCATGCAAGACTATTTGTGTCACTTTTAAAGGGAATGAAAGAAGCTGCTTCGATTGGACAGGTTGAAGTTGGCTGTGGTGACTCTCACCATTCTAAATGTAGTGGGGGTGCGCCGGTCCACGAAATTACCAAAACCTGGTCTAGTCCACCTCCTCGCAGTTACGCCAAACGCAACGCTGGATTTGCGCTTGTCACGAAAATATAGCCCTATGTGTTATTGTATGACACTGATCTATTTGTGTTCATTGTTCATTAGAAATTACAATCGAACATTTTATTGCACGCTTTTGTTTTCCATTTCTTAAAATCTTTGGTCCAAAAACCTTCCGTTTCTGGGGCTTTATGTTTCGAATGGCTCTTCACAAGTCACACTCATTGGATATTCTATCCACATCACCACGCTGCACCAATTTCATGTCTTGCTCAAGTTCCATTTACAGTGTCCCTCATGGTGCCTCCAGCAGGACATGTTCTCTCTGTGGGGTCATTCACTATCTGTGACTGGCTATGATGACAGAAATTGTTCATATGTTGATATGAAACACTGTGGGCTCAGTCACTACTTTCCCTTTTATGTCTCTGCAAGAATAGCAAAAAAAATAAAAATGCCATCAATAAAATAGTGAAAAGCAAAATGTGTCAGTCCAATGTTTGGCACCATGATTTTGTGTTCAGGCAGCTTTTAGGATATCGGACTGGTCTCTTTAACTTTGAAGTACTTGCAAATTGTTTATAGCTTTCCAAAGTCTCCTGGAGTAAGACAGATATAGCTGAAAGGTTTTTTTTCTAAAGCTGTTGCCGATGGTTTGTGTTTACCTGACACTTGGATTGACAGTGGAGTGATTGGAAATATCCACCATTCACTGCTGTGTGCTCCTGAGTGCACGGAAAGTGCTTTTGTACTCTGGCTGTAATTGGCCAAGTTTGAATTGAAGGTTGAGAGAAATAGCCTCACTGCGGCAGTGCACTGAGGAACTGACACACCACAAAGAAAAACTCAGCAGAAGGGTCCTGATAGCATCACAGGCAGGCACAGAGCGGGCACAATAATATGCACGTGCTCATTCCATTGGATTCTCACAATGTTGTGTGCACAAGGGCTAAGAGGGGAGTTCATCTTTTCATGACTATGTTTGTCTATGCATGCATCCAACATTAAAATGGGAAATGTCTTATTCACAAGGAAATGGACCAAATGGTTTAATAAATTGTATCATGGCAGTTTATCCCTTAAAGCACAGGTGTCAAACTCAAGGCACATCATTTTATGTGGCCTGCGAAAGCAAATCATGTGCATCTGCTTCATATTTTTGCTAAAATCTGTTCCAAAACTCAAAATGGTCTTCACTTTTGTTGAGTGATTGCAAGCATTATTTTTTTGTTACCAAACCACGTTTTAAAATAAATTGAGTAAGTTACTTGCTTTGTATTTCAAAACTAATTATCCAACAATTTTTTGGTATATACTGTATGTAAGCGGCACGGTGGATGACTGGTTAGCACATCTGTCTCACAGTTCTGAGGTCCGGGGATCAAATCCAGTCTGCCCGTGCGGGTTTTTTTACCCTCCGGTTTCCTCCCACATTCCAAAGAACATACAAGGTAAGTTAATTGAAGACTCTATATTGGTGTGAATGTGGGTGTGAAGGGTTGTTTGTCTGTATGTGCCCTGCGATTGGCTGGTGACCAGTTCAGGGTGTACCCCGCCTCTCCCGCGAAGTCAGCTGAGATTGGCGCCAGCACAATAGTGACCCTAGTGAGGATAAGCAGTTCAGACAATGGATGGATGGATACTGTATGTAATAATACGTTGAGGCGATTATAGATTCATAAGGTTTCATTGTCATAACGCCCCTTAAGGGAAACCATAACTACAGTGTGGACTGCGACAAAAACGAGTTTGACACTCCTGCCGGAAAGTGTCCTGACCTACACAGCCAGCAGTGCTCATTACATTTGCCACTATGCTCCCTTAAACATATATCCTCATTTATAAATAGGTTTCAAGCGTCTAACTCATCATCATATTTTCATGGAATTTTTAATTGGATTGTTGCTGTTGCAAATAAAGTATATTTCATTTAAACTACAGAATATGTACATAGTTGCTTTTCAATTCCATGTCCCAGCCAATTGTATACTGCAGAGGTCACCTACCTTTTTGAAAATGAGAGCTACTTTTTGGTTATGGATTAATGTGAAGGGCTACCAGTTAGATTCACACTTCTGAAATGACAAATTTGCTCAGATTATATCTAATCATTTGCTATTATGAATAACTAATGACATTCATACATTAATACCCTGATCATGTTAATGATTTCTCAAAATAATGATCAGCAGTGATTTAATAAGGTAGGAAACATAAGTATCAATATGCAACACTTTATTTCCACAAATCTCTGGAAATGTACAATTTCAGATCATCACTTCTACAACATTCCTAGGAAATTACGATACAATCCCATCACTGGTGAGCTATTTTAAGAACAGGCCCACGGGCTGCTCATGTGGTCGTTGGGGCACCCAGGTTCCCGTGGGCACCATGTTGGTGACCTCGGTATTAGATCGTCTCCGCAACAAATAGGGGCAGGTGCTCTTATACGTGTGTTAAACACTGTTATATGTAACAATGAATGTAAAAAAAAAGTTTGTAAGCAATAAATAACTGCTTACAAACTTTTTGGGTTTTTCATGGGCGACTCATGTTGTGGGCACCAGGGTGACCCCTGCTATGCAGCCATGATTCCGAACCAGTATGAGGTCATCAGCTGTACTGGAGGAAAATGTCATTTTATTGGTCAGAAGATTATTTATTTACTACAAATAGCATATCTTCGTTCAACTATCTATGCCAGCAACGTATTGTGACAGGAAGAACAACTAAATGCTCTTCCATTAGATGACAGAAGAAGTTACATGTTAACCAGTGTACTGTCCACTTTTCGTGACGTTTTGTCTGGTGGTGTTAAGTGAGATGTATAAAATAAAATATGTGGCTTGGCTCAATAAAGTTTGCTTTTCTTACGTCTCTTACATTTTCCCATTTATTCCGTGTGTTTGAATATTACCTCTGTATCTCGTTTCTTTTCAAAATAACACGCACTCACTCTCAAGTTAACCATAACCGTAACGTAAAAGTGACAATACAGAACAAGAAAATCATCTGCCAAATAATGATTGATATGATCACTAGCAAATCAGATTACGATGTTAAAAAGTGTCACCCATTAAAATACAACATATGCGTAAAGGAGGGCGGAACTTCCTGTGTATGACGCCAACGCTCCAGTCAACAGTGCAGGCCCCACCCTTTGTGTTGCTCACAGCCAGTCAATCAAAATAGAACCAAATCTTGACAGTTATCACCTGTTTCTACGCGGCTGCCGTCAATACCAACTGCCGGCCATGTCGGCTTGGTTGTAACTGTCAAGATTTTCCGTTTAACGGCAAGTCACGCCATGACTGGTATGTAATTTTTCCATCCTATTCCTCATCCACGTAATGCTAACAGGCTAAATTAGCTTGCTAGCAGGCTAAATTAGCTTGCTAGCTTGGATACGGCTAATCAGCGACTAAGTTAGCAATTAGCCGCCGTGCTTGTCGCGTTTTCGACACACTTGAGAGTCAAACAAATTCCGCCGTACCATCTCAACGGATTTTTAAGCGCACGCAAACGAAATACTGTAAGCTGCTATGCCCTTGGTTTGAGGGATGAGGTTTGTTTAGCTACGGTTAGCTGTTTGTGTGTGTTCGAACTCTTGTGTGTGTTGTCCTTCACAGCGCCAGAACAGCCGCTAAAAGCAGATGAAATGGCCGCTTCTTTGGACGTGAACAGCAGCCAGAGCAACTTTTTGCAACACGAAGACGGCACGGGCAATCGGGTAAGAGTTTCTTGCAGTACATGCGTGTAGCCAGCGGCTCTCGATTTGAAAGTTGGGAGGGGTTTTGAACCCCTCAAGACAGGCAAGCCTTCCTCTCAAGCGGTGGGAAAAAAAATAATCCAAAAAAATCCCGCCTTCTTTCTCGGCTCCGGGCGAAGAGACCGCCTGAAATTCTCGACCAGATGTAAATTTAAACGTGAATGATGTCTGAGGGGCTCAACAGAAGCAAGTCATTTCCTATCTACTCAAAATATATATCTTTTGTGTCACGTCACTTTTGTTTACAGCGGTGCCTTGCGTTACTAGTTTAATTCGTTCCCTGACCACGCTCTTAAAACAAAACACTTAACCTCAAATCATCTTTCCCCATTTAAATGAATGAAAATGTTATTAATTCGTTCCAGCACCCCAAATTTGTTTTTTGTTTTGTTTTTTTAATAAGCAAAAATGATCATCAATAGCAGTGCACTTTATATATATAAACACACAGAGTAATAACATAGAATGTAAAACATTAAACAGTTTTTGCATCATGAGCTACAGGTACATCTCAATGAATTAGAATATGGTAGAATAGTTCGTTTATTTTGTATTCATACATGATAGAGATTCATGAAACACAGGGAAATCCTTTTTACAGGGCAAATTTCTGCCTAATTTCTACAATAAAAATAAGGATTCACGATGGTTTTTTTTTCAAGGCGATACCGATAGCTTCCTGCTTCTCAAGACCGATATGATAACCAATCACTTATTCATATTTTTAACTGCAGTTTGTGCACACTTGGAGGAAAGAAATACTCAAATTTGTCCTCACCAAATATGACATCACTATTAAAACAAATTTCAAAAACACATCTGTTTCTAGAATGGCATGTTTTTTTCTTTAAAGAAAATACCTTGTTTTGAATGTAAACTTTATCTGTAGTTAAGTGCAAATAAAACATGAATGTCATATGGCATGTGCATACAAATGAGCACACAATAGACATAGACCTATGACTGAACATGCAGGTGCATGAAATGCACAACAGCATTGATCACCTTCTAGATATGGCACTACATGGTCAGACCTAGGAAGCTAACAGGGCTAACATCACACGTCCATAAAACAGTAGTGAAGCTTATGTCCTTATTTGAATCTATCAATGTACGCAAGAGTGCTGCAATCATGCCGTATTTTGCTGGTAAATATAACAACCGAAAAATAGCGACCCCTCGGAAGTACAAACCATGGCTCCGAGTGGTTTATTAGCCGACAAAAGCCAGTGTCCTCAACAATCGTAAAGGTTTGGTCGTTAGGCGGCATCATTTCCATGATGAAATCACATCGTTTTATCCATCGGGTCATCTTTGGCAAGGTTCTGTATTCGTGGCTGGCTTTGGGGCAGTAGCAGCGCAGGCATCTTCGTAACCTTTGAAAACACTGACTGTCGTAGCGATGACGACGTTTTAAGTGGCTGATAAGGTTTGATGTGTTGAAGCTCGATAATTTGTTCCCTCCTCGTGGAATGTTTGCAGAACATTTGCTGCAAATAGCAAGCAAAATGTCTTCCTTTGAAACGCTTAACAAAGCCCACACGTTCAATGCCATGTTTACCGGGCACTCCCTCTCAGTCAATGCACGTTTGCGATTGGCTGTATTCAGTAGAAAGAAGTGTTTGATTTGTTCACCCAGACATCTCAGCCCAATGCACGATTACAATTGGCTGTATTCAATAGAAAGCGTGCTTGATTTGTTCACCCAGACATACTGACAACAAAGTATGAATCTCAATTCATTGGACTTTCCTTTTCATTCTTGGATTTTTTTAAATTTTTTTATTGGAGCTATTTAAAATGTTGTTGGATTCATCAATATAATGTCATAAGTCCTCAAATCGGCCCAATAATTATCAGACAGATAATTATGCATCCCTATCCCTGAACTGGTCCCCAGCCAACCAGTATTTACTGCTTTATCAATTGAATAAATATAAATATTAAAATTTATTTACTGTTGAGAGGCTGAAATTCTGAGGGTTTGGACAATTTTATGTTAAACAAGGTCTTCAAATGATTAAGCGTTTTATAAAAAATCATTATCGATTCATTTGATAATCGATTACTTGTCGATTAATTGTTGCACTTTTACTTTTGACACTTCTAATTTATTGAGACTTAACTGTAATGCTGCATCCAGTGCAGATAAACAAAATAGAATAGACTTCTACTGTATTACTACCCTCAGTAAGTTGCCTCAATATTAGTCATTGTTTGTGGAGGATGAAGAATGCAGTGCCGTGACATACTATTGGACTCCTTCTCAAATTCTTATATTTTTGCAGCACTTTCCCACTTTTAGTTTCAGATCATCAAACAAATATAAATATCAGACAAATACTGTATAACCCAAGTTAATTTAAAATTCTGTTTTTGAATGGTGATTTAATTTATTAAGGAAAAAAACTATTCTAAGTTACCGGACCCTGTGCGAAAAAGTAATGTGCCCCTAAACCTAATAACTGGTTGGGCCATCTGCAGCAGCAACAACTGAAATCAAGCATTTTCTATAACTGCCGATGAGTCTTTCACATCTCTGTGGAGAATATTTGCCCCACTCTTTCTTGAAAATTATTTTGAGTTCAGCAAAAATTTAGGGTTTTTGAGCATGAACGGCCTTTATAAGGTCATGCAACTGCATTTCAATCAGATTTAAGTCTGGAATTTGAGTAGGCCACTCCAAAACCTTAATTTTGTTGTTTTAAGCCATTCGGAAGTTGACTTGCTGGTGTGTTTTGGGTCGTTATCCTGCTGCAGAACCCAAGTGAGCTTCAGCTTGAGGTTACAAACTGATGGCTGAACATTCTCCAGGATAGTCAGTTAAGAGCAGAATTCATGCTTTCGTCTCTCATAGCAAGTTGTCCAGACCCTGAAGGACCGAAGCAGTCCAAGACCATCACACTACCACCACCATGTTTGACAGTTGGTATGATGATCTTTTTCTGAAATGCTGTGCTACTTTTACGCCAGATGTAACGAGAGAGACGCCTTTGAAAAAGCTCAACTTTTATCTTGTCAGTCCATATAATATTCTCCCAAAAGTCTTGGGAATCATTCAGATGTCTTTTTTTTTTGGGGGGGGGGGGGGGGGGGGGTGGCGAGGAAAAGTAAGACGAGCCTTTATGTTCTTTTTGGTCAGCAGTGGTTTTTGGCTTGGAACTCTACCATGGATGCTATTTTTGCCCAGTCTCTTCCTTATTGTTGTGTCATGAACACTCATTGACCTTAACTGAGGCAAGGAAGGCCTGTAGTTCTTTAGAAGTTGACCTGAGTTCCTTTGTGGCCTCTTGGATGACTCATTGCTGTTTTCTTGCGGCAAACTTCAGAGGCTGGCCACTCCTGGGAAGGTTCACCAGTGTTCCATGTTTTCTCCATGTGAGGATAATGGCTCTCCCTATTGTTCGCTGAAGTCCTGAATCAGAATCATCTTTATTTGCCAAGTATGTCCAAAAAAAAAAAAAAAGGAATTTTTCTCCGGTGATTGGAGCCGCACTAGTACGACAACAGACAGTCAATGACACAGAACACTTTTGAGACATAAAGACATTGACAAAAGAAAAAACAGTCACTGAGCAATAAACGTTTGCTAGTTATCTGGTAATGCTGGTACATTTTAGATGTCAATTACTTTCGCAACTATTCAGAAATTTCTTTGGATCTTGTCATTTTGTTGTAGCTTTTTTAAATCTTTTGTCCGACTTGATTTTGTCGGCACAGATTCTGTTTAGGTGATTTCTTGTTTGAACAGGTTTGGAGGTAATTAGGTTTGATCAGTGAAAATTAACCAACAGTTGCGATGAGCTACATTTAATTCAGAATTTAACAAGAGGGGTAATTACTTTTTCACACAGGGCCAGGTAACTTTGAATATTTTCTTTCTTAATAAATGAAATTACCATTTAAAACCAGTTTATGTTCACTTGGGTTATATTTGTCTGATATTTACATCTGTTTGCTTTTAAACAAAGTGTGGAAACTATGCAAAAGAATTTGAGAAGGGGGGCCAATAATTTTTCGCGGCGTTTTCTCCGGGCACTCCAGTTTCCTCGCACATCCCAAAAACATGCATGGTAGGTTAATTGACAACTCTAAAATCCCCGTAGGTGTGAATGTGAGTGCAAATGGTTGTTTGTTTATATGTGCCCTGCGATTGGCTGGAAACCAGTTCAGGGTGTACCCCGCCTCCTGCCCGATGATAGCTGGGATAGGCTCCAGCACGCCCGCGACCCTAGGGAGGAGAAGCGGCTCAGAAAATGGATGGATGTATATGCCTGCGACTATTTTTGTTATCTGTTTACATGTGTTGTTTAACATATGCGTTAAAATATCTGTTGCTTAAATGGTTTCTAAAATTGTGATTATCAATGGCATTTTCCATTCATGTTAGCATTAAGTTAGCCAGCCGCCCTCAAACAAGCAAACTATATTGCGTTTGCTTGTTCTAAATACATAGCGTGTTATTCTCTTTGCTTTATTTTTGTATGACATTGAACTTCAACTGGAAATATCAATACACTGCTTGAAGCCTATTTTTTGATTAAATATTCCCTATTTGCCAAACTGATGCTTAAGGTGGACTCAGTTGAATTGAGCTTACTGCCGCCGTAAAGCGCTCGTATCTCAAGTTTCCACTCACAAGTCAAAGCAAATATTCGGGCGAATGATGGCTCACATCTTTAAAAACTCCTAAGTCGGGTCGCTCGTATCTCAAGGCACCACTGTATTTGGCCTACACTAATGGCCACTCAATTTCTCCCCCTTAAACTTGCACATGGTGGGTAGGATATTGAGTCGTCGTCCCTTGACCTGCTTGCAACCACCTGCACTAAGGTTGGCTCACCGGCATCAGAGGTGGACAGAGGTGATGCCGCCGGTGTGGTAAGTCGCCACCTCTGGTAGATCTTTTAGAATTATAAGCATCAGATCATGCGTCTTCCATCATAAGGCAGTTTTCCAGCACAGGCACAAGCTCCTTGGACATTTTGTTACCTGTCCAATACGCAAGCTCTCCAGGGTGATTGAAAAGTAACTGCCGTACTTTAAAATCATCATTTTTGGAATTTTTTAGGTAATGTATGAGAATTTAATTTGTCATGTATTCATCCATTTTTTTTAACCATTTATCCTCACTAGGGTCGTGGGTGAGCTGGAGCCTTTCCCAGTTGACTTTGGGCAAGAGGCAGGGAAGACCCTGAACTGTTCGCTAGCATGGCACATGCAGACAAACAACCATTCACACTGACATTAACACAGACAATTTCGTTTTCAGTTAACCTAATAAACATGTTCTTAGAATGTGGGAGAATGCTGGAGCACCCAGAGAAAACCCACACAAGCACAGAGACAAAATGCAAACTCCACACAGGGAGGTTGAAGCCCTGATTTGAACCCATATTGTAAGCAGTGGAGGACTAGTTAACACACACCGCCTCACAGCTGTGAGGTTGAGGTCTCACCCAACGTTAACTGAGATAGGCTCCAGCTCAGCTCACCTGCAACACTAATGAAGAGAAGTGCTAGAGAGAATGGATGTTTGTCTTGTGGAATGACTTCGGATTGGATCGACGCAAGATGAAATCTGGCCAGTTATCAGTGCTTGGTAGAATGTTGAAGATTTGATTTTCATGCAAGCTGGCGCATTAGCACATTTTGCTTTACAGGGCTCTAGGGTGCCACCCATTTGGGTGCACATACGCCCTTTCAGCGGTGTGCCTAAAAATTATTAATTAACAAGAGGTCGCACTGGTGCCACCTAGCCGTTCCAGGGCGGAAAAAAGTCTCCTGTGATTTCGGCCACAAACGAAACAGCTCTTTAAGATCATTTTATTCATAGAAGCCCCTCTCCCTCCCCCCACCCTGCCTTCTCCCTGGCACCGTGGAGCGGACAGCGGGAGCACAAGCAGTGCTGCAGGTGTACAGTGTATGCATGTCATTGGTCATTTCACTTGGTACAGGAGGGGTGGCAATTCAACACAGTGCGCACAGGAAGAGTTGAGAGGAGGGAGAGAAATTAAAGAGTACAAGGATCGACTCACGAACGAATGTAAGGAATGTTCTCGTTAAGAAAATGTGACAGCAAGAAAAGAAGCAAAATATGGACACATTTTGAATTGAATGATAATTCAAATTAGGCGGCCTTTAGAGTCTGCAAAAAATATATATCTGCTGCCTCCACAAATAACCTACCCAGGCATATGAGGACTGTCCGCAGTGCAGTGGGAACAAAAAAGACGGGCAATTGAACCTTAATTTATAAAAGTCCCGGTGTTTCTGCTGGAGTTGGTTGATGAACACTGCAATAATATGGGTACGGAAAGAATTCAGACCCCTCAAAATTTTCACTCTTTGCTATATTGGAGCCATTTGATAAAATCATTTAAGTTTTTTTTTTTTTCCCCTCAATGTACACACAGCACCCCATATTGGCAGAAAAAAACAGAATTGTTGACATTTTTGCAGATTTATTAAAAAAGAAAAACTGAAAGCCATAAGTATTCAGACCCTCTGCTGTGACACTCATATTTAACTGTTCATTTCTTCTGATCATCCTTGAGATGGTTCTACACCTTCGTTGGAGTCCAGCTGTGTTTGATTATACTGATTGGACTGTGTCAGCTCACAGTGCATGTCAGAACAAATGAGAATTATGAGGTGAAAGGAACTGCCTGAAGAGCTCAGAGACAGAATTGTGGCAAGGCACAGATCTGGCCAAGGTTACAAAAAGAATTCTGCTGCACTTAAGGTTCCTAAGAGCACAGTGGTCTCCATAATCCTTAAATGGAAGACGTTTGGGATGACCAGAACCTTTTCGAGAGCTGGCAGTCCGGCCAAACTGAGCAATTAGGGGAGAAGAGCCTTGGTGAGAGAGGTAAAGAAGAACCCAGAGATCACTGTGGCTGAGCTCCAGAGATGCATTCGGGAGATGGGAGAAAGTTCTAGAAAGTCAACCATCATGTTTTTTTACATTACTAATTCATTTGACCTCGTTAATTGCTCTTAAAAAGGATATATAGTACTGTGCTTTAATATCATTATATCAGCAGCATACAAAAATAAATGATACAACAGTACTTAAATTAAGCTCTCATTTCATTATATCAGCAGTATAAAAAAATTATACTATTGTTTATCAAGATAGTTTTTGGGAAAATATGTCATCCTAAAAAATTTTGTTATATTGACAGGCCAAGGTTAGTGTCCTCGGCCCATCAGATTTAAAGTGGAAATAGCTAGGGATGATAAGATGGAAAGGATGATTGACTTCTTCTTCGAGAAGAATGTTAAGTTAACCCTCTGATGCATGAATTATGAAAGCCTTGGTCAATATTTTTTCTGGTGTTTTTAATTCTTCTCAGGACATGGGAAAAAAAAAGTTCGACTTTTTCAAATTTTTTATTTTTACTTTTTTTTTTTTTTTTTTTTTAAATTTTTTTTTTAAATATAATTTTTTTTCATAAAGTTACAGACATGTTCAATCCAGTGGTCTACAGGACCAAAGGACCGCTATGCACCAGAGGGTTAATGGCCGCTAAGTTAAAGTCCTAACAAACGCTCTAACACGGAGCACGAAAAGCATCAAAACTTTTCAGTAAGTCACCCGTCTTGTAGATTTCTCCTTCAAATAAAGACATTCATGTTAACCAGTTTGTTAGTTAATCATTTACCAGTCAATAATGCCTAAAAAGACAGGCAGCTATTGCTTTTTTTTTGTTTTGTTTTTTTATATAAAAAGTGTGACCCTGTAAAACTGCAGCGTTAAATGCGATGCGGTCGAAAAATTGGGTACACCCAAGAAAAAAAAAAGTTGGGCGCACTAGTGCAAAAAAGTTAGCCTGGAGCCCTGCTTTTGTTGTGCGTGAATGGCTGAAAGCCCACTTCTCTGGGACCTGAATAGGTTGTCGTGGTCTGTCTTGTCAGTGGTCAGCCTGGTGTCCTGTCTTAAAATCCTGTGACTTTTTGGGGGGGAGTTGGTTAAAGGAGCAAGTCTGCTGTAACAACCCAAAGACTTTGGAAGAACTTGAAGGAAGAATACGAGAAGTTATGGATTACATCCCACAAGAGGTCCTGGTTAAGTAATTTAGTGTGAGTCCTCGGTGGCTCAAGAAACTGGTAGTGAATTCTGGTGCCCATATCAAATCATATCATGCTAAACGCTAACTTTCCATTTCTTGTATTAAATAAACTATAATACAGCAAACAATAAAATTGAGAGGGGAAAAACATAGAAAAAATAATATACATTTTAAAATTGGGAGTTACTTTTCAGTCGCCCTGTACAAAGTTAACAATACCCAGTTTTGACTGACTACCAGAGAGAATTTAGGTACACCTGGATCTGTTTTGAATTTTGCTGGTCTACCTCAATGTTGTTATGGACAGTGAATGTATATGGGTGTTTACATAATGTAACCCTTTAAATCCCCCCTCATTGGTAATTTAGGGAATTTACACCACACTCTTAAGCCAGTTAAAAGATGGGTCTAAACCTCATTAAAGCAGTCTGGAGGTCCTGCAGTGGAAGGCTGCCTGTCACTGATCTTAAGTCCATTTGTTATGGCAGAGTAGCAAACCTTGCAATTAAATGGATCGCTGTTGCATTTTGGCAAAACTATGATTGACACCTGTTTTCATATGTACAATGTAGGGGTTGCAGAAGTCGACGTTGACTAGTTGCTTGTGATGTCATTATTATTTTAATTTTTGTAAAGTACTATCATTTAAAAAAATGAAAGGAAATGTAAAAAAAAAAAAAAAAAGAAAGAAAGCAGACAATGTACAGCTCATACACCAAATTTACTTTTTTCCAGAGAATTGTTACTGCCGTGTTAGTCGGAATGGAATGTGTAACCGTATCATATGAGCAGTTAAATTCTGTGTATGTAGCCTTTTTTCCCCTTTTTTGTTCCCATCAATAATGCAGTGCATTATTTCTTACTACCACTGCTGCTTCTTACCACACTCACATGATTGACACCTCAGTTTGAGTTATTGATGTTGAAGTGGACAACACACCTGGCGATGAATGAAGTCACAGCATACTAACAATGCAACTGTTTAAAGGCATACGGTATTAGTTTCATGTCAGTCTTTGGTGTTGATATCCACTCATCGTCATGTGATAACTTATTTATCCATCCACCACATTGATAGGACTTATCATGGACTTACAACAGACTGATAAGTCAGAATTGTGTAAAGATGTGATTCATCCAGAGCTGTACATTCTCTTAGATCTAAGGGAACAAAATCTATTATGATCATACATGATTATGACACATTTTAACCTTACTTAATGATTTAATTTGACAGGCATAAGCTTGATTTGCTTCTTAACATTATTATTTTTCCCTATTACATTTTCTGCCAAAAGCTAATGTAGATAAATCATGGTTTGACATCACATCTTCTGACCCTTGCATGTGACAGTTTTTTTCTCAAGTACTTCATTTGCATTCTCACCCATATTTAAAGGGAACATCTCTGAATTCCTTACCAATCATAAAATTGCCAGATTGATGCATTCAAATTTGTAGACAGGAGGTTGCACACAAAACAACCGAGATGCTTGTTGATAAGGCATCCTTGCTCAAGACCGCAATAATCTGCCTGTTTGAAAATCTTACACCGAAGCCATAATTTGCCTGTGATGCACAAATCATGTAGGTTATATTGCTTTTCATGTGTGTAATAATCATCATTTTCTCTCTTAGACTACAGATGAGACATCTGCTCATCTTACTGTGTCTGATAAATGGGAGCTATTGGCCCCCACCACAGCTGCAAAGGATGACCCCGGGATGATACAGATCCAAGGCCAAGGAATATTAACACCAAATGGACAGTACGTACTTCCTCTCCAGAGTTTGCAGAGTCAGCCGATTTTTGTGTCATCAGGAAGCGACACTGCCTCTGTCAATTCAGTGCCTAACATTCAGTACCAAGTAATTCCTCAGATTCAGACTGCAGATGGACAGCTGAGCTTCACCACCACTGGCATGGAAGGAGCAACTCTGAGTCAGGATGCGGCGGGACAGATTCAGATCTTGCCTGATGGTAGCCAGGGTCTCTGTGTGACATCCACTGCAAACATCCTTACAAACAACCAGAGCCTCATATCACAGACTGGGAATATCCAGCAGATCCAGGGGATTTCTATTGGCAGCTCCGCATTCAACAACCAGGGTCAGGTTGTTACAAATGTGCCTGTGGGTTTGCCAGGGAACATTACTTTTGTTCCTATTAACAGCATAGACCTGGACGCACTAGGCCTATCTGGAGCCCAGACTATAGCGACAGGCGTCACCGCTGATGGCCAGCTAATCATGGCGAACCAACCGGGGAGTGGCTCCGGACGTCAAGAGAAGACCGATGATCCCCTCTCACAAACACTACCAGTAAATGATGCCAACGCTGAGCTTTTTGTGCCAACGTCTTCCTCCCAGCTACACAACCCGACCAGTGAAGCGAGTCTCCTGACCCACGCCGCCTCGTTATCAAGCGTGGCTACACAACAGTCTGACTCGACCACTGCCCTCCAGCAGGGCTTCATCCAACAGACTCAAGAGCAGAACATCCAGACGACATCTGCTCAGCCCATCGTCCAGCTGCAGCAGGTGCCGCTGCAGACCACCAACGGGCAGGTGGTCCAGTCAGTAGCTACAGGCAGCCAGGGTGTGCAAAACCTGCAGCTGATCAACCCTGGGACCTTCATCATCCAAGCCCAGACGGTGACCCCGTCAGGCCAGATACAGTGGCAGACCTTCCAGGTGCAAGGTGTGCAGAACCTGCAAAACCTTCAGCTTCCCACCACTGTCCCTCAGCAGATTACCCTGGCTCCAGTCCAGACACTCTCACTGGGTTCCAGTCCAGTCAGTGTCAACTCTGGGCAGATCCCCAACCTGCAAACAGTGACAGTCAACTCAGTGGCACAACAGGAAGGAAATGCCGACCTGCCTGGAGGTACACTTTTTATTGCATGCATTATGTATTATACTTTATTATTGTAAAACAATCTCCAGTGTACTCATTTAAGTATTAATTTACAAAACTGTCACTATGGGGTGGAATCCTTGCATCTTCCAAACCACTACTTTTCAGAAAATCACAAAAACACACTCTCTTGCTTGAGTTACCAAACACTTCATCATTCAAGTTGTTATTGTACCTTATATTACTATCATATACTGTCGTTCAAGTTGTTGTTGTACCGACATTAGCACAACACCACCCCATAATCATGTTCAATGACTGGTATAATTCACATAAAAATTGCTGATTATTGCGTTGCATTGATTAGAATGTTATACACATCGCACTCGCCAGCCGTGCACATCAGTCCTTGACAAGAAAAAAAGGGTTTAATACTCTACAACGAATGTTGGTTACGTCATCTTCCCAAACACTATTGCAAAGGTTTAGCTGCTGAGTGATGCAATTATATAAAGATGAGGTGACTAGACAGTGCAATAGGCAGAATTTAATCATGCAAACTTACCTTGGTGACTGACTGGCTTTGTTCTGCTTCAAAAGATTAAAGCGATCTATTTTTAAAAAAACAATACATAGACTTTCAATCTTGAAGTGACATAATGCCATGAGGCTCCCGCAGAGTCAACATGAGGTGGAGTTATGACACTTCTCAATTGAAGAGTCCAATAGAGTTGATAGATTTGCTCTCAAGCTATTTTCAACACTTTAGGTTGGTTAATTTTGTAAAAATAACTGACCATGTGGGGACTGACCAAAAAATATTAAATTGACCATGTTTGGACATTCAAGGTTGCCGCCTGACTGCGACGACATGCTTATTATTATGGTTGAAGATTGCAATGTACCCTATCATACTGTAAGCTGTTATGATTTTTAAATTTTTTTTATTTAGCTAGGTCAAACTAGTTCTACTTTTTAAGTTAAGAAAAAAAATATTTTATGATGTCATTTTAAGACATTTCAAGATACAGCGATGTCACAATTGTGGCTTTTCTGCACTCTACAGAAATCCGGATAAAGCAGGAGCCGGACTCTGGAGACTGGCAGCTAAGCTCTGATTCTACCCTAAACACCAGCGATCTGTCCCACCTTCAGGTCAGGCTGGTGGAGGACGACGAGTATATAGGCCTGGGAGGCAAGAGGCTGCGTAGGGTGGCGTGCACTTGCCCCAACTGTAAAGAGTCTGGTGGGAGGTGCGATCCCTTGTCCAGTTCCTAAACTGCACCGCCGTTTCGTAAGTAAATATTCTGGATTCTCATTTTGCCGGGCTGTGTTCCTCAGGGGCGCTGGCGTGGGGAAGAAAAAGCAACACATCTGCCACATCACAGGTTGTGGAAAAGTGTACGGAAAGACGTCACACCTGCGAGCACACCTGAGGTGGCATTCCGGGGAGCGACCTTTTGTCTGCACCTGGATGTACTGCGGGAAGAGGTTCACGCGCAGTGATGAACTGCAGAGACATAGGAGAACACACACAGGTGCCCCACTCAATCAGTCTAATGGCTTCATTTGTAGGCTGGAATTTTTCAGCAAAGTATTTGTTTGAACTCCCAATTTGTACACACACCTACAAAAAAAAACTTTAAGTAAGGTACCGCTGTATTAGTTATGGGGAAATTTTATTCCAGATCTGGGCAAATAAGAGGTCGGCCTTCCTGTGTGGAGTTTGCATGCTCTCCCCATGCTTCTGTGTTTTTTTTCTGGGACTCCCTCTTCCTCCCCCATTCCATAAAAATTGCGTGAGGTAGGAATGTCCCAATCCGATCACGTGATGAAAAATCGGGGTCGATCATGCGATTTTCAGCTGATCAAGATTGGCTTTTATTCATTTTCTGACATTTTAAATGTCAAAAAGTGACAAAATAATTCAAAGGTACAAAGATATTGCCAAATGGAACGGTAATAGCTTCATTTTATATTACACATTGTAACTTTTTTTGTTTTTGTTTTGTTAGTGCGTGTGAAAGAGTCATCCTTGATTCTATTGGCCCGTTGCACTACACGGACCGCCCACCCTCACCGCAAGTTGAAATACACTGTATTTCTAAATAAATCTGCAAAGCCTAATATAAAGTCACATCGCTTAATGGTGTCGTCAGAGTCGAGAGAATGTCAGACAGGTTAGCAATTGTGACACATTCAAACGACTTCAAATTAAAATTTAACAAGTGTGAATTATTTTGTGACAAGCAAGCTTGTGGTCATAAATCAATAGTTATCTTTTGATGAGCATTGTCACGCACTTGACATATCCCAACAACTCTGTAGCTGCATGGACGGTCATTATAGCTTTTAAGACGCACGCTAAAATAAGATAAAGCGCAATCCCCCATACTATGTTAAAATTTATATGCCAGGGCCAAAACACATTGTGAGTAGTTCAATATGTGGACTGTATCATCAAATTTAGAGCAAAAAGATAGACCGTGTGTAAGGTCTATGTGTGTGTGTGTATAGCCATCCATCCATTTTCTGAGCCGCTTCTCCTCACTAGGGTCGCGGGCGTGCTGGAGCCTATCCTAGCTATCATCGGGCAGGAGGCGGGGTACACCCTGAACTGGTTGCCAGCCAATCGCAGGCCACATACAAACAAACAACCATTTTCACACACATTCACACCTACGGGCAATTTAGAGTCTCCAATTAATGCATGTTTTTGGGATGTGGGAGGAAACCGGAGTGCCTGAAGAAAACCCACACAGGCACGGGGAGAACATGCAAGCTCCACAAAGGTGGGGCCTGGGATTGAACCCGGGTCCTCAGAACTGTGAGGCTGACGCTCTAACACATATATATATATATATATATATATACAATGTATATATATGTATACGTATATATATATGTGTATATATATATATATATATATATATATATATATACATATATATATATGTATATATATATATATATATATGTGTATATATATATATATATATATACGTATATATGTATGTATATACGTACGTATATATGTATGTATATACGTACGTATATATGTATGTATATACGTACGTATATATGTATGTATATACGTACGTATATATGTATGTATATATACGTATATATGTATGTATATATATATATATATATATATGTATATATATATATACGTATATATATATATATATATATATATATATATATATATATATATATATATATAGACACACACAATATATATATACATAGATACATATATACATACATACATACATAGATACATACATACAATGTGTATATATATATATATACATACATACATACAATGTGTGTATATATATATATATATATATATATATACACATACTAGCATGCATGCTTTTGGGATGTGCGAGGAAACCGGAGTGCCCGGAGAAAACCCACACAGGGACGTGGAGAACTGTGAGGCAGATGCTCTAACCAGTCCTGCACCATGCTGCCAGTCCCCTCAACCTTTACACCATTTTAAATGCCTCATTGAAATGTCTGTTATTCTAGTAAGCTTTTCCTGAGTGTTTTTGTTTTCAAGCAGAAGCCTCAAGGTTGTGTGCTAACACTGACTGTTTTGTTGAACAGTGTGCACTTCAGTTGTTTAAAAAAAATATATATATTTAAAAAAAACAAATTTCATATTGTACAGATTATAGGTCACATTAATGGTGGAAAAAGTTTAATTTTTTTTAATGTAGCAAATTCCTGGCATTTGAACATGGCTGTGTAGACCTTTTTATATCCACTGTATTTCTCCTGATATGTGACCAGCAGACCTTTCTAAGCTTCAACATCTATTGTTTTGCCAGGCGAGAAGAAGTTTGTGTGCCCTGAATGTTCCAAGCGCTTCATGAGGAGTGACCACCTGGCCAAGCACATCAAAACTCACCAGAACAAAAAAGGTGTGAATTCTGGCAGCGCCATGGTGACGTCCGTGGAGTCTGCAGGGTCCTCGGACAGCCTCATCACCACGCCAGGCGGGACCACCCTCATCCTCACCAACATCCAGCAGGGCTCCAACAATGCCCAGGACATCCTGGCCAATGCAGAGATCCCCCTGCAGCTCGTCACCACCTTAGCAGCCAGCGAAATCATTGAGTGATTGACGTGCCCCCCACAAACTCACGTGATACGGTTCTCGTATACTCCTATCTGCGTTTTTATTCCATTTTTGAAGAAGAAAAAAATTATTATATATATTTTACCATTGAAAGAGAAAGTCTTGTCCACTCTGCTATGAAGTGGAGGTAAGGATAGAAAAAGACATTGCAGTAATTACACAAGGAAATGCCTTATTTTGTACAATATAGTGTAGTTGTAGGTATAGGGTGTCCTCAATCAATTTTGTTAATGTTTTTCAGCCTTTTCTTACCTTAACCTTATGCCCTTGTTACCCTTTCTCTTTGATCCAAGACAAAGTTTCGCCTCCAAGTAAATTCTATCCTGTTTAATTACTGTCTTTGATGCAAATGTATTTATGTTTTTATTTTTTTATTTTTTTTTTCTCATTTTCTTTGTGGTGCATTTTGCCACAGTCAGCGTGCTTCCAATTTAGCAAATCTCGCACTGCAATTTTTGGGTGGAAACAATCAATTTTTTTCCAATTTCACTTCAACAGGACCAACACGTCAATAGATCATTTGGTATTTTTCACTAAACATATTTATGTTGGAAACATAATATTGTGTTTACAACTAAAGGCAACTCTTTTAAATGGGTAATTGTGAGAAATTGCATTTTTGTAAAGACTTGGTTGAGGCCCTTTTTTTTTTTTTTTTTTTTTTTTTTTTCCCCCCCCCCCCCTCAAAGCTGTTTTTGGTGATAGTTGCCAAATTTGCCTAAAAACTCAGGGTGAGTTGTGACTGCATGACAAGTTGAGAAAATATCCCCTGTATTGTCTCATTTTTTGGGACGATTTTTTTCAGATGGACCAAAAGCTCAGAAGAATGTTGGCACTGCTATTATACCTGCTCTCATTAAGTTATTAGCCATGACATTTTTTTTCCCATTTGGCAACGACCCTTGTTTCTTTTACCCAATCATCTCAGCTGTGCAATTCACAATCAGTCCAATTTAAGTGTTAATGTCATTTTAAAGGTGGTACTTTGAATTTTGAACTGCACTGTCCTCTTGTAATGAATCGTCTGCATCCATGTCAGCAAATCTGTATTTGTATAGATTTTTATATAAAGTGTGTTGCATTACCATTTTAAATGTTCTTATTTCTGCCCCCAACATCTAAAGGAATACATGAAATGTTGAGTTATTACTTTTATATATATATATATATATACACATTGTCCTCTTCAACTGACACAAACGGTTCCTTGTGTACTAAGAATTGCAGTTTTTACTTGTTTAGAACTGTACCAAAAAAAAAACTGTATAATGTCATTATAAACATTTCTGTTACACTCTTGAATTTCCATGATTTTCTTTGTGTGTTTGGGTGTGTCAAAAGTGAAGTGTCATTTTCAACCGACTTGAAAGTTTCCTTGTACTGTACTATTTGTTGCTGAGGGTTTCATTCTCACCTCTTCAGCCTCCTCTCCAACAGCATGGTCCAGCAGATGTCACTACAGCCGAGGGAGCGACACAGAAGCCCAGTTGACCCTTTGACCTTGCCTGTGTGTCGTTTCAAAGACCAAGTCAGAAGTCTGCTCAGGCCAACAGGGGTGAGCTCTCTCAGTTGAAAATATCAGAAGCATATCGTGCTGTTGGAGAAAGTCTCATGACTTGGAACACGACATGCAAGGGTGAGCGTTAAGAACACCTGTGCGGTGTGGCTACGCCCCATTCCTCACTAGTTGAAATGTCAGGTGAGTAGAATTTATTCCTGTAATCATTGTGTTTATTTTGGGGTTTGTAGTTAGTTGTGTAGAACTGAACTGCATCATACTGTGCTTTTTGTAATATTTTGCTCCTCTCAGGATGGAGCCATTCCAAGCCACAGTCTTCTTTTTGTAAAGGCAGATTTGACATAGGTCTGTCTTAGAGACTATTGTACCTGCGTTTCATTGTCATTATATATACTAACAACAAATTTAATTTGAAATCCGAAGTCATGTAAAATAGTGACCGCCAAATACTTAAGAACAAAACTATTGTTAAATTTATGTAAAATAGGGATTTGGTGTGGGTGTGTGGGGGGAGGGCTTGTAATATCTATGAAGTGTAAAACTAATTCACATTTTCTTCCAAAATGACAATGACAAATCAATTTAGCAAGAAACATGAAGTAGATCCGCTTTATTTCATTTAGAGGGCCGCAAAAAAGTGATGTGACTGACCGGGTCTGGAATTTGACACCTATGCGATAACCTGATGGTATATTCTGCGGTGTGACACTAACTTTGTGCCCTGTTTACGATGAGTAGTGTTTCCACCCCTTTTACAGAGTCAAGGTGAATATCGCTGGCATCAGGCCGATAACCTACTATGTCCAAAGTAGTCCAATTTAATATTTTTTTTTTCACAAATCAACACTATTGGTCAGTCACCTGTTGTTTTTACAAATTATGGACCTCGGTGTGAGCATGCCTTATTCTGTTGTATGAATGCCAACAGGTGGATACACGGGTTAATTGTACTTTTTGCTATTTGGTGGAATTGCATTTAATTGTTCTGCCTGTCACGATAAGTCACTGGCATAGATAGATGAACAAAAATAGATTATATGTGGTAATTGGTGTTCGGACCAATTAAGTGGAATTGGATAATTTCCCATGGCACAGTGGTTGGGAGTCACTGCACTATATGGGGTGGAAGCGTGATTGCTTTCTCACAGCGAGAAGTTCCCGAGTTCCTATTGCAACATGGGCTGCTCTTAGCACCTGCATTTTGGGACCTTTCTGTGCAGACTACGAAAGTCCACCCCATGCCTGCGGTGGTTTCCTCCACACCTAAAAACGTAAGGTTAATTTCCAATCCGCTTCATTGAACCACCGTGCTGAGACAAGAGCTGGATTTGGTTAGGTTCACAATGGTGACCCTTTCTTCTTCAGTTTCAATAAAGCGAACAAATTTTGCAGTACATTGTACATCTGATTAATAAGTAGCTAGTACTGGAATGGGACAATTTACCAATTAGACCTTATTGCTATTTCTTTCTTTTAAATATTCCGTAAAAGGAGCACAAGTGAATTAAACATGAATGGCCACTACATTTTAATATATGTATGAACATAATTAAAATAGTCTATGAAAAGCTTTATGGGGTAAATCAGTGCGTTATTTATTTTTTTGTCCGAAAATAAAAAGCAAGTCAAATTGTGTCGCTTGTTAAAGAGGCCTCGTCCACTTTCCCCTACTTTCATTTGCATAATTTAATGAATCCAAGTCATTGTAATGCAATACCAAGTGCAGCAAGAACATAGAATGACAGTTTGAGTTAATGAAATGTGTTAACGGTATCATCATTTACTTGTATGTTAATTAGTCCAATTAATTTCCTTTGCGCTGTAATCTGAATATTGTAATAATCTTTGTTCCCCTGCAGGAATGAAATCTACACGGCACACACCTTTGGGACAATCTGCGTGACGCATCATGCCTTCTCTGCTTCAACTGGAGGCACATTTGACAAATGTGAGCTCCTTTGATCTCTTATTATTTCTGATATTATTAGTTTGAGGATTATTAGGTTTGCCATGCCAGAAATCACAGTGAGGGATGGAGAACTCCTTGACATCATTCTTATGCTGCATGATTTCATATTTTCTTTTCTGTTTGAACGCTATCTTTTAAGTGCTTGCAAGACAATGACAAACGAATGGAGATCCTACAGTCATAATACACTGCTCAAGAACTTAAGACCACACTGAAAAGTGCTACTGATACATAAAGTAAACACTCTTTTATTTTTTCCTGAAAGATCCTGTAAAATTATTTCAGACACTTGTTTCTAAATACATTTCCATGTTTGAAGATAATTGCTCCAAACATGCAAAGACTGAGAACTATGTTGTACTTCCTGATTTTTTTTGGGGGGGCATGGCTCAAATGGCACCCAGTGACCCGTTTCGGCTCGGGCATAAGTTCCCCCTCCCCCACTATATAAGAACTTGAGCACCCTTATTTGGGTTAGTGGTTATCCGGTGCAATTGCGAGTTATTTAGTTGTTACTACTCATCCAAGCCTGTTAGCTCGCGAGCTAGCTGGTCACTATTGCCTCTCGTCGCTGTGTGGAAAGCCCGTAACAACCCTCTGGGATATATTCAAGCCCCCGTAGGCTTTAAGAGGATATATTGTCCCGGCTCAAATCTAGGGATGTGTAGGCACAAGAAAAATGCTAGATGAAGTAACATAAAATTTTCCAGGTCATAGTAGTGTTATTTGATTGAAAGTTGACAGTTGAGCGAGGTGTGTTTTCAGCGCATTCAGCGGACGCGCTGAGGGCATTTGAGAGTGGACAAAACGGCTTCATTTTTTACAATGCTGAAACATTTTGTATACTTGATTTTTTTATTTATTTAAATCGTTCAAATTGGGCAGGGTTGTTAACAACACTCTTCTGTGTTGTCAGATTTAGAAGACGTTTATTTTCACTTTGCAGGGACTGGGAGTGATGGTGTTCATATTTTCTCCAAACTGAAAATGCATTGACATTGACCACTAGCATCGACAAGAGATTGCTGTAATCATGCAATAACATTTCCAACAATATAGAATTCAAGATTACGATTTGTAACCTTTTCTGTGCGAATGACATATTTAATTTCTACTGTCCCTCATATATAAAACACTTGAGGGATGAAGGCAGCTTCGTCTGCATTTGGGTCCAGCTTTCGCGGTTTTCCCCCAGTCGTGGCAAGCTAAGCCTGCAATTTTGCCAAATGACTATTATTTTCCTTTCTCAAGGAACAAGTACAGCACAATGGATTGTTGGTGTCACACAGCTGCATTCATGTAAATCTTTTTTTGTGTAAAGCACCTAAGATTAAGAGGCTACAGAATTCTTGCATATAGACTGAACGTATCCTCCTAAGTGCCACACTGCTTAGTATTTAGTTTACTGGTGTTTTTTTATTTCTCTCTCCAGGATTGGAGGATGTCCTTTTTGGTGCCGCATTCCCATCACACTCTTGCCCTTGATCAACTACACGAAGCAGACAATAGCACTGATCATTTTCCCCCGGCAAGGAAGCTCAGCATGGATCAGCTCAATAACCTGATATTCTCTGTCTACTCAATGTGGACAATTTAGCACCAGGTCAGCACCTTTCGCTCTCTTTTTAAATCTCAAACAATTTGGTGACCTCCCACCTAACCACTGACAGGTCCAAAGGAGACGAAACACAATTGTAGCACAAGCAAAAGTGCTTGTGATGTGACGGTGTGTTTAGGTCTGAATTTCTCAAGGTGATACCTGGTGTGCGACAAGGAGGGATTGGGGGGTGCTATTATGCAAACTCGATATCCAGCATGCTTGCAGATTACATTTTTCATGTATTTCCAGTCTTCGGTTACCGCCATACATGCATGTCCGGGTGTGGATGTTTGAATTGCTGTGGTTACAAATCATTTCCCATCATTCTGTTACGTGGCAAGGTGCCATTCAGCTTCAAATTAAACACTCGTTGCAGCCGGGGGAATTATGTCCCGGACTACTCCATTTTCAGGGATGGAATTCAAATCGGATCACTCTTTATTGTGGAATTTCTTCCCCGCTGTTTTGAATTTACTGTTATCTTCATCCAGCTGTGAAAATTGAATCGACAACAATGTGGCCGCCACCCTCACATAGTCCACATGTCCATTGTGTCTGTCTAATTTTACTGACGAGACAATTGCATAAGATGATGTCGAGAAGCGACCATATAGTTTCCTCTGCTATGCAAAATAACTCTCCTTCATTGCTCACCTCAAGGTCAAACCTGACAGCCGTGCTTCAACTTCCTTGAATTGAGTCAGAACTGAGCAGTTTGCTCTCGATGTTGCCTTTGGTGACAAGAGCAGGCCGTTAGCGTTATTCATCCTGTTGGAAGACAATTTCAGATATGACGGGAGACGTTTGTGTCTCTGGAAATGTACATTAAATGGTGTCAACAACATCCTCTGAGGTCACGGCAGAGTCCCCCTGCGGTGAGTGCGAGCTGGTGAGAATCTACACTGACGTGTGATGGCTCTGTGGCAGCTTTGACACAGGTAATATGCATGTAGGGTGACAGTGGTGCTGATGTGCTGCAGAGACAATAATGTACATATCATTTTCCTCCCTGACTGATTGAAGACTGTAATCTGTGCTGGACTTTGGCTCTGATTACACGTCTCAGGGAGCAAAACAGGGACTGCCAGCACTGGGCTCATCCCAGGCTTTTCAGCCTTCAAGAGGACTCAAGTCCGCTTCGAAGGTGAGCTCAATTTTCGTCCCATTTATACCTTTGTAACGAATGTCAGATGGAATGCATCTGGCAGACGGTCATCAAACAGTGGCAATCTCGACGATGACACTAGAATAGAGACGTGAACAGAACACAAGGTCAACCCATTTCCCTTTTTTGTACAGTCTCAAATCCTTGGCTTAGTGAAAATTAAACTTTCGACTGTAGAGGGAGCTCTGGAGCAAAAAACCCTATTTATTCCTTACTTCCACATAAAGACTGTTGAATAAAAGCTACATGAAAATCTTTTTGTTCACATTTTCTTTGAATATCTAATTCACAAACTGAAGTCCTTATGTGGCATTCCACCGAATTGGAGCCATTTGCGGCAGTAAATAAAATGTGTAAATGCACAAGGAAATCAAGAGTAGGGTACTTTTTTTTTTAAATCATTATGTCCTGCACGTTGATCTGATTGCATTTTTTTTAAATGCAATTGAGAAGATTAATTTAAACAACCATGAACACTGGAAAAATAGCATTTGTTGCCTGTCCCCGCTTCCTAAAATTAGACTTTACCATTAAATATACAAATTTAAATCCTATCAAAACATCCATCCATCCATTTTCTGAGCCGCTTCTCCTCACTAGGGTCGCGGGCGTGCTGGAGCCTATCCCAGCTGTCATCGGGCAGGAGGCGGGGTACACCCTGAACTGGTTGCCAGCCAATCGCAGGGCACATAGAAACTAACTTACTTTATTTAAAAAGAAAACAAATTAATTTAAATTAACACTTCTGCCGTGTCCCTGGGTTTTTACTCAGTCCTGTTACCTCAATACATTATCCTTTTGAAAAATGTTGAATAATCCACAAGTCACACGGTCTAGAGGAAGTTGCATCATTTTGATATTGATAATATTTCAACTATGACTGGGGGGATTAAAATCCCACCACAGTCTGGTCACGTAATTATTTTTTTTCAATGTTATTTCTTTTAAAGATGGATTTTTTTGTTTGTTTTTGGTTTGTTTTTTTTGCTGTTGTTGTTGAGTCACTGTAATGTGCTCAGTGTCAGCAGGCTAGCATAACTGCAATGTGGCTTTCATGTATTTGCTAATTCAATGCTTAAAAACTCACTCGTTAGTTTAAAGTCATGCTTCTCAAATTAGGAGTTTTCAGTACAATAAAACAATGACCGCTATAATAAACTTTCCTGGAATAGCCCAATACACATTTTGAGTAAATGTGTTTTTATTTTATTTTTATTTTTTTAGAGAGAGAGGGAGAGTTACAGCAAGCAAATGGCAATGATTCGGGGGAGCATCCCAGATGCATTACTATGTGAAAATGTTAGATATGTTGTCTTAAAAATGGCATATTGATCACAAGTATAACTACAGTCTAGAAATACTGGTTTTGTGACATGTAATGTCACATAAACACTTCAGTAGATTCTTGGCTTGTGTTTTTAAATGGTGTGGCCAAGAGAGTGCAGTCACTCTCCTTGTAGCTCACTCTGCTCTCTCCCGTGCAGGTCTTCACAGAGGTTGCGTTCCCAAAATTTCAGCTTCTTAATGGCACAATCACTTGGATTTCTGACTTTCTTGGGAGCGATGCTGAGGGGTTTAGTTACAGCAAAAAAAAAAATATATATATATATATAGCTGGCCTGGTCTGATTGCACTAACTCTAGTCATTACTCGCAAGTCAAGGCAAAAAATCGGTCGAACGAAAAGCTTGTATCTCGAAAAACTATATGATGAGCCACAGTATTCAAATTTAGAAATTCTCCCCAATTTTTCAGCGAATAATGCTTAAATGTTACTGACGCCTTACTGATGTTGCTCACAGTGAGATTTGAGAATGGGACAGTTTACTCCCTTTGTATTGTGGGAACACAATAAACGTTTGTGAAGAAAGTATCAAATTCCAATACCAACCAGCCACGTTTTTGTATATGCACACTTAGGTGCACATTGATCCACTTTTATCCCACTCAGAAAGGAAATCTCACCAAGCAGAATTAACCTTTGCAATGTGTCTTCATGTAGAAGTGGGAGAGATTTCTATGTTGACAATAGGTCAGTGCTCTACAGAAGGTACCTCGCACATTACAAGGTTGCTCTCGGAGGAGCGCTAATGGGTTCTGGGCAATTGAACAGCCTGCCATGCTTTAGTGCACCTGTACTGAGTTAGAGCTGTCATCATTACCACTTCCTCTAACGTTTGCCCCACACGCAAGGCAGACACTCACACTCACAGCGATGGCTCACTGCCGACGAACATTTTCACCTCTTGTTGTGCGTGTCTGCAGTCCAACTGAAAGCCAAACAGTCTCAGTAGGAAGGGTCTCAACATTAATATTGCAATAGAATTGTCAAATTAGGAATCATGTTTATCCTGATTTCTTTGAAAGACAATATTTCACACTTAAAATCATTGAGCTAGATTGTTGTCACAAAGTGTTTTTTTTTGCAATAGCATTTTTTGCATAGCAAAGTGTTGTAGATCAATATCAGTAGCCACAACAATAATGATATATTTATGAAATATGTTCTTTTTAGCATTTAAGACAGTTTTGTCTATCTTGTAATTTTTCATGTTTAGCACATTGTATGCAGTGTCTGTACAAATAATCTGGGCTATAATTGTTGCTCCACTCATTATTGGACTTAGAAGTGTTTCTGCCATGTTCTTCATCGTGACGGACTCATCTGAGCACAAGCACTAGAGTAGAGGCACCATCAAGGCCTCATCATTGCGAGTGTGGCAGCCTCCTCCTGACACGCGGATGTTTTTCGCTTTCTCCTCCCACATATTTCTTCTTATATCAGCATCCGAAACGGGCGGCTTTTGAAAATGACGGAGAGGGAAAGTTTACATTGTGCCAGAAAAAGGAAATGGAAATTACGGGCAGTGTCAGATAATTGAGCTTGTCGCCAGAGACATGCTAATAACAGACAGAGATGCACAAGACTTGTCATTCCGTCCCCGCGGTGACAGACTCTCTTGTGTTGATGAGCTGTTTTAGAGGGCAAATTGTTCCACGCAAACGCCATCGTTATTACGAGCTGGCAAGGCGCTCGCTTGTGTACCCGATTCTGCTTGAAGTGACAGAATCCAATTGACCGGCACACATTCATGCACTTTATTTTCTTTATTCTCAAGCAACAATGCAGATAATTACTGCACCGAGTAAAACCGAAAATAGAATTACATTGTGTCCCGTGGAAACAACGGCGGCGCTGTCTCTGCAGCACGTCTGCTGACATTGTAACGACCAGGAGGCCTCGTGTAAGACAAGCTGCAATCCGGCTTGGAAGGACATTTATCTTTTTTTATACACTGTATAAATGTATAGTCCAACCGTTGTTTATGCTGTCTGTACTGTGCATCCTGAATGTGCTGACATCAAAAACTGAAAGTATCTCCTGCCACTACATTAACCCATCTATTTTTTGTTTTGTTTTTTTAACAAAAGAGCACATTCTAACTTGTATTGTCTAAGATGAAAGATCTTTACAGGCCACATTTGCAGTTGGAATTATATGGAATCATTTTTCAATGTCATTGTTTTTGGACTACAACTCCATTTTGAGTAGCAGGAGTCGAAGTAACAGGAGTGAGTTTTAAGCATAGAATTAGCAAATATGTGAAATATAGCCAATAGCATGTTTTCACGAACCACATTACAATAATTTAACAAAAACATTGTTTTAAAGATAAACAAATTTCATCCAAAAATATTTTTCTGTAAGAGATGTGCCTAAATTACCCCCCCAAGTCACAGTTGAAATATCATCCAATATACAGAAAACTAAATGAGTGAATTTACTTTTGGCCTTCCCATGGCTTGCAGCAAATCTGAATGATGAAGCTTCTTTTGGACCATGTGACTCCACATTTTTCAGAGTGGTAATGATTTTGGGTAATAGGACTGAGCAATAACCCAGGGACATAACTAAAGACTGAAATTAAACTAAATAGTCTTCTTTTTTTTTCAATAAACTTGAAGTATAGCTGAGAAGTAACACAATCATATATATTTAAAAAAAACACATTTCTTAAGGATTTAAATTATTATTTCATGGTAAAGACTCATTTTAGGAAGCGTAGGCAGGCAACAAATGCAATTTTTCCTGTGTTCAATGTAGTTATATTACTTTTTTTTATCATAAATGTACAAACAGATCAATGTGCAGGACATTTTTCTTAAGATACATTGCCTAGAAAAGATATTCATAGATGCCATTCCAAACATTTTTGATTGGCGCACTGAGAAATGGTTTAATCTAACAATATATCATATTGCGTTTGCAGTGATATAGAACACCCTTTTGAATTAAAACTGCATCATACTGAGAGCTTTTTTCTAATGTTTGTATCATAAAAGGTATCCACGTTTTTAAAAAATGTTCTTCACTACAGCAAACTCTATAATAAAAATTATTATAATGACTCTAACAGTGTCAATCACAATTTAGTTTAATTTATTTGCACAGATTTCTTAGTTGTCAGATTGTGCAGGTTTACCTCGTGTATGTTTTAAATGTAAATGTCCATATGTTGTGTTCATGCCGGCTGTTGCCTTGAAATTCAATTCCCCTGGGATTTAATGTGACGAGCGTAGAAGCAAAAGGACGCTCACTGTGACGTTGAGTACCTTCGTCGTCACATGCACCATCAAAATGTCTCCCGGGGACCGAGCCACATCAGCTGGCCTCAGGTCAGCTCATTAATAGTAGGGTATCCTACATGGAAGCCATGTCGCAAGTTGGAAAGCGCCTATATTTAATTCTAACTTTGAGGACAACTTGTGTGCTGTTTTCACGAATGTGAAGGGTCGCCGTTGCGCCGCTGCCCAACATGTTGGGCGTTATCTGGGGGAAACGTGTGTCCAGAGGTGAGGGCTGAGCTTTGTGCTCTCGAGCAGGCCACCTCGCAGCCTTTGTACCCATAACAAGCTGAGCTCAGGCTCCAGCGAAGCGAGAAATTGTAAACTCTCCAGAGAAGCCCAGGGAGGAGATAAGGGCTCAGTGTTTGCTGGCAATATGCATGTGGATGAATCTGATAGAGGCCAGTCCCACGCCAGAATGGGAGTGATGATACCTCCCCCTCTATGGTGACTTATGTTTAATCCCCTTTGCCCATGTATTCACTTGCAAATACTCCTGTCACCATTAATATGTATTAACAGCCTTCACGCTCAGCTCAATACAGATTTACCCGAGTCTATTTTTCCTCTTGTGCTCGCCGACGTCTCGGTGATGCCGCCGTCTTTGACGAACAAGAATAAACCAGAATGTTCAGGCTGCATGATCTTGACTGCAAGCTTCGTCGTGTCTTCCATGTGACCGATGCTTTGCAGCTACATGCACACAGACATGCCAACATAAACTGTTTTTGTCGCAGCAGTCACTTGAAAACAATTTCAAAGTTTTGTCAACATTAACAATTTGAAAGTGTTATATGAATGACGGTAATGTAGTAAAGCGCTATGTTACCAAAACGTCACTTTGACTTAAATCAGTCATTGTCAAAGTGTGGCACGAGCCCTAGTGGTATGCGGGCTCTCTAGTGGCACGCAAACGAATCACTGAATTCAATGCAAATCAAATTTACAACATTTAAACATTCAATAAAATCACACCGAATGACCGTTGTAGTGCCTACTCTTGTGCTCAGTGAGTGCACAGGCCACTTGGAGCTGCTAAATTGGAAGTTAACATTTGTATCGAAATGGATGAATGGATGGATACATTAGTTTTAATGTAAAATCACATACATTGTGCTTACTCACTGCTGTTTGTAACAGGGGATTAAAGATGTATCCATGATTTGTCAACAAAAAGGGAACATGTAAATTCAGTTGAAATGCTAATTGTTACTGACTTCAGTTGTTTATTAAGATCATTGCTGACAGTAATTGATGTCGTCTAACAAGATAAAGAATGTTGGATGGGATTTGTGTGAGACTTCTCCTCTTGTCGGAGTCTTAATCCAGACAAAGCCCTGAGAGGCTCATTAGAGCCTGGTGAGGCCTTAAGCCGGCTCCGCTTACATTAAAGCAAGCCAAGAGCAGCCTGTCAGCTTACTGGCACAGCCCAAATCAAGCTGTCAATTACCAGAGATGTTTATGGAAATTACATGTTTGTTAACATGCTGGAAAAACGTGCTCTCGCCTCCGGCAGAATGTGTTAGGAAAAACAATTTTGCTCAGAAATCACCTTTCAAACGGGTGAAGGTGATCGTCATCGGATCGCAGACACAAGGGGGATTGTTACTGCCCCTTTGCTGATATGAGCGCCCACTGCACAGAAGCACAACTTATAATCAAAGCTGAAGTCTGCGCATGATGCGATGCTTTTGTCTATTAGAACAGTTTCCTCAGTCTTGGCAGTCGTTCAGCCCTTTTGTCCGGAGAGATACAGCATCACTGGTTTAACTAACAGCTCTAGAGAAAGGCTTTACAGCAACATTTTACAATTGAAAACATTTGACTGTACCTTTAGTGATTGATTTATTTTTATTATTTATCTCCCCCCCTTTGTCAGTAATTTCACGTTTTGTTTTTTTAAGCATTTTGAAGCTATGTGTAAACATTGTAGCCTAAAATAACTTAAAATTATTTGCTGTGGTCTGCTGTCTTTTTTTTAATAAGGACCCGAGATCACCCAGTTTATGGGTCTGCAATATTGGCGGACCAGCCAGGTCACTTCTCGTGCAATAGTTATAAACTGACAAAATGTCTCACTTGATTCTAGATTAAGGGCTCTATTTTCATAAACAGTGCAAATGCTGGCGTATCTTGATTTTCATGCAAGCGCAAGACTCTCTGTGTGTTTACCAATTTGGCAGACCAGTTTGCACCAAGATGTGCATTCTGGCGCAGAGAGGGTGTGTCCTTGGATATGCACCCGGCGGGGTGACAATTTGGTGGCAAAAAGTCGGTCTAAACTTACACCTGGTAAGACCACGCCTAACTGCAGGCGCAGCAGGTCTAACGTGATTTTATGAATTGGATCAGAGCACAGGCAAACGGATACTGAGGTCCGTGGACATTAAGTCGCAAGCGGTTATCACCAGCTCCTTCTTTATTCGATAACGCTTACATTATCTGTTGCCACACAGAGCAGTGACAATGCTCCACTCACGCGCGGATCGCTGTGATTATGTATTGTCCTCTTCAGCACAGAGATGTCAGAGATGCCTGCGGTTGTGCCTCTTCCATCATCTTATTATTATTTTTTATTTTTTTGTCCTTTTAGGTTTGCTAGATAATTTGGGTTGGAAATGAATGTCCCTATTTAAGCTATTCTAGGTGGTCTTTTACACCTGGCAGTTGAAACAGCTGGAGTTCTCATTAATATACGACATGTAAATAAGCTTTGCTTTGATTGGATCGCTCATCTTCACAAATTTAAATATGCAGAACAGCTTGGCTCTGATTGGTCCATACTACGGCGTCTACTAGTGAACAGAAGCTTGGGACATCACGTCCCTCGATGTCTTTCTATCATAGTCAAGCACAATTCACCAAGCGTTGAATTGTTGGCCCACTAATAGGGAATGTGATCTGAAAGGAGACATGGGTGAAAATAAAAAGCAAAAGGAATATTTTGAGTTTATGCTCATCATCCTCTCCCATTTATTTGAATTGAACCTGTCACAAAGATCATCGCTGGTGACAATGAACGCAAGCTTCGCTATTTCATCTACAGTTACATTAGAAATAAAAAATAAAGTTGTTTTGTTGTAAAACACAACATACTGTATGTATACCTATAAACTGCATTTATATGGGTGAGGCTCGCTGTTGCTGTTAAACTGTGTTGAGTGCGTGGGTACCAACCACGAAGTGGGCAGGTACTTAAATATTAATTGTCAAACCTACAGTACGTCACAACCACCGCAATTTCAAATCCTGTGGTTTGCAAGCAGGTTGGTGTTCAAAGGATATTGCATTCTATCGACAAACTGCATAGAAGTCGTACTTAAACACAGACTCATTTTGACCTGTGTTATTCATAAAACAGTAGAAAGAAATCGATTTTGATAGAAGGGGACCTTTAAAGGGAACGAGAGGAGCCCACAGTGGGGTAGCCAAGCCCACTCTCTTGTCCGCTGCGGTGCGCTGGTCTATGAAATTACCAACATCGCTCAAATCCGCCCCTGGTGCACAATTGCGCCCCCAGATTTACGCCGGTCGCGAAAATAGCGCCGTAAATGTTTCTAGCATTAATAATGGGACTGTTTGACATGCAGCGCTTGTTTGCTTATCCTCTTGGAGGCCCAAGCATTAGGATCCCAATGCTTCACTTAATTTGGCTTTAAGAGTTTGGATGATGCTAAGGAAAACTGCTGATTGTTATGAGATTTTTTACCTGAATGTTTTTATTTTTTCCTGTCAAACCTGTTTTATGTTTCTTGCCTGTCTTGACCAGGACACTCTTATAAAAGAGAGTTTTAATCTCTATTTTTTCCTGGGTAAATAAAGTTTATATAAGATTAAAAAAAAAAACCTTTCAAGACCTTTAGTATGAGTTTAATTTGGTGTCCTTTAAAATGTAAGAATGTAGTTCATTTCCAAATGCTGCTGCTCGTCTCTTACACAAAAGAGGGAGCACATAACTCCTGTTCTGGCCTCCCTCCACCAGTTGCCTGTGTACTTTAGAGTTGATTTTAAGATTCTGCTATTTGTTTTCAAATCTCTAAATGGTGTCGCCCCTGCCCTACCATTCTGCATTCCGCTGTGCCTCCGGTCGGCTGACCAGCTGCTCCTGGAGGTAAATGTTTTACTTTTTTCTATCGCTGATCCCAAACTATGGAATGACCTTCTAGCGAACAGTAGACAAGCCTCTTCACTTTTGATTTAAATATATATATATTACCTTAAAAAACCCATTTTTATTCCTTGACTTTCAAGACAGCATAATACTCTTTAGTGTCTTATTTGTATTTTTTTAAAGTGTAATTTATTTGCCTTGTTTTTAAATGATTTTCGATTGCCATCTTTTTTATGTTAAATTTTTATTGATGTACAGCAGTTTGTTTCAGCTGCAGTTGTTTTTAAAGTAATACATAAAATTGAGTTGAACAACCCTGGAGTGAATGTACTGTAACTTATTTTACTGCGACATTTTGAAGTTATTTACCTCCTAAAATTAAATTATGCCCAAAAAAATCTATTGGTTTCAACATATTCCATGTATGTTTGTGTCAGGTCCCTGTAGATTTTTTTTTTTTTTTTTTTTTTCCCCTCATAAAAGTGGGTTTTTAGCCTTCCAGCAATCAGGAAATTGAGCTGATCGACATGCACATTTTGCATGTCTAGCTGAGCTCATCTTAGACAAGGTAATTTTGTCAGAGCAATTACCACTGTAATGTATTCCAAAGTCAGGGCATTTGCTGCTGCTTAGGTGAGCCTCTGACAGCATGTTTTGATTTTCAAGCATTTGTTCTCCTCAGTCGGAGATCACATCGACGTCCGCATTGTTCCCTACATAACAGTCCGCCATGATGCCATTATTGTACATTAACATCTAATTACCTCACTTAGACCTGCAGCTATACTGTGACTTGGTGGGTTTGACACAGCTGTAAGTAACAATGGCTATGGGGGACTAGATGGGTGTTTATTGGGAAGGAGATTCCAACTGTAAGACAGCCCATTCGCAGTGGACCAGTATTACCTGGCGGGGATGGTGAAATGCCCGCGAGAATGTCACTGCGCAGTGAAACTGTCATCACACAATTACTCCCACCATTACGGGCCCAACATCTCCATGTAATGGCTGTGACACTCTTTACAATTCAGATTGTATTCGCAGTCAGTGGCACTTAAACGCTGCACTCTGTTTTATGAAAAGATAAAGATCTGTGTAATCTGCCAGTGCTCAACCATCCCGTGAATGCTTGTCAGGCAGCGTTTTTGTCATTCTCAAAAAGTTGTCATAGCCCAGCGCATCTCCCTTTGTTGGGCTGGCGAAAGAGTCTCTCAGTGAAATCTTGTGCTCTTGTTGATATGCGCTAGCTGATAGAGGCACACAGTGTTTTGGTTCACGTAGTTATTCAAGCAACCTTAAGAGCAAAAGGATGTTTCATCTGGGAATGCCCACTTGCAAATTAAAATCTAAATACGCTGCCTCGTTTGCTACTACTGCAATATGTTAATTGCTAATCCCTCTTCTGACAACAAGGTCTCTTCGACAAAACTGAAGTGACACTCATGCAATCAAGGTTGAAATCATTTTTAAACCTCTGCTATCCCCAAGGATGACTTCGGAACATGTTTGTTTCTTATACACAGTCGACCTCTGATTTGTTTGTATTGTTTAAATTCACGTTTCCCATAAGATTTAATGAAAAAATAGTTAATCCATTCCAAAGTACAACCTAAAGCCCTTATAAAAACTAAACGTGCACAAGCAATGTTTGACGTATTATTTTTACATTCCATGTCTACATTTGAACAACCTATGTGTAAAAAGAAGTTGTTAAAAAAAAAACTATCAAATGTACACTCACTCTTCGTGTAACATTGTTGACAGGTGGCAAAGACATGGGAACTGCAGGAGGATTACTCCTTAAGAAGAAGAAGAAGAATCACTTTTTATTGTCATGACCATCCATGCATGCACACGAAATTTGTTCTCTGCATTTAACCCATCACAGTGAACACATACACATGTTAGTGGAACACACTGGAGCAGAGGGCAGCTGAAGCGCCCGGGGAGCATTTCTGGGTATCGGTGTCTTGCTCAAGGACACCACAGCCGTGATGTTGGCGGAGGGTCCAGTCGGGGTCTTGAACCTAGGTCCCCCACGGTGCCAGGCGATAATCTTAACCATTGGGCCAGGGCTTCTTTATATGCATGTTTTTGGGAGCTGGGAGCAAACCGGAGTACCTGGAGAAAACCCACACAGGCAAACTTCACACAGGCGAGGCCATATTTGAACCCAGGTCCTCAGAACTGTGATGAAGATGTCCTAACCAGTCGCCCACCGTGCCGTTAATCCGAGTTCAATTACTTAAAATAATAATAATCTTGGAAATGGTCAAATGTAGTAACAAAAAAGAGGAGTGACAATAGAAAGGAGAACACATGTCTGATTTGCACACAGTAAAGCAGCATCTGGAATCATTCCAGCTGCGGAAAGGCAGACTGCCAACCTGCGTGTGTTAGCAGATTGGGTTTAACACGCCAGATTGATTGTAATTGTCTGATCAATCCAATGTTTGTGAGCGCTAATGCCCTTTATTATGGTTTGTTTTCTTTTCATGCTTTTTCCTCTGCTGATTCCTCTTCCCTGGGGAAGGTCCGTGTCACCAATTCTATTGCATCAATTCTTTCCAAAACTGGAGTCTCACTGAGCAATATATGAGAACATTTGTGTACCCCTTTTTTGATGTCAATAAATGCACCCTAAGATCTCAGGCGTCCAGTGAAAATGTATCTTGAAATTCCAATGAAAAAGTGGCACAAGAGAGTCAAATAAAGACTCAAATGTTCATGTGTTGGACACAGATTTTTTTTGGTACTGTGAACACAGCATTGCTCTTTCCATGTGTCACATAAGAGCAGGTGCTGTTTCCGATCTTAGCTAAAGAGTTGATCCCTGCACAGATGTGGAGAGGTTAACCATTCTTTTTGCACGTAGAAGCTTTTTTAGCTTCTACTCATGGGAAATCAGGCACTTTTATGGCACCTCTCATTCTTTTTCCCCAGATAAATAAAGTGCTGAGTGGATTGCTTAACAAGCCCAATCATAAAGAACTAATTTGTCTGTATTGTTGGACAAGGGTCCCTTGCAGTTTGGCGAGAGTACAATGCAATCTAAGAACAATTATGCCATTTACTGGAAACAGTATGGGGCTGTTGAAAGGTGCAGATTTTCAAAGGGTAAGGTACAGTATATTACTCTCCAACCTGATTGAAATTGTTCTCAGGTAAGAAGTGTTGACGTTGGGTTTTTATTTTAGGCCCTTTGATTTGTTTCACTACCTTGATTTTTGTTCTTTTTCTTTTCGTATTTTGTCTCCAGCAGAAGTACTGCAGTTTTACTCTTGAAAAGCATCATTATCGCACACAGAAAGGACTTTTACGCTGATTCTTCATCACTGATCCAAAGAAATGGCAAGTGAAAGACCCTCGAGCTGCACCGGCATTTTAGGAGGTAGTGAAATAGTTTAAACTAATCCGAGTCCTCCTGTGAGGCCCCTGCTTGACTTTTAAAAGTTGACCACTCCTGATATTTGTTCTCATCAGTAAATTAATAACCTTCCTGGAGCTTAAGCTCGGTCTAACTGCCAGAATTTACAACTCCTCTATTTTTCACACGACAGAATCAATACCGGGAATGAAGAAAAGGGATAAAAATTTATGGTATCTTGCAATTTAATGGTTGAAAAGATGCAATTTGAAAGATCATAAATTGTGAAGGAGCTTACGCTTCATTGCTCTTGATTCAGTGCTTGCTGTTAGAAGTTGATTTGCGAATGTCTGCAAAGTGTGATTAACGAGGCGATCAATGTGCAGTGCAGCACACCATGGCCCTCCTAATGCTCTTCATTAGAATAAATAAAATAAATTGACTGCAGCTCTATGAAAACTCCGTAATGGTTAAAAATCAAAGTGTCATCCTTGCAGCCACGATTTAGCTCCTCTCGGCCTGCATCAACCTTGATCACATTATCCTGACAACCCCGTTTGCAGGGGCCAGCAGGGACCCCGAGTGAGGGAAGCGAAAGGAAGTGGCGCATCGGCGGGAAGACGGAGGCCACAGGCTGCTGCTTAGTTGACTAGTAATCATAAATCGCGGCGCATTGTCGTCAGCGTGTTCAGTTTGTGGACTATTAATGCATGAAATAGCATTTGAAGCTGACAAACGCTCGGTTGAACGGTCACTCTACGCTCTTGGCGGCATATTGTTTGGAATAACATTTACCGGGAGCATTTATTCCAGTTCACCTCACGTTGTCGTGCCAGACGGCTCGAGTGTTGTGTGCGACTCAGCTTTAATATTCATAACTCCTGGTTGTCCCTTCATTCTTATTATTGTCTCGACAGATTAGATACCGGTACACAAATGGTCATGATATGTGGTGTTGTGTCGACCTCCCAAGCTCCTAAAATCAATGTATGTGGCTCACAAAACATTAATATTTTCATCTCTCTCCGAAAAGCAAAGTACTGACACAAATGTTCCTATCACGTGTCTTTTGCTTTCCATATCACAGAAAGAGCTCATATTATTAGAGTTTAACAAAGTCAACAAATAACTTGACTCACAACTCTTAATAATACATATATACAATGGTGTCTTGAGAAAGTAGCGACTCGGACTGGTCTGACTCGCGAGTGCAGACTTACGATACGAGCGCTGAATGGTGGCAGTGACTCAACACACTTCACCGCAAGTGGTAGTTGGACAGATACATGCAAATAGTGACTAATTCTTCAAAGAAGAGGCTTTGTTAATACCACTCTTAGTTGAAGTTTACTGTCAAACTAAACATAAAGCAAAAAAGAATGACCCAAAAAAACATAGCTGAGCCTTTCGGTCTGCTAGTGTAATGCTAAATAGCATCTATGTTGCAGTGCTTCGACCCTTTAAGCAACACACACACATATATGTGTATATATGTATATATGCAGTGGGTACGGAAAGTTTTCAGACACCCTTAAATTAAATAAATAAAATTACGGCGCAAACGGTCTGAGTACTTATGGCTGTGTGATATTTCAGTTTTTCTTTTTTAATAAATCTGTCAATATGGGGTGCTGTATGTACATTAATGGGGGGGGGGGGGAATAACTTCAGTGATTTTAGCAAATGGCTGCAAGTTCACAAAGAGTGAACATTTTAAGGGTGTCTGAATACTTTCTCTACACACTTTATATATATATATATATATATAGTGGGTACTGAAAAACTGAAATATCACACAGCCATAAGTATTCAGACCCTATGCTCAGTATTAAGTAGAAGCACCCTTTTACAGCCATGAGTCTTTTGGGGACATTGTGCAGTAAAGTCCCTTATGTGACTGGCAGTGAGTTCCCATCAATAAAACTGGACTTTCCACATCCTTTTGTATTATGATATTTAAAAAACTGAACCTGAAGTCCTATCATATCGATATCGATCACAATAAGAATGTCAAGAAGTTTGTCAGATAAGCAAACTTTTAGCCAAGCTTCTTGTATTTCTTCTTCTTCTTCTACTAATGCTGCCTCTCGCAGGTCAGTCTTGGTACTATGCCAGACTTCTGGTTTGGGGGAGGAGACTCGTGATTGTTGATGGCGTTATGGTTATCTGTGTGATGTACTGTGTTGGTCGTCTCAATTTACACCATACACTATAAGGATGTTTTTGTAACCAGTTTAGAGGCATATTTCCCACATAAATTCCTTCGCAATGTTCCTCTCCTGCTCAGCCCAACCTTGATGAGCTCTCTGCCCATTAAACATGACCTGAGAGCTCATTTTAAATGGAGACGTTTAATTGCGTGTTGCTGGGCTACTCGTCTTATTAGGCTAAGTGCCGGCTCCTATGGTGACTCCGTCAAGTGAACGTGCAAGCTGCAGAACGTTTCCACCTCGCTGCTCCCTCTCTGCTCATTATTGCAGTCATCATCACACAAGTCACTTTGTAATAGATTTGCGTCAAATTACAGATGAAATCATTCCTTTCACAGGTTTGACCCCGACTTGATACTTCTGGTGATTGCACAGTGTTCAGAATTACTGTGCGGGAAATTGAGAGAAATACTAGTCCACAGATTGTGTGCCCTAAATACTGTATAACATGCAGCGTATGCATTCAGGTATTATTAAAGAAATGTACTTTATTTGGGTCACTGGTGGTGTCCTCTCTCTCTCTCTCTCTCTCTCTCTCTCTCTCTCTCTCTCTCTCTCTCTCTCTCTCTCTCTCTCTCTCTCTCTCTCTCTCTCTCTCTCTCTCTCTCTCTCTCTCTCTCTCTCTCTCTCTCTCTCTATATATATATATAAACAAAAAATGAGACCAAGATATATCATGTCAAAACTTTTCCTGCCTTTATTGTGACCTATTATTACCCTTACAACTCAATTGAAAAAGTTAAAATAAACAACTGAGATCATGTGGTTGCACAAGTGTGCACACACTCTTATAACTGAGGATGTGGCTGTGTTCAGAATTAACCAATCACATTCAAACTCATGTTATATGGGAGTCAGCACACCTGCCACCATTTAAAGTCCCTCGGATTAACCCCAAATCAAGTTCAGATGTTCTAGTAGGCTTTTCCTGTCATTGTTGTAGTCACATCTTACAGCACAAGCCATTACCCACAGAGAGCTTCCAGAACATCGGAGGGACCTCATTGTTCAAAGGTATCAGTCCAGAGAAGCGTGCAAAAGAATTTCCAGGGCATTGACTTTACCATGCAACACAGGACATTCATCCTCAAGTGGAGAAAATATGACACAACAGTGATATTGCCAAGAACTGGACACACCTCCAAATTTGATGAAAAGAAAAGATGAAAACTAGTCAGGGAGGATTCCAAGAGGCCGACAACAACAATGAAGGCGCTGCAGTAATTTCTTGCAAGTACTGGCTGTTTAGTACATGTGACAGCAGTCTGCCATCTTCTTCATCTGTCTGGGATGTGGTGTGGGGTGGGAATCTTTCAATAATTTTGAAAAAAGAAAAATATCCTCATCGAAGCTCCATTAATGCAGAAAAACAGCTTTAGTGACGGAATGTTCCTCTTTTGTTAAAGCGCATCATAATCTCGTGTACTTAATGTTGTGACCAATGGGTGCATTTGTTCAATATTTCTGAGAAAACCAGCATGAAAAAAAAATTGTTGACATGTCAACGTGGCTTTAGTCCAAGTGGTCACTTCATGCGCGCACGTCCTATCAAGGGGCCTTCTCGCTGACCAGAATGGGAGTTTCCTTCGTTGCCGTGTTTACTTGAGATACAGTCAAAGCAGACATGGTGGACACTGATATCTTCCATGAGAGAGCGCTGGATACCCTCGTGCAATTATTGTAGCGTCCTGGATTTTTGTTGTTTTTTGTTTTGTTGATGATTTCCCTCGGTATCGCTTTACAAATGGAAGACAATGTGCACAAATATTTGTATATTCACTAATATCCAATATTCCACAAAGCCCTCTTTATCCCTAAAAGATGCAGAACAGAAGGCAGCAAAATGAGCAGAGTCCACAATTACACAACAAATCAACTTTGATGGGATTTTTATGCCGCTAAGACAAAGTTACATACAGTATGTGTTTGTGTCACAATTAATTTGAAAGATGGCTTGATTACTGAAACGTGGCACGAAGCTCAAGCAAAGCTTTGTTTTATCACAAACACTGGAATATAGTGGCGCTTTGAGATAGGAGTTTAATTTGTTCTGTGATCACACTCATTGCAAATCATCTTTCGCCATTTGAAATGAATGGAAAGGCCACTAATCCGTTCCAGCCACCCCAAAAAAAATTTTTGTAATGTCTTTTTAATCAGGAAAAAGAGCACTCATATTATACGTATAATGACATATTTTAAATTGAATGAAAAAATACAAGAATTTAAAAATTGCTTCAATTCAATGGACATTGTGCTCATTCTTCTGGTGTGTGCGCCATGGCCACCTGGTGGCAGCATAAGAGAGAAGCATGATAGAACAGAGTCAAAATGTTCAAACTATTAATTCGATTTAAAATATATTTCTAATTTCTTTTGTCTCACTCCCAAAAAATACAAAAAGCATTTGAACAAATATTGGCCTCCACTTGATGTTACATTTGATAGATACATGGTACTCTCTGTGATTGTACACGTATGAGGAAAATATTGTAAGCTTCTTTTGGTCATGGGGGGAAAAAAATAATCCATATTGCAAAAATTGTGGATTGTCTTGCATGTGCATTGTGTTTTCTCTCCAAAGCAATAGTAGTAGTAGTAGTAGTAGTACCAGCTCTACGGAGAAGTGAAGCAATACTGTTGTTATTTCCCTGCTTTGCTAACACAGGGACGTAAAAGCACCATTGTAGTGAAACTGAAACAGCAGACTCCTCATCAGCCTGCAACGTAAGGAGCGTTACGGGGGCACAGGGCACCGCGCTCTGAATAGGCCTCATCAGTGAGGGCGAGGGTTCACGTCCTCATATTAGCTATAAAGGAGTCGCCATGCTCGACCCCAGGCGAATAAGCCCCTAGAGACAATTATTTGCAATCACTACATGTATTGTTCATTAGAAAAGATTTTCTTGTTCTTACATCGACGTAATTTGCTATTGTTCATGAGAAAATGGCAAGCAAAAGAGTGTTGTCGTACATTTTTTTTGTTTTGTTTTTTTCATAAACTTTCAAAGTGCAAATGAAACGGATCCTCATTGTCCGTTGAGCCTCCGCTGAGAATTGTGTGACACGTCTCGTCTATGTGTAATTATTCGGCTGTTTTCATTGACCTCATCAGTGCGTATTGTGTTCTGAGAGCTGTGCGTGAGACAGCCGCCACCTCAGGTGAACGTGGCGTACCATAATGCCTCAGAGGAACAAGTACCGCAAAATTACTCCAAACTTTCCCACCAGTCTTTTATCTACACTGTTTTTCTCTAAGTCCCCCCGTCTCCTTCGCCTTCATTCTTTGCAAAGCAAAACATACTGATTGGTAATGCAAAAAGAATATCATGCTAATTAGCAATTCCATCACATTGCAATTTTTTGTTGTTTTTTTCAGATAGGAATGCAATTAATTGCAGTGTTGTTGTTGTTTTTTTTTCTATACAAAATTACAAGTCCAATGAATAGCTTGAAATGGTACAAATCAAGATAAATTCAAAGGTTGAAAAAAACTAAACTTAAAAAAACCACACAAAAATTGCCATTCTGAAACTTTTGACCGGTCGTGGTACCAACTTGTGCTATTTGTTAGGTTTAGTTCATAAATAAAGTCTAAAAATCTAAAAAATAATAACCTAATTTAGAATTAGTAACGGTATCCCTCCCAGCTGCAAGAATAAACGTTACAATACAATACATGAATACACGAATCTCTCTACCTGCTCTTAGATTGTGTGGCTGTACCTAATATTTTGGCCTGATGTGCTCCAGTCGCCGCTCATCATTTACAATTGGAATAAATAATGCATGCAGGAGGAAATGAGTCTAATTAGCAAGCAGTTTGGGTCCATTGATAAAGTCGAGGCTTCGTTCTACGAGGGGCAGGAAACTGTGTCATCAGTCAGCCTTGACCAGATTAGCATCTCTAATGGGGGCGGGGCGAGGGAGCACTGGTGCAACCAAGTATATCCGCAAACCGAAGAACTCCTGCACGAGACCGACTTGCCCGCCACCACAACGCACAGTTTGGAGCCATCACTGCGGTTCCGATGCCGACTCTTTGTCCATCACGCAGACGGCTGCGGAAGCACATTCGCCACGCCGCATTAAGGAGCGGCCACGGCTTTAAGGCCACGCTTAAACACAAAAGGAGGATTTAGGGCACCTCCTTTCACGCTCATTTTCTACACAGTCATAGTTGTTAGAAGTCAAGTGGCGTACAAACAGACAGGAGAACAGTTTTTATAATCTCCACTGTCACGTTTTATTTTACAACTCATCTCCTTATCTCTCTTTATCCCATCTTCTTCTCATATCATATCACGTCACGTCTCACTTTATTTCATATAAAATATCTATAAAAAGTTTTTTTTTTTAATATGGTCAGATTTTTGCCAGTTGTGAGCTTGCGATAAACAGGTTCACAGTACTAGTGTAATATAACAAATGAACTTTTATTCTTGACTCTGGTCATTTTTATTGATAATTCCTGAGTTGTGAATGTTGCAAATGCGAGCATTGTGGACCATTGTGTTTCTTTGACAAGGGTCCAGGTATCAGGAATAGGTAATAATAAACAGCTAATGGGGACCCTAATGAGCGTGATTAAGTTGATTCTCACATAAAATAAAGGGTAAATGAACTGTGCGTGGATAATGTCATGAGAGACTTGATTTTAATAGACAGTCAATTCTGGTTGGGCTTGGCGGCAGCATGGAGCTGAAAAGCGGCTACAAAGGGATTCTGAGCGGATTCTCCCGAGACGTATTTGACGAAGATAATTAGATGAAGTCGACACTAACACACGTCTTTCACCTGAGGACATGATGAAGGATTCTCAGCTTTCAGGACGGGAGGGTGTTTGAGTGTTGGGATTGATCTTTCAGCTTCAAAAATAGCCAGTCTCACTATTTTCCCCATACGTTATTTTTTCCAACAAGTGCAGTATGTTCATACAGTGCTATTATAGGAACGCTAATGACTACCTCATAATTAGCCCTCCCACTCTGACTCGACTGCTGGATTTCTCTCATTTCAAAACATAATTTTCTGTGATTGAATCAGAGATAATTCTATGTTCTTTAAGGCGAGGTTACTTTCCACAGGCATGTTGGAGGTCTAATAAGACCCGTCTGTGACTTCAACAGTAAACAACGTGTCAATACGCAGCAAAACTTTCACCGCCATTCAACGTGTCTCTCCCAATTTTCCCTCGAAAGTGAGATGACGGAAAGTTTAATTAAGTAGGAACCTGTTGAGGAACGTTTCCAATCACGCTCGTCAGAATGAGCGCATTGAGCGTATTCATCTCCAGGCGATATGCTGTCTCTTTATCCAAATGTTCTCCAGAGGGACCCCGAGTTAATTGAATACATTACAGCCAAGCGCCAGGGGCTTTATTTATTTTTCTCCTTTGCTCAGACTTGTTTAAAGGAGACCAACTGCTGATGTTTGGCCCCCTTCTAGAGTTGAAATGGTCTCTAAGCTGGGAATGCTGTGCAGGATTGCTGCTTTGAGAGTTTTAATGTAACACAGAGAGTTATTTATTCCTAAGGAACCCCTCCCTGAGCTGCAAATGTGCATCTTTTGTGCCAGTTTGTGTCTACGGTATCAAAGGCAATGCACAGCAACCTTTTGTTCTCCTATTGTGTTATTTTTTTACATTGACATAAGATGTATCACACGACAGGGAGTGATGTTCTACTATATAACATCATGGTTGCGATTCGGTCGTAGGTGATAATGAATATTTTTCAGGAGCGTTAGCAATATTAAGTCAGCATTAACACTCAACAAGCCAATGTTAGTCACGGCTGCTACGTTGGTAGCATGACTTATCGGTAATGGAGTGTTATTATAACCCGAAATTCATTGGTTAGAACTTTTTTTTTTTTTTAATTTACAACCAATTAAAAACCAAAAAGAGGTGTTAAACGTGCCTGTCGAGCAGGTACGGTGCGAATTCCGCTCCGCTTCTGAATCTTCTCAGCTGCTGAGGTCCCTTCGCTCAGCTTCTGTGTGCTAGTCTTGCCCAGTTGTTAGCAAATGAGGCACGGACATTTTTTTTTTTTTACAGAGATGGCTCTTCCAAAATAGTCCGCAAAGCTCCTGAAGCCCAAGCTATCAGGTCAGCACGAGGCTGCGGGGGGCCGCTAACTAGAGTGTGTCAGGGAGTGCACGGCAAATAATTGACACCTCGTCGGTGACGCCTTCTGTTTCTGATAGGTTGTTCTTCTCTTCCTTAAATATCAGCTATTTTATAAATTTTCCAATTTAGGTAGACGTGTGCTGCGGCCAAAAAGTTGACAAAGAATAGAGAAATTTGGATGCCGTGGTACAATGACAAAGTGGCCGTCATAAAAAACAACGAGCCCCACACATTGAAATGGCCACTGACATCAAGAATGGGCAAATGAGAATATAGCCCAACATTCTATTTATATATTATCTGCAATTGGACAATTTAAATGTGTTGACTGTATTAATGCCAGCACGTTTAGCAGCTATAGATCCCTTTGTTACGAGGCAGAGTTCATAGGCCTGAATCCTAACTGACCCATCCATCCATCCATCCATTTTCTGAGCCGCTTCTCCTCACTAGGGTCGCGGGCGTGCTGGAGCCTATCCCAGCTGTCATCGGGCAGGAGGCGGGGTACACCCTGAACTGGTTGCCAGCCAATCGGAGGGCACATACAAACAAACAACCATTTTCACACACATTCACACCTACGGGCAATTTAGAGTCTCCAATTTATGCATGTTTTTGGGATGTGGGAGGAAACCGGAGTGCCCGGAGAAAACCCACGCAGGCACGGGGAGAACATGCAAACTCCACACAGGCGGGGCCGGGGATTGAACCCGGCTCCTCAGAACTGTGAGGCTGACGCTCTAACCAGTCGGCCACCGTGTCGCCCTCACCCATACAGTTGGAGCCATTTACTGTAAGCCAGGTGCAATCAGACCAATTTTTTAAGGTTACAGAGCCCACCATGACAAAAACATCAGCAAGTGTGTGCTTGGGGCTTTTATAATGTGTGGTGTACTTAAAGGTCAGAGTGCAAAGATTTCAAAGATTTTCTTGATACACCTAGAACCCCTTTACAAAACAGAACTGCCATTTTGAGGTGATTATGTAGCAGCTATACAGCAGGTTAATTGATAAATATAATTCAGAATGTTTTGTTTGTATTTTAAATCGAGTCCGTTGACTATTTTCGGATGTAACGTAACAGATGATACGCTCTCTGTTCAATCTGCGTTAGCGCGCACACAAGCACACATACACACACCTACACGTATACACATTGTTGTTCAGTATTTTGCTATTTCACGATGATTTATAGTGTGGCAGCTGGTTGTTCTAATGATACGGTAGCGATAAGACCTTCTTCAGCATTCCTAGCAATAAAAAAAGCAACACAAGACCAGCGGATCCTCGAGAGTCACTCTGCGGGGCGGCGCACGTGAGAGCCGCACAGTTGAGCCTGCTGCCGAGCAAGTATAAGTAAGTACCTTTTGAACTGGCATGTTTTTGGACACATTTAGCAGAAAGCAGGGGCGTCAAACGGGGGGGGGGGGGGGGGGGGGGGGGGAACTTGACGCTGTCAAGGAGTCCTAACAGTTCGGGGGGCCCCCGGTTGTCCGACCCCTCGACAAATAATTTCAGCCACGAAATCTCTGTTCGCAACCTCCCTACAAACAAGTCTACTTTCAAACAGCTCCTGTGTATATAAATACTCATCCCACTCATATTTCAAAACGGGCCCTGGATAAGCGGAAGAAATGGTATGGATGGAACATATTCTTTGTGTTTATTATCAAACAAAACGACCCAAATGTTTTCTTAAGCAACCAGCACGACTGCTAGATATGGTACATTATGAACATCATGTGAAGTGAGAAATGCAGATGGTGGCTTTCTACTTCAGAGGGCAGTGGGTTGACATCCCTGGACAATACTCATTAGTCAACATGCTCTTCACCTCTGTAGTCGCATTCATCACTGAGACGCCTGAAAGCCACTTTTACAACCACATTACTTGCTCATTAATAATATGGTGTGACATTCATCTTGCTGCGACTGGAGTTGACAAAACATAAACACAAAATTGTCTATTTACTGTTTTTCAGGGGAAAGGGCTTGAACTTTAATAAACAGAATCCAGGGTGAAAAAGTACTAGAGCGCATCAATAGCACTATAAAGTGCATTTGACTTCCTCATCCGAATCACTCAGTCATGAAACGAGCAGAATAATGAAACGCTGAGGTCTTATTATTTAAGTTTAAGTAGCTAAACATTTGTGCACATACCAGTACAATGATTGTTTTCATTTTTTTTTCTTTGGATGTACATGATTTTTGGATTTATGTTCTACACACTGATCTGCTAACCACAGTGTGTGTGTCATAAAAGGTTAAATGGTACAAAATGCTTTCATTGCCCGCAACCAGTTATTTGATAAAAAAAACGAGTCACTTTGATTATGTATATTCAATTTTCATAATCAGATTGAGCATTTTGCTTGTGTCCCTGAAATTGCTGTCCACCCTGTCATTATGGGGTAAACTCTCTGATGTTTTCAGTGACATTACAACCAGCATTTTGACTTTCTTCATTGGAGGCTGAAACAGTGGATACTTGCAGAATGAATGTTCATATTTGTGCCTCATAGTTTACATTATATTATGCGTGCAGTTGGATGTTGTCATGCTTAACGTAGCCACTCTGCCATAGTGACATATCAGTTGATAGAAAAACCTTTCTGAAATTCGAAATATATTTGCTAAACCGTACACAGTCAACCTACTAATTGAATCATGTCGCTGAGTAAGGTCCCTCATAAACTCATTGAATGTCCACCCTGTCATTGTCCACCCTGTCAACTGCCTGCAGTTTATTTATTTGAAAAAAAAAAAAAGGTGTGGGAGCTTGTCCAATATGTGTTTTTACTAGAATAACATCTCTATAATAAAATTAAAATGAAGTTCAATTTAAAAAAAAATGTGGGGGTGAAATGAGGAAAGTCTCAAAGACATTGACCGAGAGCTACTTTTTACTCAAAGAAAATACTGAAGAAAAAAAAAATATTTTTAAATTACATCCAGTGTTTGCCTTAGCCATCAAATTTGAATATGTAAAATATTGTAATTTACCATGCTTCCTACTAGAGGCCTAAAGTAAGATTTAAAGCGAACAAGGTGATTAAGAGCTGCTGTGCTGGGCATTTATGTCACAGGACTGCATATAATGAATAAAGGTCCCAAGTTAAATTTTTTTTCCACACAGAAAGTGCCGGATGTGGGCAGCCTTTAATCACCTCCCTGACAGGAATAACGGCTTTCATTTAACCTTGAGTGAAGATCGTGAATTGTAAAGCGTTTAATTGGAAACACCATTTAAGAGCCGGAACAGAGCAAATTGTCGCTGATTCAAAGGCCTGCATTGGCAGACAGTGGCACCACAATTAAAGCTGATCTGTATTCACCAGTCATGTCACCCGCCGCCATTAGTGACGGGACTGTTTGATCATCTCTGACGACAAACTTTGCACAGCTTCACTGTGTTCTCCACGAAGGCTCCACGTGGAAGAAAAGACGTTGGCAGATCGTCATTTATTGTTATTTCCATCAGCTGCCTAATTGAAATGTTCTGAAAATCAGAAAAATAACAATGCCATCTTTGTGAAACTCTGCGGCTAATGACATTCTCTCCGCAGACAATTGCCCCAGTGAGGTGAGAAAGTGTGTCAAGTGGTACACACTCCGATGTGCAGTTAATTGTTTTCCTGCCTTTGACATGAGAGAGAACAAATTCAATCTGTGTGCCAGACGTGTCCTCTGTGACTGAGCCCAAGGAGCCAAAGCACCGTGGCCCAAGCAACCAGCCCCAGGGTCACATTTTACATTTAGCCAATTATATTTATCGGAAGATTTTCCACAAAATACAAAGTGTTATTTAAATGAAAATAGCTTTGGGATTATTTTGTTAAATAGATCCCCCAAAAGTGAAATCTGGGGAGCCCCTCTGAGCGCCTGAGGGGATCTGCAGAAAAAATGAATTTAGAGATTAATTTCACTCTATTCTAACTCATCATTTCATACAAGGAGAATAAATTGTTTTGAGGTCATGTCTCTTTATTACAGACGTCTACAATCAGAGGTGTCAAACTCACTTTTGTCACGGGTCACATTGTACTTGTGCTTTGCCTCGGAGGCCCATTATGACTTTGAAGCCATATAAATGTATATTCACCTAGTCGCATTATTACATATAGACAACAAATTGATGGATAAGTATCGGCCTCCAGAAACTCCATCCAAACTATTTATATTTGAATTTCAATGACTTTATTCAAACTTCAATAATTGCATTGAAAAACTCAATCTGAATAGCATAATCTGAAATTGAACAATAAAAAGGTGATTCAAATTCTTTTTTTTTTTTGCAGTTTTTCCAGTTTAGGTATTGAAATTCAAATATAAATAATTCTAAATCAGTTTTTGGTGGCACATATTTCAAACCCCTTCTTGAAATCAATTGAACAATGCAGTAGTTGAATCAACAATTTTCTTGGACCTCTGATTTCAAAACTAGTTATCTCTACGCTGAAATGTGTGTCACCAGAGATTCAAATATAAATGATTCAAATTGAGTTTCTGGTGGCGCATATTTCAGCCCATAGTTTGAAATGCTCGCAATTTAGAAGTAGACAATTTGCAATTTTGGTCCAGATTTTTGCAAGAAACATTGACGTTGACGCACATGATTTGCTTTAGTGGGCGGCATGAAATGAAGTGGCAGGCCCAATTTGGCCCCCAGGACCTTGAGATTGTCAGTCAAAAGAATGGAAAGTTGTGATTTTTCTGATATTTATTCAACTGTGGAGAGAAGAAAGCATATATTAGGGGTAGGGTGTTTATTTGGTAGTAGGACTTTATTTGTTCACTCAGGTTTTTATATTACTGTATATTTAATCATTTTTAAATTATGATACTTGATTAAAATAACATACAGTATGTTCGAAAAGATTTTTGAAATCAACATTCCAACAAAATATTCAAACAAGTATAGATTTTTTGAACCAATTTTCTTTTCCAGTAGGTGTATTTTATAGAATTTCCTCAAAAGTGCATGCTCTGCACTCTTGTTTGAATGTGACTTTTTTATTGCTAGTGAATGTCATTCTTCACAGTGGGAAACAAGGTAACATAAAACAAACGGAGATTAAGTCTCACTTTAATCAATTTTTACACTTGCTTAATTTTGAGCTCATTTGAGTGAGAATTGGCTGTTATTAGGATAAGAAATGAAGTCAATTTTTTCACAACATCCTTTATATTGTGATACTTTATGGTTCTAGTATAACAGGAGTATACAACTAAATAAAAAGGACTATTATAGAGAAATTACAGTGTAATGTAAGATTATTAACCTTTAAAGGATCACGCCATTGGATTGATTATGACTCAACATTCATATGTTTGTGCTTAACTAGTTAAATAAGATGACATGATAGCAGTTGACCTTTTTTGGTGACGAAACAATATTCTAAAGAATGTTGGTACTGGGAAGATGGCACACACACACACACACACACACACACACGCAACATTTTCCAGCTGGAGTCAAATGGGAGTGAGGGGGGGGAGATCTCATGTCCTCAAGTGTTGTTCACGGTCCCCGGCCACAGTGAAAACAATGTATGCTGCTTTTAAGTGGTGGAAATAATCCCCAAGATTATGAAGTGGTGTCTGCCACTAATTATATCTGATCTCTGTCTCTCTCTCTCTCTCTCTCTCTCTCTCTCTTTCTTTCTTTTTCTTTCTTTCTTTCTTACTGTGTATTGTTTCTAAGAGGTAGCCAGCCTCAAAATAGATTTTGTAATGAGACATATTGTTAGCAAATGTGGTTGATGGAATGGCCCTTTCAAGCAGACAAATTTCACCCCATTTCCCCCCCCCCTCAGGACAGCAGTCAAAACTCCCTAACAATATTAGGGAGTCCATGCCGTCTCACTTAGTGGCTGCTCACTCACGTGTGATGTTTCTCATGCTCAGTGAGAGTTTAACAAGTGCAGCGTGAACAGCTTCACAGCTTTAACTCCCAAACTTGTTGTAATGTATTCCAAAGTCCCATCCATCCAGTTTCTATGGTGCTTGTCCTCGGTAGGGTCTGCTTGCATTAGGAGTCTACCCCAGCTGACTTTTGGCGAGAGGCAGGCTACACCCTTGGTGTGTGGCATCATGCTGACAGGTGATCCTAATATCGTACATCTCGGTACGATGCCACCCCACTGAAAAGTACAACCTAAATAATCAAGAATAGTGTCAATCGAAACTGAGCATTATTATCTGATGTGTCCTTTTGTTGTAAAGGATTCTGCATGGAAGAAGTACTGTATCAGGCTGTACAGTGGTACCTCGATTTACAAGTGAGGAGTTTTTCGTGACACAAGCCCTTGCTCGCACAGTCGACTTTATTCGCCGCCAATCGAAGCGGCTTAATTCATTCATTCCCTTTAAGTGAGGCGCAATGACGGGAGAGCGATCTGTGCGTTATTTGGAGCGGTTCACTTGGCCGGTGTGGTAAATGACAACGTGATTAAATACAGGGTGAATCTTTTGAATGAATCATGAGTTTGATATACAGTGGTCTTTTGAGATACGAGTTTAATTTGTTCCGTGACCACACTCATAACGTAAAACACTCAAATCTTCTTCCCCCATTGAAATGAATGAAAATGCCATTAATCCGTTTCAAAGTAATATAAGTCGTTCTTCGCAGAGGATAAAGAATAAATGCCTGTGTGTATTGTTATATTATATGTCTGGATATTTTGCTCCACAGCTTGTGTTCAAATAGCTTAAATAACAATGCGACACTGATGCTAGTCATTATCCCGGGTCGGGCGTTTTGCATTGTTTGTTAGCATTAAGCTAAACAGACTTATCTAATGCAAAGCTATGTGATTGTTTTCAATACACAACGTATACAACGTGACACTAAACTTCAACTGGGAGTCTTTTTGGGAAAATTCTTTCACCATCTGCCATTTGTTGTGACGTGAGTCGAATTGCGTTCACTGCCACTATACAGTGCTCGTATCTCAAAGACAAAGCAAAAAATCCTCGGCACGATGGCTCATATCTCGAAAAACCTGTAAGTCTGCTCACTCGTATCTCAAGGCACTAATGTACATCGATTTCTTTTTTTTCTTAATGGTATTGTTACTACAGAGAGATGTCATGGAAATATGGAGTATTTGACAACAAACAGAATTGTTTAGTTTTGTCACTCCATTATCGGCGCCTTTCAACAACTTTTACTTCACCTTCACCGAAATCAATACTGGTTCGGTAAATCTACAAACATTCCAGCATGTACTTTCCCAGCATGCACTTCTCCACTTCGATGAAGTCAGTGCCACTCACTGTAACTTTTTCCAGTGTTGAAGTTGTTAGAATGTATGTATGTGTTTTGACTGTGTGACCCATTGGTCATGATGTGACCTTGTGCATGGGAGTCATGTGGTGTTCTGTCCAATTTTACAGATTTGTTTGGACAATATGTATCCACTCCTGTAAAAGCCCTCCCTGTGTCCTGTATCCCGGATTCACGAGCACGGCGGCGAATAGTGTGACAAAGGGTCTGAAGGACTTAATGAAGTAAAAATTAATGAAGCACGTGAGCAGCACCATATCAAGGCCGTAAGCTCCTCCATGCCCCATTTATAATGTATGATCTCAATAAAAATCGATCTAATGTACCAGTTCTCGCTGGAGGTAAGAATAGATTTACAGATTACGGCCCAGCGTTCCCCAGGTCATAATTAGCCCCCCGCCCCCCAAGCTTCTCAGTCCTGCAGTGTTCATGCTGGAAATCTCAACTTTCACAACAATGTTCAGCCTTCACACCAGTGAAATTACAAATGTATGGATTGTCTACCGATGGCAAATTTAATGACAAAGCCAATTGAAAGTTTGAGCGATTGAGTTGCCTGTATTAGAGCTCCCCCGTTAGGTAACAGCGAGAACGACAGTTCTAAATGTCCACATTATGTATCAGAAATATGTGGACATTTTTTTTTTATGCATAAAATGGAGTCAGTTACTGTATATGTGCTTGACAATTCCTAAATGACGTTCCTCTTCTAATCGACTATGTGAGGAAATTTGCATCTCATGTTGGACATGCGCAACATGCAAGAAAGTCACTTTTGGTCAGCTCCTATCATTATTTATTTATTTGTTTATTCAAATATACATGTATTTGATTGATTGATTGGTTCGGAAAATATTTGACCGTTTGTGTACTTTTTTTCTGTGCTTGTTATCAATTTCTCGTTTTATTTGTTGAAAACTGTTTATTATTCACTATATAAAACTTGATTGATTGTCCCTTCGGATGACTATTCTTATGTTTACAGTAAATATTTTATTTTAGCTTTAAAAATTGGAGACAAATCTATTAGCATCTAATTCAAACAAAATGGAAAATCCCATCTTGTGTTGGACGTGCACATAATGCATGACCATCGCTTTAGCCATAATAACCAGTAAAGGATTGTCATGAATGTATAGATCCATATGTATTGAGAAGCCAACCAAGTGAAAAACACAACTGTCCCCCGCCATCCGCACCTCCCATGACCAAGTGCATGTTTCACCTAATCACACTTTGCTTTTTAAAGCAGCAGTAAGTGCACTTGTGCTTTCCCTTTGTTAGGGTGACTTGGCAATTTCCCGTGAGATGGAGCAACTGCAGACAAGCCCTTTGCTTTTGATATGTGTCACAGAGATGTCACAAGTTACCAGAGTGCTGTTTCCATTACACATTGCAGTCTGGAGGAGAGGAAGGAGCCTTCTGCCACTCTCAGACGCTGCCTATGCATGGACCTCCTCTCACGACGTGCACAGCGGGCCGCCGGAGGGTTGCTTTGTGGACAGCTGCATCACTAACATGAACATCGGAGTGTTTTCACATTGTTTTTCCGTCCTCTTGTGGCTTGACAGACAGCTTGTTTGTGCTCCCCATATATACATACACTACACTACGCACAAAGAGTTAGGGATCTTGGCCTTCAGTGCAATTTCAGGATGAACCTAAAATGTCAAATGAACTTCATTTCTAATTTAATTTTCTGAACTTTTGAATGCACATCTTCAATGTCTCTGTACGTTTTACTATTGTCTAACAAGAGCCGAAGGGTAAAATTAAAAATAATGTGTTTGATCCATGAATCGACCAAATGCATTTCCTGGTTCAATTAGCGCAGGTTTACTGTATAAACAGTCATCTTCGTCATGCTGTTCACATTTTGACATCATGAGACCAGGACGACACATGAAGTTGAACAATAGTTTTTGGAAATTTTCCTCGATCAAATATCTGAATTTGGCTGTCAGCTCCTTGTTGGAGAAGAGCAAGTTTTGCCAAAAAGTGCTGAAACTAGGAACAGCTGGACATGTGCATTTCAATGTTTGGAGCATGTCAACAGAACAGTTCAGTTGTATTTAACTTTCTAGGAAAATACTTTTGTAATTAATATTTAATAACCGGTTTTAAAAATGTATTCTGGTACAAATCTTTAACTTTAACGTGCAATACATTTGAATTGGATCATGAAGTAAATTTATTTTTTCCTATATGGGTCATTATTTTGTGGAAGGCAAAGTTTATACACACATAAACAAACATAAGTGTGTAATGTTGAATATCACAGGTGTCCTGGCTGATCCATCAATATTACAGACCAATCAAGTACATAAGTATATCACATATATAATACTTCTCATAGAGAGGACTCGCAAAGTGCTTCACCTGGCCAAAAATGCAGTATGCAATGCGAATAAATTACAAACATCATGCCAATTAATTAAAAAAAATTAAAACAGTAGGTGATCAGGGGTTGCCATGGCAATGACAGAGTTGCTATCCTCTTTAGTCAGTGTACCATCATCGTGATTATCAAGCTGTTATTTTATGGTCAATTTATTATATATTGCTTCAACACTTAACAACAATAAAAACACACATCATGAGTATCCATCCATCCATTTTCTTTACCGCTTATCCTCACTAGAGTCGCGGGCTGCTGGAGCCCATCCCAGCTATCTTCAAATGACATTATTGTTTAACATAAGCAAAGTATCCTGTAACATGGCTTGAAAGTTACTATAAAATATTTCAACTAAATTATAATTAATCAGTTGATTTTGACCCCAAGATTGTGATTGCGCCCTGCGACTTCCATTTCGCTAAAATCAGCATGGACCTGCAGGTCTCTGAGGCAAATCAGCAGTCTTCACATTACTCTGCAGCCATAATGAAAATATCAGTCAATCAAAATTTTGATAATGCTGTGAAACCAACGCTTTTCTCCACAAGTGCATACAAATATCAGAAGCTTGCAGTGCTGAAAACCTGTTGAACATTACATCATTTGAAGTGGCGTTAACCCTTACATACTGTTTGAGTCAAATTTGATCTGTTTTGACTCTTGACTTAAAATTCCCTAAATGTCATTCGTTCACTGAAATTTTATCACCTTTCGTAAAGTGACACAAAATATAAGTAAATTTAAATATTTTTTAAAAATGCTTTCTTTTTTACAGGTGCTACAAAGTTTGTGAACACTGAGGACTGCTGCGGGTCAAACTATACCAGTGTGTGTGTGTGTGTGTGTGTGTGTGTCTGTGTGTCTGTTGCGGGTTCTGGCATGTGCAATATGTGCGCGCACACAGTCAGGCATTGCTGGGGGGGGATTGCTATGTGGCTTTTGCGAGGGGACTTTAAACCCCCTTGTGGAGCCGCCCCCACCAAGTTGCATGTTTTACAGAGTGAACGTGGATATTCATACAAATGCTGAACCAATTACAAGCAACGATCCCCCCCCCCCCCCCCCAAGTTGAGAACAATAGTAGACTAACCAACGATTTGAATACCTTCTACTGCAGATTTGAGAAGAACGCTTTCACTCTGCGTTCAACACCATCATCGCCGAACTCCTCTCCTCCAAGCTTCTCCAGCTCAGCGTCTTGTCTGCCATCTGCCAGTGGATTTACAGCTTCCTGACAGGCAGGACGCAGCAGGTGAGGCTGGGGGAGACCATCTCATTCACAGGCAGCATCAGCACTGGGGCGCCCCAAGGTTGTGTCCTCTCGCCGCTGCTCTTCTCTCGCTACACAAACGATTGCACCTCAACGCACCTGGCTGTCAAACTCCTGAAGTTTGCAGATGACACCACGGTCATCGGTCTCATCAAAGACGGTGACGAGTCTGCGTATCGACAAGAAGTGGAGCGGCTGGAGCTGTGGTGCGGCCGACACAAGCTGGAGCTGAACACGCGCAAGACTGGGGAGATGATCGTGGACTTCAGGAGGCATCCTTCGCCACAGCTGCCCCTCACGCTGTCCAACTGCCTTGTGTCAACTGTCAAGACCTTCAGGTTCCTGGGAATTACTGAAGAGGGAGTTCAACATCCACTCCATCCTCAAAAAGGCCCAGCAGAGGATGTGCTTCCTGGGGATTCTGAGGAAGCACGGCCTGCCACAGGAGCTGCTGAGACAGTTCTACACAGCGGTCATCGAATCAGTCCTGTGTTCTTCCATCACAGTCTGGTTTGGCGCTGCTACAAAAAAGGACAAACTCCGACTGCAACGGACAATCAATATTGTATATTTTTTGATATTTATTGCGCAGTGACTGTTTTTTCAATGTCTTTATGTCTCAAAATTGTTCTCTGTCAATTGACTGTCTGTTGTCGTACTAGAGCGGCTCCAACTACCGGAGACAAATTCCTAGTGTGTTTTTGACATACTTGGCAAATAAAGATGATTCTGATCTTGTAACCGAATCATTATACTACACCGATTGTAATGATTCCATACAGTCATATGAACTTTGATTCCCATCTCTACCATTGCAATAATGGTCACGAATCAGGCCACTGTGGCGACCCACAAGAGGGAGACTTTCACAGGGACGCGTATCTGCAAGAGAGGGACAAGAGATGAAAGAGAAGCATCTGTGACAGCTGCCTGCGTGCGATGACACCGAGGCCACTTCAAGCATCCTCCAAGCCTCCCCTCGCTCCCTCCCTACTGCACAACTCTGACACCCCCGTCCCTCGGTTAGTGGTACCCCGCAGCCCGGCGTCACACACTGCTCATTTGCTGCTACGCTGGTTTTTATAATTAGCACCGCAAGGCCTCATTAAATCTGCTCTAATGAATAAATATTGTATTTCATAGCGTGATTAGCAGATCAGCGCAATGCTGAACTGTTGTAAACAATTACTTGGGCAAATATTCATCACCCCAAAGTGGAAGATCATTGGTATTTAATACAGGAGCCGGATTCTCAAGTGCATCGTTAATATACCAATCATAGATTTCCAAATGTTACAGTTTCACAGTTATGTTTGTATGTTTTTAGATGTAATTCTACTGTCTATCATAGTCAACTATTCAAATGTAATATTGAGAGATACACTCAAGCCCAAAATTTCATGTGCAAAATTATTCCTATCCTTTCTTATTACATGCCTATCCAATGTTTTAAATCCAAGGTGTCCAAATCTGGCTTGGGGGCCCGCTGCACATTTTTACACCGCATATTTTAATACTTAAAGTTGAACCAAGCCTGCATCAAAAATGCAATGAGAAAAGGTTTTTGTTGAAATTTTTTTTTGCCAATTTCGCACCTGCTTTTTTTCTTGTTTAAAATTGCAAATACTTTTACATTTTATTGTTGCCCGGTTTCTTTAAACAGTTTAACATGTGTACAGAATTGTTTTTAGCATGTTTTCATTTTGGAAAAAATATAAAGCTTAATGGGCCTGCCTCCCCCTCAGGGGACAGTTTGGACATCCCATTAAATCGATAGTAGATTGCAGGAATTATTTTTATGTTGGATCTTGTGACGAGCAGATGCAGTTCTTGTATTGGATCTCGAAAGAATGTGCATAAGGTCATACGCTATAGGTAATTTTCTTTTTTTTCCTTTTTTTTTTGATCCAAGATAAAAAAAATTCACGTGCCACCAAACAGTCTCTGGACATTTTTTGATTGCGGTTCCATGGTGTTTTGTGACTCGCAAATCCTTGCAGTGAATGTTAAATGTTGGAGATCTGTAGAGATGATCGTGGACTTCAGGAGGCATCCTTCGCCACAGCTGCCCCTCACGTTCTCCAACTGCCTTGTCGCAACCGTCGAGACCTTCAAATTCCTGGGAATTACCGTCTCTCACGACCTGAAGTGGGCGATCAACATCAACTCCGTCCTCAAACAGGCCCAGCAGAGGATGTACTTCCTGCGGCTTCTGAGGAAGCACGGCCTGCCACAGGAGCTGCTGAGGCAGTTCTACACAGCGGTCATCGAATCAGTCCTGTGTTCTTCCATCACAGCCTGGTTCGGTGCTGCTACAAAAATGGACAAACTCTGACTGCAAAGGACAATCAAAACTGCTGAAAAGATTGTCGGTACCCCCCTACCCACCATTGAGGACTTGCACGCTGCCAGAACTAAGACAAGGGCATGCAAAATCCTCTCGGACCCTCCACATCCCGGTCACCAGCTTTTCCAGCTCCTTCCCTCAGGTAGGCGCTGCCGATCAATGCAATCTAGAACTAGCAGACATTCCAACAGCTTCTTCCCTCTTGCCATCAATTTCTTAAAAAGCTAACTTACAATTCCATTGCAACATGCTGGCAATTCTTTGTCTTGAGTTTGTTGTCACATTTCTGTCGGGCCAATGATACGTTACTACTCGTGCACTCACTGTAGTAGTCTCGCCACGCTGCACTATTTGCATATCTGGTGTTGGCCAATGCTGGCCACTCATGCCAGAGTAGCATCTGCCCCATTTGCACACTGACTGAGGAGTATCTGCAACATTTGCACAATCAACATTGTCCCAGATTATCGCGCTACTCGTCACTTTAAACTGCATACACTCCTTGAAGTCTCCGCGCCCTTTGCACAATGGTCATTGCACCGGACTATTGCTATATCATGTCATTCAAACCATTCTAATTGAGGACTATGCATCGCTCTAACCAGTCTAACAGGTCATAATACAAAATTGTATGTGTATTTTCTTAAAATCCCTGTTGAAAAAGCTCATCGTCTTTGCCCGGTGTCCAGAAGGCAAAAAGTCAGGAGAAGCCTTTATTTGGGGTTGATTAGAGGCACTTTAAACAGTGACAGGTGTGCTGACTCCCATTTGACAAGGGTTTGAATGTGATTAGGTAATTTGATCACAGCTACGCAGTTTTAAGGATTTTTGTGCAACCACATTATTTGTTTTATTAAATTCCTTTGTACAGATTATAGGTCAGTATGGCGGAAAAAGTTTTGAAACCATTTATCTTTGTCTCATATTTTTAGATAACAAAAACCTTGCATTTGATCCGGGCTGAGTAGACTTGTAATAACCACTGAATATTTACATAGTGCCTTTTGAAAGGAAGGTACCATTTCAATTCGCATTTTGTCTTGTATAAAACAGGCTGTAAACATTTCAATAACAGCAATTGATGCTCAAGTGACACTTTGTTTCTGCAGATTGTACATTTTAATTTTTAAAATTTTACAGCTCGGAAAGCACATTACAAGCCGTGGAATAGAACCAAAATGACCCAACCCGAGCTGAATTATGGCTCAAAGCAGTCATACAGGAGGTGAAATTCCAGTCATCTTGTGTCCAGAATCACAAGGGTGAGCACAAAATGAGCCAGAGCACAGGATGAAATGATTTACAGGTACAAGAGTCCCATTAGCGTGCGCTAATTGTTTCCACACCATTAGCGACGGTTATCTAATGAAGGAGATATGAGCGGTACAGTACATCACGCCAAGCTCCTCGCGGCGAGCGGTGCACCCCGGCCTGTGCCCTTCCATAGGACACCCCCGGGAAAGCTAACAGCTCTCACTCTTTTAGCAAGTGAACCCACTTACAGGAAACTAGAATGAAAATAAGGCACATCCACAGACCACTGTGTGTGAAATCGACATTTAAAACAATGTACAAGACAGCCGTTCTAACTATAAAACGGACACACATCTTAATGGCTTAAAGCAGCAATTCGCTACCAGGCATTCCACAGGAAATTATCCAATTTTACTTGCTATAATTGGTTCAAAAATGTATTTACTACAAATAATGCATCTTTGTTTGAACTATCCATGCCAGTGCCTTATAGGAACAGGTACAACAATGAAATTTGCTTCTATTAGAACATACATAAAGGTGGATACACTTTCTGTGACATTTGTTTGGTGGTGCGCTGTGAAATCTTATGTAAAATATCCACCTCGGTTCAAATGCGACATCTACTGTCAACTGAATGTGTCTGTGAAGCGGTACGCATGCGCACAAAACACGACGTCATGTTGCGCATGCGCACAAAACACGAGGCGCTGTGTGTTCACGGAAGTAAACATGGTTGCAATTTCAAGGTTTTTGTGCAAGCCGAGCCAACATTTTCTTAAGTTTATCAGTTGTAAAGCAATTTGAACAGTAAAAACAAGCATGACTTCATGCATAAAAATAGCAGTTCATCAAAACTTGCTAGGTATCCCACATGATCAACTCGGGTATTCATTGCAAATGAACATCCAAGAGTTGAAAACCTGATCATCTGTGATCACTTAAGGGTCAAAGTTTGCAGTCGAGCGTCTCCATCGGCTGCTCATCACTCGCTCATCCCTTCTAGCTCCTTCTTCAAGCTGCACAGACAATAACAACAATTAATGATACAACATTAACAAGAAATGACTTGAAGAAAAACTATTGTTTGTCAATAACGCATCAGTCACCTTTCTCAGGTAGGCATGGACATTGTCAAAGCCTTGACATTTGGCCAGGTAGACCAGGACTCCAGTGGCGCCGCGGCCTTCTCGAGCTCGACAGAAGCTGCAGTTGCAGATGCCCCGGCACGGCGGGCAGCGCCACTCCTGTCGGGGACAACGAGGCGCATGTGAGACTCGAACGACGTCCACAGGACGAGACGGCGAATGCGCACGCACGCAATCTTTTGGGAACTCACCGCGTCCAGCAGAGCGTCTCGCACTTCTTCCCCGTAGCGGTTGCGAAGGCACGGGCCACAGAATTGACCCCGGACGCCGACGCACTTTGGATTGCGGCAGTTGGTTTTGGTGTCGACTGTTTTCTGGCGGCATTGGTGACAAGTGGTCCCCTGTAAGAGAGAGAGAGAGAGACAGAAAAGGCTTAAACATTTTTTTGGTTTTAAATGTGTGTGTGGGTTGGGGGTGGGGGCATACAGTGGAACCTCGATAAAACGAAGCCCGATATAACGGATATCGGATGAAACGGCCGGTCACGAGTGAACAATGTGTCCTAAAATAGTTTACATTTGTCATTTAAAAATTGGCTGCCATTGCTTACTGGCACTGTGGCGCAATATAGGCAGAGAATGGGACTGACGTATTTCCGGGTCACAGATATAAAATATGACGAGCTCCAGTTCCAAAAGACGTGCCGGGCATGTTGAATGTGGAACATCGACGGAGCGACATGTCATAATGTTTATACAGTATCTATTGTCCACTGTGCATAGAGAACTGGCAGAGAGAGAGCAGCAAGGCTGCGACGTTAACTCTGAGGAGTATGGAACATGTTATTTTGGGTACAGTAACAGGTTTTTTTTGTCTGTACAGCAACAATGCCACCATGACTAAGCACGCCGGCATGGTAAGTTTGGATAAAATGTGAAATTTTCGAACATTTAAGCTTTTTCAATATTTATTTGCAATGACTTTGTACTGTTGGCACGGTGGATAACTGGTTAGCACATCTGCTTCACATTTCAAATCCGGCCTCCCCTGTGCGGAGTTTTCATGCCCCCCCCCCCCCCCCCCCCACCCCGTACCTGCAAGGGTTTTCGCTGGGTGCGCCAGTTTCCTCCCACATCCAAAAAACATGCATGGTAGGTTAACTGAAGACTCTAAATTGCCCGTAGGTGTGAACGTGGGTGAAAATGGTTATTTGTTTATATGTGCACTGCAATTGGCTGGCGACCAGTTGAGGGTGTAACCCGCCTCTCGCCCAAAAGGTAGCTGGGATATGCCCCAGCACGGCCGCAACCCTAGTGAGGATAAGCGGTACAGAAAATGAATGAACTTTGTACTGTACTGGGCGTTTTAGGTTTACGAAAAAACTACAAAAGAATTTTGTACTTTACAGTAATATGGGTGTATATGGCCTCAAACTAAATAAGTGTTTTAATGTAACGGCCAAACGGCTATATCAGCCGACCCCCACCCCTATTAGTGCATTTTATTGAGGTTCCCCTGTGCTGTGAACCTCATTTATTGCAGGGAGAGGTTCCAGATCCAGCCACAATAGGCGAACATCGGCAATAGAGACACCATATAAAAACATTTTAGAGTTTGGCCCTTCCCACGTTTCAAACATGTCGAAGTGAGTTGTGGAGCTTTATTTATACAAATAGTGCTTTGCTGCCCTCCTATAGTATCTGTGTGCCAAGGAACTATGTTGGAGTTGGGGAGCTCCATTCAGACAAAAGTAGGGTTCTGCCACAATCTTGTGGCATCTTGATGCCAAGAAACTACGCTGAAGTGAGTAAAGGAGCTTCAGTGAGACAAAAGTAGTGCTTTGCCACCAACTTGAGGCCAAGGTATGTTGAAGCGAGTTGTGGATCTTAAATTAGACAATAGTGCTTTGCCACCATCTTGAGGTCAAGGAATATGTTGAATTGAGTTGCGGGGCTTCATTTCTACAAATAGAGCTTTGCCGCCATAATGTAGCATCTTGGTGCCAAGGAACTATGTTGGAGTTGAGGAGCTTCATTTAGACAAAAATAGTGCTTTGCTGCCATCTTGCAGCATCTCTTGGCAATTAAAAACTTTTTGGGGGTGTCAACTACTCACAGATTTTCGCTATTAGCGGCAAGGCTCGGTCGCTAGCGATGGAACACTGTACAGGAAACGTAATAGATAGCAGAAGGTACAATTAACCCAGCTAGTGGAAGAGCATTTTATTGTTTTGCCTGTCACCATACGTCGCTAGCATAGATATTTCTTAGAAGCATAGAATTTCTTGGAATCACTAGTCTACAAACGAAAGTAGACGCTGCGGTCTCGCTGGACTCACATTGACTCTGTGGTACACCTTCTCCCTCACGTTGAAGCAAACGCACTCCAGCTCCTCCTCGGTGACCTCCTCCACAGGTCGCACCACGTGAGGAAGGGCCTTGGTGCCATTGCATGAGCGGCGACGGACCTGTGCGCCAAATAAGATTAGCCGTTAGCCTTAATACTAGCGTCTGCAACAGAACCGCATGGACCAAATCGCAGCTTACCGGCTCGTCCACTTCCTCGTAGTAACGACTTCGTCGCACCAGGCCGAACTTGTCCTCCGGCGCCTCCTCCTCGGCTGTCGAGCTGGGCGGGCCGTCCACTAGTGTGCGGGAGCGAGTGTGAGGGCGACACAGACGCTCCGAGTTCCTCCTCAAAGGTTCGTGCATCGAGCGCCGAGGCGCACGTCTGGTCTGAACGAGGATGAAGAAGTATAGTATCATATAATATTCTGAGCTGGTAGTCAGGAAGCTGACATTAAAATTTTGGCGCTTATGCTTAGCACCACAAGGTTTTGTTCAAAAGATCGAGGGCTGTTTTTGAAAATCGGGAATGATTTTGAACCAGATCTGCGCAAACGTCAGATGACAAAATATGGTGCCGTGCTGGCACCACCTCATGCTACATCACAGTTACCATCCCAATGATTTTTCAACCATCGTTTATGGGTTTTTTACAGAATAGAGGAAAGTCCAAATTGTGTCTGGTGCGTCTCCAGTGTAGTACGATGTTGTGCCGCAACATGTCAGGCATCACTGAGGTCTACTGAGAGAGAAACAGTGTAATTAAGAGCAATTGCCGTTTGTCGATGGCAGTGGTTGTCAAGGTGCGCTACGCTGGCCAGTTCAGTTGTATTTAACTTTTAAAGTACAATATATTTGCAGGTAATCTTTAAGAACTGTTTGTTTTCAAACTTTTATTTAGGAACAAATTTTATGTAACTTTCATGCACATTTTAATGTTAATGTTCAAACTGTGTTATAGCGGCTTACAATAATATTAAATATACTTGCTTTGAACAAAACCTAATTTTTGGCCTATACTACTGGATTTTAATGTTGGTAATGATGGTGGTACTTGGACAGTTTGACAACCACAGGTCTATGGCGTTTTGTATTGTTACCATTAAACTAGCAGACTTTCGTTGGACGAAATTATATTGTTTGGTTGAACAGTTTGGTGGTTAAATACACAAAGTTTAATGAGCTTTTGTTGCGGTTCTGTGCGTTGAAGTAGAGATTATGCAGTGTCAATACAGTAAACTTCAACTGCGCGAGACAAATTAACAACTTGAAGCAAGCACGCGTTGCCTCTTAATTGGAGAACGTTTCTGCGTTCAAGTCTTTTCCTTTCTTCAAAGTGATGTCATACGGTGGTCTCCCATTTCTTGACAGCGAAAGATGCCCGGGAATACTTTAAACCATGTTTTTAAAAGTTTAAGTGTGTTTAAGGCACGTGGGAGGGATAAAACTATATTTTTTAAAAAATACAGTTTTATGGTCAATGTCACAGGGTGGTTATTTTACCGTTGCGGGTGCAGCAGTCCCTCGTTTGGGGAAGAGTCCTGGTTGTTTGTTGAGCTCTGCCATCAGCTTTGCGAGCTATCAACCAAAAAAAGATTAGTGATCACATGAAACCAGTCTGTTTAGTTTATTTGGAATAAACTCAATCTTTGCTACCATTTCTTTGTTCTCTTTAATATTCAGGGCTCTCTTGGCCATGAAGTTCTCCTCCTCTTCCTCGTCAGAGTCCAGTACTTGAGGTTGAGGGAGGGGTTCGGACGCAGGCCTTTTAGAGCCCGCCTTCCTGGTGGGGAAGACCATGGCCACCTTCAGGAGGCTGGACCTGCGGCCGCGTCTCGCAGGCTCAGAATCAGGATCTACTTTCTGGGAGGAACGAGGTTTTTTTAAATTATTTTCTCCAAAAATCCTGAAACATTTTCACCAGTGCCTTCTAGTTCACCATTGCTTTCATCCGAGTGTTTATGAGCTCCTCCTCAAACCCAGTGCACACATCTTCCTTTGCAGTTGCCTCCAGAACGTTCGGCTTGTCAACCGTCCGCCTTGACAGTCGGGAGCTGCTCCTCTAAAATACAAAACGCCATTGTTAGCGCGATAATTCAGAGACTTTACCTCAATCACCAGCTGATAACAACAAATGTTATTACCGTGTTTGCGAAGCCCCCATCGGACCCAAAACTGTCGCAGCTGTCGTCGGAGGAAGAGGAGGATGTCTCCATGGTAACCAGGGGGACGCTGCGGAAGCTCCTCAAACTCATCCTGGTGGAGGGAGGCTGGAATGTTGCACTCTGTGGTAAAGTACAGGAGTCAGAAAACAATACAATAATAAACATACACTACTGTTGGAAAGTTTAGGGTCATAGAAGTGTCCTTACTTTTCAACAGAAAAGTGCTAGTGCATATAGAGTTGTGCTTACATACCCTGGCAGAATTTTTAAGATGTGTACAATTCTTTCAAGAAAATATGAGTGATAACGCAAAACATTTTCTTTTTAATGGGATTCAAATTAAACGAGGCATTTCAGAATAGCATAATAATTAAACAAAACATAGCAATAAAAAAATAATGACATGGTCCCTGTTCAGTCACCTGTCATATGTTCCAAAACAACTGCCAATATTCCACAAATTCTGCCAGGTTACATAAACTTATGAGCACGACTGTATAGATATAGAAATGTAAGCACAAGCATTTTTGGGTCACTTAGAAATGTATTTATGTTATAAAGAAAAGCAATTTCTTTGAAAGATAAATAAGTCTAGACATAGGTAATATGGTTTAAAAAAAAAAAAAAAAACATTTTTTACATGACCCCAAGTTTCTGAACACTAGTTTATGTACTGCACATACAACGATGCTTTAATGGAAAGCATAAAATTGCCTGGGTAGCATACATGAAAATTAAATCACAATTATTACAGATTGCCTGAATTAAGCCAAATTATGAAAAGATTGAATGTTTGATCTGAAGTTGGGATGCCACACCCAAAACTATTTGAGCAGGAACTTGGTTAAAACCACCGCAGAAATTTTATTTTTATTTAGTAACAAAACCACATTTTTTAAATCATAAACTTATACTGCATTGAACTGCAATACAAGACAGCATTGTATTTGTCAAAAGTTACCTCTGTGGATTGCTTACGTGGTGAAGTTTGATTAGCTTACTAGTTAAATACCAGTGTGCTTTTTCCCCAAAGTTCGACACTTTTAAGATTCTCGTAGCAGTTTCGAATGCAAAAAAAATTAAGCTTTAGATTTGCTGTCAGTAAACGTTGAGGGGAAAAACGTCCCTCGTGTAAAACAAGCATTATACGGTAACTAGTTCGGCGGCACACAATAATGCAAGGAACAAGCAAGCAAATATTTTGGGTTACCATGGAGCGTGTGCAAGGCATTTTTCTCTTCTTCTTGTTTTTTCCCACGCAGACAGAAAGCAGACACGGACGGTGTTGCTGAGCTCTCGAGTTGTGCAGCGAACAATGAGGAAAAGGCGCCTTCAGTCGCCGGGAGCGCGCGCTATTCGCTTTCGGTTCCCGCGCCACTGGAAAGTCCTGGAAGCTGACTACAACAAATTCATCGTTTCAAGGTCAAAACGTTCACATTTCGCAGTGTATGACGGACATACCGTTTAGTATTAACGTCAATGGTGATAAAATATATATCTATATCGTTATCTGAACTATATAACCCACAAAATATTTCCTTCTTGATACAAAAATCTATGTATCTTCCAAGTGGTTTTGCGTGGCGCGAATTTTTTTACTTTCAAATTTGCATACAAGGCGGGTAACAAAGTGGGTTTACCCCCAACTTTGATTCCTGTTTTAAACCTCCAAAATCTGCCGTGGAGGCTTAACTGAGTGGATGATTTTGTCCCCAAGGGATTACTTGACTGTAAAATATGTAATTTAGTTCATCTTTCACAAGAATAACATTAAATATGGTGGGTAGGTAAATGAAATTGCTGCATGTGCACCACAATTGAATCAATTGTGCTTCCTTCAATGACCTACTCCTCCAAAGTTTCATGGAAATTAAGCTTTTTGTTTAATGATATGAATATGTAGCAGTTCATGATACTTAAAGGGGTAAACAAATTGTAAGATAATAAATGCAGGAAACCTGGACCAAAACATCTCAAATGTTCCTTCTACTCCCATTAGCATCTTCCAGCTGTCCAACATAAAGCATACATTATATCTCCAAATTGCATTGATTTATTTTTTTCTCGAAACACAAGACATTTAATTGTTTTGTTTTTCAGATAATCATGTTTTGAAGATTTGTTATATGGTTATAAGCAAAAAAGATGTTTAATTAGCAAAACAGTGAGTAAAAAGAGAACAGCAACGGATTATAGGCATGTTGTAACTTTAATAAATACATGCTGAGCATTATATATATTACCTATACAGCAGCCAGTTTAAAAAAAAAAAAACTATTTATTCAAATACATTTTGTGCAACTCCCTTTTAGAGCATGTAAGAAAATAGTATTTACATGGTGAACACATTCAGGTGATGACATGTATGGTGTCCGCTGTATTAAGTCCTGCCCCCAGCACCCCGCCCTCCTCGGCCACCTCTCCTCGACCGACCTCTGACCGCTTTATTGTCCTGTCGCGGTAATCTTTTGTGGCGCTCGACTTTGATCCAGCCACCGTCGCTACTGGTTTTGGTCTCCTCCCCTTCCTCATTGGGGTTTTCGGTCATTGACATTATACCGGGTATCACGCGTTGGCGGTACTGCGGTGTGGCGCTGTAACTGTTGGAACGCGGCCTCCCTGGTTGTTGGGGGCTTTTGTTACTTTTATTGCCGCTTTGGCCTCCTCTCGTATTGCCCCTACCTTGACCAGCCGTGCTGCCGAAAAAGCCCTGTCTTCTATACTCGTGCACTACACCCGCGCTGAGGGGCCGCTCTCGCTCAGACATGCCCTCTGACGTCGTGCTGCACGGGCTGCTGCCCTTTGACCCCAAATAGAGCGTCGACAGTTTGGGCGACAGGCCGCCGGTCGGCGAGGAGCTGCGAGAGTCATTCCAGGAATTGACGTGGGCGCGGATGGGCGAGCGCCGCGCTGCTGCCGCGTAGGACGACGCTTGGCTTTCGTGCACCGACAGGAACTGAGTAAGAGTGCACGCTCCAGCGCTGGTGAAGGTGGGGAGGGCGGCAGTGGGCTTCTGCGTTTTCTGCCTGACAATCTGCCGCAGCCTCACACTGCGCATCCAAGCCTGATCGATATCTAAAACAAATGACACAAATTGCATTGTGACAGGGAGATCAATATAAATATAGCAGTGCCTTGAGATACGAGTGACCCGACTTAACGGGTTTTACAAGAGATACAAGCCCGTTGTTTGACTGATTTGCAGCTACAAACGCTATATGGTGGCAGTCAACTCAGCTCACTTCACAACAAGCAGCAGTATAAAGAGTAAAATAATAACAATAATAATAAAAATAGACAAATAGTGAGCAAATCGGCAGCACGGTGGACGACTGGTTGGCACATCCAACTCGCAGTTCTGAGGACCGGGGTTCGGATCCCGGCCCGCCTGTGTGGAGTTTGCATATTCTCCACGTGCCTGCGTGGGGGTTTCTCCGGGTACTCCGGTTTCCTCCCAAGTCCCTAAAACATGCATGGTCGGTTAATTGACAACTCTAAATCACCCGTAGGTGTGAATCTGAGTGTGAATGGTTGTTTGTTTGTATGTGCCCTGCGATTGGCTGGCAACTAGTTCAGGGTGTACCCCGCCTCTCGCCCGAAGATAGCTGGGATGGGCTCCAGCACGCCCGCGACCCTAGTGAGGGTAAGTGCAATGGAAGATGAATGAATGGATGAGTGACACTGTGAGACAGTAAAACTGTTTCGGCATAAAAGCGATACAAATTTCCCATTCTGCTTGACCAAACAGCCGAACAGGACAAAAACAAAAAAAGAATGGATGAGTGAGCAAATCATCAAAAAAAGAGGCTTCAAGCTGTTTAATGCCACTGCAAGTTTACTGTCAAACTAACCGTAAAACAAAGAGAATTACACATTGTGTTATTTAAAACAACGTTGCCTTAAGAATGGCCCGCCAGCTCACTGCTAACATATAACAGACAATGCCATTGGCATGCTAATGGTTAGCATCGATAGTCGCAGTTTTAGAAGCAACGGATATTTTAACAAAAACAGTGGAGCAACACATGTAGCCAGATAATATAGAAACACTCAAACATATATTTTTTATCCTATATGAAAAATTACCAATATTACAATATCTTACCGAGCCACTTATAGTAGTAGTAGTAGTAGAAGTCTATTCTTCCTAGTTTGAGTCTGCATGACATTATACTGCCTCCTGGTGGCCAAAGCTTTCACCTGAACTCTTCTGGAGTGGAAGATGAGATTTTGACACGACAAGCCGACATTGAGCGCAAGTCCAGAGCTCATGGACAGTTTTGGAACTTACTCACAGAGCTAAAGTATCCCAACATGAGGAAATGTGCAACCTTTTTGACTGCATTATTCGGCTCCACTTATTTATGTAAGTCAGCCTTTTCCCACATGAAGATCATTAAGTCCAAGTACTGTTCCACACTAACTGATGAACATTTGGAAGTGTGCTTGAGGCTGGCTGTCAGCAGCTGCTGTCCGGACTATGCATCCATGGCTGATTCACTTCAGTGCAAGTCATCGGAGTAAACTCAGGTAATGACAAAAAATTTCCATTGTTAATTATGTTGTGTTGTGCAAGATTGGCTCAAGCGGTGATGCAAGGTACGTCAACATACATTGGTGCGAAGCTGTGTCGGCAGCCCAGAATTTTAGCTCACTGGTAGCGCTCTGCGCTCTCAAACCGGAGACATAGCCGCGGCCCCCAACCCCCAAAAAATAGGTAGATAGCGGGGGGGTTGGCTGCTTGAAAAGTAGATCTTGGGGCAAAAAGGTTGTTGTAGAGGGAAGACACAGAGGCCGACTGGTTAGCACATCAGCCTCACAGTTCTGAGGACCCAGGTTCAAATCCGGCCTCACCTGTGTGGAGTTTGCATATTCTCCCGGTGCCTGAGTGGGTTTTCTTTGGGTACTCTGGTTTGCTCCCACATTCCAAGAACATGCATGGTAGGTTGATTGAAGACTCTCAATTGCCCGTAGGTGTGAATGTGAGTGTGAATAGTTGTTTGTTTATATTTGCCCTGCGATTGGCTGGCAAAAAGTTCAGGGTTTACCCTGCCTCTCGCCCAGAGTCAGCTGGGATAGGCTCCAGCACACCTGCGGCCCTAATGAGGATAAGCGGTACAGAAAATTGATGGCTGGATGGACAATATTATAGAGTAATATATATATATATATATATATATATGAGACATATATATATATATATATATGAGACATATATATATATATATATATATATATATATATATATATATATATATATATATATATATATATTGTATATATATTATATATATTATAATATATATAATATATTATATATATTATATATATATAATATATATATATATATATATATATATATTTTTTAGGGGGAGGCTGGAACGGATTAATGGCATTTCCATTCATTTCAATGGGGAAAGGCGATTTGTGATATAATTCTTTTGAGTTACGAGCATGGTCCCAGAATAAATGACACACGTATCTCAAGACACCATTGAAATATCTTAACATCTCACCAGAGTTCGACCTGCTCGTGGGGCTCAAGTCGAAGTGAGCTGGCGTTGATTCGATGACAAGCTCCACTGTTTTGATCTCATCCTGTCCACCAGTCTGACACCACGTCATGGGACAGCTGTGTCTAGTTGACTTTGGTAACCTGACATTACTCTGTATTGACGTATTAGAAAGGACAATTAAAATCTAGTTCCACCACACGTTTCAGTTGAGTTCGCTACGGTGTGATGTGGAGCAGTAGAAACAGATCTGGCTTAGGAAAATGACACAAGAAAGACTTTGCTGTCGTGGAAACTTCTAAAGTTCAATGAACAATTCAGAATTCGACCCAGATTTTCAGCAATACAGTGAAGCCCCTTGCTTATTTGGTATGGTATTTGGTTTGGTATTCACAAATTCACATATTCACAGATTTTATTGGGGAACCTATCCTCTGTTATTCACTGACAAACTCAGCTATTCACTACTTCTGTGCTTAGGCCAAAGTTCTTGGTTGCTTTGCCACCATCTTGTGGCATTCTGGTGCCAGGGAACTATGTTAGAGTGAGTTGAGGAGCTTCATGTAGTTCTTTTCCACCAACTTGTGGCCTGTACTATTCTGTATTCTTGTACGGTACGCCGGCTTCCTCACACATTCCAAAAACATGCATGCAGTGGATCCTCAGTTTTAGTATGCTCCAGTTTTGCTAAGCTTCAGTTTTTGACATTTCTTTTTTTGCCCCGTTTTTGTACATTTGCTTGGTTTTCATAAAGGTGAAAATGGTCTGCGACAAACTCACCCATCCGCCTACCCACATGACTCAGGCCCTCATTTTTGGGAGTTAAGCCCCTACACAAAGCATCCCATGCCCATGCACCAATTAATGGAGGATAGGTTTAAAAAAATCTGCTAATAGTTGAATTTGCAAATATTTAGGGGAACACTGTATTCTATTTCTATTATTTACTATGGAAACTCTGAGCAATATGTCGACCAGCTTCCCAGTTAAATCCACTTAGATCCACTAAAAGTGAAACATCTTATATTCCCCACATTTCACATTTATGTCAACTAATCAAGAAGATGAGTGCCAAAACTGATTGGATCAGTTCTTTTGGTTTCCTTCCACCTTTTGACAATGACAACACAAGAAACCGAGTACCAGTACCGAACTGAACTGTGTGTTAGTGTTTAGTAGAAACAACAAGTGATTTGACAGGTGTCATTGTTCACCTTATAGCTGACTACGTAGTCCACCTTCTGGTTGGGTTGTATTCCGACGATCCATTTGTCCATCACAAACGGCAGCTGCGTAACACAAAAAACATTGTGGGGGATCACATAAAATAAGTCAGCACTCTTTGTAGCTTGTTCATAAAACATGAAACCTTAGTCATTCGCATGGGCTCCACATCCTGTCGATTGGGGCTGAAGATGACATCCTTAATGTAAGTTAAAGCCACGTCGTCTCCGTCAAGTTCAAGGAACATTTTCCACTTGCAGTCCTTAACAGGGAAATAGTTCATTGTAAGACATTGCAGGCAGTATAGTGCACTCAGCAATAACGCCTGATTGCAACCCTGAAATAAAAATGAATGAGCATTCCACTTTTTTATGAGAAATTCTCTATGTGAAGCAAAAGCACAACCTAGAGGGAGTTCAGTGACATTGCCTTGGAAATGTTCAATAAAAAGGGAACACTTCCAATAATACTTGGGGAAACGTGGCACAACTCTAAAAGAGTAACAGAGTCAGTATCAACATAAGATTTTGAGACTTCTTGATTTCACCCCAAAAAGTTGAGATTTTCAATTGAACTTTATAATCATTGTATTGTGTGGATACAAACAAACAATACACATGTCAACAGCAATATGTGAGCTTGCTGACAGGGTGGACATTTCTGGCTAATGTTAGCATTTAATGAGCACATGGTGGACCTTCACAATTCAGTTAGCAATCTGACTGTGTACTGTTTAACAAATACATTTCCAAGTTCTGAAAAGTTTTTGATATTTTACTACAACCGAGTGAACACGTTAAACTTGTCAAAAATCCAACTACACGCAAGATGATGAAAATTAAACATATGTGTAAATATTTACTGTAATTACTCTTACTATCCACTGTTTAAGAATTTATTGAAGAAAGACAAAATGCTGGTCGTAATGTCACTGAAAACATTTGAGGGTTTCTTAAAGGCACAGTTACCCCATGATGACAGGATGGACACATGCAAAACATTCGCTCTAATTACGAAAATAGAATACACATGATTAAATAACTTGGACAATAAAAGTATGTCAATTTTTTTTTATTTGTATCATTTAACCACTAGTTAGCAGAGCAGTGTGTGGGACATGCTAAAATCATATAAATTGAATGGGAAAAAAATGGTACAAAGTGAAGGCAACCCATTTTAAGAGCCTTATGGTAAGTGTGCAAATGTTTGGTCACTAATAAGACCCGAGAGTTTCATTATTCTGCTACGTTTTCATGACGACTGAGTGAGTCCGATGAGGACACCAAAGGCACATTATAGGAATATTAACCCAATAGCACGAGTTGTGTCTGAAAGTTCATCCATCTCAACTGGTTGAGGTTGTTTTCTTCCTGATATCACATCCACACCGAGACCCAAAATAAGAACAATTCTGCAGCCCCTTTTCTCCTGCATACTGCAATGCTGACGAAGCAGTAATGATTCCGTCGATCCCTAAACGTCCGCCGCGAAACCACAGGTCGCCGCTTAACCACACAGGGTTCAGGGCACGGGTCAATCCATTGTGCCGTGATCAGAGGGAAGGACATCAGAGGAGTGGTGCCGACACACTCGTCTGAGGAGCCTTCGCCCTCTCCCGCACGGTCCTCGGGGGGCGTGGGGGAACATCTGAAAAGGGATGCTGGCTGGTTCGGAAACACACTAGTGGCACCCGCGTTGGCCTCGGGATGGTCGCACTGGGGCTCCCACGTCGGCGCGAGTCTAATCACTCCGGCAGAAACAATGTCGCGTAATGATGCCTTGGACCCGAGTGCATATAATGACAACTCATACATAATTCAGCACCTTTCACTTGGCTGCACGGTGATATCCTCATTAGCAGGGAACCCTCAGTGGCTGTCAGATGGTGGCCGCTCAATCGCAAGGCCCTCATTTTGTCTTTGAGAAGTGCAGCTGCTTCCATGACATCGCCAGCAAAGAGGGGCGAAGAGGAGGGGAAAAATGCAGTGTGGGTTTGTTTTATTTTGTGCACAAAAAAAAAAACTTCCAGTTTGTAAAAACAAGGCTGACATGGAACCTGACACCAGGCAGGGGAAAATAATTAGCTCTCATTTTCTCAACCTCCTGTTTCCTTCTCCCCGCTGTGTTTTCGACCCACTAAACCACCACATGTCAGAAGAAATGGGAGGCAATTAGCAGGCTCGTTTCAGCCCTGCCGAACACACTGAAAGAGGACTATTTATGATGGGACAATGAACAGCTGAAAGATTAAATAACATTTTCATTTTAGAAAGAAAACGACTTCTGGCTAAATGGGCTATTTTTGATTAAATTCGAACAGCAAGTGAAGAGCCAGCCTTTCTCCGCTCACAAAGGGCTGCGAGTGAGTGGCGCTGGATGTGGTACATGGAGGAGGGAATGACATGTTTATTTGTCTGCTTTTCTACCTGTATAGTGATGCTTCTAATGGTCAATGTAACAGCTATCATTAGGGATCCTTTGGGCAAAAAGCCTCAGCACATCAATGATTCAACGGTCACAAAACAGTTGGCATTGATTGAACACATTCTTTATGTACATTTAAACTCATTGACCACTTTATTAGGCACACCTGCACCTACGTACATCTATCCATCCATCCATTTTCTGAGCCGCTTCTCCTCACTAGGGTCGCGGGCGTGCTGGAGCCTATCCCAGCTGTCATCGGGCAGGAGGCGGGGTACACCCTGAACTGGTTGCCAGCCAATCGCAGGGCACATACAAACAAACAACCATTCGCACTCACAGTCACAGTCACACCTACGGGCAATTTAGAGTCTCCAATTCATGCATGTTTTTGGGATGTGGGAGGAAACCGGAGTGCCCGGAGAAAACCCACGCAGGCACGGGGAGAACATGCAAACTCCACACAGGCGGGGACGGGGATTGAACCCCGCACCTCAGAACTGTGAGGCTGACGCTCTAACCAGTCGGCCACCGTGCCGCCTACGTACATCTAGTAAACTGCAATACAAGACAGTATTGTACCTTTTCAAATATGATAATGCTCAGCTTGATTACTTACTTTATTTAGCATCCAGAGGGGAAACATGTGAGAAAATCCCCTTGCTATCATACATAAAAGAAAGCATGATTATCTTTTGCTACAGTTTGCGTACTGATTGGATTTTGATCAATTACACCAGCCTTACAATCTGTTCATGGAGTACTCATTCATTCATTCATCTTCTGTTCCGCTTCTCCTCACTTGGGTCGTGGGCGAGCTGGAGCCTATCCCAGCTATCTTCAGGCGAGAGGCGGGGTACACCCTGAACTGGTCGCCAGCCAATCGCAGGACACATATAAACAAAGAACCATTCGCGCACACATTCACACCTAAGGGCAATTTAGAGTCCTCAATCAACCTACCACGCATGTTTTCGGGATGTGGGAGGAAACCGGAGTACCCGGAGAAAACCCACCCAGGCACGGGGAGAACATGCAAACTGCACAAAGGCGGGGCCGGGATTTGAACCCCGGTCCTCAGAACTGTGAGGCAGATGTGCTAACCAGTCGTCCACCGTGCCGCCTTCATGGAGTACTGTATGTTTAAAATCCCTGTAAAGTGAATATGCTCTTCTGAATTGGACACACGACAGAAAAGAGTGTTGGTAATAACCCTGCCAAATTTTCAATGATTATCCATCCATCCATTGTCAACACCGCTTGTCCTGATTAGGGTCGCGGGGTGCTGGAGCCTATCCCAGCTGACTTCGGGCAAAGGGCGGACTACACCCTGAAGTGGTCACCAGTCAGTCGCACGGCACATATCGACACGGACAAGCATTCGCACTCACATTCACACCGTCACTGAGTGGGAACTGATCCCACGCTGCCTGCACCAAAGTCAGGCGAGTGTACCACAACACCATCAGTGACCTTTTTAATGATTATATAAGTAAATAAAATGAGGCTTCAAATTCATGAAAAATCAAGCAGCTGTCGTCGCTCTCAAACGCGTTGGCGTGTCCAATGAATGCAATTAAATTACATCCAGCTAAACTATCAATCAAATACCTCTACTACGAACTGGAAAAATGGATGCTCCTTAGTTTAGCATCTGTCTTGCGTCTAGAAAATACCTACATGTTTGAGCCGTGAAAATATATTTTTGCTTAAAGCCTCCGGAGGCCGGAACTTTTCCCAGTGGGTCATTGTGAGGCTTTTCAGCACCGCAACAACGAGGCATTCTAAAGCGGGCACACCACCACAAGCCCCTGTCCACATGCTGGCTGTCAAGTCTGACTTTGTAAAATAGAATTTTCCCCCCTCCTGGCGCTTCCATCTTTCTCAACATGACATGCGCGCACTCACAACGGACAACGAGTCACTCTCAAGCAGCCACGCAAGTGCGAAGCCACAGTCAAAATGACAACAAGGTACTCAAAGGCGGCCAGGCCAGTGGACTAGCCGAAGGGAAAAGGCATTTCCGGGGTGTAGGCATTGCTAGCTAGATAACTGCAATTGCGCCGGATAACCACTGATGTGAACGAAAGTTCATATACAGTGGGGGAGCGGGGACTCATGTCAGGGCCCAAGAGCATTACTGGGCCCTGTTTTAGGCGCGCTCAAAAAATCTGAGAAACTGAAAAGGTAAAAAACAGTATAACACTATATCACTCCAATTGAGTAATACATAGTTCTCAGTCTTTGCACATTTTCAGCAATTATCTTAACACATATAACGTACTTCAAAACGAATCCCTGAATTCCCTTTACAGGGCCTTTAAGTACAGTCAAGTAACAAACTTACAGATTTTCCAGTGCCTGGCTTCCAGTGGTACCCAAAGACGAGCTCCAGATGAACACTTTTACTACTTTCCACCTCATTTTCAAGCTCCTCCTGAAAAGAGAAGGCACAAAGTTATAAAGAAATAATAATTCTGCTCAACAACAGTTACACTCAGTGGGCACACCTTTAGGAACACCTGTACCATCTAATGCGAGAGCTGTCGCAACCTTTATGAACATGAACAATATTAAAAGGTAGTTTAAGACCACTGCAAACTACAACCACAACACAAGGAGATGATCTGACTTTGATTTCACACCTGTGGTTTAAAATATCACTCTTGAAAACAACTTGTACACAACCAAACAGGTTAGAGAGGAAACTTCACACGTTCTACCTTAAGCAGTGGTGGAAAGTGGACTAGCCCGAGGTAATCATTGGTCAGCTTTTCAATTTCACTCTGCAATAGAGGAAACATGACATAAATCAAGTCGTGCCAATGCATCATGCAAATGTCACAGTGTATATGACTAGGGTTGACATAGGGTGTATATGACATTTAGCCTCGCCTTGCCTTCAGGTGCATGACGTGACCTTTGGACTTGATGCCCATGTCCCGCATGTCGTTCTCTGACAGTAATAAGAGCCTTTTTCCAGTTATGTGATTGTCTCGAAACAGATCAGCATACAGGTGCATGCCATATGCACTCCCCTCTAGGAGAGAGAATGACAACGTCAGCTCATTCTCGCAGTGAATTTTTCAATAATCGGAAAAATGTGTACAAACCTTCACCAAATATTTGCTGCATCCAGAAATACTGTGTAGCAAAATGGTCGCATGTTAGCTGTAAATAACAATAAAACAGGTATATGGTGTAGTCACGACACTGACCACATGTTCCTCTGTCCACGTGTAGATGTCGAGGGTGGGAAGCAGCTGCATGGACACAAAAGACAAACACAAGTTAGAACAACAGAGTTTGGATAGATATGCCAGATGGTAAAATGGAAAATAGCCACATTTTCAATCAAGTATCTTTTTTGCACTAAGCCTCTAATGGTTCTCATCAGACTTGAATGTCCATCTGAGTGATCTAACACCATCTATTTGAATGACAAATCATTTATTGCTGAATAAATGTAATCATGCAGAAAGTTAACATCCAAAATAAAGACTCCATCATTGTGATCGGTGGAATAGCGACAGAAAAAGTGCCGTGTAAAATTGGAGGAAAGATGACGAACTGAGGGATTAATCTCATTTCAACATCTCCTTCAGATTAAGAGCTCAATAAACAGTGGCTCGCGAGCATTTCCCACCTCCTCCATGCTCCGCTTTGCATGGAAACCCATTCAGAGTCCTATTTTGTACAGCACTTTTCAACAAATGGACTGCTCGCTTCCTTTCTTCAAACTTGTGACTTGCTTTTGTGCAGAATCTGCACAGTTTGCTTTTTTAATCGCACGGGGACGAAACGCATGCTGGGTAATCAGACACATGAAGGCTTTTCGTAAAGCAAGGTGTATATGGTAATTATCTATCTTCTCTCTGACCAACCAGAAACATGTTGTAAGTAGATTTATAATCACCTATGATTGTCATATGTCATTTTCATCACCACGTATGGAAACGAATGAAATTGTGCTAAGAGACAATTTGGAATTAGACTTAAGACTTCTGCGCCACTATGTTTTAACATTGATCATGATGAGAGCATTTGGCGACCCAAGTGATTTTTTTTTAGGTGATACTTAGTGGAAAAAGTTTGGGAAGCACTAGCATAGAGACAACATGATGGTGACTATAGAACCAGTAATCAAACTTATTATTCAGTAGTGGTAATATAGAGAAAGTGGTAGAAACAATGCATACAGTATCTTTCCTGGCTGCTCAGTACTATTTGACTAAAACAACAGTAAGTAAAAAAATCCCTTTGACCGTTTTGTCACAAGCTGAATAAAGTTCATGGTGAGTAGACATTTGATCGGTAAGTATTATTATAGAGATTTTAGATTATTATGCCAGTTAAGAATGTGAAAAAGCATGATGTATGAAGTTGACTGCCCTCCCTCTCCACTTTCCAAGGCTACATGTCCGTTACGTGTCTTCATATGGTGAGTAGTTTTGTTTTAGTTTAATTTTATTTAGTGTCTATGCTTGCATGAAAGTGAGAAATGTTAAAATTTGATTTGTAACATTGTAAAATGTGAAAGCCTGTACCGAAACATCACAGAATGGCTTTTGCTCGTCCTTAAGACGTTCCACTGTATGTTGACAAAACGTCTTTAGTCATTAGTGTTTCATAACATTAGTGTAAATACATGTCCCTCAGCATTCATACTCTGAAGCTGCTATTTCTGTGTTAATTGGATGTTTCGGACATGTCACAGGATGGCAGAGCAATAGAATTTTTTTAAATATATTTTTGTGGAATACTGTATCATAAGACAAATGAGAAAAAGGGGAAAGTCAAAGGAGCCGTTTCCACAATATGAAGCTAATAACAGTACAGTGAACCTCAGACTCTTCAGGAAGGATAGGGACCGAGCCCCGCCACGAATAGGGAAAATCCACGAATAATTGACGCACCCCTCCAAAAGGAGTTTGTAATTATGTCTAGATGCCACAAGATGGTGGCAGCGAATCACGTAAAATTGAGAGGATCATAAAGCATCAACGCCATGCTTCTCGCATGGACAAGAAAAAGACACCATATTACTAAACAACGGTATTCAGTAGTTAAATTATTCAACACAAAGAAACCATCTTCAAGTGAGGTTCATCAATAGCGTCAGCTAGCATACTAGCCTACATAGCGCACTACCAAAAACAGCGTGACATCACACATGACAGGGCAAACAAATATGCGCACTAGCACTTTACAAAAACAGTAGTAAGTCCTTAAACTCCACTTTGGGCATTTACACACAATGATAAATATTAGGGAATGCAGGCAAATTGTACGGTCAAAGTAGACTACACGGGCAATTAATATAGCTGCTTTGGAAGAGAAGCAGAAACATAGCCTACTCTCAGTTTCCCTTTTGACTGTGAATGAAGTGCATTCAAGGACCGACTACAAAACAGGATAGGACATCTCAAATGCAGACCAAAAAAAACGGTATCAGTGAACTAAACCTAACAGCAACACCAGGATTCTACCAGATGGTGCCAGAGTAATATTTTAATTTGTTTGGCCTGAGCATTAACACAGGGAATAGCCAAGATTTCCAGAGAATAACAGGATAAGTTCCCCACCAAATATCTGGGAATATGTGGTGGTTCCCTGTAATGCAATCTGTCAGGCTCCAATGTGAACGATGCTTTGAATTGAACAGCATATAATAATGTGTGCATATAAGAAGTATTTTTTGGGCAAATCCGCAGAAACATTATAATCATTAATACGTCAAATTATTTTTGGCCTTATGACTAAGTACTTCATACAAGGGCCCGAGACATCTAAGTAAGTGAAAGACTGACAACTGCACTCCACCACATTCAGAACAAATTGGCCAATCTTAATGTCAGCAAAATGTCACTTCAACATAAAAAGATTGGCCTTCTTAAAGGAGCCGACGCTTGTGGCTTCTTTCTTCCCAGCATGGCACTCTATATCAAGCGCATCAAGCATACAGAAAATGACTTCCATAATGTCCACAGGGTGAGGACTCAATGGAGAATTTGTTTCTCTGTCAAATGGCTCTTTTTCAGAATGACAGGCTAAATGCATAAAATGCACAAGAAGCACGCAAAAATAGGGTTCTAATGGTGTGTAATTGTAGTTAATGGTTTACAATTAATTAATCTAGAAACAAGTTCTTCCACAACACCAATCCTCCATTAGTTGAAATCCTAGTGACTGACGGATACGGCAGCAGATCTAATTTGCTTATCGGTGAAGTAGAAAAGGGACAATATAAAGTAAAGACAGACATAATGTAACACATCTCAGAAAATAAAACGAAAAAAATCATTTCCAAACTATTAGGTTACAGCAAAACTACTTATGAAATTGACTTTCAAGCAACAGATTCTAAATCCTGTTATCGGTCCAGTGGCTTATTATAAATAGAACTGCACAGTGCATAGCATTGGCTCCCATGGCAACCAGGATCAGTGGTTTGTATTATTGGTAGTCCAGCCTGGACGCCTCTTGTATTGTAGTTCTTAGTAGCTCAGTAGGACTGTGCAGTGTTTCTACAAATTTGTCATGTGCAATTCTGATGAGATGTGATGGATATAATCCAGTACAGTACATTTGTCAAGTATATTTCAGTTGTATTTAACTTTGAGGTTCAATCTTGTAGAACTATTTATTTTCACACATTCATTTAGGTACAATCTTTATTTCACTTTTTTGCAGAATACCTTTTGATTTGAATCATTAAGTTTTTTTTATTTTCCTATTTTTGGATGAACTTCAAAAAGTAGCCTGTGAGTCAGCATCCCGTTACAACAGCTTAGCTAACCTTCGCTTTAATTTGTAATTTTCCATCCTTTTTTCACCATTTAGTATTGATTTCTTTCTATTTTCAGTTATTTACAGCGTTTTGGATGTGCCATTTTTCAGTGCTCTCGTGTGCCCCTGTGAATCAGCAGACCAATTTAAAACAGCCCCGTTGTCTCTTTTATTGGTACCTTTCACCCTCTTATTCCCTTTGTGTCGCGGCCAAGCCGTTTGCCCTATTACAGCATTTTAGCCATGTTATCGTTTTTCAAATTAATTTCACCTATGATGCTAAAACCGCAAGGATCTTCGCCCCAACATGGGGCCGTCCAGCGTCCAATAGGCGAGGAATGAATGCCGGAGGACAAAGGACGAGAGCTGGTGATGAAAAATGAAGTGAAGTGAAGCGAGAGGGAGAGAGGTCTAAATGGGACAGAAGATACCTTCTGAATGTGTGTTTCTCGCCAACGGACAGACTGCTGTTGGAAAGCTGCAATTGTTTGATTACATTCAAACTTCAGCTACTGAAACGAGAGTGATGTCATGCAAGCTGTGATCGCGTGATTACAATTCTAACATTCCGACGCCCAAATACTGGTCAGTGGATCGCCTCATACACTTCACCTATTGGGGAAAAAAAGTTTCTGTATTTCGTTCAACGGCAGTGAGGAGGCGCTGCTGAGGCCACTTTACACCAAGGTTGTTACAAGGTGAAGAAGTGCTACCGAGCAACTTACCGGGCTGTTAGACTGTTCGATGAGTTTGCGCTCCCACATCTTCAGACGTCGCTCTCTCTCCTTCAGTTCCTGCTCTTTGCTACTCAGGTCTCTCTCTAGCTTCTTCAGCCTGTCGAGTGTGGCTTCGATCTCATACCTGCAGCACCACAAAACAAGTCTCAAAAATACTTGGACACGTGATGCATGCCACACTTGTGGTTTGTGGTTGCTTGGTTTGGATCAAAGACAAACTAAACTTGTGTAGTCGAGGCAAATGCTTATACAGAGAGTTTTCCTGTCACGTTTGTTCTGAATTGCTGCTTTCTAAATAGAACTGAAGTGAATCCATTCTGATCACTGACAGTGTAGTGGTTCACTCAGCGTGGTTTCAGTTCCACCACCAGTGACGGTGAGAGTGAGAATGAGAATGGTTGTCTCTGTCTCAATAAGTGCCTTGTGATATTGGATGGCAACCAGCCCAGGCTTTGGTCTGCCTTTCGCCCAAAGTCAACTGGGATAGGCTCCAGCGCCCTGCAACCCTCATCAGGACAACAGTACATAAAATGGATGGATGAATCTGCCCTATGAAGAAAGACGACTTTGAGCTAGAGGGCGGATACAGACTGGCCTGGTCACCAGCCAATTGCCAGCCACATATAGACAAACAACCATTCATCTTCCCATTCACACCTATGGGCAATTTTACTACATTACAGTAGTGCCCAATTTTGTTTAAAGCACATTTCAAATGAACGGCTGCTGTTCATCCTGCTTACAGACAGAGCAAAATGAACATTTTCTGTTGTTGTCTTGAACGTAATGACAAAAAAAAGACAACAATGTTTTTAACTCTCTGCACACCACAGCTGTAAACGCAAAGGAAAAATCTGAACTCCAAAATGTTGAACATTCTATTTCTGACAATAAACTCCAACACAACGCTCTATATATTCCAGGAACTTCAAACAAGCACAAACACCTCTTATACCACTTGGGGTTTACTGAGATTGTACAAGGCACACATAACCTGCCCGCTGTTTGGAGCCCGCCTCACCTGCGCGGACGCTATGGCGCCAGCACGACTTTGTGAAGAAGAAGCCACACGGCGCCATCCCTGCCGAGGGCTGAGGCGGAATAAAGTAGCAGCTGAGACTCAGGCTGTGTTGAACATCAACTGAACCTCCAGCTGCTCGTACAGCCCAATTAAACACTTCTACTTGAAAAAGACAGTGATTATTTTTAGGGCCTTATGGGTAAAGAGAGGAAATATATCCAGATGGAGGATTCGTTCGAGGTTTTTATGCCTTTCTGTCGACATCAGTCAAGTCATTAAAGATCTATATGAACCATCTCCACTTCTTTTTTTGTATTTCCCGACCCCCGTCAGCCACATTTCCATGTCATTCTTTGCAATTTCCTTTAGGCTGAGTGCATATTGAGTTCTCAATACATTTAGTTGGCCTGCAAAATGGCTCATTACATTACCTCCATTCAGACTTGTTGTGGAGGAAAGAGTTGCACTGTTGAGGGAGTTGGCTGTCGTTCGCCATGGCCTCCAAAGTAGAGAGGATCTGCTTGAACGTTGGCCTCGTCTGAATTGAGGGAACAACTTTAGTTGCGTGCCATGCGGACATGTTGTTGTTGTCAATGCCAGTTGAAGTAGTTGCAGCACTCACTTTTGGATCTGTCATCCAGCAGTCCCTCATCAGCTCTGCAAAGCTGGCAGGACAGCCACTGGGGACAGTCAACCTCTGAAACACAAATACAGGCGTGCCATCCCCTTGACTGGCAAATGTTACACCTCAGTGTAGAATTGTGACATATTATAAAATCATACTTTAATGTGGAGAATGTAAAAAAACTGTAATTTAAAGCCAATTTGACCATAATGCTGCACCGAGGTTTAAGTAGATTTTTATTATTTCAGTCATGTCTTTAGAAGTTTTGAAATTTCACTTTGCTAGATACTAAATCTAATGAGATTTAATAAGAGAGCTGTATCAAAACTTCAAACCATAGCATACAGAGTCAAAGTTCCATCCATCCATCCATTTTCTGAGCCGCTTATCCTCACAAGGGTCGCGGGAGTGCTGGAGCCTATCCCAGCTATCATCGGGCAGGAGGCGGGGTAAACTCTGAACTGGTTGCCAGCCAATCGCAGGGCACACATAAACAAACAACCATTCGCACTCACATTCACACCTACGGCCAATTTAGAGACTTCAATTAACCTACCATGCATGTTTTTGGGATGTTGGAGGAAACCGAAGTGCCTGGAGAAAACCCACACAGGCACGGGGAGAACATGCAAACTCCACACAGGCGGGGCCGGGGATTGAACCCCGGTCCTCAGAAGTGTGAGGCAGATGCTCTTAACCAGTCGTCCACCGTGCCAAATGAATGAATCTATAGCAGTCCTTCAAGACTTGAGTTCTCTTTGTACATGAATGCTACGTATGTGCAATTGGGTGACGAAATACCTCCTCTTTTTCCACTACAAGCCAAGCCACCTGTAAGCCTTCCAGGCCTTTGAAGGGGATCTCGCGCGTCAGCATTTCCCAAAGCACCTGTAACACAAGCCACGTTAAAATAGTGACACATTAACATACTGACACAAACATTAACATTAAACATTAAAACATTTATGACAATGGACATTTAAAAACACCTTTAAAAAAACATTGGCTATAATAATGGGTATGGTAATTAATGCTATGCATTCTATCACCACGAAAACTGCAATGTGACTGTTTGAAATAGCTTTTTTTTTAAATTTGTCTGAAAATTAACATGCATTTTTCAAATTTTTTATAGATAGGGAACGTCTCTGCAAAATATTGAAGTTCAAATTCAAATTAAACCTTTGCGTAAACAAACCCAAATGTGATTTTCTAGCATGCAGTGGTGCCCTGAGATACAAGTTTAATTTGTTCCATGACTAAACTCGTCACTAAAAACCCTAATATCCCCAATCATCTTTTCCCATTGAAATGAATGGAAATGACATTAAACCATTCTAGCCTTCCCCCCCCAAAAAAAGGCCAAAAAATTTTGTAATGCATATGAAGAAAAATAGGACTCCATATTGTATTTCATAAAAACATCCATCCATTAATCCATTCGTACCGCTTATCGCATATATGTCAAACTTAGGCCTGGGGAGCAAATCTGGCCCAAGATGTAATTATATTTGGCCCGCAAAACCATATCAAATGTGTCTTAGAGCTGGCCCTCCAGTATATAGCACATGTGCCACTAGTATTACAAATCCCAGAATGCTTTGCTAGTGTGATGGCCCATCAGTCTAGACCGGCAAGCGCCCCTTTCGTTTCTGTTGCTGTCGCTAGCAACTATGCTACCAGTCTCCTCGGGCAAATGTACAACACTTCCCCTTCCCAAAAAAGGCCAAACGAAAGATGGAAAACAGTTAATTTCCAAGACAGGTGGGACGCAGATGATCTGTTCACGAAAGTAAAAGACAGACCTGTTTGTCGTGTGCGGAGCAACGTGGCTGTAACAAAGAATATAACAAATGAATTAATGTTTTGTCTTTTTTGCCCTTTATCAAATCCTAGGCAGGGACTGTTAATAGTTTAAAGTTTGGCTTTTTATGAATGACATTCTTATTTTTTGGGGTTGTTTTGTTGTTGGCCTTTGAAAAATATTTACATCAAAAAGAAAGGTAACAAATAACACTGATGTCTTTTATCAAAAAGTTTGTTTATTCCAGATTCAGTGTTTAAGCAAAATTTAAGTTTGATAAACTTTAACGCTACATTTCTGCAGAGAAGGGAAACATGCATATCGCAGTGACGTTTTCCCAATTTTGAATTTTGGCCCACCGTGAATTTGAGTTTGGCTTATCCTCACTAGGGTTCCGGGCGTGCTGGAGCCTACCCCAGCTGACTCTGGGCGACAGGTGCTGTACACTCTGAATGTTTTGCCAGCCAATCAATTGAGATCATGAAATTGAATACAAAATATTTAAACTGTTTTTGTCATACTGGATCAATTAAATGGCCATTGTGCTGCTCATTCTGGTATGCCCCGCCTAGACCACCAGGGGGCAGGATAAGACAGATGGCTACACTGTTCATTGAGAGGTTTAACTCCCCTCTTTCAACTCATCAGTACGGCACTCATATTAGACAATCTACACAGGGGATTAATGACTGTGAGTACCGTTATATTGTCTGTCTACATGTGTTGCTCTGTGGTGTGTGCTCAATCCGTTGCTTGAAGAGTTAAAGCAAGGCGTTAGCATTAAGCTGGCAGACTGAACAGCTAAACTATGTCGTTGTTTTAACTACATAAAGTGTCATTCTCTTTGTTTCATGTTTAGTTTGACTGTAAACATCAACTGGGAGTAGCAATAAACAGCTTGAAGCCTCTTTTTTGAAGATTCGTTCACTATTAGTATCTGCCAAGATTCTGCTTGTTGCGACATGAGTTGAGTCACTGCCACCATACAGCACTCGTATCTCAATGCAAAAAAGTCAATGCAAAAAAACGGTTGGTATCTCGAAAACAATGTTAGTCGAATCACTCGTAGTTATAATATTAGATGTGCTACTGTGAAAATGTAGTCTTATGCAACCAACTGCTCCATATGTTGTTACACTCATGGATTTAAACTTAAATCTGCTGCATGTGCAGATCACTCAAAAGCACAAGTTGACTCATGATCATGTGACTTCCCCAACTGTGGTCGTTGCCAGGCGCGTCGCACTCATGGAGGTTGAGGTGTTGCTACAACCCAACTTTTCCCGACGAAACGGTTTCAACACTCCCAACTTTCTTCAAGCCTTCGACAACTTAGAATTGTTACATGACAGCCTAGCACACACGCATACACACACACACAAACACACCATTTTTATAGCTTTCTGCACCTGTGGTTATTGGTACTCACCACAGCATAAGAGAAGGTGTCACAGGTCTCAGACACTGGCAGACTCTGGATGACCTCAGGCGCCATCCATGGAAAGGTCCCCACCAAAGACATATGTGTCGTGTGGGTCAGAAACTTGGAGGCCCCAAAATCACAAATCTGAAAAAAAAATAAACAACAAAAAAACTTCACAACTGAAATAACGTTAACTATGTAGGAGATGCAGAAGCATATATCAATGGAACTGCTTTGATTTTTTTATTTTTTATTATGCTCAGCTAGTTGTGCAATTTGTGGAGCATAATCTTTTTGTTGTTGTAAATGACCTAACCGTGACCCTGAACAGAATAAGCGGTATTGAGAATGGATGGATGGATGGATAAATTATTTCACTGTATCCCACCAGGCATCCTACAATTATTTATGATACTGTGTATGTATATCTTCCATAAAAGTTGTTCAACAACACAATCAGATTCCAATAATTAAGTCAACTCTAGTTAACTTTTAACTATATTTAAATGATATTTAACCTGCACAACATTTAGTTAGTCACTGGCTCATTGTTTATATGTGCCATACATGAATAACAGTATAATATATATATATATTATATGTAAATACAGTTATACATCTGAGCCAAAAATACACCTACCTTGAGGACTTTATCTGATGTTATAACAACTGAAAGACAAATAATACTTTCTTTGTGATAAAAATGACAACGCATCCATGAAATATTAATATACCAGACATAACAGTAGGTATACCTGCAGAAATATCTCTTTGGCAAAACTAAGCAATATCATTGTGTTGGGGCTAATCAGATTACGCAGGTGTACGTAATGTTGTGGCCGCTGGGGGCATTTGAGACACATTTAATGGTATTGTTACCGTTCCTTGATTTCAGGTCTCTGTGGATCACCTTTACAGGGGCCTCTGCGTGTAAATAGTGGATTCCTGAGGGGGAGATAAAAGGAAGAGTGAAATATGAGCCTTAAAAATCCAGTTAAATCCTTTCTATATCATAAATGACTCAGCCTCATGCTAACTAGTGGTACACAGTCTTCCTTTTGTGGTATCTAAAAACATCACTAAATTACTACGAATAAAATCTAAAACGCTTGTAACTATGCATACAGTGTTTAAACTTTTTTCAATCCAGTACAGTAAATTATTGACTTTTAAGTACGGTTCATTTTGTGAGTTACAGTTAAGTCGTACAGTATATATAAATGTATATATTTTTACTTTTATGCGTGATGCATTTTAAGTAAATCATTAGGGTATATAATTTGGTTTATTTTACTGTATTTAAGCACAGTGGGTGACTGGTTAGCACATCTGCCTCACAGTTCTGAGGACCCGGGTTAAAATCCGGCCTCGCCTGTGTGGAGTTTGCATGTTCTCACCGTGCCTGTGTGGGTTTTCTTCGGGCGCCCTGGTTTCCTACCACATCCCAAAAACATGCATGGTTGGTTAATTGAAGACTCTAAATTGCCTGTAGGTGTGAATGTGAGTGCGAATGGCTGTTTGTTTATATGTGCCCTGTGATTGGCTGGCGACCAGTTCAGGATGTACTCCGCCTCTCGCTCGAAGATAGCTGGGACAGGCTCCAAGCACGCCCGCGACCCAAACGAGGATAAGCGTAGCGGAAGACGGATGGATGGATGTAAGCCCAGTGTTAATGATCAAACTGTGCATAATGTTGCAGTGGCTTACAATAATATGAAATGTACCTTTTAGAAATAAAACCTCTGCGTTGCTTTTGATAAACACTTAAACTTGCTAGGTCACTGTATTTTAATGTTGGTCACTATGGTGGTTTTGAAGAGCTAAATATTTTTGAAGGTGCTACCTGATGTGAAAGGTTTGAGAGGTTTAGGTTAGGTAACTATGTAAACAAACTTTTAAACAAAATGTAACTTGTGTAATGCATGTTGCCTATTAGATATTTCACATAACTAACCTCTGGCGATTTCTGTAGCCCATGTCATAATGTGCCCCATGTCCATTTCTTCACTCTCATCGCAGGAAAGGTAGTCATACAGCGATCCGCCACTGGCATATTCTATCCGACAAACAGGAAAATACAGAAATAAACACTCTCGGGCAGGTCCAAGAAACAGAACCAAATGAATGACATTGCGTTTGTCTAAAGATGAGTGTGTTTTACTGTACATTCTCAGATGGTTAATTGACAAAAAATGTATTTTCTTCTTGTGAAAATGACATTTAAAATATGCGATATGCTGTAAACCATGAATGCCATTCTCAATGACTGTAATGGTTACAGAATTAGGAATGTGATTTTAATCTTGGAGTCCATCTGACATTGCCAACTTCTTTTGGATATGATTCAGACCTAATATAATGTGATTCACGATTAATACATAATACACCGATTCATAGAGTTCTTGCTTTGGAATAACGAAAATAGAAAATTGTGACTGTAAGAAACATGGACTAATCTGACTCAGGATTGCAGCTGCCTTGGCCATCTTGTATTGGGTAAAACTCAAAATTATTGCCATTCTTGCTTTGATGGCAGATTAAGTGGCGTTTTTATTTGTCAAAGTTGATCTGTTTGATAACTGTGACCAGTAGAGTACCATGATAGTGAAGTTGGTGTGATGTTTATGTACTGGCTCTTCTTATTTTTGTTACTGACCTTTTCAAGATTGTTACTATTTACTTTTATTTTTGGCAAGTCCCTTTTCTGTGGCATGTTACTTGTTGTCAGTTGATTTCTTGTTTCAGGCTGGGCAAGGCGGTTTCCGGAGGACACTTACTGACTCTCACGAACCTGCAGCTGATCTGTAATTATCTGCTCAGTCTAGGATCTCCCTTGATCTGCGAGCGTGCGCTTGCTGATTCCCCCATCAACGAGTGGTATATCGGCCGTATTAAGTGTGCTTAGTTTTGTTCTTTCGAGTTTGGCCATGCAAAGCCCTCTTGTGTTTTCCCTGTTTAGTTTCCTGTGTCTTCTTGCCTGTGCCTCCCATCTGCTTGCTGCTGTGCCACTTGCCCAGCCTTGCTCCGCGTGCCTCCACGAGCCTCTCACCCCCTACGGATCCACTGGACTAATCCTCTACCTCGTTGACTGCTTCCAAGCTTCCCCAGGAACTCACCGACTCGCTGCCAGCCTTGCAAGGTCTCGGACCCTGGTCACTTGTTTCCCCTTTTGTTCATTAAAACACCAATTTTACTCCTTACCAACGGTCTCCTCTTCACTCTTGGGTCCTCATCTGTAGCTATGCTTTCATATTGACTTCTATATTGTAGCACTTAAGAGATTTTTTTATTTGATGTAAAGTGCATTTATAAATACATTACTATTAAAATGATCTAGAATCTCCATTGTCAGCCTAAGCAGTTGCTGTCGACCATTTACTACAATCCATCATTTAAGAATTTGAGTGTAATAAAGTATTTGTAAGTGATAACTATGTTGGACAATCAAGCTTTTGTATTATCAACATACAGATGGTGTGAAGTGTCAAGAGTATGTGGCAGGTAAGCGTACTTCTGCAAAATTCTATTCCACCGCTATAAAGATAACATACAGCCAGGCACTAATCACTGCTGTTAATAGTACGTTGGTTAAAAAACTTTAATTATCAGACATTAGGGAGACAAAACACCAACGCCAACAACGAGCGGTAACAAGTCAATGCCTGTCTGCATCTGCACTTTGCACTTTCGTACCTGTATGTCGTGTTCACATTCCAAAGATAATATGACCGGGATGTCTTGTTTCTGATGCACACAGATGAACTATGGCTGCCTTTCAGTACCATTCAATATCTTCTTGTTTGATTTTCTAGTCTCAGACATCACACTTAAAACACATTTGCCCCCTCTTAACTACTAGTCAATATTCTTTAGCTGTATGTGGCATCTGAGCGGCAGTAATAACAGTTGTATGCATGTATATTGAAGCACATGTACATATTGGCTCTTGGAGCACTGTGTCAACACAGGAAATTACTAAGGATAATCAATCAACATTTTCCTGTTTCTGCTGGTAATATGATTCACCCTTGAATAAGCAGACACCCACAAGCTATGTTACAACAAGTCCATTCTCTGTCTTTAGATGGACATCAAAGCAGTGGTTGAAAACGTTTTCTCACTTTTTGCATTCAGTGTACATTGTCCCTCCCTTATTGAGTCTACACTAATGACTCATTTCCCTATTTTTATTTATTTTGACCATTTTTATCAGCGCAAAGACGATCGCTAATGAGTTTTAAGTAGGGATGCCGATACTGTATGTCTGTACTCGTACTCAGACTACAAAAAAACTACGATACTACCACACAAATACCACGTTAGCAGCCTGACACATAGCTTCCAGGCAAGTGGAATAGAAGCAACAGCCAACATATGGAAGTACCTTAAGGTTAACACGACTGACAACACTTTGTTAGCGGACTGCAAATTATGCTCTGCAAAATGGATGATGAACACTGCCCACTCCACATTGGTAAGCTCTATCACGAAGCCATGGTGGACGACAAGCTCTGCCTCACAGTTCTGGGGACCGGGGTTCAAATCCCGGCCCCGCCTGTGTGGAGTTTGCATGTTCTCCCCGTGCCTGGCTGGGTTTACTCCAGGCACTCCGGTTTCCTCCCACAACCCAAAAACATGCGTGATAGGTTGGATTGGGGACTCTAAATTGCCCCTAGGTGTGATTGTGAATGTGAATGGTTGTTTGTTTCGTGTGCCCTGTGGTTCAGGGTGTACCCCGCCTCCCGCCCGAAGAAAGCTGGGATAGACTCCAGCACCCCCGTGACCCTAGTGAGGATAAGGTATAGGAAATGGATGGATGGATGGTTTCTGTGCATAGACTCATTCACTGCCATTGATGGATTTAGAAGTCAAATATTATGTTACCTGCTGACAGTGAATGAGTTTATTCGGCAGGACATTGGGCATTAAGGACTTGATTTGAATTTTTTTTAAAAAAACATGCGTTTGTCATTTTAACTTGTTAGCCACGAGGAACACAACACTTAACTGTCAGCGTGTGCAGCACAAAAACATTTACGTCACATACCAGTGACAATTCCATAGTTAGGAGCCTCAACGACGGCGCCATAAAACTGGATGATGTTACGGTGGCTGAGGACGCTGAGGATTTCAGCCTGGGTGGTGGACACAAAAAGGACAAGTAGCTTTTATTGAGGGTGGAGAAGAAAGTCTATCGATATATTCACTCATTGGACACTTTTCTTGAGCACATAGCCAATCCATTTTCGAACGCTGACTCTGGCAAGAGGCCAGGTGCATCATCCCATTAATACTTGTTTGTCGCTTCTAATATATTGAATAAGATTAGCAACATTTATAAATGAATGGCTTTCGGTTTGTGTCAGTTATAATATGCTGTATTGTAGTTGTATAGCATACTATAGCATAGACAGCAGAATGAACGAAAACCTGACAAAAGCACTCAAAAGTAATTGTAGCAAAACACTGTAATTAAGTAAACAATTGTTCCCTTGCTTAAAAGAAGACATTTTTTATTTTACCAGCGTTGATTCCTGCCGCACTAAATGAAGTTCACTCTGTGATCTTTTACTAGAGTTCCATAAAAGATACTCAAAATATGCTGTCAGAGGCCAACAAATGTACCTTTTTCAAAGATGATTCATTTTTTTGTCTTTAAGACAATGGGCCTGTGCTTTGAATCAGGGGTACCCTGTGTTGTAACTGTGTCAAATAGGATTTGACAATAACGTTTCTTTTGCAACACCATTCTCATAGTGGGGGAGTATAATGACCATGAATGATGCGTTCACAAAGTCATCACATCCCACTAAATGGGGTAGCAATTAAAATGATTACTAAAGTGACAATTAAAAAATACAAAGTGTACATGAAAAGCCCAGGGTAATTATGACTCCCACCTCGTTCTCAATCTTGAGCAGCTTTTTCACCGCCACCTCTTTGTCCTGGGAGATCCATCTGGCCCGGTACACACTTCCGAAGCTGCCGCCGCCACAGTTCTCGAAGAAGTGGATGTCATCGAACTTGATTTGCACAAAGGAGCCGCTATGAGACGACATCTCATTCTGACACTTGGTGCCAACACCGCTTCTGGAAAATCACAAGGACAAAAGGTCCTCAGTTCACATGGAAGTGCATGTCTGTGCATCCGTTTCGCATAGTTTGGTCATGAAAAGAAAATCGTTAGTCTCATAACATTATTGCCTAAGTCGTTTTTATATGTTTTCGGGAAACAAGAAAAAACAACAAATTCAAGAAACAAGACGAGTGCGTTTGCCTTGATGCAAACTTTGCAGATTACTTAGAATCTACATAGACATAAAGAAAACATTTTGATATTGTGACAGTGAGTTAAAAATGACTTGCACTTTTGCGATTATCTAACAATACGTGGTAATACAGTAGAAATAAAGGGACAGTGTTCCACTCTCACTAATTCTCCTATTCGCAGATTTTTGGTGACCTATCCACCATTATTTGTTGTTTTTGTGCTTAAAATTGTTTTCCTTGGTGCCATCTATGTGGAAGTGAGGAGATGACCTTCATTTAGTCAGGCCATAGCTTTGTCTAATAGAAAAAAGTGCTTTGCTGCCATCTTGTGGCATCTATAGGCAATCGTCAATTCCTCACTGATTTTCGCTATTCGCTGCAAGGCTCGGTCGGTCGCTATACCCCGCGAATAGTGGGGGAATGTTGTAGCACAGAGGTTCTCAAACCTTTTACACCAAGTACCACCTCTCAAAATACTTGGCTCTCCAAGTACCACCATCATGACCAACATTGAAATACAGTATAGCGTAGTCCATCCATCCATTTTCTGAGCCGCTTCTCCTCACTAGGGTCGCGGGCGTGCTGGAGCCTATCCCAGCTGTCATCGGGCAGGAGGCGGGGTACACCCTGAACTGGTTGCCAGCCAATCGCAGGGCACATAGGAACAAACAACCATTCGCACTCACAGTCATGCCTACGGGCAATTTAGAGTCTCCAATTCATGCATGTTTTTGGGATGTGGGAGGAAACCGGAGTACCCGGAGAAAACCCACGCAGGCACGGGGAGAACATGCAAACTCCACACAGGCGGGGCCGGGGATTGAACCCGGGTCCTCAGAACTGTGAGGCTGACGCTCTAACCAGTCGGCCACCGTGCCGCAGTATAGCGTAGTATTCATCAAAAAGAAGACAGATGTTTCATTCTTAAAAAGTATACTTAACACTTTTTATAAGCCACTGTAACATTATGCACAGTTTGAACATTAACACTGCAATTAGATGTAGGGGAAAAAAATACTAAAATACTGACTCAATGATTATTGATAATAATAATGATTCAAAGGATTTTAAGCAAATTAGTTTTTTCAGAAGTGTGTACCAAAATGGTAGCCCTTCGCAATAATTAGTACCCAATTAGCGGTTTCTTTCAAAGAGGTTGGTGACCCCTGTTCTAGACATTTAAGCTACTTATGTAGCCACGGGGCACGGTGAACGACTGGTTAGAGCGTCTGCCTCACAGTTCTGAGGACCAGGGTTCCATCCCCGGCCCCGCCTGTGTGGAGTTTGCATGTTCACCCCGTGCCTGCGTGGGTTTTCTCTGGGCACTCCAGTTTCCTCCCACATCCCCAAAACATGGATGGTAGCTTAATTGAAGTCTCTAAATTGCCCCAAGGTGTGAATGTGAGTGTGAATGGTTGTTTGTTTATGTGTGCCCTGCGATTGGCTGGCAACCAGTTCAGGGTGTACCCCGCCTTCTGCCCAATGACAGCTGGGATGGGCTGCAGCACTCCTGCGAACCTTGTGAGGAGAAGTGGCTCAGAAAATGGATGGATGGATGGATGTAGCTTTACACTAAAATATTGCTTTTCTAGGTCCTCAAAGACGCTTTACAATTTCATGCATTATTCATTCACTCCTCAGTCACATCACACCCTGGCGGTGGTAAGCTACTTGTGTTGCCACAGCTGCCCTGGGGCAGTCTGACGGAAGCGTGGCTTCGCCTACAGCCTCTCCAACCACCACTAAACAACCACTAAAACTTAACACAACAACGACATGCATCGGGCGGGGGGTACGAATCTCAGGTTATCCTCTGGGCCTTGCTGTCCACAAAGAGCAGTTCATCCCTGTAAATGGCGGTGTTGCATCGCTTTGGATTTGGAGGTTTTGAGTCGAAAAAGATTAGGGGGTGAATATCGGCTTGTCACGTCGATTTTGAGGGGGAGAAATGCCAAAACGCTGAAAGTCAGACAAGTTTAGCCACCTCACTATTGAACAGAGTAGTTCTATGTATGGTATAAAGAGTGTATGTGTCACAATCGTGAGAAAAGATGACACAGTTTGTGGAGTGAATGAGAAACACTGTGTAAAAAAATCCACTAATGTTCAATTTGAGCCATGCAGTGAGTCTGTGCTGCTCATGGGGCATTTCATAGTTGTATATCTGTAAAAAAATAAGTTTTCCGTCAAAAGCTCTTTCTCAATTTTGGTTTTGTTGTTTTATAGTTTAAGGTGTCACAAAACCAAGGTCACTGTTTTGCTTGTAAAACAAAAAACAAAACAAACAAAAAAAACTTGTTTTCTCTACTTTATGTTCAGAAACCAGTGTTTTTGATGAAACCAGCCGATGTTCTACTGCTGATTACTAAAGAACAGAAAAAGCTACAAACAAACTTTTTCTGGTGAAAGAAGAGTCTACTCTTTCTTTGAGTAGGTTTGGTGCTTAAATTGTCACAAAACACAGTTTTCTGAAAAAATGCTCTAAAACGACTGCCAATATGGGGGACTGTGCTATGAAAACGACTGGCCAGTGAATGAGTTAAGCACCGAACCACTGTGGATTGGTACCCTCAAGAAAGGGTGCCAAAGCATTCTCCACTACGGTAATTTTGGTATCATTCACAGCAAAACATTTCATACTGTCCCAAACTGAAAAATATTTTTGCTTGAAGGGAATATAGCTAAAAAACAAAGATAGAGGAACATAAAACAACCCAACGCTAGAAATATTGAGGATTGTATCCTTTTGTAACCGCACCGAGTAAACAAATTAAATAAATAAAAAAATAAATAAAAAATAAATAAATAAACAACAATTCTATCATTAAAGCAAAGTATAGCTGTTATTCTTCCGACGTTTCCCAATTTGCAGCTGAGCCATTAGGGCTTTTAAAAGGCTGTTACCTTGTTCTTCATTGGGATTGCTGTCCATGGATGGATGTGCCTCAATTGTCGCAGAGGGGAGCCGTTGCTTTGTGACCATTAACGCGTATTCATGCTACACTCAGAGCCTCGCAGGAAGCTGCTCTGCGGGCCGGCCCACTGTATTGTGTGTCCACTCAAGCTGGGTCACGGGGGAACGGTGACATTGCGCCACTCATTCCCGACGTTTCTCACTTAACAGCAAACAGGGCTGCAAGCGTGAAAGCCCCGTCATGCATAAAGCCGGATGACGTGTCCTCGCATACAGTCACAGGCCACTTCATTATGCACCTGCACAATCTAAGGTCATCCAATAGATGAGCTGTTTCAGTGCTGCTGTTGTAGTTCGCAGTGATGCACAATTGGACCGCGTCATACTGAGAGGCGTTTATAATTAGGTTACCACATTTAGCCCATTCATGTCAGCTGAAAAGGGGAAATTGAGGATACATGTATAACTGGATTTGGTAGTTGATGACTTGAATTCTGCTGACTCATTTGGATTGGGGAGTGAACATTTGGCATTAACAAGCTTACTGCTTAGATTCATCCTGCCTAGTAACTTGATATTTTCTTGGCATGGTCCGATCAACCTACATGACACCAATGGGGTCGTTGTTTCAAAAGGTCACAGACAAAGACTTTAGTGTAGTCAATCCAGAAGAATTTATGGATGAAGTAGGTCCTCATATGTGCCAACGGAATTCAAGTAGTAATCATGAACGGGGTCATCGGAACCAAAAATCTCTGAAGGATTACTTCCAGCAACTCGATGTAGCCAATACCCTCAAGACAGTTCTGACTCTAGTGGCACTCGAAAGAATCGTATTTAACTTTTTAAGTCCCTGTCACGTGACAATAAATGGATAACCATAGGTATGAACGAAAGCGGTCAAGTTCTTCTATTGTGTGAGAGGTGGGATTTATGCCGAAATGCGTCACTGGGTGCCATTTTAGCCACACCCAGAAAATCAGGAAAACTGAAATGGTGAAAAACCGTTTTTCACGATTCAGAACTGCATACTTCTCAGTTTTTGTACGTTTTCAGCAATTATCTCCAAATGTGCTGGATAATGTATATAGAAACAAATCTCTGAATTCATCTTACAGCCTAGGGTCTTTAAATTAAATACTTGCATTTAATCTTGAAGAACGCTTTGTAAACATGTATTTAGTTAGTTTAACTTTCTTTAACCACAGTGTTAATGTTCAAAATGCATGATGTTGCAGTGGCTTACAATCATATTAAATATACTTTTTAGGGATAAACTTAGTTCTTGATGGTGGTACTTGGACAGCAAAGTATTTTTTAAGGTGGTACGTTTTGAGAACCAGTGTACAATGGTGACCAAAAGGAGGCTTTGAAAATAAAACTTAAACCTATGCATCAAATTGAGGGACATGCTTATACAAAGTGTAAATAAGAGTGTAATAGCAGTAGTGGTAGTAGTAGGAACCGCAAACGTGACAATGTGCAAAGCCATAGCACAACGTAAACAACAGGCTTTGATCGAGAGCTCATAGTAGCAAACTAACGTAAACGAGGACGCCGTCGGACCAATAGCCACGCAAAAAACGAAGCAATAGCGTCCACAAATGTTCATTCGACATACGTACCGCATACATCAACTTTCTGGAGCGGCGTCAAGCAGATCGTCGTTCAGGGAACACACACTGAAAATGAAGAACTCAAAAGTGTTCCCGGAAACTCGGTTATACTCGCCTTTTCATATTTTCCCATGCTCTACCTACGGTGGTTTTACTAGTTACACAACTTCTTGATTTAAGATGTAGGACTAGGACTGGTCTCTTTGGACCCTGAATTGTCATGACAACAGCGTCCTCTACTGGACGTAAGCAACAATGACGTCTTCCTGCTTTCATGGAAGTTCAGACTGTCCTCGCTTTACGACGGAGTTCCGTTCCAACCGTGCTGACCTAACGTTAATGTGTACGCAAGTCGAAATTTTAGACCTAACCTACACTAACGCAGCTAGCATATTGTCATGTTGCACTGAAATTTTTGTTTGAAAAAAACTTTTATGCCATGACAGATAGATAGATAGATAGATAGATAGATAGATAGATAGATAGATAGATAGATAGATAGATAGATAGATAGATAGATAGATAGATAGATAGATAGATAGATGGCGCCTCTGTAGTAATGACAGCTGCACAATCTGATTGGTCAGAGAAAGTCAAGTACTTCAAAGGTGTTAAGAATGACAAAAGTAATATGACTAAGACTGAAATGTGTTGTTCAGTATATTAATGGGGGAAAATACAGAAATATTTAGATACAGATATTTAGATCATGTGATTGAGATGGTTTTTCCATTAATGTTAAAGTAGGCCGCTTCCAGAAAAAACGAGTCAAACAAATTCCTCTGCATGCTAATGACAAAATAAATATTTATGTATAATTTACAGCACAAAACAATCTCACAAATATTTATAAATAATATTTGATACAAAAAGATCATATCAAGACTACTGAGACATTTAACAGGTCATATACTGTTTATACCTGAAATATTACATAACAATATAAGGTCCCAGAGAAATGTTTACCTGCTTTCCTGAATTCATTGTTTTTATGAACAATTTTACCTGCCAAGAGTTGCTGTGGTGCAAAGTTACAGCAATAAAAACCTCAATTTTTGGAAACAGCACCACATTATCTGTGATCATGTCCTCCAAGTTATTGTCTGTGTTGGAGTTAAAGCAGTACGAGTAGTGATGCTGCACGTTAGGCGGCTTTTACTAATTGGTATCAAGATTTGCGAGGTTCTAGCTCATGAGAGAGCTGGGTCAGCGTTCTTTGGTTGTCGATCACACTGAAGTGACGCACATAGTGCCAAACATCAGGATGTTTCTTGTTAACCAGTGGTGACACTGGACCTGTAGGGAAAACAGTGAAAAGAATGAAACGTGGCAATAAAAAAAGAAAAGTAAATGTTCTTGTCCACTGATATACACATTGCAGAAATAATATGGTACATCTACACAAGCTAATAAGAAATTTTTGTGCTCAGGTCAAAGCCATGTATAATAATATACAGTGGTTGCTTGAGATGAGTTTAATTTGTCCCATGACCACCCTCATACCTCAAAACACTTGTCTCAAATCATCTTTCCCAAGTGAAATTAATGGAAAAGCAATTAATCCGTTCCAGCCTCCCACCAAAAACATTTTTGTAATGTGTTTTTAATAAGAAAAATAGCACTCTATAATATTGTACTTCCTCTTGTACAAACATACAGTAATGGCATAATTAAATTAACAAAACACTTGGCCGCTGTCTTGTGGCATCTATAGGCAACCTGATTGTTTATTTGAACAACTTTGAGATTAGGTATATACAGTAGATTGAAGCATGGCCAGTGAGACACAGGACATTATGCTCGTCCACAATCATGGATTTGTCATTATTTTTGTAAAGGTAATAATTCTGATACAGCTCTAGTGCAGGATCTTATTAAACTGCACAAATTTAGCTGTATGACTTACTGAACGTCTGGCTCCTACAATATCTCACGATCTTCACTGTATTTGCGATCATCCGCTAGAGGTGAAAAAATATACAAATTAATAACTATAATCAACAAAAATTACATTGAAAATAATCAGCTAAAACCTTACCATTTTCTCAAAATTGACCAAATTTTCAACAAACGTCTTGTTGCCCTCTTGAGTGAATGTCATATCTAGAGGAAGAGGAAAAAGCAGAGTTCGAGTCCAAACAAGTTGAACTGCTGTGACAACAACACGTGCTGACCTTTGATCAACAGCGGCATGAAAGGGATGATGGGAGGTGCTAGTTTGGCAACCATCAGTCGGTACACTCGATGGTTCCTGGATGGGTCCTGTCCAAAGAGTCGCTGTGTTAAAACGGATCCATAATATCATCTGCACAATCAATATAATGCATATTAACATACAAACTAAACACTGTTAAACAGCGTTATCAATATTCATATCTCTCAGATTTCACTTATTGTTCAGATGTGACTATCATTTGAACATTTATGCGTAATTTCTTTTAATGTATGTCAATGTCTGAAGCAGGCAGGCCATGTCTTTCATCATCGGAGGTTACTTTCCAAAAACGTAAACTTCTTCATAGCACAATCACTTGCAGTTTTCTATTCTTAGGAGCCATACTAATTTACAGCAAATACATAAATAAAGCAGATGACAACACTGTGTGAAAGAAAGCATAAGTGAGCATTTCGGGTTTATGTCAGGAACCCAAGCAGTATTTGTATACTGATTTGTTAGTGAACCAAGGTTCCACTAAGAGGGTCCACCGTAATTGCGCCAATTGTGTCAATTCACTGGATAGGTGGAGGGTCTGAAGTATGTTTGAGTCGTAACTCAAATCATTGCTTGCAAGTCAAGGCAAAAAAATCCGCCAATGGCACCAAGCAACGTTGGGGCAGCTCATACATAAATCGAGGTGCAACATTGTACTGTATTATAATTCATCATTACTGTCTATCACTATCAAAAACATACTTCCTGCTTTATACTAATTAGAAAAAAAATACTCTATTTAACACATACCAACATACAACATCTTATTTGTAGTTCTTATTTGGACTACAGTTAGATTTCTAAAATTCAATTGTATTTTGTTTTTATTTTCTTGGTTGTTTCTATATTATTAATGCAAGTGTATATGTCTGACTATTACTGCTGTGACAATTACATTTCCCCTTAGCTAGCTAGGGGAAATGACTGGACTCCCTCACTTTACCATCAGGTTTTCAAATTCTCCATATAACTTCTTGAATTTGCTGGGAAGTTTCTGGGAACACAGAAGGGAGATTGTAGTCATTGCGTCATTAGGATATGAGTGATGAAACAAAAAGAGTGAGACAGGCCGACAAGTACCAACCTCCCAGGTCTGATTCAGTCTGCTCACCGCTGGATTACTCAGCCCCATGACAATAGCGAAGAAAGCATTCAAGTTCCTGTGCTCCTTGCAGCTTTTGGCACACAAGAAAAAAAGGTAAACAAACACAAATCAATAAGTGAGAGACCTTGAAGTGAATGTTCTTACTGGGATGCGATCTTTATGAATTTTTTGAGAAGCTGCACCCTCTTGCTGAGCTGGGGGCACAGGCAGACCTCTGTGATCACCCAAAACTGAATTTCATTGAACCTCTTCAGGAACAGGTCCAGGTTCACAGTGCTTTTCTTGACATTTTCCCTCCCAAAGATGTGGTAGATCAGTTCAAGCTGTCATGACACAAAAGACAAGTATAAATGACTTTCTTGCTATAAAACAGGGCTTTGGCCTGTCTTATAGATGCTCGTCCACTTCAGTGTAGTTCCTTGGCATCAAGATGCCACAAAATGGTACCAAAGTATTACTTTTCTGCTAGACAAGGCTTTGGCACCATCTTGTAGCATTTTAGGGTATTTCAGAAAGAGCACCAAAACAGATAATCTGTGATTTTATTTCTGTGAGTAATGGAGCATAGGTTAAAAAAAATAAAAAATAAAAATATTTTAAATTTAAAAAAAAAACAAAAAACAAAATCAGCAAATAGGTGAATTGCCATGTAGGCAGTGGAACACATTCATCAATTCATTAGCTTCACCAGCAAAAGCTAATGGAATTCATTCAGATTTAAGAGAGGTGTTTAATAATTTTCTCTCTCAACAAACCTCATGAACACAGTTGAAAAGCTCCCAGTCATATAGTGTCAAATGGTAAGCAACACCCTTGGTGCTCATCCACTCAAAACTCGCCAACGAGCCTGCAGATGGACCCTCCTGCTCGGGTACGGGGGTCTAGATTTCAAAATTAAAAGAATCTTTTAAGTGTGATGTCAAAATCGAATAACAACAAAACAGAGCGGAATCATTTGAAAACACACCAAAGAATCCAGCTGATCCTTGTAGCAGGCAAAGAGACGTCCATTGATGGTGAGAGTGGAGAACACGGACACATCAGTGGGTTTGAACACGACTTTATCTGATCAAAAAACACAACACATTAGATACAGTGACATGTTTTTTTAATGTGTAGATATACACACACACACACATACATTATATATATGCTGAATATTCTCACCTCCTGCTGAGCTGAGACCGACAAGTAGAAGGTCTTCTACTGAGCCCATCTTGTCAGCCACAGCATCCAGGACCTCTCTGACCAAGGCAGAAACTGGGGCGCGGATTGTGATGTAGGTGTGGTCATAACAAAAGACTTTGAAAAGAACTGAGGACAAAAGAGTCAAGGGCAGAAGCAAATTGCATTTTGATTTCTTATTAAATCAATGCAGCCATTTGTGATTGACATGCATAAGATTTTATATTACATTCTCACTATTGTAAATTAAATCAGAGAATGGAGTGTGTAGTTATAAGATACGCTACATATGTGTACTATTGTTAAAGACATCCAGAATGTGCAAATACTGTTTATATATGTCTAAATTTTGCAAAACAAGATGAAGCACATTACAGTACAGTACACTACAGTCGCATTGTTCCATGTATGGTCCATCGTTCCTCTTGTGGTCCCACTATTATGAATATTTTAAGACTAGCGGCAATCGGAATAGCCAAAGCTAGCGAGGTTAACCGCTACTCTCAGGCAGATGTATGAAGACTGTCGCCTTGTTGGCCGGACAGTTTGCTGCTCGTCAGAGCATTATAGTCCGGCGATGGCAGCAAATGGGCGAGTCGAAACTCCTTAGCCTTCTGGCTAATTCTGGCTTTTTTAACCATGTGTACTTCATGTGTTTTATGAAATTGCATTGTCCCCTTTCAAAAATAAACTGATGAACTAAAACTAAACTCAGACGAGATGCCCATAATACGCAATTAGCCATTTAGGTTCGTCGACTTCAATCTTTAAATATCGATGTGAAGTAGTAAATTCGACTCGTCGACTAATTATTTCAATCCCTATACTACATTTGTGACTTCAGAGACTGTCTGATATTTCTCCTATTTTATTCATTTAACAAGACTAGTGGATCCATGGACCAGACCTTGCACTGTGAACAGAATTCTGCCTGTGTGGAGACTCACTTTCATCGTTGCTCTTAACAGGCAGACACTTTTGCAGTTTGTCATCTCCCCTATTGAACTGCTCCAGTAGGACTTTGTGCTGTGAATGTTAAACAAATTAAAGCAAAATAGAGCATATCAATAAAGTATGATCAGAATCAAGACTTTGGAGATGTACCTTTCTGTGTGAGGTTCTGGCATCATCTGTGCTGAAATGTGGGGGGGAAAGGTGTAAGAAATCAATGGAATCACAATTTGCTTTGATTAGACACTTTTGATAAAGTCCTACAACCATAAAATGAAAGGTATGTTTTATAATGATAAAACATACTTGTACTTTACAATTTTTTCCAGCTCTGGTAGTTGCTCACTGAGTGGTGGAAGTGCTTTAGCGTCATTAGATACAGCCACAAGAAAGTCCTGCAAAAGACAAACATCAATGCATATGACGACAAAAAGTGAAGTGATCAAGCAAAAGTGAATAAAAGCAGTCCACTGCAATAATTGTATAGTTAAAAAAAATAAAGGTAAATTGATTTGTGGGATCTATTTGATAATAAACAAATATAAAAAAATCATAAATCAAATGCAGAGCCTCAGCCAATGTCATCTCACAGTTTATTTATTTATGCTTACTCTTGAAGGCACACAATTGTTTTATATATGGTGTCTTTCACTAATTATATACATAAATTCTGAATGCATTAAGTTAACCCAACACAAAAATTTAACTTTTCTGTCAACAATATTCAAAGCATAGGTAATGGACAGAAAAGCCACATCCCATTTATAAAAGGGTGTGCACACTTGTTCGACCACATTATACTTATTTTTACTTCCTTCTTGAAAAGATACAAAAAATTCAATTGATTTGGACAGGCTATAGGTCACATTAATAGTGGAAAAGGTTTTGAAATTATTTGTCTTTTAACCACTGTATTCCGGCATATTAAAATGAAATAGCATTGCTTAGATGGACCCTTTTCTCCGGGCACTCCGGTTTCCTCCCACATCCCAAAAACATGCATTAATTGGAGACTCTAAATTGCCCGTAGGCATGACTGTGAGTGCGAATGGTTGTTTGTTTCTATGTGCCCTGCGATTGGCTGGCAACCAGTTCAGGGTGTACCCCGCCTCCTGCCCGATGACAGCTGGGATAGGCTCCAGCACGCCCGCGACCCTAGTAAGGAGAAGCGGCTCAGAAAATGGATGGATGGATGGATAGATGGACCCTTAGCTGACCTCCAGGAAGACCACAGAGGTATCTTCCTCTTGCAGATGATCTCCATTCAAGGCGGTCCACTGTATGACCAGGCGGATCACACGGCGCTTATTGTTGAGTGTATAGTCCAGCTTTTCCTGTTCAGAGCCCTGTGAAGCCTGGGCATGGTAGGTGGGCAGCGGTCAAGGATAAGCTCAGCAGAGGAGTTGGGGATCTAGAAGATGATCTAACTTAAACACACTCCAGGAGTGCGGAAAGGATATTGAGCCATCAAGACTGGACAAAGTTGAATGTTGGGCATGAAAACACAGTGCATGAGCACAAAATCATCTAAGGCTGCATCTGTCGTAAATAAATGTGAAAAAAAGAGCAGATCAAATACAGGTTTAAGAGAAATAATGACGTGTGGCCAATAACAAATTCCTACAAACAAGCCAAAATGATACATACAGTAAGAAAAAACATACTTTACCGACATAATGAATGTTGATTTTGACCTACGGGCAGCGACCCACCAGCTTGAGCAGGTGGGACTGTAGTTAGCATTCTAGGCCTTCCTTTTCTTTCACATATTCCTACTTGCGTAGCTTTCTGTCAACTTCCACGGTGAGCAAGTGAGCCCTTTTTCCTTTTTGCATGTGAAACAGCCTTCCTTAACTTTAAAATATATATATATTTTTTTATGTTGGTTTTCGGCCTTGCCGCTTACATACAGTGATTTCTCCAGATTCTCTGAACCTTTTGATGATATTATGGACCGTAGATGATGAAATGCCTAAATTCCTTGCAATTGTACGTTGAGGAACATTGTCCTTAAACTGTTCGACTATTTTCTCACACACTTGTTCACAAAGAGGTGAACCTCGCCCCATCTTTGCTTGTGAATGACTGAGCAATTTAGGGAAACTCCTTTTATACCCAATCATGGCACCCACATGCTTCCAATTAGCCTGTTCACCCATGGGATGTTCCAAACAGGTGTCTGATGAGCATTCCTCAACTTTATTAGTCTTTTTTGCCACCTGTCCCAGCTTTTTTGGAACGTGTTGCAGCCATAAAATTCTATGTTAATGATTATTTGCTAAAAGCAATAAAGTTTATCAGTTTGAACATTAAATATTTTGTCTTTGTAGTGTATTCAATTAAATATAGGTTGAACATGACTTGCAAATCATTGTATTCTGTTTTTATTTATGTTTAACACAACGTCCCAACTTCATTGGTATTGGGGTTGTACTAACACACCATTGGACAGACTTTACCTGACTCTGAAAATTGAGAATCCATTCGCATCATCTCAAGTAGGTGCTCCAATATTTTCTCTGGAGTCCCCGACATTACCTTGTACCTGGAGCAACACATGAAAAAGGTAATCAAACAGCAGTTTTAAATGCATAATAGGAGGACTACGCTTTGCCACTGATTTGTTTTACTTTGAACAAGCATCTGCTTCAGCCAGGTGACAATCACACACATCTTGAACTGTTGGAGATGAAATAGTGCTTGGGGTAAGTGGCACAAGACATTCAGCTGTTGTAGAAGACAACACCAACAGCTTCGGTTATGGTCATTAATCGAT